>NC_141075.1:8976642-9611642 GCF_041138505.1 Cibotium barometz
AGGTACTCTTTAACCAACATAATAATATTTTCTTTGATCTTGAAGCTTTGCAAAGGTACGGAGTTCAGTTCTTTGAGATTAGTCAAAAAGAATGTGAAGGAGTTCTACAATTTGTTTTGAAACTGGATGAGTGTGAGATTTTAAAGAACAGAAAAATGGAGAGGGTTACTATCACTCTAATGAACAGGGCCTTAGACACATCAATTACAAAAGATGATGCAAGATATTTCAGTGTTCAATCGGAGAATAACATATTACCACTTGGATCTTTTGAGGTATCTTCTTTATCATTGAATATGACTGTGTATTACGTTGAAATAATTTAAACACGAAACTTGTATTAAACATGAGCTTCATCCTAATGACACAGGTGGATAAAGACGACTTTGAAATTTTGCATTGGGTGTTTCATCAAACTACAATTCCATCACTGATTAGTGAGCAAAGAAATGGAAGGGCCCTTCATGTGCCTGGGTTCGGTGACTATAAAGTGGAATGGCACATGGCAGGTGATTTAAAGACTCCAAAATGCATGTATTAACATAAGCAAAGATACAAATGCAAAGAGTCCATGTCTATATTGCATGTCAAGTGTCAAGACTTTAGATCGTGCACTATGGAACAAAGCTCCTGATAGGAATTTAAAAGATAAATATTTCAAACAGTGCTTAATATTCCTCTATCCACAGTGCACATATACACATTGCATGTACATATGCTTTGTATGGACATTAAAGCCTAAAAAAAATCTCTAAAAGCAATCAAAGCAATAGAAAAAGTGCTATCAGACATTGGCTTGCATGGGGGGCATGTTAAAATTGAGGAGGGACGACAAGCAGTCACAAGGGGACAGCGAAGTACCAAGAAAACCATCAATAGGTGGTGTGAAAGCTAAATTTTTTTTGTCATATTACCTCAAAGACTGTCAAGATAAAAACAAGCAAAAGATGTTTAATCGATGGAAAGATCTACATAATGCAGTCAAGGACATTGGAAATGAAGGTTCAATCCAAAATCAGAAGGCAGATGTGTGGATTTCACTAAACAAGATCTTTGCATTCATGGAGAAAAAGAGCTGGAGCAATAGTGAGATAAAATTATTTGAAAACATATTAGAGACTTGAAGGAAGGCATTCATTGCAGGATGGAGTGATCAACATGTAACTCATTACATGGTAAGAACTTTAAAAACTACTGCAATCTCAATACTATGAGACCAACTAATACATACATCTGATTTTTTTCTGTTGTCATTGATTGCAGCATATAATATATAATCATACACCATATTTTGCAAAGACATATGGTTCATTGTCAATATGGTCAACTCAAGGCATGGAGAAGTCACATTACATTGCAAGAACATGTTACTTTAAGCACACTAGACATGGTGGAGGTAAGAATCGAGCCAATAGTATTTTAGAGTTACATCAATGGACTTACAAGAAATTGATTCACAAAGAAAAACAAAAAGACACATTCAAGTCCTCATCATTGACACATGCAATACAATTGATTAATAAAGAAAAGCGACAATGCGCTTGGAATCAGTCAACTGTGAACGAGAGAGCACCATCAGTTGTGGCATTGCTCAAGAGTCGAGGTTGGGAGAAGGTGGTCTAGATGAGGTGGGCTTGATCTTCTTTAGTGGTATTCCTTCTTCGTCTTCCTTTTCCTCTTCTTCCTCTTCTTCTGTCGGGAGATCTATTTTTAGCATCTGCACTGTTGGAGGCAACAGTTCTGACCAGCTTTTTCTTATCCTTATTAGATATCTTTTTCCATATGGATGCAATGTGTCTGGGTTTGTAATTCTCGCTACAATAGAATGCGCTATATATGACAGGTAGTAGGGGCATCTTAGTGCTTGGCAACCATACTCCACTACTACGGGTGTTTGGCCAGGGGTATGGTAAAATTACAGAATCAGCTAGTAGATAATTGTCAACTAAAGGCACTTCGTGTCCACCACGACAAAACCTGGATAGTGCTTTGAATGCGAATAAAGGGAATTTTGCATTGTCATTTGAGAACTTCTTGTGAAATATAATGATATGCGTATTAAAATTGTAATCATCATGACTCATGCCACTGCTTACTGTTGTCAATTTTAAGCAAGTGTTATAAATTGCACGTACCTTTTTATGATTCAAATGTCTTATATATTGAGTGAGAGCAACATCCTTTCGATGACCTGTTGACTTTGAAGTGGAAGCTCTAGATGATCTTGAGCTTCCTGCTCTCTTCATATACAAAAACCTGGTACCAATGTTATATGTTTAATTCACACAATCGACAAAGTCCACGTAAATCAAATTCTTATAGTTTGAAAAATCTTCGGCTCTATTTCCTGTTGATTTTCATCACCCTCAAGCATGGATCTTGTCCAGAAAGGGATCGTGGACTTAGTGCCCATGCACACTTGGTGCCAAAAATTTACCCATATCTGCCAAACCAAGACGGTCGGCAATTGCTGCAGCCTCCTCCTCGGAAGGCAATTGGGTTTCATATGTCCAAGCTTCATCGAACATCTTCTTTAATATCTCCTTGCCAGGTAGGTACTCAGAGTCCTGGATTGCATAATTAGCTAGTAGATAATTGTCAACTCCTTCCTCTATCCAGTCCATGTATGCTTCACTAAAATTTGCTGAAAGGCAGCCAAGCAATAGTCTTCATGAATATTGAAATGTTGCATAATGTCTGTTAATAATACATAATCATCTTGGGTTGCCATAGTAAAGTTGGGCAAGGAAGGTAGTGACAACTCCCCCTGTTCATTCTCATCAGAAGGTGCTACATCGAAGGGGATAAGGGATGCATTAGCCTCAAAGGTTTCCTTTTTGCCCTCTTCCCTCTCCTCTGCTGGGTCTATAGCCACCTCTTCCTCAACCCCATCATCCTCGATTGGCACTTGAGTGCTTGTCAAAGTCACTGTCTTGGGCTCTGAGTCTTCAGTAAGAAGATGCAACAAACAAAGAAAACCATAACTAAATTGGAGCACGCGACACTTCTTTGAGTGTATTGGGCATTTCTCCTGTACTCTATTGCTACAGCTGGGAATCTTTTCAAGACCGTTCGGCTAAGCCTCCTCTTCATGACTTTGTTTGTTGCAAAATCAGATGGATGATTGTATCGTTCACCATCGGACATAACAATATTGGTAGAAGCAGTGTCTTCATACTCCTGCTCATAGTCACCGAGAACAATCCTACAAGAATTACTGACGTTCTTAAGAGAAAGTTCCTTGTTGAACATTGAAGACAACTCTGGGATACGCTCGTGGGCTTGTGCATTGTACAAGAACATAAATAGCTTTTCTGCACAAGACTCTTCTGCCTCATCATCCGATTCATAGACAATGTCCAACTCTTTCGAAGACATGCCTAAAAAAACATTTCAGTCAATTAGAACATGCACGCTTATTATACATGGCGTCAGTGCCTAGCGATAAGGAGATTTGGATATACACATGCAAGTCCATTGTCGCTTGGTACTAGCACCAACAAAAGAGGGGTCAGTACCAAACGATAGAGGGCTCACGCAAAATTCACGAGCCCATCACCGCTTGGTCCTAACCCCTAAATTTAAAGAGACTTAAAGGGGTTAATAAGTTTTTATTTTTTTTTAAAGATGAAGCCTTTGTACTAAATAAAAAATATACAAACGACATATTTTGCATTCTAGTTGTATTTTTTAAGCTAAAATAGTCTGTTTTCCAGGCCTGAAAATTTAAGACCTGCCCTAAGCTTCGACTTGAGGGCCTATAAACTTACTTGGCCTTCATGTTTACACATTTGCAACCCACTACTACTCTAGAAAATTTGATTTCAATTGAAACCTTAGGGAGGGAGAGAGGAAGGGAGGGAGGGAGAGATGGGCATACTTGCGGCAAAAAATATTGAAAGCTTTGGTGATGGCATTGGCGATGCAAAGGGATGGCGATGGCGATGGCGATGCAGAGGCAGTTAGCTTTGAGGATTTCCTATAAGACTTAAACCTAGAAGGATTTGAGCATGCAAAGAAACTTTATGAAATAGTGTAAATTTCTAAAAATGTGTCCCAAATTGCTTGCTTTACTGGTTTGAGAGGAGTCCAATGGGAATTTGGGTACGTTTCTCAAAAATATCCTCCTCGAACACTGCTCTCAAGGGAGATTTGGGACTTAAAAAACTAGTACCACATGAGGAGTTTTGGGACGTTATTGACTCGTACCACTCGTGCGGACATTTAAAAGATCGACCACATTAATGACACGTGAATATGGTATGTACTATGTGCTCACTCATCGACTTTCTTGTATGTGTTCATTTTTTTCACCTGACTCTCCGACAAAATAGCAAGAGCCAAACACCATCGCTGCTACATCCATCGTCCTCTGAGTCTCCGACTGCATCAGCCTCCTCAACGCCCCCCAAACACCATCGACCTCTACATCCATTACAGGTATTTCAGAGTTCTTTCAGACCCTTTATTAACGTTTTTCTATCTGTTTTGTGAATGTTGATAATAGTGTCTGTACAAAGCACTCAGGGTTTCATTGGGGTCCTTCTGGTCCCATATTGCTTAATACTGACCCCCCTGGTACCTCTGGACTCCTGGACTCCTGTTTGTTTCATATCGCTTGGTCCCGACCCCACAGTGAGTCATGGGGTCAGTACCAAGTGAAACAAAGCCCTCCGGGATCCTGTCTCCTTTATATCGCTTGGTGCCGACCCTACTGTGAGTCATGGGGTTAGTACCAAGCGAAACAAAGGACTCAGCGATCCTGTCTCCTTTATATCACTTGGTACCGACCCCACTGTGAGTCATGGGGTCAGTGTACCAAGTGCGAAACAAAGGCCTCCGGGATCCTATCTCCTTTATATCGCTTGGTGCTGACCCCTTGGTACTGACCCCACTGTGAGTCATGGGGTCAGTACCAAGTGAAACAAAGGACTCTAGGATCCTGTCTCCTTCATATCGCTTGGTATCGACCCCACTGTGAGTCACGAGGTCAGTACCAAGCGAAACAAAGGACTCCGGGATGCTGTCTCCTTTATATCGCTTGGTACCGACCCCACTGTGAGTCATGGGGTCTCAGTACCAAGCGAAACAAAGGCCTCCACGATCCTGTCTCCTTTATATCACTTGGTACCGATCCCACTGTGAGTCACGGGGTCAGTACCAAGTGAAACAAAGGACTCCGGGATCCTCTCCTTTATATCGCTTGGTACCGACCCCACTGTGAGTCATAGGGTCAGTACCAAGCGAAACAGAGGCCTCTGAGATCCTGTCTCCTTTATATCGCTTGGTACCAACCCCACTGTGAGTCACGGGGTCAGTACCAAGCGAAACAAAGGACTCCGGGATCATGTCTCCTTTATATCTCTTGGTACCGACCCCACTTTGAGTCATGAGGTCAGTAACCAAGTGAAACAAAAGCCTCTGAGATCATGTCTCCTTTATATCGCTTGGTACCGACCCCACTGTGAGTCACGAGGTTAGTACCAAGCGAAACAAAGGACTCCGGGATCCTGTCTCCTTTATATCGCTTGGTATCGACCCCATTGTGAGTCATGGGGTCAGTACCAAGCAAAGGACTCTGGGATCCTGCCTGCTTTATATCGCTTGGTACCAACCCCACTGTGAGTCATGGGGTCATGGAGTCTGTACCAAGTGATACAATGTACTCTGGAATCCTATTTCTGTTATATCGCTTGATATTGACTTTTTTAAATGCGTTTCTCATAACACTTTGTTTATTTGTTTAGATGGCTCGTACCAAGGCAACTGCTCGGAGGCTTGAAAGACCTACCGAGTCACTGCAGGCGCAAGGCAGAACAAGGAGGTATCAAGCTCATAGGGCAGTTTTGCAGGAGCTTCGTCACATTGAGCGACACATGCAGCCTGTGATATCCAGGCTCTCTTTCAAAAGGATTGTGAGGGAAATTTGTGAGCAATGGAGTATTGGCATGCGGTGGTAATCATCTGCATTATTGTGTCTTCAAGAAATCACTGAGGACTGGATCATCGAGTTTTTGAAGATGCTTACTTTCTCGCCGCTCATGCCCACAGGCTGACAATAATGTTGAGGGATTTTGATATCCTTCGTCGATTGCGGTATAGATACGACCATATGCTTATTCCTATTTCTGTAAGCGATCCTTGAATGCAGCGTATCCTTATAGTTTTCCCCCCTCCATCCTCGTGTAAGGCCATCTAAGAGCTCTCGTGAGGAGGGACACCCGTTCTCAGAGTAGGTTGACACTTGAACACTTCACTGATGATGCCCCTCAAGCAGAACCTCACAAACAACTAGAATCGGAGGAACAACCACAACCGGAGGCTACTGTAGCACATCCACAGTCCTCCGCTGAAGTTGAAATTGTTACAGAAGAAGAAGATGCATATATGATAGAGAGGGAATTAAGTCTGATTGAAGCAGACAATATCAGAGAATTGAGAGTTTTGGAGGCTATTACGCCAGAGCAGCTTTTTCACTTCGGGGCCAAAGAGTTGTCAGGCATTTGGATGCATACGATTTAAATGTTTTGAGGAATGACGCATTCGAAATCACAGATAACATTGTCAATATTTTACTATGGTATGTATAGTATATACAATGCATGGAAAGAGTAAAAAATCCCACTTATACTCTCCACTGGTTGCCAGTCTATCCTATTGTATGGATAAATATCTGCATAAAACCAAATGATTAGATATTTTTAAAACAACAATTAGACACTTTTAAAACAATAAGGAGACATGATTGAATGGATTAAAAACTGCATAATAATAACAATTAAATACTTTTAAAACAAAATAAGCTTTGACTAAGATACTACTCATAGTTGGGACGATATCATGGAAGACTAGGAGGAAATTTTTTGACCCTCAATTTTACATGCTAGAAAACATGTTGTATTAGTACCTCTGTCACACCTTACATGCTAGAAAACATGTTGTATTAGTATCTCTGTCACACGCTTGCTCGATTCACATACCTTGAACTCTTTAACTTGTCCCTTGAATGGCTCCACAAATTCATTAGCATTTCTCCTCTTCCTCTTTCTTCTCTAAAAAAGTACCCAGCTCCCGATTGTAATTGTAGATGGTATCCATGTCCCATCATTCGTATTATAACTATTGAATACAGTAATAGCTAAAATGCTAGTATAAGGCTTTCTACAGGTTGCTATTTTGTGTAGCAAAAGACACACGGAAGAAGATGATGAGAGCTTAATTTGGAGAAGACTTTGAAAAAGAAAGAACGACTATGTTGGAGACGAAGAAGATCAGAGCTAGTTTTGGGGGGAAACTTAGAGATAGTTTTGGGGAAAAACTTAGAGATTCTCTATCATTAACTACAACTATCTTTTAGCATACGTGCAAAGATTCGGTAGTATTATTTTATTATTATTTTAATTTGGGGGGAAACTTAGAGATAGTTTTGGGGGAAAACTTAGAGATTCTCTATCATTAACTACCACTATCTTTTAGCATACGTGCAAAGATTCGGTAGTATTATTTTAAAATTTTTTAATTTGAGTAAATGTTATTTTAAGATGCATTTTGAGCATAATTTTACTCTATTTACTTGAATTCTTGCTTTAAAATGCCGAATTTCTCCGTTACGGAAGCCTCCTCCTCATTGGTTGAGCGCCACTCTCTCTCTAGAACTAAAAGGCCCAGAATTGAGTCCACATTTCTCCTAATGAAACACTTTCAACATATTTAAAAACACACATGCACACCCACACAAAATACACTCTCTCTCACTCACTCTCTCTCTCTCTCTCTCTCTCTCTCACACACACACACACACACACTATTTCCTAAACCCTCAAACAACGCACACATACACACACACACACACTATTCACTAACTTTTAAAATTAAAAAAACTATTCAAAATATACACACACACACACTCTCTCTCTCTCTCTCTCTCACACACACACACACACACACACACACACACATGCCGTTTCAAAATTTAAAAAAAATTATTTTTTTATTTTATAAAATACATAAATGATATATATGATTATTACACACACAAATGATATATATATCATTTATGATTATTATACATAAATGATATATATGATTATCATATATATATAATGATATATATATATATATTATAATGATAATTATATAATATGATATATAATTATCTTATATATATATATATATATATATATATATATATATATATATCACAGCGATTTACCTATCCTCTCCCCAAAAAAAAAAAAAACCTGTGTGAGACCCGAGACCTGAAAGTTCAATCGCTCGATCAAACTAGTCCAATTGTCAATTGCTCATGGGCTTTTGATTGCGTCAGAAAGTGCAATCGCCATACAACCAATCAAGTGTACAAGAAATTGCTAAATCCTACAATCATTTGCATAGTCCAGTCGTGCGTCAATAATATGACCAATCGTGTACAAGTAATTTTTAATCGGTGCCGAGTCCGATCATTAACAGTCCAAGCGTCTGATGTTCGATCATCAATTTGGGATTTTCAATCATTTATTTTACCAGTCAATTCATTAAAAAGTGTAATCACTAGTTTTCTAACCACCAGATTGGAGATTCTAAGGAAAAATTTCAAAAAATTCCTAAGAGGGACCTGATCTAAATTCCTCACCTGTGTGACCCGAGACTTCTGAAATACCTATCCTTTTCCAAAAAAACAACCTAGATAAATATAAAAGCATCCTAATGAGGTATTCTAACATTGGACCTAGTGCTTATGCATTTACAATTAGGCCGAATCATAGCTACCTTTTTCTCAAACCCGACATTTGAGCATTAAATGTTATCGTACACGTAACGCTAGGGAATGAGATAGGACCAAGTCCATCTAACCACCTAGTAGCTCTAGATTCCAGTTTAGAAGCTGACTAAGAATCCTTAACAATGGAGGAATCCATGCCAAGAGTGTGTGGGTTGAGCTCAATAGAGCTTCCAACTACACGAATGGCCAAACAAGAGCTCGAAGCGTTTAGAGGAGAGTAGTCGGCCCTAGCCTGGTCAATCAGACATCTCAGAGTGAATATATGGTCAATAGTGGAGAAAGCTCATCGGAATCAAAGGCCTTCATCAATAGGACCAACGAGGGAGAAAAGGGACATAAGGTGATAAGAGCTCAACATATTGGGTCTCGAGAAACCTTTACGATACAACGTTATGGTGGTTACCATAAACTGCTAATGTTCCAGTGTACATTGATGCAAATGGGACACTCTTAGAGTGATGGACATTGCCAATATTACCAGCTTGATGAACCGGTATTCTTAGACAACTTGATAGTGGTAGTAGTGACATCATAAGATGACCAGGAGTTCTATATAGATAACCCAACAATGGTAGTAGTGGTGACATCATAAAATGACCTGAAGTTCTATATAGAGTTCCATGGAGCTATGTATATTCCTATGTTAGCTCGTTAGTGAGATGACAAATAAAGTTGAAGGACCCCAAAGGGTGCAAGAGGCTACAAGGGCTCAAATTGAGCCGATTAAACTCAACCCCCTAGCAAGATGATTGACTTCTTCCTTAGGAGGATCATGAACAATATGGGAGAACCTACACAATATAAGGATGCCTGTGGGCAACTCTACATCATAATAAGTACACATAGGGATTTGGATGGATCCTTAAGATCCCTGCACTTTCCCTTGGTCAAGAAGTGTTACCACCCAACCAAAATCAACCAAACCATGTATTGATGAAAGGGTTACACCTATACCCTATAGAGAAGGTAAGAGATATGCAAGGATCTAGGTAGGGGGGAGGCATCCTGCCCACACCCGACCATGGACAAGAAGCTTCAATAGCTAACAAAGGAAGGGTCTCCTAGGTAGAAATAACTTCAAAACTTGTTAGTCCAAAGGTTGGGCATAACTTCTTTGAATCCAAAGAAGAACCATCGATAAATAAGAAGGTGAGTTCTGACTTCTTTCCCCGATTAGGGAGGAGCATCAAGCTCCTCCCCGATTGCAGATCCATGGAAGGGGAATCAATGCCTCTTGAGAGAATTGGAGGTGCGACCCCAATAGAACCCATCATACCTAATCACCTAGAACAGGGAATAAATAGAGGAAGTTAGAAACATAGCTTTCCAAGCACACCTGTGACTAGTGGGATACCAGGCTATGGATACCCCATGATAAATTGCCTCCATAACCTCCATAAGAAATAATGTTAGAGTCACAAGTCTACAAGGTTACAGATGCCTACAAAAGAAAGTGCTTAGGCTCATATTCCTATAGAGTGAGCAGAGTTATAGACACCATTTCCAAGAGGAATGAGAATGGAAGATGAACACGACCGTCCAAGGATTCGAGCCTAAAAGGAAGATATCAAAGGATAAGAGCCTCAAAGGACGATATCAAAGGATGAGAGCCTCACAAAAAATTATCAAGGGAGATGTAGAACTAGCATCTACCATGGGAAAATATCAAAGAGAACGAAAGATGAACAGGACCATCCACCAAGAATAAGAGCCTCAAAGGAAGATATCAAGGGATAAGAGCCTCATGGGAAAATATCGAGGGATAAGAGCCTCACAGGACAATATCAAGGGAGATGTTGAGCTAGCATCTACCATGGGACTTGAGTTCCATTAAGTGAATGGACATGACTCTATGCTAACCGAACCTTGGTATCGGATATTCTCAAAATAGACCTTATCTCACCAGAAAAAGATAGGCTAGAAATGGAGAAAAAGTCATCAAATGAAGCCACAAAAGCACCAAAACAAGGCTTCAGCACTGGCCTTGAGCCAAGTAGCACCTTTGAAAGTGAGAACAATGAAGAGGAAGAGGTGAAGCCTAAAAGGATTTACTTGGAATTCCCCCTAAATAAGGAGACAAGAGCTAAACTTTCTTTATTGGATATAGGAGCAGGACGAATCTTAATGTCATATGAGACTCAGGTCTCATTAGGAAAACTTGCACGTAATCCAACTCAAGCTCTAGTATCCATCCTATATAATGGATGTAAAGGGATGTTGAATCTTTAGTTCCACATTAATTCTTACCTCATGGAAGGTAGTTTCTTGTTATGATTGTAGGTACAATGTCGGAAGAGATTATCCTTGGCAGGGGATGGATTGGCAAAATTGTCTGCAACATACATTGGACCATGAAAATTGCCAACAATCAAGCTTGCGCAATGGATGGTAAATGTTCCTCTTGCTCGAAGGAGAACTGGGATTGATCTCTATTGAGATCCAAAAGTTATTAATGCTATTAAAGGCAGGTCCCATCGAGTCGATAAGTGAAATTATCCATAAACTCAAGGCCTCATCCAATTAACCCTCTCCACATCGTGTAAAACCAAAATCCTAGGGGGCACAAGCCTAACCAAAAAAGGAAAAGCTTCGTAAAAATCGAGGAGGTATCGGCAGAGAAACCAAAGGCTAGCAACCAATACTTCCAATCTTGCTACCTCCATCTCTTATAAAGTCATAGAAACTAGATGAAGCAAGTGTGGGTACCGAAGATGCCAAGGAAGCCAACTTAAGTGCCCACCAAACAACTAAAGCCCAAGAAAAAAAGCCCTAAATAGGTGTGGATTCCAAAGGAGAGTAAGTGCAACAAAAGTTGATGATAAGTTGGCATGGATCCCAAAGATAACAAGAAACCAAAAGTCATACACAATGATCTAGGGACACAGGGATGGGTGACCTTAGTGTGACCACACAAAGGTCGCTAATAGCCCAAGGATACTACCAAGGAAGAAGCCAAATCTAGGTGCCCAAGCGGCCATCCATACAAAGATGCAACCCTTCTAGAATGAGATAACAAAGGTTAACAAAATCATCATAATTGTCAAGGCCCTTCCATAGACATGTCACACCAAAGCAAGCATTGATGCTTAAAAAGTAGGATAAGGGAAAAGCTAAGATAGAGCACACATGAACAGTGGAAGGACAAGAACAACTTTAGAAGAAAATCCAAGAACTATCCTCTTTAGCTTTGCAGGAAATCTAAGCATCCCTACTTGTTAAACCCTATGATGAGCATAGTGCAATGGCTCTCCCAGCATAGGGAAGCTCGAGAACCATTAAAGCCTCTTTCTTAGCTTGGGTAGAAGCAAAGCTCATTAAAATCCTAAGAACATTAGAGACTCGTTTCTTAACCTGATTAGAATCCAAGCTCATCAAGATGATGTAGCCACCCTTAACTCAGATAACAAATCTAAAGACATCGTTGCTTAAAGCATAGTAAAAACACAAGGAATGCCATCAGGTAATCATCGGACTCTAAGTAATCTTGCCGGAGACCAAAATGCATCAATGGCATAAGAGTTCAAAAGTTAAGTCACCAACGGGCCAAAATGTGCCTAAAGCAAAAGAGTTAAGTGTTGGGTTGTAAAAGGCCATGTGAGCCCATGCGTATTTCCTCAGAGAATCACATCATTGGTACATCAACGCAAAATTCCTTTTTTCACAAGTCGAGTCGCTTGTGCTGGAGAGACAAGCATAAGGGTGTAGTTGAGTCACCTATGTGAGATGCGGTAGACATAAGAGTCAAGTCCAAAACGAGTCAGGAGAGAAGCAACGGACCTAAGCCTTTAAAACACACAAAGGGAGTAGACATGAACCTTACCATCAACTATGGATCCCCATTGAGTGTACTTGCACATCATGTTTCATTCACGTGCAAGTACACATGCATGAACCTCACCATTAAACCCCCCCTTCTAAGTGTACTTGAATGCATATTTCATGCATTCAAAGCATACCTAGGGCTGTCCACCGTAAAGGACATATAAATCTAGGCACTAGTCAACTGTTGGGACCCATACACCTAGAAGGCACTTGGGAAAACCTAAACAACACCCAAATTTTTTTTGATTTTTGATCAAGGTCCAATCAACGAATTCAACTCTCTAGTCGAGGATCAATCAAGCCTACTTTTAAATCGAGGATTCTACACCTCTAATCACCAAATTCCAAAATGGAGCATAGGTCCTCCAATTGTCAGCATAGTCCAATCGTGACACAAGACCAATCGGCCACTTTAATCATCGAACCTTCAATCGCGGTCGATCACTATCTCCAATTGCCTCAAGTCCGGTTGAATCGTGCAATTGCTAGTCAAGCCAAGTGATCCGATCACCCAAGTACATGGTCCAATCGCTATATTTTTAATATTAGCTATTGTTTAATTAAATTTTTTTCTCTTGAGTCAACTAATAGAATATATTAAAAGACACGTGTTAAAACAAAAACTCCACAGCCCAAATTTCCATTCATAGCATAAAAAGTAAATTAACAAATTGAATAAACCTAAATTAAATGAGGCTTATTTGCATCACAAGATAAGAGTAAAAGTTTTTTATAATTATCGAGATATACACCAAGGTTAATATAGCTTTCAAGAATTACATATATGCAAGATGTATAAAAAATAAAAATAAGGATTCTCGCATAGAAGGATCTCTCCAGTATCACATACGTCATGCCAAGTGCATGTCCTTATCAGTGTGGTGACCCTCTTTACATGAACAACTAAATTCAAAATGTCTCTATAGTCTCTTGTAGTGCCTCCATGGCCTGAGGTATCCACTGTGTAGATTATGGGTTTCCTAGAACATCATGTCCATTTAGAGTTGCATGTCCTACAAGATCTCCTGCACAACATGTTGTAAGGATGCCTTCGAGATGACTAGGTTAGCTGAATTTTGGTATTTCCTAATCTCATAGAGAGCCACATTGCCAGGCCTCCACCTACACTTACGATGTTTCTGCGATGGTGGTAGGGGAGAGGGGGGAAGGGGTGGTCCTCCAGGCCTTTCCTCCGTAGGCCAAACTCCTTTTCATTTTTCTTGGTGTGAGATATGCTCTTGGAGATGAGATAGAGAAATGAGGAGACATGAGGGTTACTCTCTTGAAAAGTACGTGTAGTGCTTTTCCTTTATAGAGCTTGTAATATTTATCGTACCAACCTCAAGAAAGGTGCCTTGGTAATAATCAACTCTCGGGATTCTTTTAGGACCTCCTAAGTTCACAAAGGGCGGTGGTGCCTAGTCTTCATCTTCTCTTCTTATGCATAGGAATGCGAGCTTTACTAACTGAAGCAGTGGGAGTAGCTTTCCCATTTGGAGAAGCTTGACCTTTATCATTGTTGGTGTCAGTCGGTTCACTAGATTTGGATGAATAAACCTATGTCTTGGTAGGTATCTTCTTTGCATATGTTCCTTGGTGCACGCTATACTTATAAGCTAGAAGGAATGGAGAGAAATGAAATAAGTGTCTTCATTTATAAATGGGACTTAATATGAGTTATTGACACTTACTATTAAAAAATATCAACACCATGAATACTTTGAAATGGTGTTATTCATGTTGACTATAGTAAATACCTATTTTTTGAAACATTGGATTTCTCAAATACTCTCATAAGCATAGAATGTTATTGTTATTTCTCAATTATAACTTTGAATCACTTTCATCACTACTTTCTACTCGATGTTTCCATTTGCTCTATTGACTGTATCCTAATCGGTTGTCAACCATTCTGTATGATGTTCTCTAGCCATGCTATTTTTGTGTCTTTCCATTCCTCACTTTATATATTGCTCTACAAACTGCTTCTGTATCATTGGATTTGGACTTTATTAATTTGTCCTCGTACCATTATTGGAGTAGCTACCTCATAGGGTTGGAATCACTGCTCCCACCTCCATGCATTGTTGCTTTCTGGAATCTGCATTGAGCTTGCCAATGAGATTGTTGCATGCCTTATGTGGACCATATCACCAAACTTCCTTGTACGGACAAAGTATGGACCATGAGCCTCATGTATGTGCTACATTGAAAAACACAGGATCCATAATTAAGCTCAAAATATTATATTCACATTTTAATTGTAACAAAATGATAACTAGTCTTACCATATAGTGTCTGATGCAATTTGAAGTCCTTTGCCATTGAGTTATGAAAGTTTACTACGTTTCATTGGAATCTTTACAAAAGAAGTATCAATTTATCAAGTGGCGGTAAATGTGTGACTATCCACACATTTACCTTTGCTATCCATGTGTGTTTCTCCCATTACTCTGAGCAGGGGGACAACCATGTGTAGTTTTTTCCATGCTTCATACTTTTTCGATTGTTTTACAAGCAACTTACCATCTTCATCTCGTATTGGAGAAAGAATTTCCTAGCCTTTTCTCTCCCAAAACATGGTTTGTATATTTCCACTCTTTCTTGATTTTTCCTTGTTCTTTTTTATTTCTACTTAGTTCTCAAGTAGCAAATTTCCAGTCTTTCTTGACTTTTTCTTATTTTTTTAATTTTTGATTAGCCCCCGTGTAATCCAACATTGGATAAAACTTATTTTACCTTCTTGCATATTGCCTTAGCATTTAAGCGGTTTGCATCTTGTAGGCAAAACACACGTACTTAAATACCAGCTTTTCTATTATTCTTATTATACAATGCAGGTGCAAAAGTGGACTCTTGTGAAGGTTATTTCTGAAATAGGATCCCACTTAAGATCTAATGGAATCAACTTTTTTTTCTTTTGAACACGCTGGTCACGGGTTGGAACACCAGTTTGTCCTATCCTTGTAATCTAGTGTTTGTTCCCATCCTTACCTTTATTTTTGGATTGCATATAAGCAAGGGAACCGAGCTAATGTAGTATTTGAAACACTTAATATACATTTCAACATTTTTAAATTTCTAGCAAAATGTCATTCTAGCTCATAGTCACCAAATCTTTAGTATATCCTTGCCTTTCTTTATGGATTGCATATAAGCAAGGGAACTCAGCTGATGTAGTATTTGAAACACTAAATATACATGCAACATTTTTAAATTGCTAGCAAGATGTCATTCTAGCTCGTAGTCACCAAATCCATCGACATATAAAATTTCACTATTGTGTTGTAATTGTACAATATCTAGTAGCTCTATTAAGTTTAAAAAATCTTCAGTACATCTCATGATCCTCCTTTGGCACCTTAAATGCAACACGCAACCATATTTCATTCTCTAACTACACACTCCAATTGCACAGTAAAATATTTCGGATGTTTTGAATTAATTTTGAAATCCAATGCCCTATTCATTAGTGTCTAGCTAACACTCTTTACAACTTCATTCTCATCAAGCTTCAAAACAAATTGAAGCTTACCTCTGCACTCTTCAATAGGCATGTTCTAGAGCTTCACCCTTATTGCTTGTAGCTTATGTATATCCAATACATAAAGTTATTATCTACATATACAATTTAAAGAGTAGTTCCTTCGATCTAGACTTAAGCATCTGTGTATATTCCAAATGCATTGGTTCAACAATTGTGTCTAATACTTTTGCATTAAGATCTTTCCCGACCTACTTCACATGGAATGGTTTAGAGATGGGTATCACTTCACATGGAATGGTTTAGAGATGGGTATCACTTATCTCTTGTTAAGCATAGCCTCGAACCCTATATCCAATTGCTTATAAATCATAGCACAGGATTCTGAGCTAATCCCTACCTTGTCACATATGCCTTGAGCATCTCTAGGTGTGAAGGTATTGCTTACCTCCTTTAAACATACTCTTGTAGTATCATCACCAATGGTTTTGAACTTAGGATTTTTCAATGTAGACTTTACCATGACTTTGCTTACTTTTACATTTGTAATTGTATCGTCAATCTATTCACTTGGGTTAGAAAACATATTCTTTGTGCAGCTTACACATTGTGCATAAACCCACCAATTATACTGCCCACTCCCTTTGGTCAACTCATGTAGTGGTTTTAGCAGCTTCAAGTGCTCACATACTTCTTTGGTTTTCGTTGAAGGTCCAACAACAACAACAACAATCTTTGCAAGAATCGCTGCCTTCTTTTTGTTCTCCTTCTCCAAACCTTGCATTTTGCAATTTAGTTCTCCACTATCTACCTTGACAATATGTACCACATTTTCCATAACATACATCTCATCTTATAGATTATGACACTCTCTCTTCTTTTCACTTAGTGATTTTGTGAGCTCTTTAATCCTTCTATCCATCTCCATTATGGTGCATTAAATAAATGTGTAAACATTATAAGCTTATATGCAAGTCTCCTAGTGTATCCCAATAATCTTGCATTGTCTTCACACATATGGAATAAAAGATATAAGCTCACTAAATTGTGGAGGTCTTTGGGTAATTGGATCGGGTGGATAAATACAGCTCTTAACCTGAAGGTTGACATGTTTTTTCCTTGCATTTCTCTCTTATTGCACTATCTCCAGCTGCCTTTCACTTGTTGTTGTCCTCTTGTATATAGCGATGCACCAAATTATTGGAAGTGAATGTCTCTCTTCCTATTCCAATCTACAACCTAAAATCAATAGCAGTATTCTATCATTATTAAACATAAATATCAACCTAAAATTAGCACTGTTTTTCTTTTGGACTTTGTAAGCTTTGTTAAAAATCTTAATGATTATAAGCTTAGGGTTTTAAGCATATTAAAGCTTAAAGTATTACATAAGCTTATAAAGCTTCTTTTCAAACCATTCCAAGAACTCAAAGAAGAAGAAGGGATTTTACTTAAAGGGGAAATTCAGAAAAATTTAAATTTTACAGGGTACAGAAAATATGTAGAAAACTTTCAGAAAGGACTTTTGCAATAAAATTTTCACCATCAAACAACATCAAAGAAAACTTCAGCAAAAATTATTATCTTGGTTATCTTCTTTGACATTTTTTAATCCTTTTGAAGACTTATTCAACGAGTTATTATTTGGATTTATTGTCAACATCAAGGTGTTATTCATTGGATGCCATCAACTTTGAGTGCTTCAACAAGGCTTCTTTCGAATATACGAGAGTCAGATGAGCTTGTTACTTTTTCTATTTTATTTTAGCACTTTCATATTATTTTGCTTTGTTCTTCTACAATTTCAACTTATCCTCTACCCCCAACCATTCAAGAACAACTTCAGTCATTTCAAAATCAGATTCTTGTTGACAAAACGTTAGGATGGATTTAGAAGACAGGTTATCCTGCAAAAAGAGGCATAGATATGTCAATGCTACATCTTCAGATTCGGATGGTGATCAAATTTAGAGAACCATATGAGCTACTCTCAGAGCTCACGAGTTTACAAAAGAAAAAAAGATTACCCGTAAAGCTTTTTCTTTCCAGAATTTTGATGGTAAAAAGGATGCTCGCACCATACTTACTTGGCTCAGTCAACTAGATGATTATTTTTCAGGGGAGAAATTCTCTGAGAAGGACAAAATCTAATGTACTACCAATCACTTGGACAAAATGTAGCATTATGGTGGAATGTCATTAGAACCAGCAACAAGCACAAACCAAAATCTTGGAAGAGATTTCAGAAACTCATCAAGAAAGATATCCTACCTTTACAATATAAAGCTACGGCTCTACAACGATGGTCTATATTCAGACACCTTGACAAAGAGAATATATCGAATTATGTGGATAGGTTTTGGGAAAGCCTTGTTACAAATACAGGGAATCGAGAAGGTTCGCACCACCAAGGATCAAAGAAGAAAGTTCATATAGCAGGTTTGAAACCTACAATTTGATCAGAGGTGAACATGTTTTGACCACATTCTCTTAGCTCAGCTATTTCATTAGTCTTGAATTGTGAAAAGAAAAATGGTTTTCCCAAGAAACCAATGACACCCCAAACTTCAACATTAACATTTTTAAAGCCTTAAACCTCTCCAAAATCATTTGATACATCCCTTAATGACCATAACACAAGTATTCACACCAACGTAGATGATTCACAAAAAGCCAATAAATATGATTCAACGAAGTGTTACAGGTGTAACGAGATTGGACATATCGCATCAAATTGTTCAAGGAAGTCAAAGTTTATTTCACTAGGACCTAATATGATTGATAATGATGAAAAACAAAACTACCACTAGGACTCAATATGATTGATGATGATGAAGAACAAGACTACCATGAGACCACTCTGACTCTTGAGGTAATATATTCATTTCATTTGATTATTCTTACAATAAATTTTATTTAAGACTTTTTTTTGGGGGTAAATTTCAAGGAGAGTTTTTATGCATCAAAAGTAGAACTTCTTTAAGGAACTGGCCCTTCCATCTTGAACTATTTTTTATGAAATTTTCAATATGTATTAGTCTTGTGGTATGGGACATGAGATTAATCTTGTGTAAAGGATTCCAATGTATACTTATCTCTAGATCTATGTGGGATAATTTCTGGTGGTATGGGATACTAGAATTTATTACACATAGAAATCCTTAATACAATATCTTTTATTATAAGTAGAGAAGATACTTGAATTTATATATTAAACGACAATTGATCTCCTTTGATTGCAATAAGCAAACACGCAACTAAGGTTAGTTGCTTATCTAAGAAGGAGGGATGTTACATAATATCCACCCTTTAGTTGTATAGGGATCCCCGAACACTAGTGTGCCATCCTAGTGAATTGGTATCATGGGTGATCCCACATTAAATACTAGTTACCTAGTGTTATTTGCATAGCTCGAGACCATGCTTGACGGGTGTATATTGTTGAGGTGTAACAAGTAGTTCCATTCTTGACAATTGTATTGTGGTCCAGTGAAACAAGTGGACTATGCTAGACAACTACACACAATCGAAAGCGTAACAAGTGCTTTTTGCAATTGATGTGCCATGCTAATTGAAAGTGTAACAAGTGGCAAAACACACCATGCTAGATGATGTGTATAATGATACTCTCATCGTAGTGAAACAAGTGGTAAGTGTATGTTGTGTTTGTGCCTATCAACGTTTCATATTGGGATTAATTGTAGAGAAGGAAAATTAATTGAAACAACTAATGTGCTTACATTTGTGAGATAGGTGATGAGCAGTGCGCATTTCACACATGGAGGATCTTGTTTATAGCATCATGAAATATTATTATTTCATATTATTTTGTTGGCCACGTGCTAAAAGATTGTACATATTATTTATGTATGCTTGTACGTGGCATTGCTATATATTCTAGAAGAGTTTTGATTATTTACACTTAGTGTGTGAACAAGCTCTAGTGTTTGAGCTATTTTTGTAAAAGTGAAAAAGTAAGCCCAATTTTATACGCATAACTATTGTTAGCTCCTTTGGGCTATTTATTGAATACAATTCTCAAAAATACTTTTGTCGTGGAAGTGGAGCTACATGCGTGAGGGAGGAGATTGCACCCAATCTTGTGTTCTTTGATTTTATGCTCTTGAGTTATGCTATGGTATCTATGGTTTATTTTTGTTATTTATCAATTTGTGGATTAATCAATTCTCCATGTACCTTGGTCATGTAGCAATCATCCTCACATATAAAAGAATATTTTTCCCAAGATATCTGATATCCAAGCTGAATGCGGCTTCAACCATAGCTTTAGTATTTTTTTTGGTGACTGTTTTTCCAGAACATCCTCTTTCTTAAACCAAAATTTGACTGCAGGTCTGGTGCCAACTAGGGTTTCAATAAAGGCAACAAATGTGTAGTCTATCTGCTTCACCTTCTTGCTCCATCTCTTGGTCTTTGGTTCAAACTTAGCTAGTTTAGACTTCACCTTTAGCTTTGAGAGACCCTAAAAATAGATAAACCAATCAGTTAGGAAAAGCCCAGTATGAGTGAAGGTCTCTCCCAACACTAAGGGTCAAGTGATGGTTGTCTGCAAGGCCTGAATCATTTGTATCAATGCCTCCATATTTAATTTGTTAACCAAACATATGGACCAGTACATACATATACACTTATACATCAACCCTGTTACATCAATTCCTGTGTCACAAGCCTTTTGAAATACAATATAGCTTTTGGAGTTCCAAACCTCCCACAAACAAAAAAATCTCATTATGTTAAAAATCAGGTCAACATGTCCATCATTAGGTGTCCATCTTCCTAATAGACAGTCCCCCCATTGACCTTGTACCCCTGTGTTGCTATGAACCCATTTTCCAATCTTGGTCTAAGTACTCCTAATGGTAGGGTAGTCCCAAAAAACATGCTTTCCATCCTCCAAAGTAGTTTTGCATCTAGGATAGAAACCATTGGTGAAGTTCCTTTGTACCAACTTAGATCTAATAGGTAAGGCTCCCATACACACTCTCCATAGAAAGACTTGAGATTTTGTAGGAATTTCAGTCTTGCATATTGCCTTCTATTTCTTTCTCTAAGTACTAGAACTCCAGCTTACTCTCCAAATTTTATTGCAACAATAGATTACATTATCCTCACTCTTTCTAACACGACAACATGTCCAGGGCACAACATCATTTTCTAGTAGTGTTTTAGCAGCACTTTTTTTGTCGGGATGTCGGGGATTTTGTTCGCTACTCCATAGCAAAATGTCATTGCTCCATAGAATTTATATAGTAGCGAAATTTTCGCTCTGCTGATGAGCAGCACTTTTAGCAGCAAAATTTTGTTGCTATACTGTGATTTCATTGTTGTGAACAAAGAAGATAGTAGCGAAATTATGCTGCTATTTTTGTTGCATGAAATTCCAGAGAGTTGTTGGATGCTGAATTCTGAAAATACATGTCACATGCACACAAAAAATGATATATAGTTATAAAAAATCATCCAGTAAAACCTTTGGAACCATGTTTCGAGCAAAAAAGAAAGATAGTTGAAAACTTTTGAGAAGAGAAACAATGTCAAGATCATGAATCTATCCCATCTTATAATAAATCGATATGTGTTGCTTCATTAATGTCTATATCTAATGGAAGCTCGATGAAAAGATGGGGTTCTATATCAATATCACTATCATGATCCAGTGAAGAAGCATTATCATGATTGAGGTGACTCATCACGATTGGTGTTCCTCATGCTCTTCATCGGCCTCGTCTAAAATGTTTTCTTCATCGTCTTCTTCCAAAATGAGTCGATTTGAGGTATTACTTGCACCTCATCTAGAGATTCAACCTCCACATCTTAATCTTAAAAGATACGTTTTGAATGAGGGGAAACTTGTATAGCATACCACCACTTTGGATCAATTTGATCGATGTGAAACACAACCTAATATCACAAAGCAAAGGGTTTACACTTTTATTATATTACATCAAGATTTAATTTGGGATTGGTTGGGTTACTAACCTGTTTTGACAGTGTTGAGGTAGTACGAAGGTATCTTTCTCATCATTCCAAAACTTGGTGGAATCAATTTGGAAGAACCCATTTGGATGTTTCTTCATGGTTGCTTGAGCACCTCTATATATCACCTTGAACCATTTGACATCAAAGATGAATAGACTATATGCTCTAAATCCAACCTCAAGAATATCCTGAATAGTTTCACAATACTCAAGATTGTCCTCTATGAAATTGGTATCGTGTCTATTGGCTCGACTTTCTTACCATCACAACACAATCAAATGTGTTTCTTTTAGAATCCACATGCTCCGTGCAAAAGTGCCTTCCCTATGACCATATTGCATTATATTAGTTTGTACTAACATTAAACAAAAGCATGACATTTAGTATATATAGTGCATTAAACAAGGTATATACGTGAGATAGAGATGAAGAATGTACTTACTTGAGGGTCACATCCTCTTGTATACTCATGCTCTTCTCTTGTGATCATTTTGCAATGCCATCAATATTGCCATACGAAGCCATTCTATATTGATCACATTTGGTAGAGGCTCCAAGGTAGGCAGGAATGGCAAGCGTCTATTTGCTCTTCTGAAAGCTCTTCTCTCATCCTTTTGTCTATTGATTGCATCATTGTATCTCCCAATCCACTTCTCTAGTAGGATGGGACTATTTAGAACGTAGAATGTATTCACCTTGTGGCATAGTGCTTCATCCAATCTTGGTTGCCTTCCGTTTCCCTCAGGCACATTAGTGATTAGTCGATCATCCTCCTCATTTTCTTCATAATCATGGCATGGAAGGATCTATGCAAGATAGATGTTTTGAGATATACACAAGAGACTCTTGTATCAACCATCCCTCTGCCATGCTTGCTTTTGGCCTTGCTATTTGTCTCCCAAAGTTCTTCAAGTTTTTCATGAACCTTTCAAGGAAAAATATCCATCGAACATGAACAACGCGATACAACGCCACTTTATCAAACTAAATGAACCACAAGATGCAATTGGCTAGTGAGAATTGTTCTAGGAAATTTGTCCTCGATCATACACACTACCTCAATAGCATTGAGACGAGCCATCTCAATGGATGTATGATCTATCTCCTTTAAGGATATGTACCTACATATATAGCAATTATGTGTACTATTTACCACCAATACATAACTTGTGAGCGCATGATAATTCCAAATAAGCAATATATCTTAGTGAATTGAAGAGAAGCTTCATACCTCCCATTTTGTAAATAGCGTCTCTCACCTTCTTGTCACCACAACCAACTATAGCAATTGGAAGAATAAACTATGCAACATAGAAAAAAATGAAAGTTAGTATATGAGCTTACAAATTATATACCACAAAGAGAAAATGAAAAAGAGAATATTTATATACCTATAATATCTTGTGCCAATCATGTGTCTTAAGGCCATATAATTGTTCCTCTCCTTTCTTTTTGGTCTTTGTGAAGGCACCTTTCAATGAATGCATTACTCCCATTGGTGTACGAAAAGAGGCGATCACACTTTTAAACTTATTGTGCTCCCTCTTGGTTAATACCCATTGTGCCTTTGGTAGAACTATTTTACCACTCTCACTTTCAATTGGCCATGCTCTTTGAAGGCGTCCATGCTATTTTACCACTCTCTATTTCAATTGGCCATGCTCTTTGAAGGCGTCCAATGTTTTGTAAGTCATCCCTTTGCACCCTTTGTATCTCTTTTACCAATTAAATGGTCCAAATATTTGTTGCCACATTCTTAAAGATATACATGGGATCTAAGAGATGATTGATCTTCATGTCACACCAATATGGAAGTCAAAAGAAGATTGAGTGTCTAGAAATCCCATTTGGTGGTGGACTAGGAGTGCCTCTGCATGCCTCAAACCAATCTCTACCTCTTATCACAAGTGGTGAGACATCATGTGGAACATACTTGTTGGGATGTGAAGGAGGGAGAAATCGATGATGTTTGTCATACACCACCTTCTTAAGTGTAGAGGGTCTTTCCGAAACAAGTGATGGTCTGCAAATCAAACATGCATGATGTCCGGAGGTTGCCAAACCTATTTTAATTGAGATGATTGAGATAGAGATATAAACTTAAAGTTTAAAGGCTAAAACTTATGCATATAAGGTTCAAGTAGGTACCTGAGTAGTCTGAGAACCCGAGATAGTCATGCATCGTCCAAAGTAAAACTCCTTTCACCTCCACCTCACGCCTATTTATTGGCCTTGAAACGTCATGTACTTTGATACCTCGCCATAGTGTCTCAAGCTCCTCAATCAAAGGCTCGAGGTACACATCCATGTTTGCCACCTTATACTTGCCTAGTACAAGGAGAGCAAGCATGATATGACCTTTCTTGATTGCCACCCATGGAGGGAGGTTGTAATTCACCAATACAATAGGCCAAGTAGACCATGATGTGGACTTGAAGCCAAATGGGTTAACGCCATCCATGCTGCCCAAGCTAAGACATAAGTGACGAGGCTCATCTTTACACTCTGTCCATTGATGCTCCACATGTTGCCATGCCGGTGAATCAGCTATACGATCCTTATAATGCCATCGGTCAAGCGATGAGTAGCATGCCACGTCATGAGTTCTACAATCCCCTTACATTTAAACATGTGTTGGATGTGAGGAATGATAGGGAAGTGTCTCAAAACCTTTCGGGGAACTTTATCACCTTGCAAATCATCCCTATAGCAGCTCTCCCCACATTGTAGATATTGTGTTGCATCTTTATTAACCCCTCTAAATAGCATGTAATCATTGGGACATGCATGCATTTTTGTGTAATCCATACCTAGCATAGAGAGCATTTTACGACACCCATCTCGTGAGTTCAGTAATAGAAATTGAGGGGAAAGAATCTTCTTGAGAAGCATACAACATAGGGTAAGAAATCATATGTTAAAATATTAGCAAGGAGGAGAGTATATAGAACATGAAATATTTTTAATAGAATGAGGCAGGCTTACCGAAGAAGACTTGTGACACTTGCATCACTCCATCCATAAGTTGTTTGCAAGTTCAATAGCTCCAAGTTTGCTCGTAGCGTGGAGTACAAACATCCCTCATAGAAAGGTGTGCTTACCTCTCTATGCAAGGTTTCCTCCTCTTGTGACATTGGAGCTTGCTCTCTATCATCTATGACCTCCCATCCAAAGCAGTCATTCACCATGTCGTCCATGATGAGATTCTCTTCCTCCTCATGTGGCAATGGTGGAGGCACCTCATTCATTGGTTAGGGAAGATGAGTCTCAGCCATGCTTTCCATATAAAGCCTTGCCACCTTTCGCACTCTACCCGATGTCATCGAATGGTGTGGCATGTTACCTAGAACTCTCCTATGGTTCTCCTCTATGTCATCATTTGCCTTTGGTCGTACCACTGCCTCATGAAGACTATATGTTCAGACATGCTCAATTGTTATACGACATTGTCGTATATACTGGCCCTTGTATCGATCACACACATCGAATTTTTTCTCTCAACCATGCCTTGGATCCAACTTCCGGCCCTTGATGATCACTGTTAGACATCTTTAACTTGGCCAAACTGATTTAGGATTCATACAAAACACACAACAACATCTAGTATTGCAAACAAAAATTTACCTAGGTTTTTGTTGTGCTAGACAGCGACCATAGCAGCATTTTTTCAGTACACACCAGTGAAGCTAGCAGCAGTGAAATTTCGCTGCTCAGCAGGTGATCTGTGAAACTGTCACTCCTGCCTAAATCGCCTCGACGGGTGTCAATACCTACCTACTTTCCTATTGCTGCACATGCACAGCTACACCTGCTGCTTGAGTTTTCCTCCCACCTCAACTCATCCCTCAAGGGTCTTGAATCAATCAAGTCTCCCCCTCCAAGGTAAGCTCTTCTTGCTTTCTTCCCTCTTTCATGGTTTTATGTATTCTTCCAAGCGTTCATGGAAAGCTTGGAATGTTACAGGTATATATTTTATCATATTTTTGATGAATTAATAATCGTACAAAATAATATTTAATTTAATTTATGCAAGATTTAGCTTAATGGAATGTGCAAGTGAGCACAAGGTTAATATATGTGCAAATGTGTACAAAGTTATTTTATGTAACAAGGTCCATATTTAGGCAAAGGTTTTTTTTATATACAAACCATAAGGATTTTGTAAAGCTATATCCCAAAAGTGGGAAAAGCAAGCCCAATTTGTATACTCATCTATTCTTAGCTCTTTGATGAATAAAATTCTCTAAATACTCACGTCGTGGGAAGAAGAGCTACACAACATGGGGGGGAGGGAGATTGCACCCAATCTTGTCTTGATGGTGATGTTATTCTATCTCTCTTACCTTATGTTATGCTACGCTATGTGATTTAATTTCAATTTAATTCAAGTCTTTTTTTTAGCTTTAGATGTATTTTATGAGTTTTTAATTATTTCTTCAAAGAAGTACAAAAGGGTCCTCTGATAAGTCGTATCAGAGCTTTAGTTTAATTTAATCTTCTCAAAGGTGGTCAAGACTTGTGGACAAAGAGGTGAAAGAGACAAAAAAATAGAGGTGAGTTTGGTAAATTTTTTGAATTTAAATTGAAGAAGAAGAAGTTTATGGATTTATGTTTATGTATGGTTGTTTTTAACCATTAGATAACCAATCTCCATCAATCTATTGCCCAAAGGGTAAAACCAAGTGGAAAACCATTAGTGGGTTTCTCAAAACCAAAAAACCACCTTTAATTTCACTAATTTGCTTCATAATCCATCCATATAGATG
Organism: Cibotium barometz; assembly: GCF_041138505.1. NCBI lineage: Eukaryota > Viridiplantae > Streptophyta > Polypodiopsida > Cyatheales > Cibotiaceae > Cibotium > Cibotium barometz. The sequence continues at coordinate 9,003,497 of NC_141075.1, forward strand.
GAGTCAGCAAACTGCAAACTGAGGAGATTAGAACCTTGATTTCAGGATTGCTAAGCTGTCTCTCTATTCAATTCCTATAATGGAGGGATGAGAATTGTTTTTTTTTTCAAAATTACTTTTGGAATTTTATTTTTCTCCTCCTCAGTTCAGTCATTGGGCGCAAATCTCTCTACCAAAGCTTGTGGGTAAGCTAGAAATTATATATATATATATATATATATTTGATTTCTGTCCACCCCTTCTCCTTCACAGTTAGCGGGCGTCGCATCTCCTTCATAGGCCGCCGGCAGCGCACATGACTGAAAATTCCTCCTCTTGTCCAAAACGCGTGCTGCGCGAATTAGCAGCATAAAGGTACCTTAATTAGTGCTTAATGTTTGATTATATATATATATATATATATATATATAGCTTAATGTTTGATTATATATATATATATATATATATATATATATATATATATTCACATGCTGTTGACGAGATTTTTGGAGAGCCTTAACTTAGGCTTTAATTAAAGCTTAATGCTATATATATATATATATATATATATAGGACCACATGTCCTTTTTGTATTCAAAACCTTAAATCTAAGGCTTTAGTTGAAGCCATGTAATAAAGCCTTATATTATAAAACTTATAATATATGCCTATATAGCAAAGCTTATAAGCTTTATATATTGATTGTTATAATTAAGGACTTTTGTAATCAACCAAGATAAACAAATACTTTCAAGATTTTTCTACCATTTCTTTTTAGAGATTAAATTAAGGATTTCAAGGACTATAAGCAACATTAGACTTTCAAAATTTTTATCAAGGTTTGCTTTTTACAGATTTCATCAAGGGTTGTTAATTATCACAAGTCAACTTGGAGGACAACAACTTCTTTTTGACATACAAGCTTCCAACTTTTACGAATTACGGGTGAAAGCTAACTAATAACTACACCCTTTAAATTTTTAGATTAACAATTGAAGTTATGAATTGAAACTAACGTACAGATTAGTATATGTAAAATCTCCAATGATTTACCAATTAGGTATTCACCTTATGTAATTTGATTACTTGCGTAAAATAAAATTGTTAGTTGTTGGTTTGTTTTCTTCTAACTCATATTTTGCAGTCCAACACAAGTAAGTCCCTTTATTTTCCATAATTAAAATATCACATATACTTGCGATATTTGTGATCTTTTAATGATGTATTTTGTAGCAAAGCTGTTTAACATTTACAAGTAAGTTGCTATCCTTCATAACTTAGTGAATAATTCTTTTAATAATTCTATGTAAGTTTTATCTTCAAAAACAGTGATTCGAACACCTTCCAAGTAAGTTTCTCATTTTTATCCTTGAAATAATCATGCTTAAATAATTATGCATAGAATTTCAATTCATACTACTCTAAGTTCTATTTCTTATAAAGTCATAATTTAATATAATCCTAATTACGATTAAAAGAATAATTATATTTCAATCCGTTCACATTGTTTCTCATTTTTCTCATCGTGGAGAATCATTGTAATCGAATATATAAAAGGTACGACTCTCTTACATTACAGTTTCATGTTTATTATTTAAGTCTATTTCAACTACAAATGTAAATTTATCTTTCATTATCTAGACTTGTTCACTTAATCAAGATGGTTAGAATCATTACTAGTTATTCGTATTTTATCAAATTTATCCATTTTTCATTTATAATCTCACATCCCCTCAAACAACCTTTCCAACTCAAGGTTAGCATTTTCCTATCCTTATATCCATAACCAATTTAACTTTTATTTTTATAATGGTAAGTTTCTCATAAGATTTTGATTAATAAGTTTATATATACTCTATCCATAGAAGTAATAACGATTCACATCTCTTTCGAGTGTTAATATTGTTTTCCTACATATTACTTCAATCACACCACAACGATGGAGGTATGTAACTCATTTTTATTTACAAGACTTTTTTATATGAGTTTTTATAATATTTTTACAACCTAAGAACCTAATGAATAAACCGTAGATTCAACATTAAGATTAGTTCAAGTCCAGTAACTTAAATAAAATTTCTAGATATAGAAAATTTGTGTCAGAATTTAAGTTTCAGAGGGAACTGGCCACTCCTTCTCAAACTTCTATTCTGAAGGAAGTGATGTATGGAATTAATCTAGTGGCATGGGACATCAGATTGGTTTCATATTCTTACTCCAGACACATTTATGTCTTCTATCTTTCTACCATCCTATGTGTGTATATACAACACGCCTATATGGTATGGGACATTAGACTCGTCTTACATATATTCATTTGATTAGTTCATTGCATATGCATTATGTGTAGATCTAGTCTTCCACACCAATCATGAAGCCATCCTCTCATGCATTTATGCAATTGTATATCGGGGACGCTCGTATATGGCATGCTTTTGTGTCTCAACTGTTTGTTTCAATTGGTTCATATGGAGGGGTGATTCTCGAGGTACTTACGCTTGGCAAAAATGTGTGTGGCTGCCTCCACTGTTTGTTTCAGTTGGCTCGTATGGAGGGGTGATTCTCGGGGTACTTACGCTTAGCAAACATGTGTGTGGCTGTTATTTGATTATTTATGGGTTGTCTATATCTCAAGATGACGTCGGGATTAATTGATGTGTTCAATTAATTGTTTAACTAACGTGGATAGCGTCTGAGTATAGCAACGAGAAGTGCGAGGGTACCGACTAAGTATAGCAACGAAAAGTGCGAGGGTACCGACTGAGGTATTGTATGGTTGGTGGATTGAGCGGTGGTGTGAAGATGATGATCATTTTTCTTTTGTATTAAACTTTTTGTACATGTTATTTTTTATTTGATAATCAGTGTGATGATCACCACTTTTGGTGTCGCATGAGTTTTCTTGATTGGTATTCCATGTCCATAAGAACCTCTTAGCCATGCCTTTGTGCCTCTGAGCCATGTTGAGACCTTAGAGTTTACCTTGCATGTTATGACATCAACAATCTTGTTCTCTTGGCATTTTTCTTACACAACTGAGGACATTTGCTTCCTCATATGGGAGGACTATTATAGGTATATATTTTATCATATTTTTGATAAATTAATAATCGTATAAAAATATGTTTAATTTAATTTGTGTAGGATTCAGCTTAATGGAATGTGCAAGTGAGCACAAGGTTAAATTATATATGTGCAAATGTGTATAAAGTTATTTTATGTAACAAGGCTCAATAGCAATTATATTTGGGCAAAGGTTTTTATATGTACAAACCATAGGGATTTTGATATGATTTAAAATATGTAAAGCTATACCCCAAAAGTGGGGGTAAAGCAAGCCCAATTTGTATGCTCATCTATTCTTAGCTCCTTGGGCTATTTTTATGAATAAAATTCTCTAAATACTCATGTCGTGGAAGGGGAGGTACACGACATGGGGGGGAGATTGCACCCAATCTTGTCTTGATGGTGATGTTATTCTATCTCTCTTACCTTATGTTATGCTATGCTATGTGATTTAATTTCAATTTAATTCAAGTCTTTGTTTTAACTTTTGATGTATTTTATGAGTTTTTAATTATTTCTTTAAGAAGTACAAAAGAGTCCCGTGACATGGAAATAGGGTTTAGTAGGTGATCCTACACACAGGTTTCAAATCCTTTCAAAGCCTTTCAACGCAGAGTTTTTCGCAGCCATTCAACGCAGAAAACAAAAAAAACAAACAAAAATTTTGCTTACCTGCGATGCTGCTTCCTGTGTGTGACGGGGAGAGAGAGTGAGAGAGAGAGAGAAAGAGTTCTTCCCTTCAAAAAATCTTGGCCCCCCTCCCTCCACACATTCCCTTGTGGAGATAAGGGCGAGAAGATTGTGGATGAAAACCATCGAGTGGGCTTCGGTCCCCTGTTCGCGCGCGGACTCTCACGATCCCCTCGAACCACGATCTGATACCAGTGTTAGATATCCGTAACGCCACTACGGGCGTTACCATGAGAGGGGACGGCCTCTGGCTCACCACCCAGCCATAGAGGAAGAATGAGGATTGCCCCTCATCCCCCAGGCTATATAGTGTGTGGCCTGCCGTCCACACTAGCCTGGCCGCCCATGACTCCGCATGGGCGTCCTCTCCCACTGAACCCCGAACATGGCCATCCGGTCTGCCGCCCCGCCGCCGTCGGTCATAGGCATTACAGCCTACGTGACAGTAACATAAACACAAATATAAGAAACACGTACATTGTGGAGAATGCGATTGAGCCCAAAAAGTTATTATATTTTAGAAATTGTTGGGCCTTTGGCCATATATACATAAAGCTTTTACAATGAAGAGGTATGAAGAGGTGGGTGTCTAACTGGAATCATTAGGCGAATTTTGGACTCAACTTTGGGCCTTTTTTCTCTAGAGACAGAAAGGCTTTCGACCAATAGGAAGAGAGCCACCGTAATAACGAAACTTTTGATAATTAGACGTTTTTCATATATTCTTTATATGAATATAGTGTTATTAAAGAAATACGAAATGTATTTGACCACACTTTATAATGTCATTTCTTTAATATGTATGAAAAATAGAGTGTTGTCAGCTCATTTAATAAATCTCAGCTCATTTAATGAATGGTTTTCAATCTAAAAATTTCCCTCGTTCAGCTCATTTAATAAAAGTGCTTTTTTCCTCTAAAAATTTGAAATGTTCTCTTCGAAGTTCCTACGTCATTTAATGGCTGGATTTCCCTCTAAAAATTTCGCACGTTTTGGAGGTTATCTCTTCTGCCATCTCATCTTCTTACATCTGCTTTTATTTTCTATTTGCTTCCATGGAAACTAGACGTCCTAGGCGTCCCTGCTCCTCTACTAGAGCTATTATAGTATAATACAATAATTTTGATATGGATAATCAAAGGTGGATTCCTGCCACAATCTCTGTTGGTAGTTGGATTATGTTGCAGACTAGGAAGCGAAAAAAAACAAAGAATGAGTTCATCGACACTTACAAAGGCAGAGTTCAAGACTTCAAACTCTCTGACATAGGTAGGAGCATTAAGGAAGTCCTTATACAACATGCCTACATGCACTTAGAACTGCATCTGCAATGTTTGCCTAATGGAATCCCACTCCATAGACCAAACTATAAGTAAATGTTAATGTGTTTCATTTCTATACTTATGCTTCTCTTGTATTCGTCTGTATAGATATATATCCTTCAAACTTGGTTGACTGGCAGCCTATAGATAGTATTGTGGGAATCTTTGATGTTTTTCATGCATCTATCGGTGAGCAGCTATACAAAGAAACATCCAGCAGGTCTTTGGCAGAGAGGAGTTTTCTTTTATAATGAATTTTACACGGCACCTCATAGTGTTACAGGCTATGGATCTTTGAAAGCATTACCACTGCCTTCATTCAATAGTCCAGAATGGCCCATACCAACAACAAAAACAAGTGAGTGCTTTAGATTAAAGATATACCAAGATGTGTAAAGGTGTATAAAACCAAATGTAGCAAATCGTCAGGTGAAAATCGTTGTCTTTATGCCATTGCATGTTTTTGTCGACTTCTTTTATGACGAGGAGGTCAAAAAAACATTGTCAATGTTTATCTGTAAATCAGAGAAATGTTTGGATTTTTAGGTCAAAATTGGGATGTGAAAGAATTAAATGAGGTTACCTGCAAAATCCAATGTGAAAGAATTAAATGAGGTTACCTGCAAAATCCAATGTGAGAAGAGGTCTTGGTGTGTGAACTCTCTCAAACATATCGCGTTATAGTGATTTGTCCTATTATCATTCTTTTTTTACTTTTTCAAAGAATTAATCGTTTAGATTTTTAAGAAATTTTTTTTTCCTTACAAATAATTGATCAAATTACTATAGCGTGAAGAGGGGAGTCGGTGAACTCTCCCACCCATATCGCATTATAGTGATTTGTCCTACTGTCGTCCTTGTAGTGATTTTTCTTACAATCGTCATTGCCTTTGAAATATTGCATCAAATCACTATAACGTGAAGAGAGGGCTCCTTGGGAATTCTCCCACACGTATCGTGTTGCAGTGATTTTGGTACATTTTTTCTTGCAATTTCATTTTCTCACTAATATTTCATCAAATTACTACAACGCGACTAGAGAGGTCGGTGAGATTTCTCCAATGCTTATCGCGTTATAGTGATCTTGGCTAATCCTTTATTATCTTACACAGAACTTTTGTTGTCCTGACATATTTCCTGGCTTGTAGATGGAACCTTTCGGGATTGAGGTTGAGTCTGATGCTGGCCTTCAAGAACCCCAGATGAAAAGTCGTTCGACTTCCTGTATAAAGTTCAACAGCATCATCGCCATCCTGAAATCTCACGCATGTTTAATTTCAATTTCTCCATCGAAGACATGATCGTTTTTGCTCCTTCGTATCTTGAGGAGAAAGGGCAACAATTTCAGTAGACCACTGAGTGGTACAGTCATGTTTGACGGCATCCAGTATGTGCACGTGAATGATATCACGTGAATGATATCGTGCCTTCAACAACCCTGAGACAAAAGTTAATCAGGGATGTTTTAAAGGTACTAGATGATAAGAAGAAGACACACAGTAAGTGCCCCATTCACAATCGCAAGTGTCGTCTTGTTACTTACCACTATGGATTTATCTGCTACCTGCATGTGTTGCTTGAGGATGAAGAAGTTACAAATGAAAAACTTGAGGAGAAGCCAGAGGAACCTCCAAGAGCAGAAGATGAAGTTCAAGATATTGCGGAGGAGATAAACTTGGCTCTGCAGAGAGGGACTTAAGTGAGTAGTTGGATATTGATGTGCTCAGAAGAGAAGACACCTTAGTGGTTACAGGTGACGAGCAGCCCTCTATGATAGAAGAAGCAGGGGACATTCCAACCCCACTACTCCCCACATTTCCTATTGGTAACAAAGAATATTTGTTAATTACAGATATTCAAGCTCTCTTTGACATAAGGGAAGACTACTGTCTGGCCATCATTGCACAGAATCTTGAGGAAGATGAAGATTTTATGGATCCAGATTTGGATAAGTATCTCTTATTGGATTCAAATGTCAAGGACAGTGAGTTCCATTCTGCCAACACATTATCCATGATGTACAAGGATGCAAAAAGCTATGAATCCAACCTTCCCACTGAAGGGGAATTTCAGGCTATTCAGCAAAGACTTAATATTTCAAACATGGGAAGGGAAGGGGCATCCTCATCGATGGTCCAAGACACTAACTCAACAGTCAATATATGGACAAATGATTTACTTGTTAATGACAAAAATTAGAAGGTGTGTTTACTTGTTACACCGGAGGATGTTAGTGAGTAGTAGTATATTCCTATCTCTTGTAATAATATTCTCTCTCGTGTAATGTGATGACAGTTTTGCATATGATCATTTCTAAATTTGAAATGTTAATCATGGATCTATGGGTATCCAAATCTTCCCATTTCTTTGTTTTGTTACTCGCCATTCTGCATGCTTAATACTTGCATTAGATCTCCTCCATATATCTTGTTTTCTTTCTTTATTCACAAGTTTTACTGCTTGATTAATTTGGGATGCTTTGAACTGCTACTTCTTTTTGGCTTTGTGTACAAGCTTCCTATATGTCCACTGATGTAATTCCTCTAAACTGTTAGCTTTTTCTACTCCTCCACCATGTCTTGTATGATTGAAATACTCGGAGCATGCTTGATAATGTGTTTTCTCCATTCCCTGGGTTGACCATATTGATAAACTACCATACTTCTTTGCAAACCAAGGGGTATGATGGTGTTAGGCGAAATTTTGAAAGGTGTTTTGGGCTTGTGTACATATGGGATGCATGGCATGTATAAGGCTTTACCCTGGAATGCCTTGGCAGATGTACAGGGTGGATGGCTTGGTAGTAGGCTTGTACAGGTTTGTCCGGAGCGTGGTCTGCTGGAGATGGTATCAGTCACTCGGTCGCTCTGTATGTGTACGCGTCCCAAAAATAAAGTGGGCACTCGTAGGTTGTATTTGAAGGTGTGTGGAAGCATGGGGGGCAATTAATTATTGAAGGGGCCAATGTTGCCTTGAATATGGTGTGAAACGGAAGGAGAAGGTGGTGCAAGAGCATTCAATGGAGAAAATACTAAATTGGGCAGGCTGGCAGGTTCTTCCAGAAGACGTCGATTTGCAGACGGCTAGCAAAAAGCGCACAGGTGAAGACCAGAGGTGGCCTTGGTTTTGGTTTTGTCTGCCAGAGGAGCTATTTGGCGAGGGGCTAGTACCGTGTGATGGTAGCCGTCTCAGTGGAGGGATGTGCGTAGCGAAGAGCGGGAGCACTACAAGACAATGCTGCCATACACGCGTTTCATACACGCGATAAATTACGAACGCGTGTATGGTCGCGCTTGTATTTGAATAGAATCGGGCGCGTGTATTTTAGCATTTAAGTTCGCGTGTATATTTGCATTTATCAACGCGTGTATAAACGCGTTTATATACACGCAGTAATACACGCATAAATACACGATAATATTTACGGGGTAATACTCGCTATTATACACGGATAAATACACGCCACTGTACACGGATTAATACACGCATGGCAGAGAAAAACTGAAAAAAAACTGAATTCCTTAACAAAATTAAAAACTATTTTCCTTAAACCATCTCATAGTACATTACAGTATACATCATTACACAATCCCACTACATGCATTTACAACAATGAAATATATTCAAAAATAAATCATGCATATGAGATGATAGAAATGTCATCAATTTAGAACATACAGTGACGGATTGGTTAGGGTTCGATCTCATCTTCAATAAGATCCATCCTTGTCAAACGATCAACATCAATATCCATTTGATCAATTGGTAAGGCTACGATTAAATTTATTCCACTATCGATATTCTGTACTCCATTGATAATGGTATCGATGTCCTGATCATCCTCATCAACATCACCATCATCCTCAATGGTAGGGTCATTCTCATGATCATGAGAAATGGCATGCTCATCCTCATTATCACGATCATCTCTTATTTCTTGATCATCGATCACAACATCTTCAATGGCATGTTCGACGTCATCTTCATTGCGGCTTGTTACATCCTCCATATGCTCCATATCAGTGAATGTATTATACATCACTTTGGAACGTGGTGCAATAGGGATGACGTACCACCATTTGATGTCATGCACCATTGGTAGATAGATAACCTACTCAAATACACACAGTACAGTAATTAATTAGCATATCAAAAGTCAAGGGGTACGCGAGCTTAGATATATATGTACATGAAACACATTAGTAAAAAAATGCATACCTGCTCACATTGTTGTGGCAATACGAGCCTATCTTTCTTTGTTTGCCAGAACTTTGTAGAGTCAATAGTTACATATCCACTTGCATGGCGTTTTATCGTTGCATCAGGCCCTTTTTCCACCACGTTCATTTGCCATTTGACATCCAAAACATACACAAAGAAGCGACGAAAGTCAAGCCTAAATATGTCTTGGATTATGCCACAATAATCATCCATTTTTCCATTAGCTCCCTCAAAGCTACTAATGACACCGCAATCTTGTGTATTTCTCTTTTCATCAATTCTTTGTGTTCGAAAATGCTTGCCTTCACACCATATAGCATTGAACATAGTGCACTGGACCAAAATAGAAGCAATATTAATATTGTGTAAGCAATGTGAATAAATATTAAAAGCAAATCACTTACAACTAATGCAAAACATTAGTTATATGTACCTTTGACATGCATCCTCGTGCATACTCCCATTCTTCCGCCGTGATATGCAGCCCCTCGTCACTCTCTGCTCTCTCCATTTCCTCATGCAACCAATCAACATGGATATCATTCGGAAGTGTTGCTAGATGCTTAGGGTACGCCTTCCGAGAGCCATGTTGCCTCCGAAAGAGAGCTCTTTCTGCTTGCCTTTTTGTCTTTGCATCCTCATATCTTGTAACCCATCTGCTCATCACATCACTATTAAGGATACAAGTGAAATTGAGATCATCAATCAATGTTTTGTCAATTACTTTACTCTGTCCTTTTCCTTGAGGCACAATAGAGGTCATCCTCAAGTCCTCTTCATTGCTCCATAGTCGTGGCAAAGAGCTGTCCACCTGACCAAGAAATTCTGAAATATATACAAGAGACTCTTGTATCAACCAACCCTCGGCCATGCTTCCTTCAGGCCTTGCACTTTGCCTCACAAAGTCTTTTAAGGTCTTCATGAAGCGCTCTAGAAAGAACATCCAACGTGCATGCACAGTACCACATAAAGCAATTTCGTCCACTAAATGCACAATGAGATGTAGTTGACTTGTGAGAATGGTTCGCGGAAAAGTCTCCTCTACCAAACAAACCACCTCCACTGCCATAACACGCGCATCATCCAACGTGGCTGGATCAATTGCTTTGGAACTAACATATCTGAAAAATAAATAAATAGTACGTTATACCTCATGCACGTTCATTTTGCAAGGTATAATGAAGGGTGATTTGAGCATGGGTTTTACATACCTCACAAGCTCGCCCATCTTATAAATACATTTTTTCAAACTCTTATTCGCACAATGGTCGATGCTAGTAGGTAGTATGAACTGCGCACATAAGAGCACATTTATGGTTTATGGCATTACAAAATTTAATTTCAACGTACGTACAAGACTTGGAAAACACTTACTTGAAGCATCTTGTGCCAATCGTGGGACTTCAACCCATATAGTTGCTCAACGCCTCTTTTCTTAGTGGTTGTAAAGGCTCCCTTCAATGATCTCATGCATCCAGTGGGAGTACGCAAAGTGGTGATGGCCTGCTTTACCTGCTTCTCCTCTTTCTTTGATATAATCCATGGTGCAGGCGGAAGACGAACGTGCCCACCCACCTCTCGTGGCCAAGCTTGACGCATACGTCCTGCGACCCGCAAGTCCTCATGTACGCTAACATTGTCTCGTTTACCAGTAATATGTTCCCAAATACCAGATCCCACATTCTTGAAGATGTGCATGGGATCAAGAAGATGGTTGATCTTAAGATGGGTCCAATATGGCAGCCGAAAAAAAATGGAGTACCTGCACAAGGGATTGCTCTATGTGACCTTTAATCCAATTAGAGACTACACAAAACAAGATTGAAAAAACATCACTATACCTGTTCATGCCATCTGGAGGAAGAATAGTTGTAGACTCCCAAATACGCTTCCAATCTTTTGCACGAAGTGTTTGTGGAGGAATGTTACTCTTACTAGCAACATATTTAGGATGATCTGAGGGGAGAAATCGATGATGATTATCGAATATAGTCTTACACAAACCATCAGCATACTCATGTACTAACGAAGGACCACAAACAGGACATGCATGTTTACCCGATGTTTTCAAACCTGTTAAAATATAAATAAAAGTTAGAATAATAAAGTCAAACCGTCTAATTAATATATATAGCCAATAGTAATAGAGTAGGGAGGTAATTAGAATTCTTACCAGAACAATCGTTGTATCCTGGAAAGTCATGCATTGTCCACATCAACACTGCTTTTAAGTCGAAGTGTCGAGAGGAGGGAGGCCTACTAATGTCCACCACCGCAACACCTCTCCATAGTTCCTCCAACTCATCAATCAGTGGTTCAAGATAAACATCCATATGCTTGACTTTATGTTTCCCTGGAATTAGAAGGGATAACATAAGATGTCCCTTCTTGATCGCCATTGATGGTGGAAGGTTGTAATTCACCAGCACAACTGGCCACACGCTGTATGCGGTGCTTTTGAAACCAAATGGATTCACTCCATCCATACCCAGGCCAAGTCTCAAGTTTCTGGGCTCTGTTTTAAAGCTGGGCCACTCATCTTCAATATGCTTCCAAGCAGGAGTGTCTGCGGGAATTCTCCACATGCCATCATCCGATCGATGTGAGGAATGCCATGACATGAGCTCTGCTATGGATTTGCACTTGAACATGTGTTTGATGCGAGGAATTATAGGAAAGTGTCGCAAGACTTTACGAGGTACATCAAAACTCTTCATATCTGTTCTGTACCTTGTTTCACCACAAGTGGGACATGTCAGAGCCTCCTTATGCGTCCCACGAAATAGAATGCAATCATTGACGCATGCATGTATTTTATCATAATCCAGTCCTCCAAGAGATGTCACATAGCGCCTCGCTATGTCTCTTGAGGTGGGTAGTCTATTTTCCTTTGGAAGCATGTTTGACAATAGCCTGCATCCAATATCATCAATTATAATTAGTCTTAAATCCTAAACCTTAAACCACTAATTCAAATTTATAAGTTAGAATGCTTACTTCAACAATGCGTCAAGACTTGCATTGCTCCATCCATAAACTGTTTGTATATTAAGTAGTTCAAGGGAAGCACGTAAAACTGAGAATGTGCACCCTTCAAACACCGGTGTCGATGAAGCTTTATAAAGATGCTCTTGTTCCATATCATCGTCGTCCATACCTTTGGGATCATCCTTAAAAAGATTCCGCACCATATCATCAAGCACCTCCTCTTCCACAACTTCGTGGGGTGCAGGGCTATTGTCGTCCCTTTCCCACTCATCTCTAACAATAGATCCCGAAGCTCCAGCATCATCTTGTCGACGCTTTACGTGCTCTCGTCGCGCGTAGGGTACCATGTTAGGGTGTGGTACTGCATCCTGTTTCAATTTATCAAATTATATGTTACAACTCTATTAATTTAATTTGGATACCATGAGTCATTTGAATACCATCAATTTACATCTACTCACCTCTAAACCTGTTTGATTCCATTCTCCATACATGGAGATGTGATTCAAGGTAATTCGACGTGCTCGTACAATGCATCCTTGACATCGATTGCACATACATTTGATCCGTTGTCCCAACCACACATCGCGATTACGATGACGCATTGTCTCATCTTCCCCAGAACTGCTTGAAGAGGTTGATGACATCCTGTGTACAAACCAGAAAATACAAACTCATTATATATTTTTAATGAAAGCACAAAATCGCGTGTATTCACGCGGCTATCTCCTAAAACTTCCGTGTATAAACGCGGCTACTTCCTAAAAAACGCGTGTATTCACGCGGCTAATTTCTGCAAAACGCGTGTATAAACGCAGCTAAAATCCTATACACGCGAATATACCTGCGTTTGTAAACGCGAACATAAACGCGGCGGCATATTTAAACTAAAAATAGCCCGCCTTCCCCAAATATAGATTTTGAACTTAGAAATCAACAGTGCATGCGTTTTCGCCTATTTTCGCCTCTTCCAACAGCAAGGAGGGAGCAGAGAAAGGAGCACACACACGGGAGAAGGAGGGAGCAGAGAAGGAGCAGAGAGGACTCACTTTTTCAGAGGTGAGTCACTTTGTCCTGTGCCTTGTCTCTTTTGTCAGATTTGTTTACTTTGCTCTTTGCTCTTTGGGTTTGTCTTTTTGCACACGATTGGGTTGCTGCATCCTGACAGGGGCGACAATGGCTGGTCCTTTTATAAGGACATTCTGTCTTTGTCGGGGGGTCGGTCTTTTCGAAATTTTTTTTTCGCAGGTCGCGTGTACGAACGCGTGTAGAAGCGCGTGTAACCTATCTGCAGAGTTTTTTCACGCGCATATACACGCGTTTTTGGCCAGGTGTATACACGCGTTTTTTGACGGGTTTATACACGCGTTTCTGCAGACAAAAAACTGCGGCGTTTCAGATTTCATGGTTTGCAGGCAATTGACTTGTGTAATGACAATGTGTGAGTCAAGAGACAGCCCATGATGTACATGATGATGTTTGTTGCAGGTTCTTTATGGATATTCCAGGTTCATCATCCGATCCATTTGCGTACAGCAATTGGTTGATGGAGATGATGAATCACTTTGGGCGCCAACCTGGTCCGGTTGAGCTTACAGAGTATATGTATGCCCATCCCCCTCCTTCCCTGCCTGGTGTCTATACCCCTACCGCGAGTATCCAGGGCACTCCAGTGCCGTCTATTCCTCCGAGTCCGACGAGACGGCATGCAGCTTCTCCTCTTCCACGTCCACCGAGGAGACATACCTCGTCCCAGACACACTCACGTACACCCTCACAGCCACCATCACGTGCTCCCTCAGAGCCACCGTCACGTCAGGGCTCACAGCCACCGTCACGTAGACAATCCCCCAGTCGTGACTCCACCCGCAGCAGTAGGAAGAGTGGGAGTGGAGGATGCGGCGGGTGCTTTGGTGGGGGAGGTGGGGGAGGTGGGGGAGGTAGTAGGGCACGGGGTGAGAGAGGAGATAGAGGGAGAAGAGTTAGAGGAGACAGTTCGGAAGAGGAGGAGATGAGAGAGATGGAGAGAGTGGTTTGCTATGATGTGACGGATAGGGGCGGGATAGTGATGGATGCGAGGGGGAGGGAGGTAATGGAGTACATGCGTGGGGTAGTATCAAACTCATATAGAAATTGTTTTATTAAATTTAAAGATCAAAATAGCCGATTAGTTGGGGAGGTGATAGAGGCTGTACACAGTCGGTACCCCAATCCCCCACATGCTACATTCTCGGATGTATGGGGAAGGACGCGAATAAGGGAGATCTTAAGTAATAAAAGATCTCACCTTAAAAAACTCGCGTACGATGACCGGCTAAATGTAGCTGCGGGTGGCTATCCTGCCGAGAAACCTGCCACTGCGCACAAACGCGAGTGGAAGGAGGCAAAGAAACGAGCAGAGGGTGGCGTGAAGAGCAGGCAGCATGTGGAGGCACGACGGATCCAGATGGAGACCGTTGGATCTTCGCATTTCGGATCTGGCGGCGTCGAGTCATGGGAGGCAGAGTTCGTAAGTATCCTGTCACTTTATTTGATTGTTTACTTAATTCATTGATTCTATGAATTGTTTTAATCTTACAAATTGTGTTGATTATGATACAGCGACGGGTTACGGGGAGGAAGCCCACAACCCACGATACTGCGTATGCTCGCCGGCATAGCAGACGTGACACGTGGGCCATCTTCAGAGCCGAGGGACGTATTACGGACGCGCAGTTTGAGTTGGCCATGAGACCATACGGTCGACAGGTACTTGAAAATTCGTAACGAATGGTTTTGGTTTATTGAATTGCATATATATATACTTATATACTATATATTACTTGAACAGGCACAAGCTGCTGATGATCCACCGGCCGCCGCTGCAGAGGGTGGACGTGAGCACTACTCCTCGGACATTCCGATCGATGCGAGCTCATCTGAGCATGGGGGGAGCACCGAGTCATCATCTGGGTCTGAGTAGTACTCAGACTTGTAGTATCACATTCCATATTTAGGATGTGATTGTATATATTTTTTTGTAAACTCAAGCCATGGGCTACTTCGAGATATGGACTCCCTTGTATACATGTATGAAATTTTGATAGTAATATTGAATTGATTGATCGATAGTATTACATTCATGTCTGTCTTGAATCGTGTAATGACAATGTATGCATTCATGTCGTTCTTGTCTTAATCTCCCTCGTGCATATGTTCTTCGTGGATGGTCTAATGGGATGGTCTAATGCACCAAAAACCCTAAACCAGAGAGTGCTATTGGGTGCTGGAATGCTGGAACAGTATTCAGGCACCAAATAGCACTCTCTGGATTTTTTTTTTGCTCTCTGTTCGCGTGTATAAACGCGTCAAAACTGCTTAAATTCCCGTGTATCTACGCGGATACCCTGGAAATTACGCGTGTATTAACGCGTATAAAGGCAATAACGCGTGTATGAGCGCATCTAAATTAAAGAAACGCGTGTATACACGCAAGTAAAAACGCGTCTGGGACATGGGAACTGAACAGGATGCGGCTATACACCCGTGTATAAGCGCGTCTAATATAATAAGAAGCGTGTATAGGGGCGTGTATTAACGCGTCTGTGTGAAAAAACGCGGCTATACACCTGTGTATACGCGCGTCTGAGAGGTACTTTACACGCGGTTTTACACGCATGTCTCTGGCCGCGATTATACACGCGCTGATACACGGGCCCGCTACTTTTCTTCACAAGTCATTTTTAGCGGCTAAGAGCGCGGGTATGAGCCCAATCCCTTGTAGTGGAGAAGCTGGACGTGAGAAGACCCGCCGGGGTGGTTAAGGTTGGCGGCGAGCGACTGGCTACTATAATAAGGCAGGGGCTGGATGCGCAAGATAGAAGGGTTGCGTTGGGTTTGGGGTGTTGGATGCAGCTACTGGCAACAAAGGGGCGACTGACGGGCTCAGACTATTCTAGCCGGTGGTAGCTAAAGCAAAAGAAGAGAGGGAGCCGCCTGGGGGCGTGAAGGTTAACGTTTGGGAGAATTTTTAGAGTGGGTCTCTGGTTTTGAGTCGCTGATGGTGGCTGGTGGCTGGTGGCGACGACAGAGTGAAGAGAAGCGTGTGCTTTTGGTGTTGCTCTAGGCTGGTGGGGCTGGTAACACACTGAGAGGAGGAGAGAGAACGTGAGCAGGGAACCAGAGAAAAAGCCGACTGTGGGCAGATGCAGTGGATCAGGTGCCGATTGAGGATGTGATGTATCCTTGGTCAAAGTGTTGATGTGTTTGTGGCTGAAGAGGCTTGGTTGTCAGATGCAAGGTTGTAATTCTAGAGGCAGTGAGGCCGTGGTTGAATTCCCTTTGGCAGTAAATCCAAGCCGCCAGAGTATTTGTAAGGTTGTGTGAGTAAAGGCTTCTGTGTCGGAAGAAGCTTGTATATGAAGTGTTGGTTGGGAATTTCAGGGAAAAATAATACTGGTGAAGTATCTGGTTATGGTTGTGTGTTGGTATCCTGTGTGTGTTGATTTGCAGGAGAAGGCGTGATTGACGTGTTTGGTGGTGTAGTCCACGAGTTTACACTCTCAGAGCGCACTTTGTGCCAGCCTTCAATTACCTCGTCATGCACACGGTGGAAGTGTATGTGTTGCTTTACTTTGTCTATGGTGCCCCTGTTTTGGCTGTCTTTCTGGTGTGGGTGGTGTGGTGAATTGTGAGAGAAGTGTTCCAACCGATGGCTGGTGGTGCCCCCGTTGGTGTTAGTATTTCCAAGGCTGTTGGATGGATAGCTATAGAGGCAGGTGATTCCGTGTCCGGAATTTCCGACAATGGTATATAATATGCTTCAAGAGAATAAAAGAATACATTAATTAGTATATTTTTTAATATACAGTATAAAAACTAGTTCAATGCATAATCAATCTAATACCATATAGTGGGTGATGTGTTGATCCGTCCATGCATCAATCATTGATCTCTTGAACTCATCTAGCAGCTTTGATATCTTTTCTTATAGATTGTATTTGATTGTCCATCTCATCAAGCATCTTTGCTTCAGGGAGGGAACTCGAACTATTTTTGGATGATCCTTGGTTCAAATTTCAAGAAATATTCTATTTCGGCTTGTACGTAGAGATTTTGAGATATAAGCCATTAAACTTGGAGAATTGACCAATTCATTGTTCACGTAGTACATATAGTACATGAACAGATTGAAGACTTCGAGAATTGAAAATATTCTATTATTTTTATGTACATTTAAGAATAGAAATATATCTTCTATATCTCAAGAAAATGCGAAGAGAAAATACACCAAAATCAATTTCACCTTATTTCTTAGGCTTTTTGGATTCTCTCTCTCTAAGCTTAGTTGGCACTTCTTAAGCTTAGTTGGCACTTCTTAGAGGGCCCAAAGCTGAGTCCAAAATTTGCCTAATGCGTCATTAGATTCCGAGTGAACTTCATCATCTGATTCCTCATCCTCTTCACTTGTTTCACGCTGTGATAATCTAGATCCTTGTCTTGTTCTTCCCCTTCATCCTGCATACATGCCATCAAGCGTAAGGTAAGAAAGAGCATTAAAATAGAATTGGACGTAGAAAAGAGAATGGTTTAGGCAACATATTACCTCATCAGCTTGAGTCCCCAAAACGAACTCATCTAGGCGTACACCTCGCATACGCATCCACGCCCACAATTGCGGATGAGGGGCTCTATACCACACCCAAAGTAATATTCCTCCTTTATTGATGCCCAACAACCTCCCTCTACAAAAAACAATTAAGAAAATATACAATTATTTAAAGAAAATAATATAGTACAAAATGAAATGAAAGGAGAGAAGAAATGATACTTACAAAACGAGCAAGAAAGGAGGATTTCCCGCTTGAGCCGAAGTGCAAATCCCCTCGCTTCCGTAGTCGGGAAGCACTCGCTGCCACCTATTGTTGAAAAGCACCTGGGTGCTTTCTCACGAAACTACATGCGTGCCTCCACTCCTCGGCCGTACACACGCTAGGCTTCTCTAAATTATTTTTCACTGCTCTCTTGATATTTGCTCTTTTATTAGAGAGAAAAAGCTTGATGCGCCACTTGATCCACTCCCTCAGAGAAGCATAAACCTGCATGTGGCACGGGGAACTCCGACTTAAGCACATCGATAACATATTGCTAAGTTCATTACTTGCTTTCCTCGTGCATCCATCACACGGGCACCATCTGCATCCACAGTGTATGGTAGGAGGCGTGGATCAAACGGTGGAATGGGTCTCCTAGGGGCTGGCTCATAATGTGTAGATGATGAGCCCCCTATTGGGAGACGCATCGAGAGACCTAGTGCTCCTTTGCCAAAGCAAAAAAGCAGCCGGCTCCCCCTGCTAGCACGTCTACTATCCCCCAGACTCCCTACTATGTCGTCATCGTGGTGGTGAAGATGGACGTGAGGGAGCGGTCTAGAGAGGAAGATGGTGTAGGCTTATCACACCAATACCATGATGGGCCTACACCACTCGGCCCCACGCCTATCAAAGGCGTGGTCTTCCCTGACTGAGCATGGTGGCAGTATGCATAGGCCGTATGCCTATGTATAGGCCGTATGCCGTATGCATAGGCCATATGCATTCGGCCTATGCATAAGGCCTATGCATACGGCATATGCATAGGCCGTATGCCATATACATAGGCCATATGCATAAGCCGTATGTAAAGGCCCTATGCATATATGGCATATGGCCTATGCATACAACCATTATGCATGGGCCATATATGCATAAGCCGTACGGCCTATGCATATAGCGTATCCATAGGCCGTATGCCGTATGCATAGGCCATATATATAGGCCGTATGCATATACGGCATACGGCCTATGCATACATCATATGGCTTATGCATAAGGCTTATGCATAGGCCGTATGCCTATGCATACGGCATACGCCTTATGCATACGGCCTATGCATAAGCCGTATGCATA
Organism: Cibotium barometz; assembly: GCF_041138505.1. Taxonomy (NCBI): domain Eukaryota; kingdom Viridiplantae; phylum Streptophyta; class Polypodiopsida; order Cyatheales; family Cibotiaceae; genus Cibotium; species Cibotium barometz. Next base: position 9,022,689 of record NC_141075.1, read on the forward strand.
GGCCGTATGCATAAGCCTATGCATATGGCAAACGGCCTATGCATAAGTCGTATGCATAAGGCCTATGCATATGGCTCTTGACCCAAACCTAATCCCCCGCCGGTGGCACCCAAAGGGTGCAAAAACACAAAGAGAAGAAGCATAAACAAAGAGGGCTTACCTCTACTAGCCGAATTCGTATGAACCATATGTGTTGCCTATGCCCTTGGAGGTCATTCGCTTGAATAGACCTATAAAAGATTATCATAATAAATTAAAACATTAGTTCATTGTGCATAATAGGGCTTATGCATAATAAGGCTATGCGTAAGCCCTATTGCATAAGCGGGCTATCCATAAAGAGGGCTATGCATAAAGAGGGCTATGGCATAAGAGAGCTATTGCATAAAGAGGGCTATCTATGCATAAGCCCTATTGCATAAAGAGGGCTATGCATAAAGAGGGCTATACATAGCCTAGCCCTATGCATAAAGAGGACTATGCATAAAGAGGGCTATGTGTAAGAGGATGCATAGCCCTATCCTATTGACCTAAGCCTAACCCCCAGCACCCAAGGGTGCAAAAACACAAAGACAAGAAGCACAAATGAAGAAAGAGGGCTTACCGTATGAGAGGCTATGCCCAAAACCTTTCTCACTTGAATAATCCTACAAAAAAGAAACATAAGAAATAAAAAAGTTAGTCTTCATTAACACATTAGTAAGCAAGAAGAACAAGAGAAAAAAGAGGTGAGTGCCCTAAACCCTACTCTTAATGCATAAGTGAATGGAAAAACTAGTTTATGTTAAGCCTAAACCTATGCATAATGCATAGAATGCTTAATAGAAAGCTTTGATGGAGAACTCTCCATCAAAGCTCTCTATTAGAGCTCTATGCATTAGGCTAGGGTTAGGGAAAGGGAGAGGAAAGAGAGGGGAAGGTAGGTGGCAGACCCGAAAGCTTTGAAACACTGACCTTTGCGAAGACCACAGCGAGCAGAGCTGCTGTGTGTGAGGCGAAAAAACACGTCTTTGCGCCGTCTGAGCAACATGCGCCGTCGTACAGCCTTGCGGGGAGGAGGAGGAGGCGCCCAGGCAGGCCAGGCAGCCCCACGGCGGCGCCCAGGCAGCGGGCGGCCACGGCCACGGCCAGCCAGGCCAGCCAGCGGAGGCCAGCCAGCCAGGCCGGCCAGCGGCGGCGGCGGCCAGCCAGCCAGGCCAGCCATGGGCGGCCAGCAGCAGGCGGCGGCGCCGGCCAGCCCAACGGCGGCGGCCAAGGGCCACAACGACCAACAAATGCCAGCCAACCCACCAGCGGCCAGAGAAAGAAAAAAAAATCATTTATTTTTTTTAAAAATTAATTTTCATTATTCATTTTTATGAAATTAAAAATGAGAAAATTCAAGGAAACCCTCTCTCTCGGTTGGGAAAAAAGGATAATCCCTGCAAGAAATAATCCCGGCAATGCACCTCTCGATCATTTAAATTTTTGTTATGAGTTGCAGGCATTTTTCTCGTGGATCGGAGCATCCCGGAAGCGTCCTTGTAGAGGCTTGCAACGCAACACAAATCGACAGGCGACCGTAAAGGGGGGTGACTATTATTCTCTCTCCACCACTGCTCATTTTTATTAGCGTTTTTTTTAGTAATTTCCAAGTTCTCGCATTTTTTTTGCAAGAATTAAAATGTCTGCTAGGCGTAGTGTGTCCCCACCGCCTTCTACTTCTCTAGGTTTTTCCAGTCTCTTGTCCTCGGTCGCGAATTTGACCCCAACCGAATTGTCAGGCTGTACACGCCCGACCGTTGTTCGGTCCGGAGTGCGCTCGTCGATCACGCGTGATCCACCAGCGCCCTCCTCGTCTATTGACCCCGTCTTAGGACCCAGCGAGCCCGCAGCGGCCGCATTGGCTGATGACCCTTTTCTGGCCGATGAGCCAGAGGACATGAATACTGACGTCGCCGAGGGGACCGAGGAGGACCTCTTGGATTATGACGACGACGACTATGACCTATTGGACCCTGCTGATGTCCTGACAGAGACGGAGCTCTCTAGTGGCCTGTTTAAATATCTTAATGCCAAATTGAACACTATGGGTAAAGTCCAGGCTGATTTAGTCACGATGCTACAGAGCATCTCCATACGGTTAGATGCACTGACAGCCGCCTCGGCTAGTACTCCGACTCCTCGTGGTAGCCGAGCTCCTACAGCACGGGTGAGCGTAGCCTCGCCAGTGGTTGCAGGAGTACAGGCCGATGCGCCTGCGGGGCCGTCCGTAGGCGACAGCTTCGTCGTTGTTAAAAGACTTAAAGCCGCCTAGTTTTGGTGGCGAGGAAAAGGAGAGAAACAAGGACTCAGTCAATATGTTTCTAGCGAAGTGGTCAGATTTGCACGCGCTGCGACAGTAGCCTAGCCGTATACAGCCCGTTAGAGGCTAGCCTCTCATTAACCGGCAAAGCGTACAAGTGGTGGATGAGTTTGACAACTCGCCCTGCCACTTGGACGGAATTTGAAACAATGTTTCGAAAAGAATTTTTGCCTGTTAATGAGGCAGAGAGAAGCTGGGAGTTATGGGACAAGTGCTCGATGGAGAACAAATCCCTAACTCAGTACATCTCAAACTACAGGGAGATAGTACTCAAGCTAAAGGGAATCGATGCATTCCAGACATTGCGAGGCTTTAAGAAAGGCCTCAAAGATGATTACCTTGAGTACGTAGAACTCCTACAGCCTAAAGACTTAGCAGAGGCAATTCAATATGCACAGATATTCGATGACATCAAGTGCCGTAGTGCGCGTGGTGGTTCTAGTAGGGCCGAGGGTAGTGAAAAGAGGAGGTCAGGCCTCAAAAGAAAAGGGTTCCGTAGTGATAAACAAGGGGATAGGACGGACCAGGAAGGACAGGGTGGTCATTGGTCTAAAAAACCGCGACCATCCAGGAAGAGAAGAGACACTGAAATCCAAAAGAAAGAGCAGTATATTAAAGCACGAAAGGAAAATCGCTGCTTTAATTGCAATGAAGTAGGGCACACGAAGGCTGAGTGTCCAAAGTCTAAAGCCAGCACGAGTGGCAACGAGCCCAAAAAAGATGGTAAATCTTCTAGGCAGTTGCATACAGTGCAGAGACTCCCTCTCAGTTCCGCAGAGTTCAGAGAGGTACAGTGTGTCATTGTGATGAGCATCACGCTTGTTCAATGACACCAGCGATGTGGCAGCCTACCGTAGGTCCGCATGACATGGTGTGCATGTATGGCACCATAGGTGGCCGTAGAGTCACAGTTTTTATTGATGATGGAGCTAGCCACAACTTCTTGAACTACTCGTTAGTCAAGAAGTTGGGATTGACTGAGACCCGGAGTGATCATGAGTATACTGTTGGCCTAGCCAACGCATATGACAAAACGGTATGGAATACTGTAGTATTGGGGGTCCCATTATCTATGCAGGACTATGAGGCTCCGCTTGACTTTCAGGTCATGCACTTAGCCAGAGCAGACGTATATCTAGGCAGGGAGTGGCTGTATGGCTTGGGCCCTAGTCTAGCTCGGAATTACTTACATAATATGCTATGTTTTGAGCACGGAGGTAGAGTCATCACCCTGCAGGGCGACCGTACTGTCCCTGCCACACCACTTATTTCCTCCATGGAGCTGTGTACAGCGGTCCGCAGAGACCAGATAGCCGCCGAGGTATATGCTTGTTACCCTCTTTTGAATTCTGTTTCCGTAGATGAAACGATAAATGATGTTTGCGTAGACAAACAAGAAAAACAAAATAACCTTGGACGAGACCCACTGTTTGAAAACCCTGTTTGGCATGCATGTGATTCAAACAAGAAAAAATCCAAGGTGAATGAGACATTAAAGAAAAAGTACGTAGATACTTTAATGAATTTATTAGAGGAATTTCAGGATGTTTTTCCTGATGATTTACCAGATGGTTTACCACCATCTAGAGAAGTAGACCATGGCATCGAAGTTATGCCAGGATCAAAACCTATAAGCAAACCAGCTTATAGATTAAGCCACTCCCAGGCACAGGAGGTGGAAAAACAATTAACGGAATATTTGAACAAAGGCTTTATTCGGCCTAGTTCAAGTCCATGGGCATCACCTATTCTTCTGGTAAAGAAAAAAGACGGATCTATGCAGATGTGCATAGACTATAGGGCTCTTAATCAGATAACGATTAAGAACAAGTATCCGATGCCATGCATGGATGAGTTGTTTGATCAACTCTATGGATCGAGATACTTTACAAAAATAGACCTGAGATCTGGGTATCATCAGGTTAGAATAAAAGCAGAAGATGTTGCGAAGATAGCATTTCGGACCCGTTTCGGGCATTTTGAGTTTTTGGTTATGCCATTTGGGCTAACCAATGCTCCAGCGACATTTATGATGCTGATGGACAGTATTTTATGTCCATATCTGGGAAAATTCGTAGTAGTTTTCCTAGATGATATTCTTGTGTGCAGTAAGACACAGAAAGAACACATAGAGCATTTGCGTCTAGTGTTTGAGCTGTTGCGAAAGCACAAACTATTTGCGAAGAAGAGCAAATGTGAATTTTTTGAAACAGAAATTCACTACCTTGGCCATATTATATCCGCCGATGGTGATTTCTTGGAGTCCCTATGTGGTTTATGTGAGCACGATCCATCTTTTACAGAGGTCTGGTGCACGTACGCACTTCTTCAGAGATGCGACCACCTCCCTCGTTGGCACGTATTGCTAGTCCGGAGAGACTGGCCGAAGGTGAGGGAAGTGAGAGTTAGTCCGGAGAGACTAGCCGTGTCTTCTGGGTATAGTTTGGAGCCGGAGAGTTCTGACGTAGGCCCTTCATCACCTTTGACTGCCACGGCTTCAAAGGGGAGTGATAAACTTCGTCAGGGGGAGAAATATGCTAATTACTCCATTGACGACGGGTACTTACTCTACAAGGGTAGAATATGTGTATCAACTATTGGTGACTTTTGGGCCCAAATTCTTAAAGAAAGTCATGATAGTCCAAGTGCGGGTCATCCTGGGATTCAGAAGACCTATGCACTAGTAAAAAGACAGTTTTAAAATATTGGCCTAGTTTGTTTAAGGACGTCCAGACTTATGTGCTGAAATGCAGTAAGTGCCAGGTCAATAAACATGAACGTCTTAAGGTTGGAGGACTACTCCATCCGCTAGAGATTCCTCAAGGGAAATGGGAAAGCATTTCCATGGATTTCATTACCGGTTTACCCAAGACGAGTCGAGGGAATGACTCGGTGTGGGTGGTAGTGGACAGGTTAACTAAAATGGCAAAGTTTATTGCCACGAAGAAAACTGTTAAAACGCCAGAGTTGGCAAAACTCTTTATTGAACATCTCTACAAGCTATATGGCCTGCCCGCCGCAGATATAGTGTCGGATAGAGATAGAAAGTTCAACAGTCATTTTTGGAGGGAAGTCTTCAAAAAGTTGGATACTACTCTGAGTATGAGTACGGCAGATCATCCGGAGTCTGATGATCAAACTGAAAGAGTTAACCAAATTCTAGAGGATATGTTGCGTTCTTATGTTAGTAAGAAGCAATCTAATTGGGAAGAGTACTTGCCCTTATTGGAGTTTGCCTATAACAGCTCCAAACACTCAGCGACTGGATTTACACCATTCATGTTAATGTATGGATTCCAGCCGAGATCTCCGATGGCTGTAGGCCTAGAAAAGGAGAAGATTCAATCTGTCAAGGATTTTCTTGAAGATATGAATGATATGCTCAGAGCCGCACGTGAGAGCATTCGTAGCGCTCAGGATCGCGCTAAAACTTATGCGGATAAAGGACGTAGAAAGGTGACCTTTGCAGAAGGTGACTTTGTATTCCTCAAGGTTCCTGCGCAGTCAGAAACCATGAAAACGGGAAAGTGTGATAAAATTTCTCCGAGATATTGTGGTCCTTTTAAAATCCTTAAGAAGATTGGGGACGTAGCATATAAACTTGAGTTACCGGAGAGTTCTCAAGTCCATCCTGTCTTCCATGTCAGTAAACTGAAAAAATCAGTTCACGGGTTAGAGAACGTAGTTTCTCCAGAGATTTTGGTGGACTTGATAGAGCCACCAAAGATACCACATGAACCTGAAAAGATTCTACAGTATCGTGATAGACAAACCCGACATAAAGTGTACCAGGAGGTACTTGTTAAATGGACAGATAGGGATGAAGAGGTAGCAACCTGGGAACGCCGTAGTGCAATTTCCAAAAGGTTTCCCCAGTTTGTTTTCGAGGACGAAAACTCTTCTTAAGGGGGGGGTAATGTCACGTAGGCTGTAATGCCTGTGACCGACGGCAGACCGGATGGCCATGTCTGGGGTTCAGTGGGAGAGGATGCCCATGCGGAGTCATGGGCGGCCAGGCTAGTGTGGATGGCAGGCCACACACTATATAGCCTGGGGGATGAGGGGCAATCCTCATTCTTCCTCTATGGCTGGGTGGTGAGCCAGAGGTCGTCCCCTCTCATGGTAACGCCCGTAGAGTGGCGTTACGGATATCTAACAGTTACAAATCTAAAAAAAAGGAGCTAGGGCAGACTGGGGAGTCCTGTGCAAACTCCCCAGTCTTCTGTCCCATCTCTTTTTTTTTTGCTGTGCAGAGCGTTTGCTGCTCAACAACGAAAATATAAGTCACTGCTGAGCAGCGATATTTTCGTTGCTATTTTTGCTACTGAGCAACGAACCCATTGCAGCAAAAATAGCAGTGTTTCTAGCAGCAGAGCGAAAATGGCCCGACACCTAGCTGCGCTTCTAGTTATAAAAATGCAGCTATTTTCATAGCTAGACTCTCATTTTGTTGTAGTGTCAATGCCTTGTATAGATCCTTAGTTAATCCTTTGTCCAGTTTAGATCCATTGAACCAAACCCAGTCCTTTATCCAGCAAAATTCATCCACAATTGTGGAGGTCCATCCCTTTTGTACCTCCTTCAATGCATGTCTAACAAGCTGCCCTTTTGTACCTGTAAGACAATCCAAGTTCCACTTCCAGCTGCTCAGGCTCCTTCCACCCAACTGAAGCTCCATCCCAGAGGCATAACAAAGAATTTCCTAAAGCCCTACCACATCCATCCTCCCAAACTATTAGTTTCGAAACCTCTTTCCATTTTCTGCAAAGCATTCTGCAAAAAGGAGATCCTATAATCTTAAGAGGGGCATGAGAGAAAATTTTATCCTTCCATCCTAAGCCTTGCCAACTACCCTAAAAATAGATATATGAACTATCCACTAGCTCTTTCAGTATCATGGTCCAAATCTCCTTCTGCTGAAGGCACTTAGGAAGGAGAAGTGCCATCCTTGCAATTGCGTGAGAGAGAAGATGAAGAATGCCAATGCCTCCTTCACATATCTAGGCAGACTAAGTGTGTCCCAAGCAAGCTAGGCTAATGCCTTTTTGTTGGAACAACCATTTTTCCATATACAAATTCTCTTATAGGCCTTACAATTCTCTGCTAATGACTTTTCCCAAAATCCAACGTTGGGCATTAAAACATAATGTAGGCATTCAACATTGTGTTACATATAGCCACCCTATCATGGAAAGGGACTCTGATGCCTTCCCATTTTCTAAGTTTCAAATAAAATCTATCCAAGGCCCAGTTAGTTAATTGCTTGTTGGTCACTTCAACCCCAAACGGGACCCCTAGATGTCTGACAATTTGTCCCCTCTTAATGACCTCACACCCCCATCTTTCTAGATCAAAATCATTATCCTCAAAAGGCTTATTATTTTAGATTTATGTATATTACATTTGGATCGAGATGCATCAGCAAACTCCTAGATAATGCTCAAAGCCAATTTGACATTATCATTATCAGCTCTCAAAAAGAGTAAAGAGTCATCTTCAAAGCATTGAATAACCAATTGTTTCCCATTACTTAGCTTCAAACCAGTTACCCTCCCTTCAGCAGAGGCATGTTCTAAAGCCACAATCAAGGGATGAGAGGCAATAGCAAATAATAGAGGAGTAAGGGGAAAACCTTGTTTAACTGACCAGTTCACTTCAAATCCCCCTACCACCCTCCCATTCAGCAACAACTTGGAGTTTCCTCCCAAATTAAGGGTGTATATGCAAGTAGCCATTTTGACTCCAAACCGTAGTTTTTGCATTACTCTAGCCACAAATGACTAGTGTACCCTGTCATCATAAGCCTTCTCCAGGTCAAGTTGTAAAAGGATAAATCTATCACAAGCAGCTTATTTAGGGATGAGTTTCACCAGCCTTGCCTTCAGATCCTTATCCAAGTTTCTTGACATGAAAGCTTCTCTGCAAATTTTCATATTAATTCCTTTAGTGATGGCTAGAAGGCAATGAAGAACTCTACAAATAATCCATCCCACCCAGGTGATTTCTCTCTTCCTAGCTTTTGAAGCGAATTCTAACATTCATCAATCTCAATATTTCTCTCTAGCCACTTAGCCTTATCAGGATTCACTCTATTGCTAACTTGTTCTAGCAATTTGGCCTCAGCTTGAAATCTTTTGGATGAATAATCCTCTTTAAGGTTGAGAGTTGAGCCCAAAAACTCAACCCATTTCTTATAGCAATTAACCTAATCCCCTCTATCCCTTGGCCATTTTCATCCAGAACCCTATCCAAAATCTCCTTGCCCCTCTTCCACTCAGTCATCTTAAAAAGATATACAATAGGCTTCCTCTTGTTATTAAAGGTTTTCCATTTGTATCTATTATCCTCTCTCCTAGTACATTTCTTATCGTCGCTCTTCAAGCTAGCTTGACACTCGAAATACCAAGTAGTCACTTTATTAATAGTTCTTCTAGCCTCATCCTTAGCCTGGCTTAAGCTAGTTTTCCCTTTTACCTTTCTCCACAGTCCTTCTCTTGCCCCTTCATTAATTAGAATCCTTTTTCCTCTATTGTCTTCAACACTATTCATGCATGCCTCCTTATCTTTAGTCATGTTACCTACCTTTGTGTCTTCAACACTATTCATGCATGAATAGTGTCTTCAACACTATTCATGCATGCCTCCTTATCCTTGGTTTCACCCTCTGATTTTGTATGCACCCCCTATACATTTTCTTGCTATGTGCCCAAACCCACCACACCTAAAACATGCCCCGGGGAATGGCCCAGAGTTCAAATTTAGTTCCAATTTGCATAGCTCACCGAGACCCACCTCTACACTTTTGGGAGTCTCAATTAAGGTGTTCCAAGAGATGCACACATTATTAGCCTGGCAACCTCCCTCATCCTCTTTCAACAGATATAGAATTGGACCAATAGCACTGGCTATTTCACTCAACGCTAGTCGAAGCCAAGGGGGTAATCCTACAACCTCAACCCAAACAGGACAGGCCTCAGACAAGCTCTTATTTAGATCAAAAAACGGATCAAATGGCATTGCATGCTTCAACCTCTGATCCATGAACAGAGGGGATTTCGCAAACAACTCAGAAATAGCCTGACCATTAGTAAACAAAATATTAAAGAATCCCTTTCCTAAGTAGAAAACTTGGGAGACAACTCTATCATGGAAAATGTCGTCTTGCAGTCATTTCGCAATATCAGCTTTAGACAGAGGCTTACCAGAGCAAAAAATAATTATGTTGCACAAAGAAAACAAACCAATCACCAGCTCGGGTGAAACCTTCAAAAATACCTTACCACTCCTTGTCTGAGGTCTTTGGGCATGGGCGATGATTCTATCCGCTTCCCACTTCGGAACCACCTTCTTTTACTCCCTTCCCTCATCCTCATGCCTTCGTGAGCATTTCATGTCTTTAGAATACTCCTCTCCCTAATCCCCCAATCCCCCTAGCCCCCCACATCCTCCTCTAAGCAATGAATCCAAGTCTCCTCCATGCATGCAAGCCGTGCTCGCGTATAGGCACCATCCCTTTCCCAGACTCATGCAGCCCACAGACCGATGTACTTTCACTGTACACCGCCCTTTGCACCCTGCTTTTCTCTCCCTTTCCCTGCACCCGTACCAGTCCCCTATATAAACCCCCCAGCACCCCCATGGTTGACACCCCGACACCTTGTGCTACTCGTACCCGACATTCTGTGCAAAGCCTGCACCCGACAATCCATACCTGACACTCTATGTGGGATTGTACCCGATAGCCCTCTGTAGCCCCTCTCCCAGCAAGCCTTTTTAGCCCATCTCCAAGTAAGCTCGCAGAATTTTTTTCATCATCTCACCCTTGTGTTGAGTAGAGGGTGTCCTTAGCTGCTCTCCCTCCCATGTGAATAGACTTAAGGGAGAACTCTCCCTCTCTCCCTGTAGGTGTAGCCTTTTGCCCCAATTTCTAGTTTAAGGACACCTTCCCCCCCTCCCCCATTTGTGGTGACTTTAGTAAGGGCTCTTTGGCGCGCGTGGTTGTTTCCACCTCGGAGTTTTATGCTCATAAAGTGAGCAAACAAACTCCAATTTGCGATCCGACTAAAGCATTGAGTTTGCAGCGCGACGAGGGCTACGAGAAGGTGAATAGAATGGCTGCACCTCAAAAATTCCAAAGTACCGCCTCGAGAAGCGTACACAATGACTCCCCTAGAGAGAATGCCTCGGGATGCGGCCCCAACTCTCCCTTTGGGAATTCCACACGGAACTAATGCCCAAGTTTTCTTAATAATCGTTTAAAAAAGAGGTTTTTTGATTGACTTTTAATGTTAACATTAATTATGTAAGAAAGAAGTTGCTACTTTTCCTTGTTTTGAAAAAAAATACCAAAATTCTTGTGAAATCGTTGCTTTCTTGAGAAAATGATGTTGTCTCTTGTATCCTATGGTTTAGTTAAGCAATTGTGTTGTTATCTTTATTAAGTTAAAAGTACAAGTACATCTTCTCCCTGCCTTAATGCTGAACCCGTTTCCGTGCTTTGTAGCTGGGCGACGACGTCAGTGGCCCAGAATCGTGGCCCAAGGTATCCCTCCTACCATTGGGAAGATGAAACTCGCCAGGTTAGGCGAGTATTGTGAATGTTGCCTAGTTCTACGGGCCCAAGTTAGTGCGGTGAATAAGTCCACCCTAGCGTGTAGACATCCCTCTGCGGAGTGAGAGGATCAAGCGATGGAGCCTGAGAATGCGACAGGCCGGCTTGAGTCCTTGCCAGCTGTATGGTCTCGTAGGGATTGCCCAGTCTATAGAGACTAGAAGGCCGAATTCTAGATCATCAGCAAAATAAAGTAAAGGAATAAGAGAGCCTAGATCTCGCAAACGGATAATTTTAAACATTGTATTTATATTTTTTTAATTCGTTGTTTGTTAGTAGTGTTGTATCATTGTTAAAGGTTGTTTAAACAAACAATGTGTAAGGTCATTAATTAAGGAACTTGTCTATATATGTCGCACAGTGTGGTAGAACTAATTAGAAAATAAAATTGATGTGTGAGTTGGGTGGAAAGTGGGAGGATGGAATGCCCTGACAGCACCATGCTATGGACGGGTGGACCCGATTAGTTGGGTAGCTTTCCAACATATTAATTGAAAGTTTTGTGTTAGGTAAGTGGGTCGCTCGGCAATTCTACTCTAGAGGACTAGGCCAGCAACTGTGCCTTGCATAGATGGGAAAAAAAGTGTTGTTTCTAGGGATCAAGAATAGAGGTTGCCCAATTTAAGGGCAATCACTCTATGAGTGATTTGATTTTAAGAGTCATTTAGAAGACCACGCTCCCCCTACGGGATAGAAGTAGGTCTTACTTATTAATTGTATCCTTGTATCTTTACATAGTCAAGATGTCGACAAGTAGGAAATTTTTCCCAAGTTAGACTTAGTAGACTATCTTATGGTTCTTGGGAACTGCTCCAACAACAAGCAGCTCTCTACAGGAAGAGCCCTCGAGGTGAACAGTGGGTCTTCTCTCCTAAAAATTAGGACTAAGTGGTGCACTGATTGAGAGGGTGTTTAAATGCCGAAGTGTCTCTTTTTCCACTAGAATCAGAAGATTGACCACGAGCATCATGCTTTGAAGACTTTGACCTCTTGTTGGAGTGAACAAGATGAGACTCAGAGTCCATTTCTTATGAGAACTAGACAAAGAGAGAAAAATAAGCTTCTTAGTAACAAAAGTTTTTAAAGTTTAAATAGCATGAAACTAGTACACCTTGACATTGGTATCATTATGTATGTTGTCGTACCTTTCGGCGCCAGATTTCAGTGTCTATCGATTTCTGTTGTTTTTGTTGTTGTTAGTGATGTTTGAGTACTGGCTTTCAAATTTCGAAATTGGACTTTTGTGTTTGTCGATTTTTTTTGATCAACCATCATTTAGCATTCTTTTCGGCATTGGACTTCTACGTTCTATCAATTTTACTTAATCAGCCATACAGTTGCATTTGTCAGTTTTTGTTGTTGGTGGTCAGCCTTTTAGTGCCTGGCTTTCCGCTTTCAGCAGGCAGTCATCTTTTAGTGCTTAGATTTCAACATTGGGCAGTCAACTATCAGGCTTTCAACATTGGGCAGTCAACTATCAAGCTTCAACTCCTTGCATTCAGCAGTCAACTTTCAGTCTTCATCTTTCTGCATTCAGCAGTTGTCCAGGTTTACTTTCGTGGGTCGGGTTTACCCATCACCATTCCACATTCGACATTTAGATTTTGGATTTTTGCATTTGGAATTCTGCATTCCGCTTATGGCCTTGGCATTTGGTGGTTGGGCTTCCGATTCCATCAATTGGGGTTGATTCCACATCCATCCCCATCAGAGCCGATTCGACGTTCATCAGTCAGATGATTTGGTGCAACCAATTCAGATTTGGTGTTTGTCCATCACAACCAATTCATCCATCATCTAATTGCATGCTCGTCTGTTCGTTGATTACATGCACGTCCATCAGCCATATAGCTGGTTCAACATTGATCTGTCAGCTCTAGTTCAACCTCAGTCCTTCACTTGGTTCCAAGTCCCTTTGTCATATGGTTCTAGCTTGACGACTCTACCTCTAGCTTCTGACGACTTGCTGATTTTATGCCAGCCTTCGGTCTCTCGATTCCACACCAGCTTTTGACTTGTTGATGCCACATCAGCTTTCGACTTCTGATGCCATGTTAGCTTCCGACTTGTTGATTCCACGTCAGCAGTTGATTCTTCCCACATCTTTCGATTCCGTGTAGTCGATTTCGCCTACATATTTTAACCTACAGATTGCTAATTTGGTGAGTTTGCACATACATTGAACAGACATTTGAGGTACTTTGAGTCACTTGAAGCTACTTCTTGTGTCAGATATACTTTAGTTTTCACATTCCTCTATTGTGTAAAAGGTCAAAAAACACTAGTGATTTGTTGGGCATGTTGTTTATTGAGCACAAGTTGGATGGCACCAACTATCCCATGTGGGCATATATGATGAGGCATGTACTAGTGGCAAAGAACTTGTGCGTGTAAGTCTTGTTGGGCCCATCAAGTGGATCCACTATTAGAACTAGTGAGTGTAATTCCAGTGGAGCTAGAACTATACCACCTGCACATGGTTCTCCTATAGCTGAACAACTCAAATGGGATTCTAAAGATGCGTAGGCGCATGCCTTGATTGCTCTCTCCGACAACAAAGGTAAGTCATACCTCATATCCTTTCATGTACATCTTCTAAAAGTGCATGGGATATACTTGCCTCTCCATATCAGATCCACAGTGAAGCTCTAGTTGCCTATCTATGGAAAAAAGCTTGACTTAGAGCATATGAATGAGGGCGAATCTATGGATGCATTTCTGACCCGTGTTAAGGATTTGAGAGAGCAGTTAATCAATATTGATGAGGTCATACCTGACAATTCACTTGTCTCTTTAGTTCTCAATGGCTTGCTTGAATCCTATCAGGGATTTTCTACCACTCTCCGCCTCCTGACAAAGAGGAATACAGATTTGTACATATTTGATGAGTTGGTAGCTCTCTTGTTATAGCAAGAGAAGTCTTGTTCCAATCGGAAAAACATGCTTCCTTCTGCTCATGCTTTTGCTACCTTCAATTATGGCAAAGGAAAATATGGGGTTTCTTCTGGTGCTAAACCTAAGGGCAAAGCCCATTCAGATCCTCCTAAGCCCAACAAGGAGAAATATAAGAAGAGATGCAACTCTTGTTTGTCGAAAACCTACTCATGTCATTGAGGAATGTTGGAAGCAAAAACAGATTGAAAAAAAGAAGAAGTAGCAAGATCTTGCTGCCACCACAGCTAACAATGCAGAGGAAGCCAATTTAGCACATGATGGCTATGCTTTAACAGTCGCATGCAGTGATCTGCCCCCTTCTTGTCTGTCATTATCGGATACTATTTAGTACTTTGATACAAATTTAGGATTTTTCAGTTGGTTTTGGTTGATTTGATGCAAAAGAAGAGGCGAATTCACTCATGAAATGACTATGCCTTAGTCACTACATCTTCATTGCATGACGTTGCTATGCCAGGCATTGATCCTAGTGATGATCCAGACTCACATGATTATGCTTTATAGAACGTGTCAACTAAGTTATCTCTATGGCTATTGCATTTGAGGGGGGCACATGTATTGCTATTGGTAATGACCGTCGTCACTTATGCACTTGACCTCTTAATTGTGCTATTTTTTGGAGACACACCTTTATGCAATGGTGCTTACTTGCTGAGATGTATTACTTTATTTCCTCACTTCACCAACATATTTTTCCATACTTGAGCTTACTCCATTGGTGAGGTGCACTGATAGTATTTCTCTTTGAATGAGTCGTTTCCTCTCCTCACTGGGATCTAGTAGTCATAATTTTCCACCGCTTCCCCACGTAATTTTCCACCGCTTCCCCACAGACAACTCTAGATATGGCATTGCGTTATGCTCCTAAGGAATGGCTTATGTCTTTACGACTTGATCCAGCCTCTGTAGGCACTTCCAACTTAGTTATGAAATTGACTATATTGCTCTAGTTGACTATATTGACTATATTGCTCTAGTTGACTATATTGACTATATTGCTCTAGTTATGAAATTGACTATATTGCTCTAGTTGGAAAGCCTCAGGGTTCTTGCTTTGCTGAGCCATGTACACTAGCTGCACATTGTAGTGTCATTGCCTTCCAAGCACTTATACTTTTTTTCCCCAACTCTTTCCTGCAGCTTTACTTGCCACTCCTCTTTAGTCTTTTTCTCTCATAGCTAGCCCAGCCTTGGAAATCCTGTGCCATTTTATCCTTGCCCTAAAATTCCATGGCATGGGCTTTCCTCAAAACATCCATCTGTTATGTCCTCTTCTTGATTTAAGCCTTGGCAGCATCCATCTGTTCTATTTTCTTGTTGATTTCAACCTTGGCCGATGTCAATTCCACATTAAGCTCATTCATGTTCATTTATCATGCCTTTCCCCTTGTCATTATTGTGGGCATGTTTTCCTCTTCTTCCTTCATTAAACTTTTAATGGTCTTGCCATCTTACTTTTGCTGCTCCTTGAATTCCTCGATCAGGGCCTCCAACTCCTCCACCTAGATCCTTAGAGCCGCTTCATCATTCAATTTTCCTTCAAATTTCTTTGTGGCCACCCAAGCATGTTATTTTAATTCATTTGTCAAGATATTATCCAATGCTGAGCCAGTCCATAGGACTATATCTTTAACCTTCCCGTCTATTTCTACTGCCGGTTTCTTTCCTTCTCCTTTTAAGACAGCAAAATTCTTTTTCCATGCTTCCATCTCTTGTGACAGCTCTTCATTCTCTTTTTGCAGTTCTTCAGTCCTCCTAATACCCCTGCCTTTTCTGCCTCCTGCTTCTTTTTCAACTCCACTCGAGGCTGGGGTGTCCGGAGCCTTTCCTGATTTCGGGCCCGAGGATGGAGCTAGATCCGGATGTCTTGAGCCTCCATCTAGATTTCTATCTCCTAGCTTACTGAGGGGTTATTTGTTTGCAACAAGTAGGTGTGGGTGCTTCTATTTTACTGATTTCAACTTTTCCAAGTAGTCCCCCTACACCTCCTTGAGGTTTTTCACCGCATGATTTTTCCATTACTCCATCTTCTTCACCTCTAGCTCATACACTTCTAGATACTCCTCGGCATCTAGTATCATTAAGCATGCCTATACCTTCACCAATTCCACTTTATCTTTGTCCACTCTATTCTAGACACATCCATTATGATCCTTAGGTGCTCCTCTCAGATCAAGGCGACCTATGATTCCATGTTGTTTTGTCTTTATATGGCCTTATTGAGATCATCATGCATCTACAAGGCTTCCTGGTCCCTTCTGGCCATGTTTCTCTTCATCTCTTTCACCTCCTACTTCAACCCTTTGTTGGCCTATTGGAGCTCCATTACCTGCCCACACAGGCCGTCCACCTGGCTAGCCTCTGCTCTCCTTTTGTGCAGCTCTTCTTGCAATGGTTCTTGTTGGCTCTTCAGATCCTGTAGTGCTTTTGTGCTCTGAGCACATGCAGCATCCTTTTCCTTGGTGATATATTGCAGCTTGGTCATCTCCTTGAGCCCATCATTCTTAGTTTCAATAAAAAAAGAAGTCACTAAAGCACGAGCTCAAAGAAGGAACAATATGCTCTAGAAAAGCGGAGTTTCTTCATCTTAAGAGGATTTGAGCAATGAAATAAATAATCTCAAAGATGACTTGAGAAGGGAGGAAATAATGCAATGGCAACATCTTAAACTCTTTATAAGAGAATGGTGGGCAGGCAAAGTTGACAGACCATCCAAAGAGATGTTCGCAACAATCCTTAAAAAGAAACCTAACAAATTATTTTTCCCTTTTTTCAAAAATCCTCAAGGCCTCCTTGCGGTTTCCATTGAGGAGAATATGAATATCGCAAGGGAGCACTTCTCGAACATTTTCAGCAACCCTTTAGCTAAAAATGAGGAGAAAGAAAGGCATGTACGACAATCTCAGAATGCAGACAAAAAACCATCCCTAAGTCTCTAGCAGCAACTCTCAAAGTTGATGTTTCAGAAGGATAAATTGTAAATGCAATAGATTGCTTACAGAATGGGAAAAGCCCTAGAATATACAGTTTACCAAAGCTGATTTTTTCAAGTAGTTTAAAGAACGTATGATCACACCTCTCCTTCTTGTGTGGAAAGAAAGCTTAGATCACGAAACTCTTCCAATCTCTCTGAATGAAGGGATAATCAAACTAATTCACAAAAGGAGTTCTAAGGATGATCTCTCTAACTGGTGACCTATCTCCACACGACCTACTACATATAAATTTTTTGTTGAAGTGTTGGCAAGGAGACTAAGTAACAACCTTAAACAATGGGTAAGAGAGGAGCAAAAAGGCTTCATAAAGGGCCGATACATCCTTGATGCCATTATTGCCTTGTGGGAAGGAGTGGAACATGCCCAAGACACTAAACAGGACTTTGTGTTTTTTAAGATTTACTTTGACAAAGCAATGGAACTTCATCCTATAATCTCTCAAGGATATGGGTTTAGGACCTCTTTTTATTAGAAAAGTTACAACATTGTTTGGGAATGCCAAAGCCAGAGTAGTGATCAATGGCAGATTATCAAAACCTTTTGAACTTAAGAGATCTATCAGACATGGTTGCCCTCTTGCTCCCTTACTCTTTGCCATAGCTGCAAATGCACTCAAGTGGCTGGTGCAAGATGCCTTGCAGAAAGGTGAAATGAAAGGCATTGACTTGCCAAATAATAAAGGGCAAATATGTTTGTAGTTGTTTGTAGATGAAACTAATAGATTGCTTCACAATGATGAAAAATCTATAAGAACATTCTGGTGCTGCCTTCAGATTTTCTATACTGCCTCAGGATCCCCCATTAATCGTCGTCAAAAAATAGGAAAAAGAAACCCTTGATTAATGACCCTCCAAAGTGGATAATTGAGCAAGGATGTCAGGTTATCAAAGAGGGACAAGTGTTCAAATTGTTAGGCATTCCAATGGGTTTCAGAGTGACCATGAAACAAAGATGGTAGTGGGTAATGGAAAGAGTAAAAGCAAAGTTTGATAGATGGAAAGGTTACCAACATAATTTAGCAGCAGGAAGATGCTTGCTGCTTAAACATCTGCTCATTCCCATGACCATATACTTCCTCTCATGCTAAACACCCTCTAGGAGTAATATTAAAGAGCTACAGACATTATGTTGGACACCCTCTAGGAGTAATATTAAAGAGCTACAGTCATTATGTCGAAATTTCCTCTAGTATGGGGATGTTGATGTTTACAAAATTCCCAAGGTTGCTTGGGCATACTACACACAACCCAAACAGAAGGGAGGATTGGGCATACTACACACAACCCAAACAGAAGCGAGGATTGGGGATTCCAAATGTGGAGGACTTAGCCATTAGAATGGAAGCCAAATGAATCATAAGAAGTATAGACCAACCTGAGTCTGACTGGTTGGTACTAATTCATAGAATTCAGAGTGCACATAGACTATCGAATAGACCTCAATGGAAAAACCTCCCATTCCTCCCATTTTTTCTCAGTCGCATTTAGATCAAACCCTTCGGCTCTGATCTGGTTAGAAGTATGTGGTCTGCATGGAACAAAGTCAAGAAAATACTATGCCTATCAAAGATCTCTAGGAAAGCTGCAGGTATTTTTCATATGGATTCCATTTGGTTCTCCCTTTTCCGCCTCGATGATTATGCGGATACACATAATTTGAAGAGAGCTCATAAATTATCAAAGGGGATTCAATGCTGGGGAGGTATATGGGATTTCATTGCACAAAAATGGATCGAGACTGATCAATTAATGCAAATATATTGACTCAATAGAGATTATATGCTCTTCATACAGTCCCCAGAGTTTGCAAGTGGGACCCAAAAAAGACCACGCTCATCCAATGCTGCAGAAATGCCTTTACACTAGATGCTTTTTACTGGTCCCAGTCCAGTCTCCTTTTGCCCATCCCCCCCTTGCCGATTAATGGAATGCCGGTACACGTTAGACTAAATGCAAAATCCTGTGGGATAGAAAACAACGAGAATGCCGATTCTCAAAAATTTGGTCAACGGTAATGCCTCCAAAGAAATCTGTTCTATTATGGCTCATTATGCATAAAGGGCTTTGGACTAACTCTAGAGAAAAAAAAATCGAAATTGGAGCTGGATTGTGCCCCCCCTCCCCCCCCTACAGACACGAAGAAGAGACCATACCCCACCTTTTTATTACATGCAAATTTAATAAAAGCCTCTTGGAACTGGTTCAACAATGCCTTTCCCCGGTCAAGAAATCTCAGTTAACATGGAAGCAAATCCTACTTGGAGACTTCTCAAGCTGCTCATCAAAACTTTGGAATACAATTAGGGCAGAATATATTTGGTGTATTTGGATTATGTGTGATTATTCAGTATTCCATAATGCAGATTCTCTCAAATGCTTTGACCTGAGGAGGAGTGCTCTTTATGTGCAGATGAGAATGATTTTAAAAGCAGACAACATTGTCTGTCGGGCCCAGCATCAGGGCAAATCGTGAGAGACAGGAGCAGGAGTGGATAGAGGTCAGAAACCAGCTTGCAGATGAAGATGCTGAGTTAACCCAATTCATATTAGTGCTGACAGAGATTAAGAACTCAATTCAAGATTATCAATGAGTTAGTTTTCTGTTCCGATTTTTTTTTTTTATAAGGCCGGTTCTCCCGTGAGCACTGAGATTGGTTCACCTCATGAATAAGACAAAGGAACCCTACGTAGAAGTTACAAAACAATTTGAGGTCCAGTCTTCTTTTATTGGGTTTTCTAGCACTGACCGTCGTGCACGTGAGAGTCTCTAAGACTCTAAAAGTTAAACAATTAAGTGCATTCCCTTATTGCGTGCACTGGACTCTGGACCAGACGTCAGTACTGTGCTATGATTTGACTGAGTCAAGGCACCTGGAGTTGCCACGAAGCCGGGTTGCCACGAAGCCGGGTTGATCTGGTCAGTGTAGATACACAAGGCAATGCAGCAGGTGTCAGAAGGACCTTAATCTACATATACCCATATATAGCTTGGTGTTGTTTGATCCATATTATCGTCCTCATTGTATATATCCATATATATATATATAGCAGACTGCAGTTCTGTGTCTTCTTGACTCAATTAATCAAAGCTGTGAACACTTGGCTGGTAGGGATCAGTACTGCAATCCTCAGCTGCCGGCGGGCTGCAGGAGGATCTTCACATCAGGGCAAAGCGAGGAAGGCTATAGCGTAACTTGTTAGGCACACCGTTAAGGTTATAAGCTACTCTATATTTTTGTTCGCAATATTGTTTTTTTTCTTATTGTTTTTAATCGATTTGTATGCAATATTGTTTTTTTCCGGACTTGATTATTCTTGTGCTTTTGGATAAATGCGTTAAATATCAAATTATAGAGGTCACTAACTAAACTTAATGTTGGTCGCTTGTTTATGGTTTTGGTTCCTATTTTTGTTTTTCCTTTAGTGGGGCAATCAAAATATACACCTAAAAAAAGAAAAACACTATTAACCTTCTTGCAATAGCTAAGCTCAAAAGAGGCTACAATAATTATATATATTGATATTAGCAAAAGGTGTCTTTTACAAAAAGTCCTTTTCTCCTACTTCTCTTAATTACATTAAAAGAGGCTTCTTTAAGTTTAACTTATTTTGGCCTGCTTAGTGGCATTGCAACAACATTTAAAACTCTTGATCGATCATGATAAAAAAAAAGTATCCTTCCTTGAATGCATAGAGTACTTATAAACGAGATTCCTTTTTTACTTTTTTGAGTTGACAAATGATGATTCATCCTCGAATAGCACAAAGAAACTCTAATTCCCACTTGTCTCTTTTGTGAAGTCTTTGTAAAAATTATAGAAGAATGATAAGGTCTATATACTAGTAGGTGCCTAAACTTACGTTTGTATCCCCTATTACAGACCTAAACTCTCTCTCTCCTATGGGGTTCAAGTCTCTCCGTCGATTGGTCTCTTTAGATCAAAAAAGTCGACGTTAAGCGGTCTCATCTCATCTCTCTCTCTCTCTCTCTCTCTCTCTCTCTCTCTCTCTCTCTCTCTCTCTCTATATATATATATATATATATATATATATATATATATATATATATATATATATGCAGCTACACCTAACATCTAGTCTCATACTCTCTCGCATAAACCAATAGACCCCCATGCAGGCTTTATTTTTTATGGGTAGGGTAGCCCATCAAATTCAAATGAGCCCTTAGTAAATAGGAAAACTTTATGTTGTTTATGATTTTTGATGTTTCATTCAAAAAAGAATCTCTAACACAAACGTCCAAAGAGGCCAAAAATGTGCATGACACCGAACTTGTCTCCATGCCCCCTCCTCCCTCCTTCCTCTTTCCCCCATTTTTTCCCACACACTCTATGTTTGTCTTTTTTTGTAACCCTCTAAAGCATCTCTCTCTCTCTCTCTCTCTCTCTCTCTCTCTCTCTCTCTCTCTCTGGTGCTACACCTAACATTTAGTCTAATACTCTCTCTCAAAAAACCTAGACCCTAATGCATGCGTGATTTTTGATGGGTAGGGTAGCCCATCAAATTCAAATGAGCCCCTGGTAAATAGGAAAACTTTATGTTCTTTATAATTTTTGATGTTGCTTTATGAGGGACGAAGCCGCCCCATCTTTCGATAAGGGTTGGCTAGTCGGCATCGTATTTTAATGCCCACCTAGACGTGGCTTTTGTACCTCAAAGGTTAACACATCACATAGTGATTCAAAACATAACCTCTACCATCCAAAGAAGCCAAAATTTTGCATGACACCTGACTTGTCTCCATGCCCCCTCCTGCCTCCTCCCCCCATTTTGTTTCCACACACTCTATGTTTGTCTTTTTTTGTAACCCCCTGAATCCTCTCTCTCTCTCTCTCTCTCTCTCTCTCTCTCTCTCTCTCTCTCTCTCTCGCTACACTTGACATCTAGTCTCATACTCTTTCTCATCTTCCTAGACCCCTGTGCAGCCTTGATTTTTGATGGGTAGGGATAGCCCATCAAATTCAAATGAAACCTTGGAAATTACGAAAAGTTTATGTTTTTTATCATTTTGTATGTTTGATTTTTGAAAAAAAAACCACTAACAAATGTCCAAAGAGCCAAGAGCCCAAAAATGTGCATGACACCTAACTTGTCTCCATGCCCCTTCCTCCCTCCTCCCCCCATTTTTTTCCACACACTCTATGTTTTTCTTTTTTTGTAACCCCCTTAAGTACCTCTCTCTCTCTCTCTCTCTCTCTCACACACACACACACACACACACACACACACAACCATAACATTGATGGTGCTGCTATTTCCAACTATACCTGCACGGCCCTTCCACCTTCTATTCAAAGTATCACAAATAGCTTTTCTATCTTGGCACTTTCTAAATAGCATTCAATGTTACCTTAAATTTCCACCATTTTGTTCTTCTATTTTAATCTATTATATGGTGGTTGTAAGATCAAGGTGCCTAGTTTTGGTTACTTGGGCACCCTTAAATCAGCCTAAAAAGATGCATTTTTCCATCTTTAATGGCCAATGTCTCCTAGCTAGCCAAGGAATTTCATTCTAAGTTCTTCTAATGAAACATCACATGCAAAGTTGGGCACATAATGATATAATATGATTAAATGGAGAGTTACAAGTCCTCATTTTCTTATCTAGAGAGTCAATGTATACCTCCTCTCTGAGATTCGGCTAACACAGACAATATGCCCTTAAAATGCTATTAACTTTTGCATCTTAACGTATATGAATGTTCCACCTTGAATGCCACAAACTCACATAACTTACCTTGATTTATGGGCATTTTTTGAGGTGTTTTTTGAAATACTCTCTATAAATATGGAGTGTTTAAAAATACATTATTCTTTGTATATATGTGATCTATAAT
This sequence comes from Cibotium barometz, assembly GCF_041138505.1. Classification (NCBI taxonomy): domain Eukaryota; kingdom Viridiplantae; phylum Streptophyta; class Polypodiopsida; order Cyatheales; family Cibotiaceae; genus Cibotium; species Cibotium barometz. The sequence goes on from NC_141075.1 coordinate 9,045,454, forward strand.
TTGAAATGCTCAATTTTATGGATCGCGTGTCTAAAAGATAGGTGAAGGCTAGTAGAACGTGGTGCTAAGGTGAAATTGCAAATTCAATGGCTGGATTTTCATAGATCTCTTCTGTAAAATTCAATCAAACTCTTAATAGGAATGTACAAGTGATATACTTTAATTATAGAAATTATAGTATTTATATAAAATAGATGACACTTTAAGAATTGATTTAGTTGTAATTGTGAATCTATAAAGAAATTTTGGGTTAATTTGAGTAAGGGAAGGTCCTTTTTCAAACCTCCCAAGTGAAGATCCTCATTTTATGCCTATTTTTCTCTAGTTAGCTTTGGTAATCTACCAAACCTAAAGAACTTGCCATGTGTGAGCCTAGTTAGCTTTTGTAATATAGACTTCATGGAACTTCTACATGTCCATGCCACTTGTGTGCATGTCACCTTGGGAAGAATCCACATAAGCATCATGCCATCTCACCTTGCCACCTCAAATATCCATGTCAATATGGTCAACCAAATGGACTCGCTACCTTATTATTCTAATCATTATTAATGCCACCTTTGCATGCCACCTCTGTTGGCATGGCATGCCACCTCATCTAATGCCATGTCATGCACACTCCACATCGTTCAGGGCTACATATTGTATGGATGTGTCCATGTCATGTTAACTCATGTATGTATTTGTGGACATGCCATGCCACCACACACCTACCATGTCATCAACACCCCCCATGAGCTCTATACATGTATACATCCATACTAAAAAGCTATTTTTAAATAATTTTATAATAATTATACTTTTTTATTCTATTATCTAAAGAAAGAGTATTAAAAAATAAGATTAATCATAAATTAAAATTAAGCATAAATATTTTATTTACATATATTTAAAAATTTAAAAAATATTATATAACTATATAGTATTATGTAACTTGGCTTTCAAAATATTATATAACTACATAGTATTATGTAAATTTGGCTTTAAAGATATTATATCTATCAATTTTTAAGTATTTATTAAAATTTTAGAAATTTACATTAATAACTAATAATTTTGTTTAGAAAATCATGCATTTTTTATCATATACAATACTCTACTTTGGTATCCAATGAAATGCATGCAAGTTTCCTTGCTCAACAAGCAAAGTCCTATGTATCAACATACAATTCTAGGCTCGTTTTAGCAAAGAAATCTAGCAATCCAAGATATTAACTCTCTTTTTCTCTTTTAGCTTTATGGAAATTTCCTCTAAACTCTTAGCTTAACTCATCTTAACTCTTCTAAAGTCTTGGCATTGTTTCTCTTTTTAATTCTTCTAAACTCTTAGCATAACTCTCTTTAAAATGGGTCCTCAAAGCCATAGGCCAAAAGTGTGATAGGAAAACCCCCCGCCCTTGGTGTATTCGTTTACTTCATCTATCGTACCATAATAGAATTGAGTCTCATTTTAGGGACCCATCAGTCCAGCCTAACCCCATCGAGTCCCGTGGGTTAGGTTTTGTCACGGGTACCAGGGAAAAGAGTTCCCAGCCCCCCTAGCCAGATATCCATGCAAACTTAAAACTAGTCACACCACTTACACACCCAATATGAAATTGCCTTTTTCACAGAATCAGCTGTCTTTAAAACAATCATTTAATGAAACCATAGTGTCACTGATCATAATCCTCCAAAATATCCAGTTGAATCCTAATTCCCAATTTTTCCTTCATCGGTGTACCTATGGCATCATTGGCAACCAAAATGCTCACCACGTGTCCACTCAGGGGCCTTTTCGATAGTTCCTAGCTCATAGTAACCGGCAATATTTTTACTTATAAAAATCAAAATGGAATCTCCGTTGAAGATCAGCAAGATCAACCAACACATCCATATAAAAGAGCCATGGACTCATCCGTTGAGCAAGGTCAATCAACTAGATTCATGCCCGAATTCAGAAAACAACTCTTACTCCTTGTTCCAATATCTTCCCCGACGCACGTGTGGGTATCTTCGGTGACCCAGAGCCCGAGCACCGTATGGTCAACACCCTCTAGGATCCTTCGCAGGTGACTTAGCGCTTCACTCATAGGCCGCTTCCTTGGTCCCTCATCCACCGTACCGGAAGCTCACCATTTAAATCGAACCGAGGCTGGTCAAGACCTCGGCCGACCTTGCTATGCGAGACGTCCTCCATTGACCCTCCGTCAGATTAGGTCTCCACGACCTCATTCACAAGACGGTCAAAATGCTTCCCCAGCATTCTCGACATAAAATAGTCATTTAAAAACATGTCATAAATACACTTTCTATAACGAACTCTCGTCTTTCCATATTGTTCCACATCAATCCTCATTTATTTCATATGTATTCCCATTCTCATCACATCATTTTTCATCTCATCACATCTTTTCTCATTTATCTGCATCAGAGCTCATCCACTTACATCTACCCATATCCACATCTCATCACATCATATTCGTTCACATCACACATCACATCTTTCTCCATTTACATCATATCACATTCATTCGTTCATATCCACCACAAACATTCTCATAACCATCCCATCACATACAATCTATCCACATTATATCACATCACTTCTATCCACATCACTTCTATCATCATATCTCATTTATACACATCTCATCTCATTCATACACATCCATCCAATTGTTCACATGTACGACTACTCACATCTATCCATACATTCATATCTATCACTTCACATCCACATATATTCATGTCACATCACATCTCTTTACATTACATCACATTCTTTCACATACACATATATATCCATTTTTTCACATACATCCACATCCATTCTTTCACGTACTCATTCACATCCATTCTTCACATACACATTCACATCCATTCTTCACATACACATCCATATCCATTCTTCACATACACATTCACATCCATTCTTTCACACACTCATTCACATCCATTCTTCACATACACATTCACATCCATTTTTATCACATACATCACATCCATTCTTTCACATACTCATTCACATCCATTCTTCACATACACATTCAAATCCATTCTTTTACATACATCCACTCACATCCCATATCATTCATTTACATCCTGATTCACACGACCTCACATCTCATCCATTTATTCACATCTATCTGATTCACATCACATCTATTCACCTCACATCTCATCACCTTTATGAGGGACGAAGCCGCCCCATCTTTCGATAAGGGTTGGCCAGTTGGCATCGTATTTTAATGCCCACCTAGACGTGGCTTTTGTACCTCAAAGGTTAACACGTCACATAGTGATTCAAAACATAACCTCTACCATCCAAAGAAGCCAAAATTTTGCATGACACCTGACTTGTCTCCATGCCCCCTCCTGCCTCCTCCCCCCATTTTGTTTCCACACACTCTATGTTTGTCTTTTTTTGTAACCCCCTGAATCCTCTCTCTCTCTCTCTCTCTCTCTCTCTCTCTCTCTCTCTCTCTCTCTCTCTCTCTCGCTACACTTGACATCTAGTCTCATACTCTTTCTCATCTTCCTAGACCCCTGTGCAGCCTTGATTTTTGATGGGTAGGGATAGCCCATCAAATTCAAATGAAACCTTGGAAATTACGAAAAGTTTATGTTTTTTATCATTTTGTATGTTTGATTTTTGAAAAAAAAAACACTAACAAATGTCCAAAGAGCCAAGGCCCCAAAAATGTGCATGACACCTAACTTGTCTCCATGCCCCTTCCTCCCTCCTCCCCCCATTTTTTTTCCACACACTCTATGTTTTTCTTTTTTTGTAACCCCCTTAAGTGCCTCTCTCTCTCTCTCTCTCTCTCTCTCTCTCTCTCTCACACACACACACACACACACACACACACACAACCATAACATTGATGGTGCTGCTATTTCCAACTATACCTGCACGGCCCTTCCACCTTCTATTCAAAGTATCACAAATAGCTTTTCTATCTTGGCACTTTCTAAATAGCATTCAATGTTACCTTAAATTTCCACCATTTTGTTCTTCTATTTTAATCTATTATATGGTGGTTGTAAGATCAAGGTGCCTAGTTTTGGTTACTTGGGCACCCTTAAATCAGCCTAAAAAGATGCATTTTTCCATCTTTAATGGCCAATGTCTCCTAGCTAGCCAAGGAATTTCATTCTAAGTTCTTCTAATGAAACATCACATGCAAAGTTGGGCACATAATGATATAATATGATTAAATGGAGAGTTACAAGTCCTCATTTTCTTATCTAGAGAGTCAATGCATACCTCCTCTCTGAGATTCGGCTAACACAGACAATATACCCTTAAAATGCTATTAACTTTTGCATCTTAACGTATATGAACGTTCCACCTTGAATGCCACAAACTCACATAACTTACCTTGATTTATCGAGCATTTTTTGAGGTGTTTTTTGAAATACTCTCTATAAATATGCAGTGTTTAAAAATACTTTTTCTTTGTATATGTGTGATCTATAATTTGAAATGCTCAATTTTATGGATCGAGTGTCTAAAAGATAGGTGAAGGCTAGTAGAACGTGGTGCTAAGGTGAAATTGCAAATTCAATGGCTGGATTTTCATAGATCTCTTCTGTAAAATTCAATCAAACTCTTAATAGGAATGTACAAGTGATATATTTTAATTATAGAAATTATAGTATTTATATAAAATAGATGACACTTTAAGAATTGATTTAGTTGTAATTGTGAATCTATAAAGAAATTTTGGGTTAATTTGAGTAAGGGAAGGTCCTTTTTCAAACCTCCCAAGTGAAGATCCTCATTTTATGCCTATTTTTCTCTAGTTAGCTTTGGTAATCTACCAAACCTAAAGAACTTGCCATGTGTGAGCCTAGTTAGCTTTTGTAATATAGACTTCCTGGAACTTCTACATGTCCATGCCACTTGTGTGCATGTCACCTTGGGAAGAGTCCATGTAAGCATCATGCCACCTCACCTTGCGACCTTGAGAATCCACATAAGCATCATGCCATCTCACCTTGCCACCTCAAATATCCATGTCAATATGGTCAAATAAATTGACTCGCTACCTTATTATCCTAATCATTATTAATGCCACCTTTGCATGCCACCTCTGTTGGCATGGCATGCCACCTCATCTAATGCCATGTCATGCACACTCCACATCGTTCAGGGCTACATATTGTATGGATGTGTCCATGTCATGTAAACTCATGTATGTATTTGTGGACATGCCATGCCACCACACACCTACCATGTCATCAACACCCCCCATGAGCTCTATACATGTATACATCCATACTAAAAAGCTATTTTTAAATAATTTTATGATAATTATACTTTTTTTATTCTATTATCTAAAGAAAGAGTATTAAAAAATAAGATTAATCATAAATTAAAATTAAGCATAAATATTTTATTTACATATATTTAAAAATTTAAAAAATATTATATAACTATATAGTATTATGTAACTTGGCTTTCAAAATATTATATAACTACATAGTATTATGTAAATTTGGCTTTAAAGATATTATATCTATCAATTTTTAAGTATTTATTAAAATTTTAGAAATTTACATTAATAACTAATAATTTTGTTTAGAAAATCATGCATTTTTTATCATATACAATACTCTACTTTGGTATCCAATGAAATGCATGCAAGTTTCCTTGCTCAACAAGCAAAGTCCTATGTATCAACATACAATTCTAGGCTCGTTTTAGCAAAGAAATCTAGCAATCCAAGATATTAACTCTCTTTTTCTCTTTTAGCTTTATGGAAATTTCCTCTAAACTCTTAGCTTAACTCATCTTAACTCTTCTAAAGTCTTGGCATTGTTTCTCTTTTTAATTCTTCTAAACTCTTAGCATAACTCTCTTTAAAATGGGTCCTCAAAGCTATAGGCCAAAAGTGTGATAGGAAAACCCCCCGCCCTTGATGTGTTCGTTGACGAAGGAAGGTAGCACATAAGCACAAGTGAGTGGGGAGGAGCATGTTGGTCTTATCTTTATGGTAGACTATGACATATAGGTTTATTATAGGAGGGTGATTTATTTACAGCCATTAAAAATGAGGGTAGTAATGCAACGAGGGGTGGGACTATTATTTAATGAGATATATGCACTAGGCCAAAGTGCATCCTCAACTAGGATATAGTGGATTCTTATGGATTTTCTTTTGATGCACACAACATGATTGTTTGGTAGGTGGGTTATTTCTACCACAACAAGTCAGGTGCCACAAGAGAATGATGATTGAGTTCCAGCAGAGCGGGATAGTGAAAGTTATCCTAACGTTGGTTGTGATCACATGTGAGACTCTCAAAATTAGTCTCGGGGGGTGCACTATATGGAAGCCCCTCCTACGACGTGCGTTCAAGGGGTATTTAAAAAACCCCTTATCTGTGAATTTTGAGCTGATAAAACTACCCCTTTTTCTTTATAGACTTACGGGTTTTTTTCCAAAGTACAATTAAAATACCCCTCTTGTAATTGTATTTCTGTAAATTTACCCAATATTTTGGATTAAAAAAACCCCACCTAATGATCGCACATGGTAGACTTACATTTTTGGAGGTGCACCCCCCGAGAAATTAGTGCGCCGAGTCCTATTGAATGCCAAAACCTCTCCACTTTGCAAGGGTGTGGAAGGGGTCCCCCATAGGGGTGTGGAAGGTGTCCCTCCCCCACCCTTGCAAATCCCAACGAATGAGACCACCCTGAATGAGATCTCTAAAGTAATGAAATTTGATGGTCCTACATGTTTTGTCTTTTCATGGTGTTTTGGGTTTTTAGCCAAAGCTATGTGTAGGACTAATTGTCACAGAAGAGGGCGAAGGGAACACCAACTCTTGAAGAAGAAATTGGATTGAGATCCCTTCTCTGAAAGCAATTGCGACACCTACATATTCATCTTCAATAAAAGGTATAGCGACAATTGCAACACCTACATATTCATCTTCAATAAAGGGTATAGCGACAATGTGCTCCTACTTTGTCTACCACAAAGGTGCACCATAGAAACTATGAAGATGTAGCTAGAGGTTGACTTACAAGTAGCATAATCTCCACACATTTTCATCAAATAACCCAACCTTGAAGGATAGGTTGAAGTATGGCTCAGAGTAACTAAAGGAGAGACTATAATGCTTGGTGTATTGAAGATAGCATAAAAATCATTGCTAGTGCGGTACTCCAAGAGTAGTACTCCAAAGGAGCATGCATGAAACGAGAGAGAAATCTAGCATCCAAACATATATAAAGTCAAGTATAAATGACCACAAGAAAACTAATATTTTCCAAGACTTAGGAATATGGCATGGATTGCATAAATTGCTCCTTATTAGTAGTGGTAGGCCACATATCAGGAGTGACATTAATGCTTGTGAAACAAGCGGGATTGGAACATCGTTCTAGGGAAAACATGTTAAACCTACGGAGTATCTCCTCTTGGACCACAAACTTAGATTGGGTGAGGTGTAGTATGACACCCCGAGAATCATCTTGAACAAGTTTTATGTGCCAAGGTAGCAGACCAACATTAGTCATTGATTGGGAGCTCCTTCTTCACTGCTTACATAGAAAAATCTTGATTGCAAATGAGAAGAATGTCAGAATAGAAGGATGGTAGAACTATGCCAAATGTAAATGTTAGGTTCTGATTGGAGCCGCATCATGTACCCATCTCGATGATGAAGATGTGAAATTTTAGCTATTACTGCCAAGAAGATTAAAGGCCATAAATGCAAGCAACATACCTGATGTGGCGAGGAGAAGAATATCATCATCAAACCAAGCACTAGCACTATAAGAGATCTACCCAATATTGATGTTTTCTTGGACATTTTTAAGGAGATAGTTTTTCTTAAGGCATGAGTCTGTATGGGCCTCGGTATTGTCATTGGTAATTACATCGATAGAAGCGTCGATATTTGCATATACCGATGCTTTTACTGACTCATATATGAACTTTGGAAAAATTTAAAATCGATGCATTTATTGACTACAGAGAAAGTAAAACCCGAGAATAGTTTTGCTCTATTTTCCCTTTCAAGAATTTTTTGCCCATAAATGTCATCAAGTGACCTGAACTTCTTAGACATAAATGTCATCAAGCGACATGAACTTCTTAGACATGTGACCTTAAAAAGCATCACCTATAAAGGATTAGTGATGGTGTCTAGGAGACAATGGAAATCAAAAGCATGTGAGGATGTAGCCTGTAGGGATAGGCACACAACGTTCCCGTTGGATGGAGAAGCCTAAACAAATCTAGACACATCTAGAGGAACTAGTGTGTAGCAATGTTCGTAAAAAAGAGTAGGGACAGGCACACAGTGTTCCCATTAGGAAGCCTAAACAAAACTAGACACATCTAGAGGAATTAGTGTGTAGCAATTTTCGTAAAAAAGAGTAGGGACAGGCACACAATGTTCCCATTAGATGGAGAAGCCTGAACGAAACTGGACACAACTAGAGGAACCAGTGTGTAGCAGTGTTCATAAAAAAGTATTTTCCCAAAAAGTGAAAAACCTTCATCTAAAAACTTTGAAATCATTTATAAAGGAAAATCTTGAAATCTGAAGGTTTTTGTTCTATAACTTCTCAAAATCTATGCATGGGAAGCTGAGAGGAATGAAACGTATTGAGGTAAAAGAGATACCCGAGGTTGATGGAGATGACAACTTGGAGCCGGTGCACATGCATGAGAAGCCGAGAGGAACGGCATGCGGGATGTCAAAGAGATCATGAGGGCAGATCGGAGATGCTGCACCTACTAAGGAGGACGGGGAGGAGCATGAGGCTGAGGAGCTAGGATAGCACCATGTAAGTCTGCTTCAGACTCTTTCCAGGCAACAGTGTATTGTTGAGTTGTCTAGGGTATATATTTGATGGTGGAGAGAGCTCATCGCTATTGAAGAGGGCAAGCTTTTGTAAGGTTATAACACTTCTACAGACTCAAGAATTTTTTGATGTTTATGTCATAGATCCCATAGGCCTAACACCAAACATGTCACCGTAGCAAGCAAGCAAAGACATGCTTGATGGCACGAGAACTAAGCAGTTAATCAAAATTGAAGGTCGTGTGATATGTTGGGCCCCTGTATCAAAATACCACTTATCATTTAAGGAAGTCTAACTTGTGATGACCAGAGATGTTGCAAAGAGTTGGAGAGGTTACTTTGAATTTACACTCAATTGTGTGGTATGATTTGCTTGTTGGGGTTGACTGAAACAAGAGGAGGATTGGTCGCATTTCTTGGTGCAACAATCCTTCTTGATATGACCTTAACGCTTGTTTTGCAATATCTATAAGTGGCATTCCTATTATGGCATTCCCATTATATGGGGAGACCATTTGAACAGGAGATTGTACCATTTTACCATTGTGGATGGCAGTTGGTGTTTTTGAAAGAAATTCAGGGATAGCCAAGCCAATTATCCCTGAAGTGTTTCAAGATGCAAGGAAAATGGGGAGCTGATGCTAGCCAGTGACCCATTTTCCTAGGGAAAGGCCAACAACCCATGGCCTTTCCTAACCATCATGGTCATGGGGAGTGGAACATTCTGCAAAGATGTTGACAGCCAAGCCAATGGAATTATCCCCCATTAGCAAGCTCGAAATCATTCTACACAGAATCTGTTAATAGCCAGGCAAATCATGTTATTCCGCATTAGCAAGCTACAAATTTTGAATAGATGTTCACAGGTACTCAAGTGTAGGAGATTTGGATTCCTTGAAATAAAGTGTCCTGATTTAGTGGCTGAGATCTTCCTTCCCACGATCCATGACCATGATGGATAGCCAAGCCAACAACAATGGTCTCATCAAGAAGACTTTTCCATTCATCCAAGAACTGGACAACGGACTGGTTTTGTGACATAGTTAGATGATTATCCTTTGGACAAGGGTGACTTGAGATGCAAGCTCGGGGGGTTCACCTCAAAAAATGTTAGTGTACCACGTGAGTTCAGCAAGAGGGGTTTTTTAATTAGATACATTGATAAATATTAACAGGATTACATTAACAGAAGGGGTTTTTAAATTAAACTTTGAAAAAAATCCATTAGTTCATAAGTAAAGAGGGGTTGTTTTATTGGGGGGGAATTTAGTTAAGGGGTTTTTTAAATACCTCTTGAGTGAACGCATGTGATACCTAGGGTTTTCTAGTAGTGCACCTCCCGAGGATGCAAGTATGTGTGTTCATAGACCACGTAAGAACTCCCAAATTGCTTGAGAAGTCGTAAGGGAACCTTTTATACTTGACGGTCACCAAATGGAGAATAATCTACATGCAAAATCTTCATGGAGGGGCCACATCCAATCAGCGATGTCACGTCATTTCCATTGTGTAGCAAGGCCTCGGTTGGCCTTAGTGCCATGAATGAGTAGCCGCACAGATCTGTGTATTGGAGCGTCAACTCTATGCGCACTTATCATAGTAGGTAATTGGGGCCAACAAGCTTGTCAAGATTGTAATTACAACCAAAGCGGAACAAGATAGATTCCAACCGCCTTGAAACATGTAGGGGTGAGACCAAGCCACTTGTAGGGGGCATTTTTTTAAAGTGATCTCACCTCTACATGTGTGAATAAGACAAAGTGAGCCAGCTGAATTGTATCCTAAATGAACCAAAGCCAGCCAAGCGGTGTAGGTAGAGGAGCTTGGGCTTGCGAGCTAGAGCAGGAACATCGCCAGGTTGGGGTTATTGGGTGGAAGCTATTTTGATAAGGTGTACAATCAAGGAGAACCGAAGGAGAGTGTGAAGGGGGGGGGAAAAATGCAGAGAGAACCCTCGTCCCTTGTGAAGACTAGGAATAATGAGATAAATATAACATAGGGTGCACACAAAGGGCAAGATTGTAATTGCATTAACTGAACCTAGAACGGGTATTAAGTAGACAGTCACGGTATATTATTATTTGGTGCTTACATGAGACCGTAAAGTATTAACTTACTAAGGTTATAACCTTATTATTTTGTGTTTGTATAGAATCAACATTCCGTTTGCTAACAGTGCTCTTCGCCAAACATGCCCACAGATCACACCCCGTACAATCCCCCCGACATGTCAGCTATCGACTTCAGCATGGAAGATTTGTCTGTGGAGTGCGGTGCTGGAGCAGTTTCGCGCTATGGGCTGACTGTAGCTGATGATGAAGCACAATACAAGGCGCCAGCATTCAAGTTCCCAGTACTGCGAACGTCATCGCTTAAATGGGATGAGTACAATAGCAGCGCCAAGCACATGGTGGCAGGTGAGAACTTTGTGGTGGAGATCGAGAGTAGCGGAGATAAATTGAAGAGGTTCCGGGTTGTCACTGTCGCTGTGAGGGCTGCGTGCCGTTTCCAGCTGGGAAGGCAGCTAGTCCTAGGAGATGATGATCACCTTGATCAAATACAAGGCATCGTAAGGAGACGCGATCTGGAGAAGCTAGCGCAGCTGGGTGGTGTCTACAGAGTTGCCAAGATGCTGCAGACGAGCTTACAAACAGGTATCGATGCCACGGATGATGAGGAGGAAGAATTCGCCAGAAGGAGGCAGGTGTTCGGGGAGAATGCATATCCTAGAAGGGCGCATAGCAAAACCTTGTGGCACTTCCTGTACGAGGCCAGTAAAGACGTTACTCTGAACCTCCTTATGTTGTGTGCAACTTTGTCGCTGGCTTTCGGGATCAAAAGTGAAGGTCTACAGCAAGGCTGGTATGATGGTGTCAGCATCTCATTCGCCGTTGTTCTAGTGGTGGTAGTGACGGCCGTCAGTGACTTCCGGCAGGCTCGTGAATTTCAGAGCCTTGACAAAGAGAAAGATAACATCCAAGTGCAAGTGGTGAGAGCAGGCAGGAGAAAAGGCATGCCCATCTTCGACGTCGTGGTGGGCGACCTGGTGGAGCTTCGCGTCGGTGACCAGGTCCCTGCAGACGGCCTCTTTTTGAAGGGGCAGGGCTTGGCCATTAACGATCCAGCATGACCGGAGAGAGCGAGCTACTGCTTCCTGACCACGATCAGCATCCCTTCTTGTGGTCTGGCTGCAAAGTGCAGGAGGGATACGGCTCCATGCTCGTTACTGCCGTGGGCACTAGCACAGAATGGGGGCAAACCATGGCAACCATTTCCAGTGACAATGCAGAGGAAAGCCCTCTCCAAGCGCGCCTAAATAGCGTTGCGATTCTGATTGGTAAGGTTGGCTTGACAGTGGCATTGCTTGTTCTAATAATCCTCTTGGTTTTCTACTTTAGCGGCCACACGTCAGGCGCTGGTAGCTCAGGAACGAGGTTCCGGGCAGGGGAGACGAGTGCGAGTCAAGTGCTGAATACTATTGTGGACATATTCTCCATCGCTGTGACTATTGTGGTGGTGGCAGTGCCCGAAGGCCTTCCTCTGGCTGTCACGCTCTCCTTGGCCTACTCCATGCGCAAGATGATGGCGGACAAAGCACTGGTACGCCGGCTCTCTGCTTGCGAGACCATGGGGTGTGCCACTACGATCTGCAGCGACAAGACTGGCACCCTAACTACGAACAAGATGACCGTGGTGAAGGCATGGAGTGCAGGCAAGATGATAGAGTTAGAAGCTGCTGCGAGGCATACAGAGATTAATACTACCCTAGGTCTTCTTTTCCAAGGAATCGCTCAGAACACTGCAGGGAGTGTGTTTGTGCCATTAAAGGGACAACTAGCAGTTGACTCGCTGGAGACCCTAGAGGTCAGCGGCAGCCCAACAGAGAAGGCACTCATATGGTGGGGCTTGAAATTGGGCATGAAGTTCGAGGAGACGAGGTGTGAATCAATGGTGTTGAAAGTAGAAACGTTCAGTTCTGTGAAGAAGCGTGCAGGAGTGGCTTTGAAGATGTCTAGGGATGGAAGAGTCTTCGTGCATTGGAAGGGAGCAGCGGAGATCATTCTGGCAGCTTGCTGCAAATGGCAAAGCGAAGGAGGCATAGCCATAGACATGTCAGTGGAGAAGCGGAAGGAGATGGAAAACATAATCGACGGAATGGCATCGGCTAGCCTGCGTTGCATCGCTTTTGCGTGCTGCGAGGTTCAGGATGAAAAGACATTGTTGTCGGATGGTCATCTACCAGAGGATGACTTGACGCTGCTTGCTGTGGTGGGCATGAAGGACCCTTGCAGGCCAGGGGTAGCCAAAGCGGTGGAGCGGGTGAAGGCGGCCGGAGTGAGGGTGAGAATGGTGACCGGAGACAACCTGGCCACCGCCAAAGCCATTGCCACCGAATGCTCCATCCTTGGTGCAAGTGACATGGCGGTAGATGGGCCCACCTTCCGCCTGTGGGACGACAGGGAAATGCGAGAGAAGCTGCCGCGTGTAGCTGTGCTGGCTCGGGCTCTGCCGTCCGACAAGCTGCTGTTGGTGAAGACTCTCCAATCCATGGGGGACGTGGTGGCGGTGACCGGCGATGGCACCAACGACGCCCCTGCTCTGCACCAAGCCAACATCGGCCTCTCCATGGGGATTGAAGGCACGGAGGTCGCCAAGCAGAGCTCTGACATCATCATCCTGGAGGACAACTTCGCCTCAATTGTGAGGGTCGTGCAATGGGGCCGCTCTGTCTACTTCAACATCCAGAAATTCTTGCAGTTCCAACTCACTGTGAACGTGGTGGCGCTGGCAGTGAATTTCGTGGCAGCCGTCACGTCTGGCAGTGTCATCTATTAAAATAGAGAGGAAAACTGGCAGAATGGATAACTCTAATAAATTGATTTTAAAAATGCTATGGAGGAATTTTGCCCAAAAGCAATTTCGTATTGCACAAATCTGTGTGTGTGTGTGCATATGTAGCAGAGATATGAAACACATGAACATCAATGTTTTAAATCCCTTAAACAACTCATGCAAAATGCTTTTAAAATTGGAAAACTAGAATTTTCCACTTCTGTAGTACTGGAAAATACGTTAATCACAACTCATTTAAGGCATAGGCCAGAACTGTTACCCCATTCTCTTGCATTTAAAAAATACGAAAACCAATTTCCTTGTGTGTGTGCGCGCGCTCTGTCAAGCATGGAGAGTAACTTATTCAATAATCATAGAAGATATACGAGTGGGTGTTAAGTTGAGTTAAGTCGAGTGGGCATAATTAATAGGTAAGGACGCTTGTGTAAAGGCGGACGTGGGCGTGTGGGCATTGCCACACATGCATAAGTGCATGCCCCCGTACGTCGGCTTGCATGCATGGAGGAGACTTGGATTCATTGTCCAGAGGAGGATGTGGGGAGCTAGGGGGATTGGGGGATTAGTGAGAGGAGTATTCTAAAGACATGAAATGCTCACAAACGCAGGAGGATGAGGGAAGGGAGCGAAAGAAGGTGGTTCCGAAGTGGGAAGCGGATAGAATCATCGCCCATGCCCAAAGACCTCAGACAAGGAGTGCTGAGGTATTTTTGAAGGTTTCACTCGAGCTGGTGATTGGTTTGTTTTCTCTGTGCAACGTAATTATTTTTTGCTCTGGTAAGCCTCCGTCTAAAGCTGATATTGCTAAATGCCTGCAAGACAACATTTTCCATGATAGAGTTGTCTCCCAAGTTTTCTACTTTTAGGAAAGGTATTCTTTAATATTTTGTTTACTAAGGGTCAGGCTATTTCTGAGTTGTTTGCAAAATCCCCTCTGTTCATGGATCATAGGTTGAAGCATGCAATGCCATTTGATCTGTTTTTTGATCTAAATAAGAGCTTGTCTGAGGCCTATCATGTCTGGGTTGAGGCTGTAGGATTACCCCCTTGGCTTTGACTAGCGTTGAGTGAAATAGCCAGTGCTATTGGTCCAATTCTGTATCTGTTGAAAGAGGATGAGGGAGGTTGCCAGGCTAATAATGTGTGCATCTCTTGGAACACCTTAATTGAGACTCCCAAAAGTGTAGAGGTGGATCTCGGTGAGCTATGCAAATTGGAACTAAATTTGAAATCTGGGCCATTCCCCGGGGCCCGTTTTAGGTGTGGTGGGTTTGGACACATAGCAAGGAATTGTATAGGGGGACGCATGCAAAATCAGAGGGTGAAACCAAGGATAAGGAGGCATGCATGAATAGCGTTGAAGACACAGGGTAGGTAACATGACTAAAGATAAGGAGGCATGCATGAATAGTGTTGAAGACAATAGAGGAAAAAGGATTCTGTTTAATGAAGGGGATTCTTCAGGACTGTGGAGAAAGTTAAAAGGGAAAACTAGCTTAAGCCAGGCTAAGGATGAGGCTAGAAGAACTATTAATAAAGTCGGGGCTAGGGATAAACAAGGAAGTAAATTATCAGATAGCCTAAGCCCTCTGTTGTATTCAGATCCCTGTAGCCCCTTAGGAGAGGAGGATAGTGGGACCTCTTCTATTTAGAAATTCAACTAGCAGGTGGATGAAGCTTGGAAAGAAATAAAAAAGGAATGGGATCATGGCGGGAGTGGGGAGGAGGTAGAAATGGTGCCTCAAACTGCTTTAACATGAGTGAGGCATTAAAGATTAATGGGTGCACATGGAACGTTAAGGGAATTAAAGACCAAAAAAAAAGAATGTTGCTTTTTGGGGGCTAGTTAAGGAGTGGGGTCTACCCATTTTGGCTATACAAGGGTATAATTTGTTCGGACCTATAATCTTGAAGAAAGAAAGATTTAAGGATTGGGTAGTGTTGTATAGGGGTGTGAATGGGGGCTATAGTGGAGTTATGACTATTGTTAAAAGTAGCTTGAAGCCTTATAGCTAATCATCCCAATGGTAGGATTTTGGTTGTTGAAATATTACTAGAAGGGGACTCGGAGGGTGTGGGTAATAAATATTTATGGTGCTCATAATCATAAAGTGAGAAGTGGGATGTGGGAATGGATAGTTAACCTGAATAATCAAGGTCATTGCATCTTTATGGGGGATTTTAACATGGTTGAGAAGCAAAGGGAGAGGTGTGGGTTGAGCACTATTTTAATGGGACAAGAGAAGATGAAATGGGAGGGTCTGAGAGGGAGAATGGGCTTAAGGGATGGGTGGGAGATGGGGGATTGGGGCTCAGATCGTGGGCACACTTATTTTAGTCTAAAATATTTTGGTTCATCCTCCAAATTAGACAGGGTGTTTTTCAACCAAAAGGCATATGGGTTCCTCACACTCTCAAAACGACTGTGGACTCCAGCACTGCTTTGTCTGATCATATGCCTCTAAAATGGGGTTGGCATATAATGGGCTGGGAAGAGGCTAAGTTAAACAAGTTTCCTTCTAGGAAAGTAAGGGTAAACAATTTGTTTCTCAAAGATGAACTGTTTATTAAATCGACTGAAGAGACAATTGAGAGACTCTGGAGGGTTTTTGCCAATGAAATGCACAGTATAATGAGAGGGGTTGGGAAATTGAGAGCTAAGGAAAAAAGACAAAAAAAGAAAGAGATGGAGTGATTAGAAATTTTGCAAAAAAAGAGGCAGGTTGGGAAATTAACTATTGAGGAGACTACTTGGTATTTCGAGTGTCAAGCTAGCTTGAAGAGTGACGATGAGAAATGTACTAGGAGAGAGGATAATAGATACAAATGGAAAACCTTTAATAACAAGAGGAAGCCTATTGTATATCTTTTTAAGATGACTGAGTGGAAGAGGGGCAAGGAGGTTTTGGGTAGGGTTTTGAAGGAAATGGCCAAGGGATAGAGGGGATTAGGTTAATTGCTAAAAAAATGGGTTGAGTTTTTGGGCTCAACTCTCAACCTTAAAGAGGATTATTCATCCAAAAGATTTCCAGCTGAGGCTAAATTGCTAGAACAAGTTAGAAATAGAGTGAATCCTGATGATAAGGCTAAGTGGTTGGAGAGAAATATTGAGATTGATGAATGTTGGAATTCCCTTCAAAAGCTGGGAATTGAGAAATCACCTGGGTGGGATGGATTATCTATAGAGTTCTTCATTGCCTTCTGGCCACCATCACTAAAGGAATTAGTATGGAAAATTTGCAGAGAAGCTTTCATGTCAGGAAACTTGGATAAGGATCTGAAGGCAAGGCTAGTGAAACTCATCCCTAAACAAGCTACTTGTGATAGATTCAACCATTGGAGACCCATTACACTGTTGACTATTGATAACTCTAATAAACTGATTTTAAAAATGCTATGGAGGAATTTTGCCCAAAAGCAATTCCATTTTGCACAAATCTTGAGGAAAGGTAGCAGAGATATTAAACACATGAACATCAATGTTTTAAATCCCTTAAACAACTCATGCAAAATGTTTTAAAATTGAAAAACTAAAATTTTACACTTATGTACTGGAAAATACATTAATCACAACTCGTTTAAGGCATAAGCCAGAACTGTTACCCCATTCTTTTGCATTAAAAAAATATGAAAATCAATTTCCTTGTGTGTGTGCCCGCACTCTCAAGCATGGAGAGTAACTTGTTCAATAATCATAGACTATATGCGAGTGGGAGTTAAGTTGAGTTAAGTAGAGGGGGCATAATTAATAGTAAGGACACTTGTGTGGATGGAGGCTGACGTGGGCGAGTGGGCATTGCCTCAAAAGCGTGAGTGCATGCCCCTGTACGTCGAGTTGGGTGACGGCTTGCATGCATGGAGGAGATTTGGATTCATTGTCTATAGGAGGATGTGGGGGGCTGGGGAGATTGGGAAGAGGAGTATTCTGAAGACATGAAACACTCACAAGCGCAGGAGGATGAGGGAAAGAAGCGAAAGAAGGCGGTTCCGGAGTGGGTAGCAAATAGAATCATCGCCCAAGCCCAAATACCTCAAATAAGGAGTGGTAAGGCATGTTTGAAGGTTTAACCCGACTTGGTGAGTGAGGAGCAAAGTTGGTCTGTTTTCTCTGTGCAGCGTAATCGTTTTTTGCTCTGGTAAGCCTCCATCTAAAGCTGATATTGCTAAATGGCTCTACAAGAGGACATTTTCCATGATAGAGTTGTCTCCCAAGTTTTCTACTTAGGAAAGGGATTCTTTAATATTTTGTTTACTAAGGGTCAGGTTGTTTCTGAGTTGTTTGCAAAATCCCCTTTGTTCATGGATCACAGGTTGATGCATGCAATGCGGTTTCATCCGTTTTTTGATATAAATAAGAGCTTCTATCCTATCTCAGTTGAGGTTGTAGGATTACCCCCTTGGCTTCGACTAGAGTTGAGTGAAATAGCCAGTGCTATTGATCGAGTTATGTATCTACCGAAAGAGGATGTGGGAGGTTGCAAGGCTTATAATGTGTGCATCTCTTGGAACACCTTAATAGAGACTCCCAAAAGTGTAGAGGTGGATCACGGCGGTGAGCTAGGCAAATTGGAACTAAATTTGAAATTTGGGCATTCCCTGGGGCATGTTTTAGGTGTGGTGGGTTTGGACACATGGCAAGGAGCGCAGGCTAAATCACAGGGTGAAACCAAGGATAAGGAAGACACAAGGGTAGATAACATGACTAAAGGTAAGGAGGCATGCATGAATAGTGTTGAAGACTAGAGGAAAAGGGATTCTCTTTAATGAAGGGGATTCTTCAAGAGAAGAAGTGTGGAGAAAGGTAAAAGGGAAATCTAGCTTTAAGACATGCTAAGGATGAGGTTGGAAGTACTGCTAATAAAGTCGGGGCTAGGGATAAACAAGGAAGTAAATCGTCAGCAAATAGCCTAAGCCCTCTGTTGTATTCAAATCCCTTTAGCCCCTTAGGAGAGGAGGATAGTGAGACCTCTTCTGTTCAGAAATTCAACTGAAAGGTGGATGAGAAATACAAAAGGAAGGGGATCATGGAGGGAGTGGGGAGGAGGATTAAATGGTGTCTCACACTCTCAGAATGACTGTGGACTCCAGCACTGTTATGTCTGATCATATGCCTCTAAAAGGGGTTGGCATATTATGGGCTTGGAAGAGGCTGAGTTAAACAAGTTTCCTACTAGAAAACTAAGGGTAAACAACTTGTTGCTCAAACTGTTTATTAGACAGACTGAAGAGGCAATTGAGAGACTCAAAAGGAGAGGAACTAATACAAGGCTCCTAGAGGGTTTTTGCCAATGAAATGCAGGGTATAATCAGAGGAGTTGGGAAATTGAGAGCTAAGGAAAAAAGAGATGGAGTGATCTTCTAGAAATTTTGCAAAAAAAAGGCAGGTTGGTAAATTAACAGTTGAGGAGACTACTTGGTATTTCAAGTGTCAAGCTGGCTTGAAGAGTGAAGATGAGAAACGTACTAGGAGAGAGGATAATAGATACAAATGGAAAACCTTTAATAACAAGGGGAAGCCTGATGTAAGATGACTAAGGGGGGAAGAGGGGCAAGGAGGTTATGGATAGGGTTCTAGATGAAAATGACCAAGGAATAGAGGGGGTTAGGTTAATTTGCTAAAAAATGGGTTTTTGGGCTCAACTCTCAGCCGTAAAGAAGATTATTCAGCTAGAAGATTTCAAGCTGAGGCCAAATTGCTAGAACAAGTTAGCAATAGAGTGGATCCTAATAAGGCTATGTGGCTGTAGAGAAATATTGAGATTGATGAATGCTGGGATGCCCTTCAAAAGCTGGGAAGAGAGAAATCACTTGGGTGGGATGGATTGTCTGTAGAGTTCTTCAATGCCTTCTGGCCATCACTAAAGGAATTAGTATGGAAAATTTACAGAGAAGCTTTCATGATGTCAGGCAACTTGGATAAAGATCTTATAGTGATTTGGAAACTTTGGAGTCTATTTCTCCCCTAAAGCTTCCACTAGTGTTATAATGATTTGGAAACTTCACCAAATCACTATAATGTGATAAGAGCCATCATGTCTAAATGTTGGACCCTTATCGCATTGTCATTATTTGGCAAACTTTGCCAAATCATTAAAATGTGACACTACAAGAGACAGGACCATTATCCAGGCTTTTTTCGACGCCGCTTTAGAACTAAGCTTAAAATCCCCTAAACGTCGAAATACCCGTCGAAAAAAGCGTCGAAATAAAAACGTCAAAATAAACGCCGAAATAAGCATCGAAATAAGAGTCAAAAAAAGTAATTTTACCACGCATTTTTTGACTCTCGACTGATATTTTGACTACTATTTTGATGGTTATTTTGACTGTAATTTTGACTGTCATTTCAACACTTATTTCGACTGTCATTTCGATGCTTTTTTCGATGGATGTAGGAAACTTTCGACTCTTATTTCGATGCTATTTTCGACGCTTATTTCGACGCGTGCAGGCATTAATTTTTTTTGGCATAATGGTGCATCCAGCTGCTGTCTGCAGTCTTATAGCTGGATGCACCATTATGCCAAATTCATAGAGTACCAAAGGCAACTATACTCTAATATAAAGAACGAAGTGAATTTGTTGAAAAAGTTAGAGAGAGTGCCATAACGTTTTCGACATTACAAAGTAGATACACAATTCACACAAGTGCAAACAATGGCCAAATTATATTGCAAGATGTGAAATTTACAAATCAAGCTCTAACGAGATAAGCCAAAATTGAAATTTACACATCAAGCTCTGACGAGATAAGCCAAAATTTGCATACAATCTATACAAGCTCAAACAAATATGTGAGCTAACCAAAATGTGTATGTACAAGGGGAAAGACATGGGCAAGGCCACTCTATGCGGAGCCCTCGCTCAGGAGGATCAGGCATTGGTCCCTGCAAAAACCATACAAGACGCTTTTTTTGGTATACCAAAACAACGATCTAACATGACAAGGCAAAGCAAGTATAAAAATCATAAGGTTAAGGCTTGCCGTACTTACCATATCTACAATGTGCCTCCAATTGAGGTTGGCGCCTTCTCGCTCAAGCTTCTCCAAAAGAAAGTATGTGTTATGGCGGCGAACAATGTCCTCTCTTCTCCCGTTGCCGGCCGACCAACCACTTGATTTTAAAAGTACCAAAACAACAAGATAAGCATTGATACTTACAAAGTAGACATAACATCAAATGAAACATACAAGATAAATGTTAATACTTACAAAGTAGACATGGAATGCATCCCAACTGCCACTTCCAAGGTGAGAGCTTCCTACACTCTCCATTCGGGCTTTGACCGCATCCTCTTATTGCTTGTAACGTTGGGGATTTTGAGCGAGCTTTTGCCTCTCCTCGTTGCAATCCGCGGTGCTCATGTACCAAGGCTTCTCACCCCCTGCCTTCACTCTCCTAGTCACATCTTCCCGCCAATGTTTCATGACGTCCACCATGTGGTCCTTTATCCACCTTATGGGGACGACATCACTACCGCCGCCGGTCGGCTTGTACTAATCCTTGATTTGATTTATGACTCTATCTTTCTTGTCTTTATCCAACTTTGGCCATAAAGTCATAAAGTCATTTGGAAAGACAATGTGGCAAAGCTCGCGGATGCGGCTCTTCATCTCTTGCGCCGCCCGACATTATCCAAAACCACATTGCCATTGACAATTGTGTAAAATTTTTCTCGACCGACGGGTGTGGACTGTGTGTTGAAATGTCGCAATGATGCGAGCGTGGAGTGCTTCTCGCGTAGATGGGAAAGGACGCTCACGTGGGGGTGTAGACCCATCCGTGCCCCCACTTGGACACAACAACTGCATCCACCTCCACTACTCGAGCGTTGTGCTCTGTGAGTGGACGAGCGACCTGAGGGAGGGGTTCTAGCAGCTCTTTGTGGGGTTTCTACAGGGTGAACTAGGGTTAGCGGTGGTGGTGGGCAAGGCCACTCTATGCGGAGCCCTCACTCAGGAGGATCAGGCATTGGTCCCTGCAAAAACCATACAAGACGCTTTTTTTGGTATACCAAAACAATGATCTAACATGACAAGGCAAAGCAAGTATAAAAATCATAAGGTTAAGGCTTGCCGTACTTACCATATCTACAATGCGCCCCCAATTGAGGTTGGCGCCTTCTCGCTCAAGCTTCTCCAAAAGAAAGTATGTGTTATGGAGCGGGCGAACAATGTCCTCCTCTTCTCCTGTTTGCCGGCCGACCAACCACTTGATTCTAAAAGTACCAAAACAACAAGATAAGCATTGATACTTACAAAGTAGACATAACATCAAATGAAACATACAAGATAAATGTTGATACTTACAAAGTAGACATGGAATGCGTCCCAACTGCCGCTTCCAAGGTGAGAGCTTCCTACACTCTCCATTCGGGCTTTGACCGCATCCTCTTATTGCTTGTAGCGTTGGGGATTTTGAGCGAGCTTTTGCCTCTCCTTGTTCCAATCCTCGGTGCTCATGTACCAAGGCTTCTCACCCCCTGCCTTCACTCTCCTAGTCACATCTTCCCGCCAATGTTTCATGACGTCCACCATGTGGTCCTTTATCCACCTTATGGGGACGACATCACTACCGCCGGTCGGCTTGTACTCATCCTTGATTTGATTTATGACTCTATCTTTCTTGTCTTTATCCAACTTTGGCCATAAAGTCATAAAGTCATTTGCAAAGACAATGTGGCAAAGCTCGCGGATGCGGCTCTTCATCTCTTGCGCCGCCCGACATTATCCAAAACCACATTGCCATTGACAATTGTGTAAAATTTTTCTCCACCGACGGGTGTGGACTGTGTGTCGAAATGTCGCAACAATGATGCGAGCATGGAGTGCTTCTCGCACTAGATGGGAAAGGACGCTCACGTGGGGGCGTAGACCATCCGTGCCCCCACTTGGACACAACAACTGCATCCACCTCCACTACTCGAGCGTTGTGCTCTGTGAGTGGACAAGCGACCTGAGGGAGGGGTTCTAGCAGCTCTTTGTGGGGTTTCTACAGGGTGAACTAGGGTTAGCGGTGGTGGTGGGCAAGGCCACTCTATGCGGAGCCCTCACTCAGGAGGATCAGGCATTGGTCCCTGCAAAAACCATACAAGACGCTTTTTTTGGTATACCAAAACAATTATCTAACATGACAAGGCAAAGCGTACTTACCATATCTACAATGCACCCCCAATTGAGGTTGGCGCCTTCTCGCTCAAGCTTCTCCAAAAGAAAGTATGTGTTATGGCGGCGAACAATGTCCTCCTCTTCTCCCGTTTGCCGGCCGACCAACCACTTGATTCTAAAAGTACCAAAACAATAAGATAAGCATTGATACTTACATAGTAGACATAACATCAAATGAAACATACAAGATAAATGTTGATACTTACAAAGTAGACATGGAATGCGTCGCAACTGCCGCTTCCAAGGTGAGAGCTTCCTACACTCTCCATTCGGGCTTTGACCGCATCCTCTTATTGCTTGTAGCGTTGGGGATTTTGAGCGAGCTTTTTCCTCTCCTCGTTCCAATCCTCGGTGCTCATGTACCAAGGCTTCTCACCCCCTGCCTTCACTCTCCTAGTCACATCTTCCCGCCAATGTTTCATGACATCCACCATGTGGTCCTTTATTCACCTTATGGGGACGACATCACTACCGCCGGTCGGCTTGTACTCATCCTTGATTTGATTTATGACTCTATCTTTCTTGTCTTTATCCAACTTTGGCCATAAAGTCATAAAGTCATTTGTAAAGACAATGTGGCAAAGCTCGCGGATGCGGCTCTTCATCTCTTGCGCCGCCTGACATTATCCAAAACCACATTGCCATTGACAATTGTGTAAAATTTTTCTCCACCGAGACGGGTGTGGACTGTGTGTCGAAATGTCGCAATGATGCGAGCGTGGAGTGCTTCTCGCGCTAGATGGGAAAGGACGCTCACGTGGGGGCATAGACCCATCCGTGCCCCCACTTGGACACAACAATTGCATCCACCTCCACTACTCGAGCGTTGTGCTCTGTGAGTGGACGAGTGACCTGAGGGAGGGGTTCTAGCGGCTCTTTGTGGGGTTTCTACAGGGTGAACTAGGGTTAGCAGTGGTGGTGCCTGATGGTGCGGCCGAAGTGCCTGCCTCTCTCCCAAAATATTATTGTGCCATCGCTCTTTGCTCCGGCGTGGCTTGTGCTAAAAAACCCATGAACTAGTCAGGCGACATGGCATACGGAGAGAAGGATGGAGAGTAAGTCGGTGTCTCATCTAGAGTGCGAGACATGTTTCTACACACACATAAATAACAAAGCCCACATGGACACTTTAACAAGAGCATACACATGAATTATCTCTCAACATTCATTATGCATAAAGCATTATGCATAAAGTATTATGCATAAAGCTTATGCAGCATAAAGCTATGCATGAGGCTTATGCATAAAGCTATGCATGGGGCTTTTGCATAAAGCATGAATGAGTATTATGCATAAAGAACATATAACCGTTTCAAAATACAACAGGGTGTGAGGTGTAGTTTTGGTCCCTCTAAAAAAACACCTAAAATCACCTAAAAATGTGAAAAAAACTAATAATTTATGTGGAAAAAAATGAGTAACCTTATTTTAGACAGTTTTAGTGACATTTTTGTTTCAAATGGCTCAGACACTTTTTTAAGTTCCAAACTCCACTCAAAATTGGTCACTTTCATGACAAATATTAATTTTCATCTTAAAAAAGCTTACAAATTTGGTCTAAAACAATCATTTGTTATTACCAATGGAGAGTTCAATTTAAATCAAATTTTTAGGAATTAAAATGATTGTTATTTTTTAAAAATTAAAAAACAAAGATGTTCACATCTTCTTAAGATATAAATACTACAAAAACATTGTTATAACAAAAAAATATCTTTAGATAATGTGGGACAGGGGGTGAACGTCATCAATTATACTTTTCACCACGTGTTTTTTTAATTTATGACCGCTTTTGACAAGATCTATGATAAATTTATATTAGAGAAGAGATTTTCATCACAAAAACAATCGTGCTTTCCAAAAAGCAAAAAGTGCTTTTCAAAAAGCAAATGTGCTTTCTTTGCTTTTCTCTAAGAGGACGAGATCCTAATGAAGAATCTATTTTCAGATAAGAAATTTCACTTTGTTAAGTGATTGCTTTCCACAATTAAAGATTTGCATATTTTTTGGTTATTTATAGCATACCATGCCAAATTAAGCATGGTTGCTTTTCTACATGCTAAAAATAACTAAAAAGCATGCAAATCACTAATTATGGAAAGCAAGCACTGAACACAATGAGATTTCTTATTTGATCTCATCCTCTTCGAGAAAATCATGAAAAGCACATTTACTTTTTGGAAAGATCAGTTGCTTTTGTGATGAATATATCTTTTGTAATATAAATTTATGAACTCATTAAAAATCAAAGTCTTGCCTACTCCCCACCACACCAAACCCCCCCCTACGCTCCCTCCGCCCACCCCACATCACCCCCACCGCCCTACCCCCTCCTCCCACAATCCACACTGCACCTCCTCTCCCCCTGCACCCCCCCAACTGCTCCTTGTACCCCCCTCTGCCCCCGGCCTGCTCCCCTCTCACACGGCTCCCTCCCAGCACTACACTGCCTCCCCTCCCCTCCCCTCCCCCCCCACAAACTCGGCACCCCCGCATTCCCAACCTGCCCCGCCCTGCCCCGCCCCGCCGCGACCCTTCGCCCCCCACTTGTCCCACCCTCTCCATTCCCCACCCCTCCCCCCCAACTTAACCCACCTCCCTCCCCCCCCCCAAAAAAAGCTATGCAACCCCACCGTGCCCTGCCATCCCCCCCCAACTTGCTCCACCCCCTCCATTCCCCGCCCCTTCCGCCCACACCCCCACCCCTCCCATTTATGGCTTGTACCTCCATCCCCCCTGCCCCCCCAACAAAAAAAACATCCCCACACCTCCTCCCCCCTCCCCCTCCCCTTTTCCCTCTGAAATGTGCCGTTAACCACCCATTTCCTCTCAAATGTGCCACCAACCACCCATCTCCTCCCAAACGTGCCACCAACCACCCATCTCCTCCTTGCTCCTCCTCTAAATTTTAGGAGGTGCAGGGCAGAGTTGTATTCCAGAATACAGCCCTCCCCTAGAGCTCGAAAAAATGCAAGATTTGGAGTCACTATCTCATTTTGAGTTCCGAAAGCTGCCTCCTTCCTATATTCTGAAATACGAGCTCGAGAGGGCTGTATTCTGGAATACAGGAAGGAGGCGGCTTCCGGAACTCAAAATGAGATAGTGACTCCAAATCTTTCATTTTTTCGAGCTCAAGGGGAGGGCTGTATTCTGGAATACAATTCTGCCCTGCACCTCCTAAAATTTAGA
This sequence comes from Cibotium barometz, assembly GCF_041138505.1. NCBI lineage: Eukaryota > Viridiplantae > Streptophyta > Polypodiopsida > Cyatheales > Cibotiaceae > Cibotium > Cibotium barometz. The sequence continues at coordinate 9,071,474 of NC_141075.1, forward strand.
GGAGGAGCAAGGAGGAGATGTGTGGTTGGTGGCACGTTTGGGAGGACATGGGTGGTTCGTGGCACATTTGCGAGGAAATGGGTGGTTAATGGCACATTTTGGAGGGAAAAAGGGGGGGATGCAAGGCCGGGGGTTGGGCGAGGGGGGAGGCGCTCTATTCTGGAATACAACTCTTCCCTAGACCTTCTCAATTTAGAGGAGGAGATGGGTGGTTGGTGACACATGTGGCACTTTTGGGAGGAAAGAGATGGTTAGTAACATATTTGGGAGGGGAAAAAGGGGTGCGGGGGGGACTATGATCATTTAATGATTGCTTTTGATGAGACATGTGATGAACTTATATTATAAAAGACATCTTCATCACAAAAGGAATCGCACTTTTCAAAAAGCAAATGTGTTTTTTTGTGCTTTTCTCAAAGAGGATGAGATCATAAAAGAAATCTCACTGCTTAAGTGCTTGTTTTTCACAATTAAAGATTTGTATTTTTTTTGTTATTTAAAGCATGTAAGAAAGCAACCATGCTTAATTTGGTCAAATTAAGCATTGTTGCTTTCCTTCATTCTTTAAATAACCAAAAAACATGCAAATCTTCAAATTGTGAAAAGCAAGCACTTAACAAAGTCAAATTTCCTATTTGAAAAATAGAATTGTGATCAGGATCTTGTCCTATTTGAGAAAATTACAAAAACCACATTTAGTTTTTGGAAAGCATGGTTATTTGTGTGATGGAAATGTCTTGATTACTATAAATTCATCATAAATCTCATCAAAAGCAATCAAGAATCATAAAAAGGACATGGTGAAAAGTATAATTAATGACATTTAGTCCCCCCGCATTATTTTAAGAGATTTTCTTGTCATAATATTTTTTTTTTAGTATTCAATTCAAATTTAGAGAAGTTATCTTAAGAATTTGATTTAAAGATGTGAAAATCTTTGTTTTTAAAAAATAATCATTTTTATTTATGAAATTTTGATGTAAATTGAAGTCTCCATTGATTTGGTAGTAACAAATGATGGTTTTACAACAAATTTTTAAGATTTTTTAAGGTGAAATTTATTTTATGTCATGAAAGTGTAAAATTTTGAGTGGATTTTGGAACTTGAAAAATGTGTCAGAGCAATTTGAAATAAAAATATTAGCAGCATTTCTTTGGCATGTGCATCACTGAGCTATTGAAGAAGAGAGAATAATCTCTAGAATTAATTGAAGAGCTAGAGAGACTTATGTATGGAGAGACTCAAGAAGCTTATATTGGTGTAAGAAAAACAAGCAAATGATTCCAATAAGAGAACAAAATGTGGAAAGAAAATGTTAATCAGCTCACAATGGGGATTATAATTATTGTCTTAGCAGAAAATGATGAGAGTGGATATCCCTTTTGATTCACAAAGATCATCAAAATTCAAGAAGAGAATCAAAGGGTATAGTCAATTAATGTTCGTTTAAAACAAGCGGAGATGATGCACTAACAAGAAAGTATACCTAGAGATAATTAAGGCAAGCCCAAAGGGAAAGAAAATAGAGGACAATCACCATGACACATAATATCAATCAAGATGATGTGAAAATTCTTATTTATGGCTTCACTCGAAAGAAATCTAGTTACCTTCGACAACAAACCATACAAATTTTATTGGAGGAAGTGAAGAATCTTTTGAACAAGGAATGCTAGATCTTTAGATGTCACTTTTTGATAATGTATTTTATTTTCAATAAAAATGATGGTTTTATACGTCCAAATTTGCATGACTTTTTGAAGTTCAAAAAGTTAATTTTGAGTATTTAAGTATGAAATTTTAGTTTTTTTTTTGTATTTTTTAAGAGGTTCATTCTAAATTTTACCTTTTTTGGGCAAAAAACTAGCATTTTTGGTAGAATAAAAAATGAGGTGTAGTTTTGGTGGTTTAGGTGTACTTTCAAATGACCGATTGTTAAAGCATTATGCGCAAATCTACAAAACAAATCACCAGCACCCAAGGGTGCAATAATAATAGAGGAAAGATAGAAAAGCACCTACCTCTTTTTCGTGATGTTGAAAGAGAGGATTAGAGGACCTACAAAACCAACAAAAGGGTGAGGAAAGGATTAGTAATGCATACATACAAAAGCTTATGCATGAGGCCTTATACATAAAGCTTATGTATAAAGCATTATGCATGAGACTTTTGCATAAAGCACTATGCGAGCCATGCTATCCTAAACTAAACCATATCCCACCACTATGCATTAAGCATGCATGCATAGAGCTTAATGCATGCATAGATAGAGCTGAATGCATGCATAGAGCTCTATGCATAGAGCTTAATCTATGGATATATCTCTATGCATTATGAATGCATGCATAGAGCTTAATCTATCCATTAAGCTATACGAATAGAGCTTAATACATAGATTAAGCTCTATGCATGTGCATTAAGCTCTATGCATAGAGGACCTACAAAACAAAACCCCTCTTTTTGTTGGTAGATAAAAATAGAGCAAAGAGAGAAAGGAATTTACCTCTTTTTGGTGAAGTTGAAAGAGAGGATTAGAAGACCTACAAAACAAAACAAAAAGTTGAGAAAAGAATTAGTGATACAAAACCCTAAAAGCGTGAATAGCATGGTTACACAAGGAGGTTTATCCTTCAACACACACCCACCAATTTAACAACCAAGAAGAGAGGAGAGGAGAGGGGAGCGGAGGGGAGGGGAGGGAGGGCAAAGAAGGAGGTGGAGAAGAGCTTGGGAGAGAGAAAGAACCTGCAAAACAAATGAGAAAGCAAAAAAACAAAAAAATTACTCATAATCACACACAGACATTTTACATCACATGTACATGTAACCAAGAGGAGATGGGAGTGAGGGAAAAGGAGGTATACCTGGTGAGGAAGCAAAACACGTGTACGAAAAAAATGCAAAAAAGGAGAGGTTCTGTTTTACTGTAAAAACCTACGCCGTCGATATATGCGTCGAAATAAGCTTGGAAAATAGCATCAAAATAAGCGTGGGAAAGTGCGTCGAAAAGGGCATGGAAAATAGTGTGGAAATAAGAGTCCAAAAAATAAAATTCCCATGTTCTTTTCCACGGTTATTTCGATGCTTATTTCGACGATCGCTACTTTTCATTCAAATTCAAAGTCTTTCCAGATCTTGTGCACCCCAGACATTTCAAATTACCTATCACCGACTACCACCCTCCACAAATACTTAAGGTAGGATTCCCCTCCAAAAATAAGCATTCGTTCCTATTTTGCAAATCAATATGGAAACCATGGATAATGCTACATCTCAAATTTTGTTGATTTAGAGGAAAAGACACTGCCCATGTAGTCGCTGCAAATACCAAGTGGCTTGACGTCGACGAATTTGCAATGATCATACAAAAAAATGGAGAATATTTTGGGTGGAGCGATTGGAACATTTAATTAATGGCAATGCGCGCTTCAACAATGACAAACCAGTGGATATCCGGCATGAATGATGGAGACCAACAAGAGTAGCCACAAATGAGGTGATCCAACAACTCGATGAACTTAAGGCGGATTCGGAGCAAATATTAGAACATGACATGATAAATGCCTTACACAATGGAACAGAAGATCGAGGTTTGAAACACGAAGGGGTAGAAGAAAACACAGGACGTGTGGAATACGCTTCCCAAGAAGAGAAACAGCTACATAGGCTTGCTCGTCTTCCACTATATCGTGGAGTACACGTGTCTGTCTTACGCGCTTGCCTATCCATATTGAACTTGCAATCGATTTTTGGATGGTTTGCTACGAGCGTATAAAATTTTTTTACGTAAGTGATGATATCATATGCAATTGGTGAGTTATGTACCTTTATATGCATTTTCTTAGCCTGACTATTTTGTGTAACAGCTTATTTTAACATCAAATATTGCCAAAAGATAATGAGATGCCAATGGATCGTAGTCAAGCAAAAGCAATGTTGCACTCGATTGGCATGGACTACAACACACACGATGCTTGTCCAAATGATTGTATTCTTTATGGACAAGAATATAACAACGCAGTACAATGTCCACATTGTGGTACATCGCGATATAGACAAGATGTGCAAGGAGAAAGGGTACCCGCAAAAGTTTTACGACACTTTCCCATCATCCCTCAGATTAAAACAATGTTCAAGTGCAAATCCATTGCATGATTGATGACTTGGCACCGTAACACTAGGTCCACGGATGGTGTTGTGTGTGCCCATCGCAGATTCCCTACATGGAAGCACATTGAAGAGAAGTGGGTAGCCTTTCAAGAGGAGGCTCGCCATATTCGACTCTCGGACTAGCGATGGATAGAGTGAATCCATTTGGTCTATGAAGTTCATCATGGAGTACATGGCCTGTTTGTCTAGTTAACTATAATCTTCCACCATGGCTAGCGATAAAAAAAGGACATCTTTTATTGTCTTGATAGTTCCTGAAAAGTACAAGGTGAAGAACATGGATGTGTATTTAGCCCCTTTAGTTGAGGAGCTTCGTGTTCTATGGGAGGGCATTGAAGTTCATGATATTTCCAAGAGGTTTGGACAACGTGCGCTAACATTGAGAGGAATACTTATGTGGACTATGCATGATTGGCCTGGCTATGGAGAGTTCTCAGGTAATATTGTAGCTTGTTACGAATTATGTAAAGTCATGATTATCATCCAAACTTACCTGCTACAATCTTTTTTGATGTTCTTAAGGGCTTTCAGTGTCAGGGTATAATGGATGTCCATTATGTAGGCTGCAACTTGAGGCTCGATACTCAAAGTCTATAAAGAAGATAGTATACAAGGGCCACAAGAAGTATCTCCCAGTGGACCATCCTTTGCATGAGGGATTTCTAGGGAGATCTCCTCGCATATGGAAGAGCAGTGATTCGAGGACCTTATGGGAGCTGGATCCAACCTGTACACCTCCGAGAATGAAGCGTCTATCCATTTTCCATCAACTTCCATACTGGAATGATCTTCTAGTGAACCATCTTCTTGACCCAATGCACATTTTCAAGAATATAGCCAAGGTGCTTTGGAAAACCATCATAGGAGAAAAGGAGAGCAAGGCACAACGAGATGATTTACAAGAGGTTCAATGCATGCACCACTTATGGGTCCAAAATAGAGCAGAAAAAAAAAGGTGAAGCTACCAAAAGCACCTTGGGTCATAACAAAGGATGAGCAACGGTGTGTAAAGAAGTGCATTAGTGAGTTTCGTACCCCTACAGGATGCATGCATTGCTTGAAGGGAGCATTTACAAAGGACAATGAGCTTAGTGGCTTGAAGAGTCATGATTGGCACAAATTCTTGCAATTCATGCTTCCTATAGCCATCAAGGATTGCCTAAACGATGACATTAGAGCAATAATTTATAAAACTGGTGCAGTGGTACGTTGGATATCAAGGAAAGAGAGTAGTAGAGACACATTGGAAGCAGGACGATTAAACTCCATCAAGGCTGTTACAATGGCTGAGAAATACTTTCCAACCAGTATTTTAACCATTCAATTGCACTTGCTAGTTCATGTGGTTGATGAAGTTGCTGTGGCTAGGGTTGTCCATAGCTGATGGATGTTTTTCTTGAAGAGATTTATGAAGACACTTAAAGGATTTGTTCATCAAAGAGCTCGTCCTGAAGGTAGTATGGCAGTGGGATGGCTTGTTCAAGAATCACTTGTATATAAAACTGAATTTCTCAATAAGTCTGATCCCCAATATGCCAAGATTATGGACACAAGAAGAAGATGATCGACTAGTTAGGGAAGAGCCACAAGGGAAAGGCCTTGTGAGAACAATGGATGTAGCATTGCGTGAGACGATCAATAAATTTTGCATCTTAAACTCACATGCTATGGAGAAATGGATCGAGAGATATAACTTGGTGAAGGCTGAAAGGAACCAAGCTCGTTTGAGTTTTAGAAGGTGTCGAACAACCTGCACACTACCGTACCCAACAGAACTTGCACTTCTTCCAGACTTTCCTTCTAATAAATGGCTCAAGCAAACCATACTACAAGCTAAACGCAATAGTGAATCAATAAGTGATGAGGAGGAGGAGCTTGCATATGGTTGTGATTTCCATGTATGTGAGTTAGGGATATCTACGCATTGTCTTTTATGTTGTGCTTTCGTGAATTTATACAATAAAAGTACTTATTTATTGTGCTTGTAGTATCGTAAGTTTGGGGCAATTTGGTCACACGGACGTCACTTTCGAGTACAAGGAATAGATAAAAAGAGAACAACATTTGATTGTGGTGTGAAGGCTGATTTCATGCAAGAAACTCGTTCAAGTGCAAGTGATGACAATACTGAAGCAGGCATGCCAGATTATTGTGGAACAATCCAAGATATTATCAAGGTTGGATTCAGAAAGTTCGATATGTTCATTTTTTATGTGAAATGGTTCATGACTTTTGTAGTACACATTGGAATTTAATTGTTATAGATATTGAGTCGAAGCAATGTTATCTTACCAATTCAACTGTAGACTTTCATGGGGTGGCAACATGAGACAGTAAGTCCACACGATCGTTTTTTATAGTATTGAGAGAGAGAGAGAGAGGAGAGTTAGTATTGACAATTGAAAAATGGTGTGCAGATTTATTAGAAAGTTAATAGCTAGTATTGAGGTTCTTACCCAGGAAGAGATTTTAGAGGCAACGAAGAATATTATATGCAGATTTCCATAGCAATATGATGGCTTTAGCTATGGTTAGAAAGTGTGCTACAACGCCGCTACAACGCCATGTTACTGGTGCACTCAATGTTGGAACTGTCCTTAGAAAATGTAAGCATGCACTTCTTCTAATGATATCTCAGTTTCTTTGTTCATTCACACTGATAGCACATATGTAATTTTTTCGTGTGTAGAATCTGCGACGGAATATACAGATTTGGATGTAAGACTATTCAGGGCCACAACGATTGAAACTCTAATTAAAAATATGCAATGAGAGCCCAGTGTGCTATATGCATTTGTGCCCCCTCCATAACAGCCAAAAGACCAATGTCGCTGCTGCCACGGGCAGTATCCACACAAACGATCCATCTTGGAGATTTTCCATCCCCTCTGCGAGAGAGTAAGCACAGAAAGAGCATGCTACTAACTCTCCCCAACAACAAGAGCAAGATTAATCTCCCCCACACAGCAAGAGTAAGCTTCTCCTACCCAACGATAATATTCTACATCAGTCCAGTTAACTAGAATTCACATATTAAGAACACAACTTTGATGTAATGTGTAAATTTAATATAATTGATAATGTAAGAAGACATTGATCTTTGTATTAACTGCTCTCGACATGTATAAAAAAATTTCATGCCGGATGTTAACAAGGCATTTTTGTATCTCCATGTTGTAATGATGATCTCTATGATATAGTTGATAGAACCAAGAAAACTTGCTTCATGGTAATTTCTTTATATGAAATAATTTTTTCGTTCTTCCACGGTACCTATATGCAGAATTCAAAGTAATGTATGTAAGAAATAGTATATTATGGCTTAATGTTGAAATTTAGACATTTTCAAGGTAGAGGAGCATGGAATCCCAGGATATGTGATTGTCATTGAAGCAAATAGGAAGAAAAAAATTCAAAAAGAAGAAAGAAGTAACATTTATACAATAACATATAGACCAAAGATAACTCAATGAAATTTTATTATAGATGGAAAGGTTACAATATCAAGGTGATTCCACAACCTCTAGGATATGTGGTTCGATACAAACAGAATAGGTTTTGGAAGCTGCTTTTGATTTTCCTACCATCTAACTTAAAATAAAAATCCCTCGGTGCATTACTACGTCTCAATTGGATCTCGTCTAAGAAAGGCCAATGGCCAATGGCCAATGACTTTCTAGATTGACCACTATGGGGTCTCGACCTTGTAATTAGATTACAACATCTATAATGGAAGAGTGAGTTTCATCATGCATGTCTTGATCCAAGCTTTACTAGACGCCTCTCTATAGTCGCTATCTTTTGTAACAATAATGTTTGCCTCCCAATGAAATACCTGGTCATAAAAAAAATCAATGCTAAAAATTCATGGATGTCATCCTAACAGAATTTGCTCTATAAACACAAACAAAGGCTTTATGTTTTGTTTTTACCTGAATGTATCATCTGACATTGTTACTTTGTATTCACTGGCATCTTCTATAGAGGTCCTCTTTACATCCCATCCATTCTCTCAAAAATTGGTTCATCTAATCATTATTAATGGACCTCACTTGATATGTTAACTTTGTTTTCTTGACTCCCTCACATGATGAAACATATGTGCAAAGGCGCTAAATGGTATAAACCAACTTTTATGGATATCTTTAGAACCTCGTTTTTGATGGTTTCATTGCTGCTGCATGCACATCTATTCTTATCTTATTCTTGTATGCTGCAATGATGTCTCTGCAAGAACAAACCCATTCTTGGCTAGACAATGTGGTGATAGTGGAATAGACTCCAATCTACCAATATTATCATTTGCATTAGTCAAAACATACATGGAATTATAAAAGAATATTCTCTATGTTACTAAATAACTGGGTGGATTATCATATAGCAATGTGCCTATCTCTATATGGAAGCCATTTATTCTTCCATTGATGCACTCTATATATGGAGTCCTTCACATCCGATGAATATAAAGTTGCAAGAAAATTTTAATACTTAGCAATAGAGCACAAAACAATTAGGTATTGAATACAAAAAACAAAGACTACTTATTGAATCTTACTGTTTATCTTAGATCTTATACTTTCATCATGGTGATGTAGCATTATGTCCGTGTGCATATAAACATGCTGCATATAAGGATCTCGATTACACCATTTGGCCATTGCAGAACTCCATGATCCCACCTTTTCAATGCTTGTTAGGATCACTAATGTCTTTTCATTTTACCTTGAATGCTCTTCAAGTGTTGGGTCTCATTGTGATAATCCAGTCTGACTTCTTGAACCACTGAGGGATCCAGCTTGCCAACAACATTCTTCCTGTTAAAAAGCTCCACACTTTCAATGCTACAGATGTGTTTTCTCCTAGAGCTAATCTACAAAGGAAAAACAGAACATTATTACCATTTAGTTTGGCTCAACAATCTAAATAACGAAAATAAAACTTTAAAGATATATTGTGAACAATACACTCCGTTTTCTTTGTAGTTAAGTTGACAAATAACCCTGTAAGTTTTCACAAATGACATCACAATCAGGAAGGTTAACAAACATAACAAACAAAATAAAATCACAAAGAAATCATGATTAATAAATATAGCTTAATGAAGTTTACCAAACTATTAAGATGGAAGAAAAAAGAGGCTGAGAGAAGAAGATGAAGTAGATATGGTGAAAATAAGTGATGTTGTAAGAGAGGTGAGAAACGAAGAGAACTAAGTTTAAATTGTGAAGAAAGTTTTCAATTAGACTAGTTTTCAATCGTCTAGCCTCTTTTCTTCATATTCCTTCTGACGTACATTTTGGTAGGTGGTATTCAAGCTTAACATTCTTCTATTTTTTGAGTTTTATGCCAATATATTTTATTGATCTTTTTTGAGCTTGAAATTATGGAGACCACTCTGACAAAAAAGATCCATGTTACATGGATCTAGAATCCAAGCACTTATTGGCTAGCCTTATATTATTTTAATGGACTCGAAAAGGATCCATTTGGAGTCTGAATTTTTCCTAATGAGTGTGGATTTTTCAATAGGAAGTATGCTGATGGTTGCTGGATCCCTTAGTGGTTCAAGAAGTTCACTAGATTACGAGAGACCCAAAACTCAAGGAGAATTCAAGGTAAAATGAAAAGACACTACTGATCCTAACCAGCATTGAAAAGGTAAGATCCTAGAGTTTTGCAAGGCAGCCAAATGGTGCAATCAAGGTGCCTGTGCGGCATGTTTATATACACAAGAACATAATGCTACATCACCAAGGATCAAAGTATAAGACCTAAGACTAATAAGATTTAGTACTCTTTGTTTCTTGTGTTCTATAGCTAGTTGTTTAGTGCCATATAGCTAAGCATTGATAATTTTCTACAACTTTATATCCATTGAATATGCAGGAGTGGTAGAATGTAGAGTACTTTAGTGGAAGAATCAATGTAAACTTCTACATAGAGATAGATACATTGTTATATGATAATCTACCCATCCATTTAGCAACCTAGGAAATCTTCTTTTACAATTCCATTTCTGTTTTATCTTATGCAAATAATAATGTTGGTAGACTAGAGTCTATCCACTATCACCATTGTCTAGCCAACAATGGGTTTGTTCTTGCATAGACATCATTATAGTATGTAAGAATAACATAAGAACAGATATGCATGTAGCAATGAAACCATAAAACAGGTCCTAAGGACATCCATGGAAGTTGGTTTATACCATTTAGTGCCTTTACATAGATGTTTGCATCATGTGAGGATGTCAAGAAAACAAAGATAACATATCAAGTGAGGTCACTTGATAATGATTCGATGAACCAATTTTGGGAGGAGGGATGGGATGTAAAGAGAACCTCTGTTGAAGATGTCATTAAATGCAAAAAAGTAACAATGCCAGATGTTACATCCAGGTGAAATCAGAATATACTATGTTTGTTTATTTTTGTAGCAAATTATGTTAGGGTGATAGTCGTTAAATTTTAGCATTGGTTGTTTATATGACCAAGTATTTCATTGGGAGGAAAACACTATGCATGTGATTTCGTTACAAAAGATGGCAACTATTATAGAGAGGTGTCTAGCAAAGCTTGGATCAACACGTGTGTGATGGAACTCGCTCTTTCCCACCATTATAGATGTTGTAATCCAATCACAAGGTTGACAACCATTAGTGGTCAATCTAGAATTTAAGCTGTTGGCTATTGGCATTTCTTAGACAAGATATCTGATTGATGTGTAGTGATGCACCAAGGGATTTTTATTTTAAGTTAAATGGTAGGAAAATCAAAAGAAAAAGTGAAGCTTCGAAAATCTACTCTGTTTGTATTGAACCACATATCCTAGAGGTTGTGGAATTATCTTGAGATTATAACCTTTCTCTTCTATAATAATATTTCAAGAGTTATTCTCGCCAATAATTTCGAATGGATCCATTTAAAGAAAGTAACTATAAGCATTGGTACAGAATGTTGCCAAAAGAATAGGAAAATAAAATCACTTCAATGTGATAAGGGTCCAACAATTAGACATGACAACCCCTATCGTCTTATAATGATTCGGCAAAGCTTGTCAAATCACTAAAATGCGATAAGGATCCAACAATTGGATATGATGACTCCTATCACGTTGTTGGTAAAGTTTCCAAATCACTACAATAGTGGCGGAGGCATTAGGGGATAATTAGACTCCAAAGTTTTCAAATCACTACAACACTGAAAAAAGCATTCGGTGCATAATCTTACCAAAATACTAAGAAAATAAAATCACTGCAATGCGATAAGGGGTCAACAATTGACATGACGACCCTTATCGCGTTGTAGTGGACTCAATTTCGACTCTTTTTTCTTCTAGAGAGAGAGAGAATTTGGACCAACAAGAAGAGAGCCCTAGGAAAACAAAATCACTACAATATGATAAGGGTCTAATGATTAGACATGACGACCCCTATTATGTTGTATAGTGATTTGGTAAAGTTTCCAAATCACTACAACGCAATAAGGATCTAACAATTAGACATAATAACCCTTATCGGCGTTGTAGTGATTTGGCAAAGTTTGCCAAATCATTACAATGTGATAAGAGTCCAACAATTGGATATGATGACCCTTATTGGCGTTGTATTGATTTGGCAATACGATAAGGATACAACAATTAGACATGACAATCCCTATCACATTGTAGTGATTTGGCAAAGTTTTCAAATTACTACAGCATGCGAAAGCATTATGGAAGAATTAGACTCCAAAGTTTCCAAATCCCTACACCACTGGCAAAAGCATTAGGTGCATAATGTTACTTAAAGATTACAAAAACAAAATCATTACAATGCAATGAGGATCCAACAATTGGACATGACAATCCCTATCATGTTGTAGTGATTTGGAAACTTTTCCAAATCACTACAATACTAACGAAAGTATTAGGGGAGAATTGGACTCAATTTTGGGCCTTTTTTCTCTAGGGAGAGTAAGAGTTTGGAACAACAACAAGAAAAGAGTCCTAGGAAAAACAATCACTACAACGCAATAAGGGTCCAAAAATTATACATGACAACCCCTATCGCATTGTAGTCGATTGGCAAAGTTTCCAAATCACTACAATGCAATGAGGGTCCAACAATTGGACATGACTACTCCTATCACACTACAAGAGAATCATTGTTTTTCGACACTTAGTTTCCACGCCTGGTCGCGTCGTCGATATGTGCATCGAAATAAGCATCGAAATAGGCATCGAAATATGCATGGAAAAATGCGTCGAAATAAGCGTGAAAAAAGTCATCGAAATAACAGTGGATTTTTTAATATTTGCTAGTTTCCATCCTGGGGTGTGTTTTAGCCTTCTCTTTCTACCTCTTTGCAAGCATATGTGTCTATGAGAGAGAGAGAGAGAGAGAGAGAGAGAGAGAGAGAGAGAGAGAGAGAGAGAGAGAGATGATCAGAGAGAAAGAGATAGATAAAGAGAGAGAGAGAGAGGGGAAGAGCCGAGGGAGAGAGGAGGGTATAACTTGAGAGAGAGAGAGAGAGAGAGAGAGAGCTAGAGAGAGAGATGATCAGAGAGAAAGAGATAGATAAAGAGAGAGAGAGAGAGGGAGAGAGTCGAGGGAGAGAGGAGGGTATAAGTTCCATCACGCTCTCTGAAGGAGGAAAAATGCTAGCTCCTCCTTCTCATCACACTAAGGTGCAATTAAGAAAGTGCTCTATTTTACAATGAAATTAAAGTTCATCATCAGCTTGCTCACCCCTCAGCGAGATCCATGGCTCCAAATAAATCTATTTCTAGAAATACTCCATCGTTGTTGTCAATTGGTGGAACCAATTGTCTTGTAGTAGTAGAAGGTAATTCATCCATGTCGTCATCCTTTTCTAGCTCTAGCATGAGAGATGTCGATGCATCATGATCATACTCAGCTTGAATCTCTTCTTCTTCTGGATTATCTCTAGTGTCTGTTTCTCATTCAAGATGTATTTGCTCAATGAGTACACCTTCATCCGATCCTAATCCCGTGTGAGCTTCACCTACTTCCTCAACTAGTATGTCTTCTTCTTGTTGTTCAATAGGTGCTAGTGGTATATGCTCAATCATCACATGATTTGAGGAGGGTTCCTGAGCATCTGGCAAACAGTCAACTGCTATTTTCACCTCTTCAAATATTTGTTTTCCACATGGATATATTTGGATCACAAACAACCATTTATGATATGTCGGGTCTTCCACAAAGATGATTTGCTCACAGTGCTCTGGTAGCACAAATGTGTCCCTTTGGTCAGTCCATATCTTTGTGCGGTCTACTTGAAGAAATCCACACTTGTCTTTGCGTACAGTTACTTGAGTTACCAATAGTATAAGACGGTAAATCTAGTATCTATGTTAGAATACCAAAAGTACAAATTAGGTCACATGACACTTAATTTTCATGGTAGGCCATTACAAAGATCTAGGCTTGGCCTAAAACTACATGCCTAAACCATGGACATATATCCACATAGGAAACCTCCTTTGAAACCAAACGCGATAATATAAGAGAATCCAAAATATATATCCTGCGCTGAGTTTCCCATGGGAGATTTGATAAAACCAAGCTGCAGAGTTAATTCACATTGTATTACTTTGAGAAAGAATAACACTTTAAATTAAAGTTTAGGGCATGGACATAGCAAACCTTAAAATAGCTTACATAACTTTGTCGTTGACCTCCTTGTGCATTCTGGATAAGACATCAATTTCCTCACATCAAAAGGAAAGTATTAAGGAGTGTTTCGTATCGAAAACATCACAATAAAGGAGGGGACCAAATACCTCAAAGCTTCAATATTAGAATTTTGCAATTCTAGAAAGACAGCTTCTCTCCTCACCCTTTCAATACTCTCCCTATTAGCCTTCCTATTTCTTGCTTTGTTATTGGTCTTTTGTATGTTGTATCGTGTGTCACGCGAATGATTAAACTTTCTCTTTAGTGACTGTAACTCTTTTCCTCAAGGAAGGGATCTCCAAAATACCTTCCGTCCTTGTGTCAGTGTCTTATCATACCTAACCCTACGAAGCCGTAGTGAGTACATGTTCTTTGACATCACTCTGTCACTCTGTGCACATGGGCAGCTAGAACATAGCTGTTTTGAAAATGCTCAATGAGTCAATCCTCAGCAATCTCCTGTAAGCAACCCATCGCTAAGACCTGCCAACGCATACCATAGTGGTTCCTTTCGCAAATGGATCTGACAAGGCGCTAGAATAAGAGCTTCCATTCTTCTGTGCGCACCCCACCCGCCTTCTCCATCCTCCTCGCATTCCCGCCTCACTGTCTCCATTCGCGCAGCCCTCCATCACCACCTCTCCCAATCGTGAGACCTTTCCCTTTATCGCCTCCTACGCTCATCTCTGCCTGATGTTGCTTTCCTCTTCCTTTTCCCCTCCGCCTGTCGTCGTCGCTGCTGTCATTCTTGCCCATCCGTCGTCCCCCTTTGCTCCTACTTCCTTCTCAGCAAGTTTTTTTGTGCTCAAGCTGTTGTTCTTTTGGTGAGTATCGGCTCCCTTTGTTCTTCAACCCTTCACAAGGACTCCATGGCAATCACTCCATCATCCCTGACTAAGACTGTTGCCCCCTGCCTTTTCACCAAAGTAGACCTCCAGCTCCCAGCATCAACAGTAGCCTCCCTCGAAGCCTCAACACTTGTATGCAAGATTGTTGATAGCCAAAACCACTCCGCTCCCCTTAGGAGGACTTGCAACGGTGCCCTCTCAGGATCAGGAGAAGTTTTCGTCTTCCACTCTTCCCCCGTCCTCCCCCAGTGCTTCCCTCATCTGATCACGCCCCCCCAGCCTCTCCCCTTCAGAGCCTACTCCCCCCTCCCCTCTCTCTCCTACAGATACCTCTATTGTGATAGTTGGAGCCAAGTATATGCATACAGCAAAGCTAGAGCAGAGTGGCCCCCACATGGAGCACAACTCAGCCATCTACTCGTCCGAACCCTCACCCCAAGTGTCACTAAAGAAGGGCAGCTTTGACATATCTCACCCCACTATACCCCTTTGATGCGGATGGTCTCTTGAAACATTTAGGGATTGGGCAGCCCACAATGCCACTCCAGGTTGGGAGTCCTTCACGAGGAGCTACAAAGAACCTTAGTGGGAGGCTCTATTCGACATTCTCTTTCTTCACACAAGCACAAGGTATTCTTAAATCATACTGCCATGACAAGCAATCAAAGTAGAAACAATATCTTCCATTGGTGCAAGCAATCCTTAATATACTCATTTATCTAGCATTGGCAGGACTCCATACGAGGCAGCATTTGGTCACCATTTCTCATCACTTCTTATGAATACGGCATCGCCATTATTGGAGGCCAAGAAGACTACAGAGACATTCTCAAAAATCATTGAGTCAATGAAGGAGCGCCTATTCAAAGAACAGGAAGCATACACCAAGAAAGTCAACAAGTCTCACAAAGATTTAACTACAAGGAGGAAGATTGGGTATTTCTCTGCATCATGAAGGAACGGTTAAAGCAACTGAACAAGCATTGTCCCAAGCTCTCTTTTCGAAGTTTCGACAGACATTTACACTATGCATGATGTCTTCCACATCTCATGGTTAAAGCCGTATGTTGGACCATCCTTACAAGAGGTTTCGAATGAGCTGTAGCCTGAAGTGGTCAACAAATCAAAAGTCATCTAGCCCAAGCAGATTCTCCTCCATAAGTGAAAGCATGGTTCCGATCGAAGAATCAAACAATTCTATACAAAGTTCAAGGACTAAAGCCATTTGGCTAGATATGGATTACTTCCATGTGTACCCCCAATTATTGACAGACTACTTAGAGACCATGCATCTACCGCCAAGTTAAAGAGGGAATGTCACATGCACCACGCACTGAGGTGCAACGTAACACGCTGGTTCTTCAACAGTGATATACTTATACAAATATTTATCTTTTTTAGGAATATTTGTCGTACACCATAACCCCATTGTGAGCCCCAATCCAGGACATGTCAAGCACGAGCTACGTAAATCAATCTCCCAGCCTTAGATGTCAAGGTTAGTCCCTTAACCCACTTGGAGAACAAGCATTTAGGTCATCTGAGATCAAGCATGGTAAAGTCAATCCTTTAGGTGCATAAAACAAAGCATGCTAAGCCAATGAGGTGATAGCTCAAGTGGTGAAGGTGTTTGCCTAGGACAAAGAGGTCCTGGGTTCAAAACCCCCCTTGGTGCTTCCTCAACGACATTGCCTACAAGTGGATAAATAAGCGCATACGGGTGGTTGTGGTTGTCTATGAATGGTGAAATTTGGTAACTATGGGAGATCTTGGGCCAAAGGCCAATAGAAAAAAAAAAACAAAGCATGCTAAAGCATGGATGCATGGGCCACCCATTGGGTAACCCATGGGGCCACCAAGGCAGGTCACATGCCATAGCATTTGATGTTAGGCATCATATGGCAACCCATGTCCCTGTCGACTAGCAAGGTGGACTGATTACAAATTTTTCCAACACTTCTAGCAATCGACCAACATTAAGTGCTAGTCAACCAACATTAGATGTTAGTTATTCATATACAACATTTAATGCTCAAATTCGACAGGTTGTGGGCTTTATAACAGTAGTCTATTCCCACCAACCAACAGTATAGTTGCATATATAAGCAATCCCTCCTCCATTCTATAAATACAGATCATAAATCATTCTTTTTTCATAAGAAAATAGTGCAGATATGTATGATTGAAGACCTTGGTCTTTGCATGCATAAATCTCAACGAAGCACCTAGTGCTTCAGTCCATCATAAGCAACCCCAAAGTTTGCTTCAGCAATCAACCTTCAATAGTGCATCTCCCTCAACAAATATGGGTGTGTATAAGGCTCTCCGAAGTGGCTTCAAAGTTGACTTCATACTGCTTGATAACTCAGCATACATCCGGTCTACAATGACCTTGCATTTGGTAGTGTCCCTCAATCAATTCTCAATAAGTACTTTGCATTGTAACAGTTCTCCAAAGTAATACAAGCAAATACTCCTGCTTGCAATGGGAGAGTGAGCATTCAGTGGGTAAATCGAGACCCAATCTGGTATTGTCTCTGCTTTCTCTCTCTCCAGCTCTACCTCTTGTGTATAAAAGATTAAAGTGGATTGTTTCATTCTCTCACTTCATAAAGGTATAAAGAAGGTCTTGTTATGCATTACACGATCTAGCCAGTTGCATGTTACATTGGACTTTCCAGTGCGTTTCTTTGTAGGCACCTGGTCCTTGATCACATGATATTCACAACTCAAAGGTTTGATTAATATGAAGGCATCATGGATGCGCAGGCAGCTGAAATGGAGGCTATATCTACCCGTCTCAACAAGATGGAGTCGACACGTCGAGCACCTAGTATTCCAGATCTAGAATCTACAAAGGCCCATGCTTCGGAGCAAGTGTGTAACGATTATGAGAACGAAGTGGCAAATCTTTCTTGAGGAGGATTTTTCACTCCTTTGGATGCGAGCAAGGATGTACTTGTCACATGCACCTTGCATTGGGTGTCATGTGTAAGACATGTAGAATGCTAATCTCAGAGCTAAAACTGAAGGGCAAGAACATAACAAACCGGTTTAAAATTTGATTCTGGAGCATATGTTACTGATTTAGGTAGGGAAGGATTGGTGAAGGACAATGGGATGCTATCGGCCAACGCATGAAAGTGGAAAAGACCTGTTGGCTACAATATTTGAGGAATACTTTGTCCAAGACCTAGCTGACCAGCAATCAGCCAATCCACTAGGGCTTCCCAAGGCCTATAAAAGAAAAAGGTGCTCATTGTTTTGATCATTGGCTGGATCACAGATTTAGGAGATTAGAATAGGTTTCTACCTTTTCATGAAGGCAATCTATAGCTGTAAATTTTTGCACTACCTTTTTGTACATTAAAATATATTGAATACTCATCTCTCTCTCTCTCTCGTCTCTCTTCTGCACGTGTTTTTGCATTAGCATGTTCCAAGATGGTGTTTAGGATTGAAAGAAAACTCCAGAGCTATACTCAACTATCTCTCTCTCTCTCTCTCTCTCTCTCTCTCTCTCTCTCTTCTGCATGCGTTTTTTGCATCAGCATGTTCCAAGATGGTGTTTAGGGCTGAAAGAAGACTTCCAGAGCTTCTGCATGTGTGATCCCCCAAGAGCTAGAGTGAGAGTGTCATACACAATACTCAAGAAAGAAAAGCAGAGACATTGTTCAGGGACAGGGCAAGAATGGGAAAGAGACATGATGGAATAGATGCATAGATCTTCATCAGAGTTGGAGTGCATTTGGAGACCAAGCATGGTTTTCAGTGAAAAGGTCGCCAAGAAGGAAAAGTGACAAGGGGACTCCAAGAATAAACAATGGGATGATGACAATCATCCAAGAATAGAGATTGGAATCCCGTCATCAAGTTTAGCAAGGGGGGATGTCATGTGCAAGACATGTGTAGGGCTGATCTCAAAGCTAATCCTGAAGGGCAACAAGACAAAATAACTAGTTTAGAATCATATTCTGGAGCATATGTTGTTGATCTAGGTAGGGAAGGATTGGTAGAGGACAATATGATGATATCGACCAACGTATGAAAGAGGAAAAGACTTGTTGGCTGCAATATTTGAGGAATACTTTGTCCAAGACTTAGCGACCAACAGCTGGCTAGTCCATTAGGACTTCCCAAGGCCTATAAAAGGCAAAGGTGCTCATTGTTTTGATCTTTCATTCCTCCATGGGCTAGATCATAGATTTAGGAGATTAGAGTAGGTTTCTACCCTTTCATGAAGACAACCTATGGCTGTAAAGTTTTGTACTACCTTTTTGTACATTAGAATATAATGAATACTCAACTCTCTCTCTCTCTCTCTCTCTCTCTCTCTCTCTCTCTCTTTTGCATGCATTTTGCATCAACACGTTCCAAGATGGTTTTTAGGGCTGAAAGAAGACTCCCAGAGCTTTCGCATGTGACATTGGGGTACACAATGACACGCGAGCATCATCATTAGTGCAACATTTGTATAGAAGTGATACCGTTTTCTATGAATATTTATTGTACACGCCATGACCCCATTGTGAGTCCTCAGTCCATGGATTATCAAGCACGAGCTACGTGGGTTTGTCTTCGAGCCATTAAGGCCAATCTGGAGTCAATCCTTTTAACCCGTTTGGAGAATTCATCAGATAAGTGCATGTAGCAATCAACCTTAGCAATAGGTTTGCATTAGAAGCATTTAGTTTAAGCTAGGAAGGCATGCGTACGAGCCAACCAAAGGCTAGCCCATGGTTGTTTGCCCAGACAGCCTGATTGGGGGCTGTTTACAACCATGAAACCCATGCAAAGGCAGCCAACAGCATAAGGAACCTAGCATGTACTTATCGGTCAACAAAAGAGATTGTAATAGGGACTTACAGCAACATGTTAGGGCCAATGAGCAATCAGCTAACAAGCTAGGCACCAGTAAAAGTAAAAGCGCCAGCATTCAATGTTTTATGAACATTTTATGTCCAAACAAGGCCTAGTCGACAACGTCATCTGGCCAACCAACAACCCAACATCATATAAAAGCAGGCTCGTATACTCACCATAAAATCATAAAAGTCTCAGGCAACAAAACAACAAATCATCATCCTACTTCTCCAGGCAAAATCTCTGAAGTTCTCTTCAACATCCAACTAGCATATGTGCAATCCTACAGCTATTTTGGACTTGCATAAGTGGCCCCAAAGAGTCTTCTGCAGTGCCCTTCAATTGGTGGATACTCAACGAACGCACACGCCTCTGCGTGCCTTGACCAACAAATGATCACTGGTATATAGCACATAATGGCTTTTCCTTGTAATAAAGTCAACATGTCGACAAGGTAAACGTACGATCTTCCTCATCCTTGGGCAATCATATCGCTTGTTCTCAAGCATTGTACAACAATTCTCCAAAGAATTAATATAAGCAAATATTTCAAATTGCAAGGGGGCCCTTCAGTGGGTAATTAGGACCCAATACTGTGTTGTCTACTTTCTCTTCTATTCTCTTCTCTCTCGCCACTATGTGTATGGATACTAAAGATCTCACCAAATAAAGGTACAAAGAAGGCCCTGTAGCACGTTACTCCCCATAGTGTTTCTCTATAGACAAAGTGCTAGCCCTAAGTGTACAATAGGTCACAAGGCTTGATTTGGTGTCTTCATTCTCAACCACATCTTGTGCTTGAATTCAAGTTCTATTACTTCTTTCTTGTAAATAATACAGAGCAATAGTTTAAGACTCTTATGTAGGTTATTGTACGTGTGATTCTGTCGCACTCTTCTTTTTGTATTTGGAAAACCCTGGCACATACTACATAGGCACAATTGTTCTACACCATGGCAGGCACAAGCCTTGCCCATGGTAATGCCCATTGCCTGGAGAACCCTTGACCTTGAAAGACACCTCCGAAGAGCTTCAATGCATGCAATCTTTGCTTCAACTTCGATTCAACACCAACAAAACCTCGCCTCGATCGATGTATTCACCACGAAGAAGCCTAATCTCTGAGTATCATGGCACACCAAGAAGATTCAAATCACCATCTACCCATGCAAAACGTTCCATGGTGATCCTAACACTCATTCCGCCAATCACAAGGTGTGGACCGCTTCTACCAATTGCCTAATTTTGAAGGGTCCCAATCATTTCCACAACCGAAGGAGGCCTTGCATGAAGAACTTCCACATCTCCTATAGCTTTCATAACACTCTAATAAGCTGCCTACCACCAAGGCTACCCAAAACTTATTACCAATATGTCTTGCATCTACCTCCAGATCGGTCTCGAACCATACCACTTAACCTTGTATGCCAACTTCATGGTGTATCCTGGACCATCCACACCTTTCCACCCTGGCAATAACTTCACTACCAACTTGGGTGATGCAAAAATGTAATTAATACACTTTGTTGAAACGGATGTGTACTCGTATGTCAACAATAAGATATCCTATCTTGGATACAATGTCCAACCACATGCAATTGATATAGACCTAGACTAGATCAAAGACAATGTGAGGTTGCATATAGACAAGATTAGAGGGCTGAAGTCACCCATCTATTATGTAAACACACGAAAGTGCAAGACAGTACATTACATCTCCCTTCAATCACCTACCTCCAAAACAATACACCTGGTGTTATTTGCATAGTGGTTGAGTACTTTAGGTACGATGCGGTATAGTACGTGTATGGTATGAGTACGTAAAGTATGCATCAAGATAAGTACTTTAAGTACGTTCATGTTTTTTACTATATATATATATATATATATATATATGTATGTATGTATGTATGTATGTATGTATGTATGTATGTATGTATGTAAAATAAGAAATATCTAGCATCCATACAAAAATAGCGTAAAAGACAATGGTAATATTGAAATGAAAACTAATCTATTAACTACTGAGCAATGACCACTGACCAAAATAATTAAAAAATGGGCCAAATAAGTGTTTTACATTGAACCTCATATTTGGTACGAAGACCTTATCCATACGAGGTACGGTACGTATGGAGTGGTACGGAAAATACTGAAGGTACACATCGCACGAGTACGGGTACGGAATGCAACTATGGTTATTTGCACAACGTGGTCACATTCCCACTCTCCAAATACATACCGGTATTTACCCACGCAATTCATTCAATGGCTGCCATTTGTACTCCTCTAACACAGTCACATTCTTTCTTTGTATTTGATTCAACCTATGGATTTATATATAAAACTATGCCCTCTTCCTGCATAATGGATGAGAAACATAATTCCCATTTCTGTACCTCTTCTGATATGGATTGCATAGCTGTGTTATCTATGGCTTAGGCAACCCATGCATGCCAGCACAGAAGCTTTAACCTCTGTTAATCCAGTAATGTCCTCATGCATGTAGGACACCAAGCCAACCTTCTCATGGTCAATTCATTTCAAAGCTATGGGAGTAATTTCCAAGGACATAAAACCACAAACTCATGACCATACACTTGTGCTAGTCATGTACTTAGAACAGTCTAAGAGGTCTGTTGAGCTAGTTATTAGAAAAGACAAAGCTGATGCATCACATGAAGTCGAATAGTTAGTTGAGGAACCTAAGCTGAGATTTTGGTAAGCAACAGCATACACTGCACTAAGAGGGCCAGAAGAAACGAGAGTGTCGACAGCACACTAACTCAATCCTCACACAACACCCTCAATGTCAGCAACTGGCAATTACGAGATTAGCATCCTCCTCCTGCCCACAAGCCATAGCACATCCTTCTCACAACACATTACATCTTAAGAACACTTGATGTGGTTAAACTTTTCTCAACCACAATATCACTAATGGAAGGGCCGAGCCATCATAGAGTGCCTTCACTACTTTAGAGTATTTAAGAAAAGGTGAAAACAATGAGAATCATACAAGTGAAGCTATGCAATCTAACAAGAAGCCAAAATAAATCATAGGGGCTGCATGGTAGACTTTGCAACCTGGAAGAGGAAGCTGAACAAAGGCCCATTGCTCACCATGCAATGCCTCCGGAAGTTCAAGTGGAAAGTATTGCTCCAGCTGCAAGGGCGGTGCAGCACAACCCTGGAAACCAGGATGTTGCTGGTAAACAGAAACAAATCATTGATCCAGCCACTGTATCAATGAAATACACTGCAGAAACCAAACTCGATTGATAAGATACCAGCTGGAATAAAACAAAGTAATGCTAAAGGCATGATAATTTTCTAATATGCTAGTGGCGTACCCTCCAAATGGGAACAGGCTGAATATCAGGTTCATTACAAACTTTCGAGATGACAGTCTGCATTTGAGACCTGCACCCATTACATCATGCTATGAGTATGTGTGGTTATGTGTGGGCATGGGTGTACAATGGTATAGATCCTTTGCTCACCATTATCTTTCATGATAACTTTTCACAAATCTCAACAGGCATTAAGAAAAACAATCCAGTAATCTGCCCTCTTGGATTCTTACAGTGATCCACTGCTGACTTCAAGTACTGAACAGTTACCTGAAAAAAACGGATTTTTGAAGGTTTAAGAAGGCAGAGGGTACTCAGTATGTAACTAATGGAATCCTTGAGAGTGATGCTGTTGATGGCATTGGTGGGGTAGAATCTAGCAAACTGCAACTTCCTTTTTCTGTCACAGACAACCAGCTCCCACACTCTCTTGCTGCGTGCATCCAGGATGGGACGCAAGAAGAAGTCGAGCTCCCATTCCCTGATGGAAAAAACGTCAGTGCCAGCAGGGGCAAGAGAAAGCTCTTCATGAGGGTCAGATGACAAGGGCTGTGCTCTCAGTGCTTTTCCTTCTTTTGAAGGGATTTGAAAAGGTTGCTCTAAGCTCTCCCTTAAAGGCCCCCCCCCACAGCATCCAGAGTGCAGCATGGCCAGCGGGTGGGTCTGCTGTTGCAAGATGCCATGTGGACCCATCTTAACCACCATGATGATTTGCGTTGCGTCTTGAATGGTAGAGTTGTACAAGTACTGCAGGAAGGACTCAAAACTGACCTTGGTACACATGCCGCACACCAAAACACCACATATGCTGTGTGTTAAGAAGCAGACCTAGCAAGCAGGAGAAGACCCTAAGAGCAAAACAGCCCTCGCCTTCAAATGCAAGAGAGCAAGCTCCTGTGTCGTCCTTTTTTTTTTTAAAAACAAAAAACAAAAAAAACAAACCAGGAAAGCACCTGAGTTCTTTAGTCCCTTGTTCGCTTCTCTCGCAAGGCTGCAACGTACATTGATTCGACCAATGTTCTTCAGATTTTCATATTTGAAGTTTGTAGCGCCCACTGCTGAAATTTGAGGGCTAAAACGCCCTCCAAGCCTTCTAGAGACTAGTGTTGCTTCGCTACCGTCTCCATCTCCTAGGGGCAAGAAGCATTTTGCATTTTCAAGGAAGCATTTTCCATGTAGGTACAGGCAAAAGAAATATGTGTAAAATCCCTCTTCCTTTCTTTTTAGAAGCTAGTTACACACAAACACGCATAAAGATGTGCGTATGTATGTACATGTACGTGAAATCCATTAAAACCATACATGCCACAACTGGAAGATATGTGTAAGTGTGTGCGCGCATATGAATGCATGTGTGCATGTCACATACACACATGTAAATATGTGTCTGTGTATGCGCACGCACCCATAATATCAATAGATATTGGTCACACTCATACATATATGTATACATCGCCCTCAACTTGCCAACCTTATATATAAACACATCATGATTGCCATATATATCCAGATAGAAGCTTCTAAAGCACCAAACTTGGTATATAAATATACATCTAGCATTACAAACCCATAAAATGATGATTATCTTAATACACCTGAACAGGGCCTCCTCAAAACAATCTTCGGACAACTAGATTATCTCTCCTTGGTAGCCTATACCCCGCGCCTCTATCTAGCAAAATGTATGCCATAAAAAAATATTAGCATTGAAAATATAACTCTTGTCTAAAAAAGTTGGATAAGGATAAAAGCTTACAAAACTCATTTGGTGAATCAATATTTGAGGCGAACGGCGTTTGAACAGACTTGTAAACAACATATCGAAAAATTATGTATTGTCCAGTGCATATGCACTGAAAATCTAATTTATTAGGCTTTTCATAATCCACAAACATTACACGAACATGAAGTTGATCTATAACCTTCCATCATCGTAGATTGTAAATTCCTAGGAGCCCAAAGTTCTCGTCCGTAAACTGTCTCGACCATACAAACCTAACAATAATCTGGGTTCTAAAAGTAAAGATATTCCTTGTTGCAAAAAGAATGTTTCAATAAAAATATAAATTAATCAAACAAAACACAAAAGCTACATAAAAAGGAACACCAGTGCTCTCTAACAATTCGATAATTAGAGAAGCTGTTGCTTGGCCTTCCCAAAATGGAGGGTCTACAATATTAAATAGATCTTGGAAAACAATAATACCTAAATTATAGCAAACGTCTAAAATATTTACCTTCAATATCATGTCCATCACCATAAACGAACGAAAATGATCTCCTTGCCACATCCATCCTAAGCAATATACCCCTGATATCAAATATAACACACTCTCTCTTTCTCTCTCTCTCTCTCTATACACACACACACACACACACACATATGGCTCTGTGTGTGTGTGCGCGCTCAATAGCTTGAGCCAAGCAATGAATAATATAATGGCACTGTATATAAAAGCAATCCAAAAGCAAACAAAGACTGCACTTGCACATCTTCAAAAACATTCTCCATTTAAATGCTTACTTCATTGCACAAAGATATGTATAAATGTAGTCTCTAACATTTGCAAGCTGCCATTTACATTTAAATTCTTTATGTTCAATCATATTTTTCCTTTTCCTTTTAGTCCATGAGAGAAGAGCCGAATTCCACACCCACTTGCAAGGGAAATCAACATATAGTAAGTTATTTGTATCCGCACACAATTCATTGGCTTTGAACCATTCGGTGAGAGATGTTCTTTGGTTTCTGTCACAACTAATCACATCACACAAGTCATCCTGGTCATTGAAAAGCACATTATTGTGCATTGGGAGATGAACATGTAACCTTTGTATATCGGGCTTTTCATCGTACAAATCATATTGATATATGCGCCAGCATGCCTCTGAAGTAGAAACATACCGTGCATCCAGATATTGACTAACCTTGTCAATAACCCCATTTCTGTCTTGCAACTCTATAGTAGCTCTATCATGTCCTTTGTATACATACTTATACAAATATTTTACAGCTGTAATGGTAGAGCATACTTCTATGTTAATATGGGCTTTGTACCTCAAAGAGAGAAAAGCGTTATATGGAACAACCCATCGACTATCCACCCTATGATCCTTTACTTGGATGAAACTACCACCATCTCGTCGCATGTAAGTTGGATACCCATTGTCATCAACGTTAGTAGTCTTGCAAAAATTCCAAGGATACCGATGTTTGCAACTCCCATTAACCATGCAAGGAGAGTGCATATTCAATTCACCACATGGTCCATGGACATTGCAATGACTAATTATGCTGTGCAACTCTGGAAACATTATCTTGTCAGGACGTTCAGCACACTCCAACATATCATAGTGAGGGATCTCGATCGGTTTACATCCACTTTCCAAAATCAATAATATATGTGCATGTGGCAAGCCTCTTTTTTTTAAATTCAATAACATAAACAAATCCCAATACCATTCCAAATATTGATTTTTTCACTAATAAGTGCATCATGCCCTTATGCTTCTCATAAAAGACCCGTGCAATCAAGTCGGTTCATCTTGGGCAACCTAACCCGGTAATAAAGCATTGGTTATTTCATTCCACTTAGGATTGCAAGTAAAGGTGATAAATAGGTCAGGTTTACCCATCTTTCTAACCATAGCCATTGAATCTTGGTACAATTGATGTATATATCTAGGCCCCCCAGTATATGTAGATGGTAGTACCACCCTGCGTCCAGCAATGCCTCCAGAGACTCTATTAACCCCATCGCTTAAATTAACCATATCTACATGACCCTGGTATACTTCAGCACACAATGCTTTCTGGTTATTTCTGGTTATCCATACTAATCTAGATTCTTCCATGCTACTATATGCATCAACAATGTACTATTGCAAAAGACGACCACCGCGTAGAAGGCATGCATTTGTATCTTTCCTAATCTGTAGTTTATAAGTGCATAATATTGTCGTTGAGTTACGGTCTTTGTATCCTCATTTGAGCCTTCTCTATTCCTATCATTGAGTGGAATTCCAACATGCCAACCATCCTCTCCTTGAGGAAATAGAAGAACATATAATAGAGGCATATATGAGCGATGCAAGTTAGATATTTTTTTATAGCACCTATGCACGACATTATTTGAATTTTTCTTGAATCCAAGTGGATTGAGAATTGTTCTATTTCGTCGTGGGGTTCACTATGCTCCTCATTTTCAACCCTTCCAAATGTTTCAATTCCAACTGTGTAAAAATAATCCGTGAAATTAGCACCATTTTGTTTTCGAATGCAAGTCCTTGTCTGTGACCGTTTACGGCGAGTCATGCGTGTTGCATCAAAAATTCAAAGCCGACAAACTTGGTTCGAACTCAAGTATGTACAGCCCCTAACCATCTTCGATCTTCTTCGAAACACAAAATTACGAATACTATTTTTTTAAACTTCAAACAACATAATACTTAAGATAGACAAAGAGAGAGACAATGACATAGATAGACAATGAGATATACATACATACATACATACATACATACATACATATATATATATATATATATATATATAGAGAGAGAGAGAGAGAGAGAGAGAGAGAGAGAGAGGCAGAGTTGAAACATGTTGAGAGATGGAAGAGAGAAGTATTAAATTTGAAAAAATAAAAATTTCATATATATTGCCAAAATGAAGAGCCAAATCTAAAAGTTGGAACACAATTTGACCCTTGATAAAAAAACATCATCCCTCTCACAAAATCTCTAAGAAACTACCCTGGCTTCTAAAACACAGCACATCTTTTTCATAATTGCATTGAGTCGATTAACAGATATCTTTAGACTCAATACCTCCACGTGCCCAATGCACACACTTGATCTTTTAAAGAATCTACGTGTTCTTTACATTGCCCATTACATCCATGTTTCCCCAATTTGAACATGCATGTTCTCCATGAAAGAGATCATGTCTAGTTGGTTTGCCTCCATGCGACCACTACTGTCATGGACGTGATGGGGATGATGAGTCAACTCATCGCTCAACATATCTCCCCTTTGGCTGCCACGTCCACGAATCTCATCCCAAAGGGCACCTAAGTACTCCTTAAGCAACCGAATTCTTCTCAGTGCGGTCGCATGTATCCGCAATAGTTTGTAGACATTAAGAGCTTGTTTGTCCGGATGGAGACCTTGACCGAGCAAGGTGCTTTGTAACTCGAACATTCATCAACTCAGAGGCGGCATAGACAAAGCTACTTCTTCATTGTAAGAATTATCCACAGGCACTACATCTTTGGAATGGTTGTTATCATTTTGAAGCTCCATATGCTAAAATCCAAAATTAATATCTTAAAGATCTACAATTATCTCTATGTATCTTTGCCAACATATACCCAACCCTAGTAACCTGCATGTATACCGCAACAAAAAGAAGAACACAGTGATACATATATTTGTCTATGAAAGGTTTTTTTTTCTTTTTCAACAATGTTTATCAATTAATAAAAGATACTAAATGCATATATTCTCGAAGACTACTACAATTTGTATATTATATATTATGAAAAATCTCAAAGGCAGAAGTCCAAAAAATGAGAGGTTTCTAACATATCAATATTACACTAATATTTGCAATCAGATTATCGACAACAAAACACTCATAAGATAGAAAGAGATAAAAAAAGTATCTTGATGTACATAATCCTCTCTCTCCTCTCTCTCTAGGTAATCCTCACTCTATGCATCTCTTTTCAACACAAAAATTGAGAGACAGCATCAAAAGAACTAACCTCAAGTTGAAGAAAGAATTATACTCGAAAGCACCAACTTTGATTCAATCGTCCTTGTGCTTGCTTCTACACATTCACATACAAAGACACATAAAATAACAAACTTGTGATCTCTCTATTTTTTTCACCCTCTCCTAACTATATTTCACACCAAATACAAAATAAAGCGCAATAATAAGTATTGGTATAAAGAGAGACAGAGACAGACAGACAATCAAACATACAGAAGGGAAGAGAGAGAGAGAGAGAGAGAGAGAGAGAGAGAGAGAAGACCAATCCATCAATAATCTTAAATCTTATTGCATTATCTTTACCAGCTTTTTCAATGGAATGCATTTCAATATTTCCCTAAAAATGAAGCGCTTTTCCTCGAAGCTCCTACATCTACTACCCATAATGTAAAAGCCATATAATAATCCCAATGCCTCTTTGATTAAAAGGAGCTTGAGATTGTCATCTAGCCCTGAAGGATCTAAGACTATATAAATATATCGAGTATTAATATCATCCTACCCATCGAAGCCAAGAACTTCCCATTTTGGGCTACAATGATATCCAAAAAAGCCCAATTGTGGCATCTCCTCAAAGAAGATCGTATCCAACAATTTGTTATTGTCATAGGTCAACTTCAAGATATTTAATGACATGTCTCAGCATGAAACATAATCAAGCTATATATTAATAGCAATCATGATCTTTTTTATACTTAGAGATAATAAGAAAGAATAAAAAATACTTATACAATGTACCACCAATGGTTACTAAATAATAACATAACCATATTTATTTTCGAAAAAGCTTATGCTTTGGGAAACATTTGATGACCTCATCGAATACTTGTCATGCTTGATCTCTATCACCATGGACATTATAGTCTATTTCATAATGATCAATCAAGCCCAGGCTTTCTTGAATAATCATGAGCACAATATTTTCATCTAATTTATCTGAATCTAATCATATAGTAATTTGGAAAACATCGTTTCAATTAACAGCATAAACCGGCCATGGCCCAGACCAACTTGGAACATGGAAATAACGATGCTCAAACTCGGCAACCAAATTCACCCTTTGCTAAAAGGAAAGAGTGCTTCTCATGTGCTAAAAAAAATGCTAGTCACCTCTTCCATCTGTCAATCATACATACAATTATATAAGTAAGTAGAAGCGTGAATACTATATACGTCGATGTGTGTCAAATATACTAATGCGAATACATTGTGTGCGTACATGGATGTTTGGACCTATACATTTGGGTGCTTAACCTTTGTGTGTGTACATGTGTGTTTAATTAAAGACACATAAGTACACACCCTTTTTCTTGCTGTGTGACAGTGTTTGAGAGTTTCTCAAACTAATCCACTCTCCCAAGGTATAAGTGTAACTTGGATTCTTATAAACCTACTATATAAAACATATGGCACAATGCACTCTACAAAGATAACCCACAAAAATCCTCCCAATGAACAAAAAAGCTTAAGACACGCAAAAAAACCCTACCTTTCTTTTACTCACACACACACACAAAAACAACAACAACAACAACAACAACAACCACACACACACACACACACACACAAACACACATATATTAACACACAAATAAATAACACACACATACATATATTATACACACACATAAGATAACTATATAACTATATATATATATGTGTGTATATATGTATATATATATATATAATTACTACACACACACATACACACATATAAAAGATAAATATAACTACATAAATATAACATATATATATGAGTGTATATATACATATATATACACATATATGTATATGTATGTATATATAAATAAATACATATATATATATATATATATATATATATATATATATAAACATAAATATATATCAACACATACACATAAAAGAACTCTGATGAGCATAGTGCAATGGCTCTCCCAGCATAGGGAAGCTCGAGAACCATTAAAGCCTCTTTCTTAGCCTGGGTAGAAGCAAAGCTCATTAAAATCCTAAGAACCATTAGAGACTCGTTCTTAACCTGATTAGAATCCAAGCTCATCAAGATGATGTAGCCACCCTTAACTCAGATAACAAATCTAAAGACATCGTTGCTTAAAGCATAGTAAAAACACAAGGAATGCCATCAGGTAAGCATCGGCAGGTAAGCATCGGACTCTAAGTAATCTTGCCGGAGATCAAAATGCGTCAATGGCATAAGAGTTCAAAAGTTAAGTCACCAACAGGCCAAAATGTACCTAAAGCAAAAGAGTTAAGTGTTGGGTTGTAAAAGGCCATATGAGCCCACACGTATTTCCTCAGACAATCACATCATTGGTACATCAACGCAAAATTCCTTCACAAGTCGAGTCGCTTGTGCTGGAGAGACAAGCATAAGGGTGTAGTTGAGTCACCTATGCGAGATGCGGTAGACATAAGAGTCAAGTCCAAATGAGTCAGGAGAGTAGCAACGGACCTAAGCCTTTAAAATACACAAAGGGAGTAGACATGAACCTCACCATCAACTATGGATCCCCATTGAGTGTACTTGCACATCATGTTTCATGCACGTGCAAGTACACATGCATGAACCTCACCATTAAACCCCCCTTCTAAGTGTACTTGAATGCATATTTCATGCATTCAAAGCATACCTAGGAGTGTCCACCGTAAAGGACATATAAATCTAGGCACTAGTCAACTGTTGGGACCCATACACCTAGAAGGCACTTGGGAAAACCCAAAAAACACCCAATTTTTTTTAATTTTTGATCAAGGTCCAATCAACGAATTCAACTCTCTAGTCGAGGATCGGTCAAGCCTACTCTTAAATCGATGATTCTACACCTCTTATCACCAAATTCCAAAATGGACATAGGTCCTCCAATTGTCAGCATAGTCCAATCGTGACACAAGACCAATCGGCCACTTCAATCATCGAACCTTCAATCGCGGTCGATCACTATCTCCAATTGCCTCAAGTCCAGTTGACCAATCCAACATATGCAATCGGGCAATTGCTAGTCAAGCCAAGTGATCCGATCGCCCAAGTACATGGTCCAATCGCTATAATTTTTATATTAGCTATTGCTTAATTAAATTTTTTTCTCTTGAGTCAACTAATAGAATATATTAAAAGACACGTGTTAAAATAAAAAACTCCACAGCAGCCCAAATTTCCATTCATAGCATAAAAAGTAAATTAACAAATTTAATAAACCTAAATTAAATGAGGCTTATTTGCATCACAAGATAGAGTAAAAGTTTTTTTATAATTATCGAGATATACACCAAGGTTAATATAGCTTTCAAGAATTACATATATGCAAGATGTATAAAAAATAAAAATAAGGATCCTCGCATAGGAGGATCTCTCCAGTATCACATACGTCACGCCAAGTGCATGTCCTTATCAATGTGGTGACCCTCTTTACATGAACAACTAAATTCAAAATGTCACGAAAGATGTCCACTAGATATGTCTCTATAGTCTCCTGTAGTGCCTCCATGGCCTGAGGTATCCACTGTGTAGATTATGGGTTTCCTAGAACATCATGTCCATTTAGAGCTACATGTCCTACAAAATCTCCTGCACAACACGTTGTAAAGATGCCTTCGAGATGACTAGGTCAGCTGAATTTTGGTATTTCCTAATCTCATAGGAGAGCCACAGTGCCAGGCCTCCACCTACACTTACGATGTTTCTGCGATGGTGGTAGGGGAGAGGGGGGAAGGGGTGGTCCTCCAGGCCTTTCCTCCGTAGGCCAAACTCCTTTTCATTTTTCTTGGTGCGAGATATGCTCTTGGAGATGAGATAGAGAAATAAGGAGACATGAGGGTTACTCTCTTGAAAAGTACATGTAGTGCTTTTCCTTTATAGAGCTTGTAATATTTATCGTACCAACCTCAAGAAAGGTGCCTTGATAATAATCAACTCGGGATTCTTTTAGGACCTCCTAAGTTCACGAAGGGCGGTGGTGCCTAGTCTTCATCTTCTCTTCTTATGCATAGGAATGCGAGCTTTACTAACTAAAGCAGTGGGAGTAGCTTTCCCATTTGGAGAAGCTTGACCTTTATCATTGTTGGTGTCAGTAGGTTCACTAGATTTGGATGAATAAACCTATGTCTTGGTAGGTATCTTCTTTGCATATGTTCCTTGGTGCACGCTATACTTATAAGCTAGAAGGAATGGAGAGAAATGAAATAAGTGTCTTCATTTATAAATGGGACTTAATATAAGTTACTATTAAAAAATATCAACAC
The DNA here is from genome assembly GCF_041138505.1 of Cibotium barometz. Lineage (NCBI taxonomy): Eukaryota > Viridiplantae > Streptophyta > Polypodiopsida > Cyatheales > Cibotiaceae > Cibotium > Cibotium barometz. Next base: position 9,104,406 of record NC_141075.1, read on the forward strand.
CATGAATACTTTGAAATGGTGTTATTCATGTTGACTATAGTAAATACCTATTTTTTGAAACATTGGATTTCTCAAATACTCTCATAAGCATAGAATGTTATTGTTATTTCTGAATTATAACTTTGAATCACTTTCATCACTACTTTCTACTCGATGTTTCCATTTGCTCTATTGATTGTGTCCTAACCGGTTGTCAACTGTTTTGTATGATGTTCTCTAGCCATGCTATTTTTGTGTCTTTCCATTCCTCACTTTATATATTGCTCTACAAACTACTTCTGTATCATTGGATTTGGACTTTATTAATTTGTCCTCGTACCATTATTGGAGTAGCTACCTCATAGGGTTGGAATCACTACTCCCACCTCCATGCATTGAGCTTGCCAATGAGATTGTTGCATGCCTTATGTGGACCATATCACCAAACTTACTTGTACGGACAAAGTATGGACCATGAGCCTCACGTATGTGCTACATTGAAAAACACAGGATCCATAATTAAGCTCAAAATATTATATTCACATTTTAATTGTAACAAAATGATAACTAGTCTTATCATATAGTGTGTGATGCAATTTGAAGTCCTTTGCCATTGAGTTATGAAAGTTTACTACGTTTCATTGGAATCTTTTACAAAAGAAGTGTCAATTTATCAAGTGGCGGTAAATGTGTGACTATCCACACATTTACCTTTGCTATCCATGTCTGTTTCTCCCATTACTCTGAGCAGGGGGACAACCATGTGTAGTTTTTTCCATGCTTCGGGTGGTTGTAAGATGAGGTTATCTAGTTTCATGTCGTGGGCGCCCTTGGCTTTAGCTGAAAAACAGGCATTTTTTCAAGAAGAATAGCCAATCTCTCATAGTTAGCCAAGGAGTTTCACTTCAAGGTCTTCTAATGAAACATCATATGCAAAGTTGGGCACCTAAAACTATAATCTGATCGAATATCCAATAATTGCAAATCCCCTTTTCTTTGGGAACCAAGTTTGTATACAGGCCCTGTCCTAGGTTTAGACAGGTATAGTGAATGTGAGTAAATTGCCTATAACTTTTACATTATTACTCATATGATGTTCCCACTTTGCATATCACAAATACAAATAACATAGAGCTTAACTTGATTTATCGAGTAATTTTTGATGTGTTCTACTATTTTCTATATTATTTAAAAGATATTAGAATTGTTAAAAAACATACTATTTTATCCTCCCACCACATCTACCATTTAAAATGCTCAAATTGTATGGATCTAGTGATGATTAGATTGGGAAAGATTAGTATAATGTGGGTATAAGGTAAAATTACAAATCTAACGGTTTGATTTTTGTAGATTTACTTTGGAAAATTTATTATGACTGTTAGAGGCCCATTAAATCAATAGTAATTTAATTCTAGAAAATTAAATATTGAATCTTTCAATCTAAAAACTCAAGGGATCAATACTCTTGTTGCCATGAATTTATCAAAAAAAAATTTGGCTTGATTTGAGTATGGGAAGGTCTATTTTCAATCCTCCCAAGTGAAAATTCCCATATTGTGTCCACTCTCCCCTTTTCAAGTCTAAAACCAATCCTAGTTAGGTTTGGAAATCTAGGCTTGGTAAACTTCACAGCTTAGGTTTCATTCCATGTGTGAGGCTTGGGTAGGCCCAAACCTTATATATGCATGCCACTTTATGTCCACGTGAGCATCGAGAGGATCCACATAAGCAGCTTGCCACCTCCACACTCCATGTCAACATGGTCAACCTAGTTGACTCCCCACCTCATCATCCTAGTCATCATTAATGCCACATCATCTTGCCACCTTTGCATGCCACCTCGCACATGGTGACATGGCATGCCACATCATGGAATTGCCACATCAACCATAATAGTGCCACATGTCAAGAGAATGCCACGTGTCATGCACGCTTGTGACACGTGGCATCTCCTTCCCACCTCCCCTCTTTTTTCAAAAACATATTTTTGGAAAAGTTAATTTAGTAATTTAGAGAAATAGAATATAGAAATTTAAATAATAAAATATATGTAACTTATTAAATAAAAGAATTTAAAATCACTAATTTTAAAGGATTATATTTTGGGATTAGATCAATAAAAATATTATTAAAGATCATATTATTAATTTTAAATTTTTTTTTAAATTTTATATTTCTTGAAAATTTTTTATGTAGAATAAACCTTTGAATAAAATTTGAAAAAAATACTTTATTTAAAAAAAGCAATTATATAATTATAAAATAAAAGATATCTTTAAAGATATATTTATATATCTAGTAATGATAAATATTTAGACTTGTTAATAAATATTATAAATAATATTAATTTTTAAGTGGATAATAGTTTATCTTTAATTATCTTTATGTTTATCTTAGTTATCCAATCAATCGTAGATAGGAAATCCAGTGAGATTTGAAGTGGATAACCTATTTTTCCTATATAATCACACATCTCTAGTACTATCCCACACTTATCTCTAGTACTATCCCATCATTGAGCCTTTATAATATTTTCTCTCTTAGCTTCCTTGAGAATGGGTTCTCAAAGTCGTAGGAGTCGGAAACGTGATAGGACTAGACTCCCCCCCATCCACCAAGTTCAAGAGGAGGAGAGGAGAAGGGTAGCTCGTGAGAGAAAGAGAGAGTGGAGAGCACGTCAACGAGCAACACCTTCCGTTGGCGATGATCCAAGCCTTGCTCCTCCTCTTCCACTTCCTCTCCCTTCGCCCTCTTCCCCCCCACTACCCCTTAGTTTAGATAATCCACATGAACCCGCCCTTCTTGAGTCCTCTCTTCTACAAGAACCCACCCCCCTCCTTTGGGCGCCCTTCGTGTGGATAGGAAAGAACTATCAAAGTCAGGGGCACATCGTCGTGCCCATGCAATCTTCCATTCCTATTTCAAAGACCTCACGTCTTCATCACAGGCATGTGTGCTTGATGCTTTGATTGATCTGCCCAACATGGCCAACTGCAGGGCGCTTTCCGACATTGGAGGTCGAAGAGAGAGGAGAGCTGGCATGGCAGTGCTACAAAGTGTTCGTCATTCCTATATACTTAACAAGAAGAGGAACTCTGCGGACGCTTTGGCTGCTCGACGAGCTATTGTGGCAGCCATAAGTAGCTCCCAAATGAAGGGTAAGGTTAGTGCCACATCTCGCATCCTTTCCATAGCACCACACGCACTTAGAGTTGGGTCTATTAGGCGACAAAGTTTAGATGCCAATGAGGTTGGTGCTATGTGGGCGAGTAGTGGTCGTGTAGCTAGGCATGATCGCCTACTAGATGAAACCACTAGAACCTTGATAGAAAGTTTTTGGGAGGAGAATTGTCGTGCATCGCCAGTTTTCAAGAAAGCTTTGCGTAAGAGAGTGACAAGAGGAGTGTTCATTGAGCACGGTGCTTGCTTTCTTGAAATGTCCCAAACTGAGTTGTATTCTCAGTTTGTGGCTTCGTATCCAGAGCTTAAAATTGGGCAAAGGTCATTTGAGGGGTGTAAGCCTTGGTTTGTGAGGTACTCACGTCAGCGTGACACATGTTGTTGTCGCTACCATGTTGAGTTCAAACTTTTTTATGATGTGTTCCGTTCTCTTAGTGGGCATAGAGAGTTGCCTCGTAGTCCACGTGATTTCATCCACTCTCTTTTGTGTGCACGCACGGAGGATGCCCAGTTCCATAGGATGCCTTGTGTGGAGAGCAATTGCACATCATGTGGTTCACTTGCACATCTACAGATGGTAGATCTTGATGCAAGTGACCAAGAGATAGTGGCATGGCAACGTTATGAGTATGTGACACACCAGCTCCAGAGTGGTGGACAGTCCAGGAAGTTGCAGCTTGTGGACAAACATACACCACGTTGTCACTTCACAGCCACATTTAGGGAGCAGATCTACCCCTACATACGGCACAGTCATTGTGCCAAGTGGCAGGATCGTCAGTTCCGAGCATGCCTAGCAGAGTTTCCTATTGGTGTGGTCATCTCTGTGATTGATTTTGCAGAGAACTACACTTTCACACCTTTTCAGGAGATACAATCTGAGTATTACTTCTCAGAGCAGGTAATGGTTATATTTTGTAATATTTGTTTTATGTTTGAGCTACATTACTTAATTGATTTTTTGTGTCCTAAACGTATGTATTGCTTACCTCACCAGGTTGCTATTTTGGTCCACATTAGCTATCGACATGCAAAGGCTCATGTAGATGGGATAGCGAGTACCCCCGAGACCCGTGTCATTATTCGAGAGTATCATTTCTATATCAGTGATGATTGTTCACATGATGCACATTTTGTGCAACACTGTTTTCGTCTCCATGACGATTTTTTAGGAGATTGTGGGATCAGACATGTCCAGCGATGGGTTTGGTCGGATGGTTGTGGCGCACAGTTCAAGTCATCACGTCAATTCTATTGGCTCTACAGGTAGTACTTATGGCTTTCTTACATTTACAATTAAACTAAATTCACTAGAACATCTTAAAGAAAACAATAACTAAGACTATCTTTTATGGATTTATAGGTGGCATGTGCAGTCTAGTATCCCAGTGATTTGGTCATTCTTTGAGACTGGTCACGGGAAGGGTGAGCATGATGGTGCAGGCGCGTGTGTGAAACGTGCCTTGAGGCGTCATCAGCTGCGACAGGATGCTCAGCGGTTCAGAGATGCGGGCCACGTAGTCGAGTGGTGCTCCCAACATTTGTGTGGGAGTGCAGCATCATCGTACCCCAAACGTGATGCTCGGATTGTCAGGAGATTTTTTTGGCATGTGGATGGTGGCATGATTGACCGTAGAGCCTCCCATGATTGTGACACAGTACCTGGCACCTTGGGCTTACATTCCATCAGGAGCACGTGCATGGCGGCCCCCACGATTTACACACGACGGTTTGCATGCTTCTGTGGAGCATGTATGGATGGCGATTGGTCACATTGTGCCTTGAGAGGATGGGCAGATGCATGGATACAGACATTCCTCTCCCCCGAGCATCCTTCACATCCAGTGGTGTCTAATGAGCACATAGGTCCTGCGTTCATGGTCAGTTATGATGACCTGATAGATTTGCTACAGGAGGGTGATGTATTTGCTGTTATTGCCAGTGAGGGAAATAGCGAGGGAGTAGACTACTATCTGATGAGTTGCACTAGGCCAAAGTGCATGCTTTGACCAGGATACAGTGGATGATCATGGGTTTTCTTATGACGCCCATAGCATGATTGTGGCAGGCCGGTTCTACCAGCAGATTCAACTTCATCAGGGGAGTCTTGAGTTCCAGCAGTGGAAGTGGGAGTTAGAGGCATTTCAGTTCTCTCATCTAGTGGTTGCTACCAGGCTCAGTCTTGTTCGAGTACAGAGCCGAAAACACAGTTCTCACCCTCGTTTTCGGCTTCGAGTGGATGACCATGAGAGCATTCTAGAGCAGTTGAGAGCTAGAGAGGGTGCTGCTGACTAGATCTCTATCTTGATAGTGACTAAACTCAGACTAGCTGGATTAGCTCACTTACATTGTACTTAGATTTTTGGACAGTGACTAACCTCAGACTAGCTGGGGTAGCTCATTTTCATTCTGATGTACTTATTTGATGTTTATATCATTATGAGTTTTCTCATTATTGAGTATCATTACATTTTAGTTGATGTTCTTGATTTTATTATATTTTTTAACACTTTGGCTATCATATTGTTTGTTGAAAATCTCCATGCCATCGTACCCAAACATGCTCTGATGGGGACCAAACTTTGCAAGCATGGGGAGGGGACCCACCCCCACATGCTTGCAAAGTTTGGTCACAATCAGAACATGTTTGGATTGGTAATTAGCGCCCAGTGCGGGTTTTTGAAGTCTCTTGGTGCTTAAGAGGCCATGGAAAATCCGGGCCTTCCCCATACCATCGTACCCAAACATGCTCCGATGGGGACTAAACTTTGCAAGCATGTGGGGGTGGGTCCCCCCCACATGCTTGCAAAGTTTGGTCACAATCAGAGCATGTTTGGATTGGTAATTGGCGCCCAGTGCGGGTTTTTGAAGTCTCTTGGTGCTTAAGAGGCCATGGAAAATCCGGGCCTTCCCCATACCATTGTACCCAAACATGCTCTGATTGTGACCAAAATTTGCAAGCATGTGGGGGGGGGACCCGGGCCTTCCCCATACCATCGTACCCAAACATGCTCTGATTGTGACCAAACTTTGCAAGCATGTGGGGGGGGGGACCCCCCCCCCCCCCACATGCTTGCAAAGTTTGGTCACAATCAGAGCATGTTTGGGTATGATGGTATGGGGAAGGCCCGGATTTTCCATGGCCTCTTAAGCACCAAGAGACTTCAAAAACCCGCACTGGGCGCCAATTACCAATCCAAACATGCTCTGATTGTGACCAAACTTTGCAAGCATGTGGGGGGGACCCACCCCCACATGCTTGCAAAGTTTGGTCACAATCAGAGCATGTTTGGATTGGCAATTAGCGCCCGGTCTGGATTTTTCAAGTCTCTTGGTGCTTAAGAGGCCATGGAAAATCCGGGCCTTCCCCATACCATCGCACCCAAACATGCTCCGATGGGGACCAAACTTTGCAAGCATGGGGGGGGCCCCACTCCCACATGCTTGCAAAGTTTGGTCACAATCGGAGCATGTTTGGATTGGTAATTAGCGCCCAGTCCGGATTTTTCAAGTCTCTTGGTGCTCAAGAGGCCATGGAAAATCCAGGCCTTCCCCATACCATCGCACCCAAACATGCTCCGATGGGGACCAAACTTTGTAAGCATGTGGGGGTGGGTCCCCCCCACGTGCTTGCAAAGTTTGGTCACAATCAGAGCATGTTTGGATTGGTAATTAGCGCCCAGTGCGGGTTTTTCAAGTCTCTTGGTGCTTAAGAGGCCATGGAAAATCCGGGCCTTCCCCATACCATCGTACCCAAACATGCTCTGATAGGGACCAAACTTTGCAAGCATGTGGGGGTGGGTCCCCCCCACATGCTTGCAAAGTTTGGTCACAATCAGAGCATGTTTGGATTGGCAATTAGCGCCCAGTCCGGATTTTTCAAGTCTCTTGGTGCTTAAGAGGCCATGGAAAATCCGGGCCTTCCCCATACCATCGTACCCAAACATGCTCCGATAGGGACCAAACTTTGCAAGCATGTGGGGGTGGGTCCCCCCTACATGCTTGCAAAGTTTGGTCCCCATCGGACCTTGTTTGGATTGGTAATTGGCGCCCAGTGCGGGTTTTTCAAGTCTCTTGGTGCTTAAGAGGCCATGGAAAATCCGGGCCTTCCCCATACCATCGTACCCAAACATGCTCCGATGGGGACCAAACTTTGCAAACATGTGGGGGTGGGTCCCCCCCACATGCTTGCAAAGTTTGGTCACAATCAGAGCATGTTTGGATTGGTAATTGGCGCCCAGTGCGGGTTTTTGAAGTCTCTTGGTGCTTAAGAGCCCATGGAAAATCCGGGCCTTCCCCATACCATCGTACCAAACATGCTCTGATTGTGACCAAACTTTGCAAGCATGTGGGGGGGACCCACCCCCACATGCTTGCAAAGTTTGGTCCCCATCGGAGCATGTTTGGGTACGATGGTATGGGGAAGGCCCGGATTTTCCATGGCCTCTTAAGCACCAAGAGACTTGAAAAACCCGCACTGGGCGCTAATTACCAATCCAAACATGCTCTGATTGTGACCAAACTTTGCAAGCATGTGGGGGGGACCCACCCCCACATGCTTGCAAAGTTTGGTCCCCATCGGAGCATGTTTGGGTATGATGGTATGGGGAAGGCCCGGATTTTCCATGGCTAAGCACCAAGAGACTTGAAAAACCCGCACTGGGCGCTAATTACCAATCCAAACATGCTCTGATTGTGACCAACCTTTGCAAGCATGTGGGGGGGACCCACCCCCACATGCTTGCAAAGTTTGGTCCCCATCGGAGCATGTTTGGGTACGATGGTATGGGGAAGGCCCGGATTTTCCATGGCCTCTTAAGCACCAAGAGACTTCAAAAACCCGCACTGGGCGCCAATTACCAATCCAAACATGCTCTGATTGTGACCAAACTTTGCAAGCATGTGGGGGGGACCCACCCCCACATGCTTGCAAAGTTTGGTCTCCATCGGAGCATGTTTGGGTACGATGGTATGGGGAAGGCCCGGATTTTCCATGGCCTCTTAAGCACCAAGAGACTTCAAAAACCCACACTGGGCGCTAATTACCAATCCAAACATGCTCTGATTGTGACCAAACTTTGCAAGCATGTGGGGGTGGGTGCCCCCCCATGCTTGCAAAGTTTGGTCCCCATCAGAGCATGTTTGGGTACGATGGCATGGAGATTTTCAACAAACAATATGATAGCCAAAGTGTTAAAAAATATAATAAAATCAAGAACATCAACTAAAATGTAATGATACTCAATAATGAAAAAACTCATAATGATATAAACATCAAATAAGTACATCAGAATGAAAATGAGCTACCCCAGCTAGTCTGAGGTTAGTCACTGCCCAAAAATCTAAGTACAATGTAAGTGAGCTAACCCAGCTAGTCTGAGTTTAGTCACTATCAACAGCAACCCAATCAAAATCGTCATCTCTAACTGCCGGTTGACGTGCGCGTCGAGGCTGCTGTGCACGTCGAGGAGGCTGTGCCGGCTGCGGGGGTCGTCGAATGTCTGCGGGGAGGTCTGCCTCAAAGGCAGGATCGTGAGCTGGTGCCGGTGCACTTGGGAGCTCACGAGTCCCAAAAGCTGCTATGGCCCTCTCTCTCTCTCTACGTCGTGCTAATGCAAGACGCCTCTGTCTGTAAACCCAAAATCTATAATCTGCAATGGTGCGTGTCTGCCACTCTGCTCGTGTAAGCTCCTCTGCTGTAAGGACACGCTGCTCATGAGAAGCAGCACTGCTGCTAGCACCATCACCCCTAGGGCCAGCACCACCCACGCGCTCATATGCTGTGACCTGGCTCTCATGTAGGACTCTCTGGTAAGCGTCGAACTCATGTGAGCTCCACTCTATCTCAGGAGGCACCTCAGGCTCCTGGGCTCTATCGTCGAAGGCGTCGAGTCCCAAGTCCATAGCTGATGTAAAGTCGACAGGCCTGCCAGTCCTGGCATCTACTCGAACAAGGCCTGGGTGAAGATCATCGATGCCCAATACCCTGTACGTCGCTAGGTCGACGCGTGCACGGCAGGAGGGGCATGCTGAGAACCGGACTAGCTCCTGGGTGATGCAAGACAAGTGGAAAATATGTCCACATCCCAGGGCATATCCTCCTGTACTATCAATGTCCTCGATACATAAAGAGCAGCACGCATCACGTAGGAAGGGTGGTGCATCCTGCGGGAGAGGTCATCGAAAAACCTCTGTGAGGACAGGCCATGGATATAAAGGTAGGTAAGGCACTGTCACGTCCGAGGATCTACGATACTCTCGAACATGCAGCATCAGCTGCTCTGCCCTGTGCTGGGCAATCTGCTCCATAATCTGATGATGCTGTGCCTCAGCTCTGGAGCTCTCTACCTCGGTCCGAGCCTACGCAAAAAAGTAAAGCATTAAAATAATTGATTAGTCTCTCATTAGGTATTACTTAAAGAAATTTATAACTTAGGACCTTAATTATAACTCTTTTACGTGCAAGAGAAACCTACCTGCTGGATGTTGGACTCTCTCAGATGCTGTGCCTCTGCAGTAGCTGCCTCTGCCATCTGTAATGCAGCTCTGAGGCGGTCAATCTCCGCTCTCGCCTCTACCAACTCCTGAGTAAGCCTCTCAATGGTAGGTGTGGGAACCTACGTGACACAATCAACCATGCTGCTCATGTAAAAATATAGAAAAGTATATATAAACATGAAGATAAATGACCAAAAAAACTTAAGACGTAATATATATGTAAATACCTCCACATCTGTCATCGGTATAGATCGTGAGAATAGGCGCACCACGTGCTGGATGCTCTCCGTGGTACTCCGTACGTCAATGCCGACCTGCGTGCCAAGAGCCTCTACTGTCGACAATGGCACAAATGAAGGATCTGTGGTAGGTGCTACACGAAGGGCTGGTGGAGGCCGCCTACCCTGGTCCTGGAGACGGCCTCGGCCAGCACCACCACCGAGATGGCTGGTGTAATCCACCTCCTCCCCTAAGACAAACTCCGCATATAACTGCTTTGCGAAGTATATGGGAATCTGGCGGTTGTTCGGCATCCTCCCATATGCGGCAACATATCGACTATAGATATGTGCCGCCATACGAGGATGCGAACACCGCGAAATAGTGAGGGGCTTGCCTGCCCCAGGCCTCATCCCACGACTATCGAGGAAAAGATCTAGGTAAGCTCCATCCCTAATAGGAGCAAGATCACAGACCTGACGATATGTCAGGCCATGTGACACAGGAGCAGCGCGATGGTGGGCTATCCACTTATCTACATAAACAATATCGTGAAGGCTACGAAGGGACGCAAGCATCGCCTCCAAGTCTGCCACGATATGTAATGTAGACGGAGTGTCTCTAGCACTCCTACGGATAGTCGCTAACTCGCGGTCTATCTCCGCGATGAGGTCCGCAATAGATGAGCGGCCCTCCTCGTGGCCCTCCATGCTAAAACCTAAGCCAAATGTGAAGGGTCCAATGTGAAGGGTCTAATGCTTAGTGCTAAGTAGCACTAATGAAGCTAAAAAACAAAGCTAATGGGCTCACTAATGCTAATCCAAATCAAGAGAGCAAGGAGAGTGAAAACGACTTGTGACAATGAGGCAAAAAAAAAAGTTTTCCGATTTTATAACCTCGATCGAGGTTCGGTAACATCATGCAATTTAGGGTTTGCAAGATTAACGCTCTGGATATTAGGGTTAGTGCAACATACGGCCAAGATACACACCTAATTTTAGGGTTGGGGAAGGATCGACGGCTGAGATTTGATATTACTATCTCGTTCGAGGTACATGGACGGCCACGATTTAAAGGCATTACCACGACAAGGTATCTCGACGGTCAAGATTCATTATATACCTCGATCGAGATATTTAAACGGCCGAGATCGCATCTTCCAACGTACGTGAATGGACGGTATAGATTGCGTTTACGTATCTCGATCGAGATAATTGGACGGTGGATATTGCATCTACGTATCTCGATCGAGATATTTGGACGGTGCAGATTGTATCTCTGTATCTCGATCGAGATATTTGGACGGCTGAGATTTGATCTCAGTATCTCGATCGAGATATGGGGACGGTGGAGATTGTATCCCATTACCTCGAACAATGAATGGTCGCGATTTGATGTAAATTTCTCGTTCGAGATACGTGGACGATGGAGATGTGCTGGTCAAATATGCCTAGGGGGATATAGCGTGGCCCTGATGTGGATCCAAGTGGCATAGTTATCTCGATCGAGATAATGTGGTGGCGGTGATATGTATTGGTGACATGGATGACGCCTGGAAACCCGGACCTGCTAGCGTGGCATTAGTTGGCATCTCGATCGAGATATGTCGATTTAGGCTCGGGAGGCACGTGTCGTCTTTTAATTCGCGGCACTATCACGATCGAGGTACTCCGCCCGAGATGCATGGATGTCCCAATTTTAGAGAGAGTGAACGAAAGTGAGTACCCTCATCTTGCAACCACCCCTTCATACTTTTTCGATTGTTTTACAAGCAACTTACCATCTTCATCTCTTATTGGAGAAAGAATTTCCTAGCCTTTTCTCTCCCAAATCATGGTTTGTATATTTCCACTCTTTCTTGATTTTTCCTTGTTCTTTTTTATTTCTACTTAGTTCTCAAGTAGCAAATTTCTAGTCTTTCCTGACTTTTCTTATTTTTTTAAATTTCTGATTAGGTCGCGTGTAATCCAACATTGGATAAAACTTATTTTACCTTCTTGCATATTGCCTTAGCATCTAAGCGGGTTGTATCTTGTAGGCAAATTGCATATTGCCTTCTTGCATATTGCCTTAGCATCTAAGCGGGTTGTATCTTGTAGGCAAAACACACGTACTTAAATACCAACTTTTCTATTATTCTTATTATACAATGTAGGTGCAAAAGTGGACTCTTGTGAAGGTTATTTCTGAAATAGGATCCCACTTAAGATCTTATGGAATCAACTTTTTATTCTTTTGAACACGCTGGTCATGGGTTGGAACACCAGTTTGTCCTGTCCTTGTAATCTAGTGTTTGTTCCCGTCCTTATCTTTATTTTTGGATTGCATATAAGCAAGGGAACTCAGCTAATGTAGTATTTGAAACACTTAATATACATTTCAACATTTTTAAATTTCTAGCAAAATGTCATTCTAGCTCGTAGTCAACAAATCTTTAGTACATCCTTGCCTTTCTTTATGGATTGCATATAAGCAAGGGAACTTAGTTGATGTAGTATTTTAAACACTAAATATACATGTCAACATTTTTAAATTGCTAGCAAGATGTCATTCTAGCTCGTAGTCACCAAATCCATCGACATATAAAACTTTACTATTGTGTTGTAATTGTACAATATCTAGTAGCTCTATTAAGTTTAAAAAATCTTTAGTACATCTCATGATCCTCCTTTGGCACCTTAAATGCAACATGCAACCATATTTCATTCTCTAGTTCTGCACACTCCAATTGCACAGTAAAATATTTCGGATGTTTTGAATTAATTTTGAAATCCAAGGCCCTATTCATTAGTGTCTAGCTAACACTCTTTACAACTTCACTCTCATCAAGCTTCAAAACAAATTGAAGCTTACCTCTGCACTCTTCAATAGGCATGTTCTAGAACTTCACCCTTGTTGCTTGTAGCTTATGTATATCAAATACATAAAGTTATTATTTATATACAATTTAAAGGGTAGTTCCTTCTATCTAGACTTAAGCATCTGTGTATATTCCAAATGCATTGGCTCAACAATTGTGTCTAATACTTTGCATTAAGATCTTTCCCAACCTACTTCACATGGGAATGGTTTAGAGATGGGTATCACTTATCTCTTGTTAAGCATAGCCTTGAACCCTATATCCAATTGCTTATAAATCATAGCAGAGGATTGTGAGCTAATCCCTACCTTGTCACATATGCCTTGAGCATCTCTAGGTGTGAAGGTATTGCTTACCTCCTTTAAACATACTCTTGTAGTATCATCACCAATGGTTTTGAACTTAGGATTTTTCAATGTAGACTTTACCACATGACTTTGCTTACTTTTACATTTGTAATTGTATCGTCAACCTATTCACTTGGGTTAGAAAACATATTCTTTGTGCATCTTACACATTGTGCATAAACCCCCAATTATACTACCCACTCCCTTTGGTCAACTCATGTAGTGGTTTTAGCAGCTTCATGTGCTCACATTCTTCTTTGGTTTTCGTTGAAGGTCCAACAACAACAACAATCTTTGCAAGAATTGCTGCCTTCTTTTTGTTCTCCTTCTCCAAACCTTGCATTTTGCAATTTAGTTCTCCATTATCTACCTTGACAATATGTACCACATTTTCCATAACATACATCTCATCTTATAGATTAGGACACTCTCTCTTCTTTTCACTTAGTGATTTTGTGAGCTCTTTAATCCTTCTATCCATCTCCATTATGGTGCATTAAATAGATGTGTAAACATTGTAAGCTTACATGCAAGTCTCCTAGTGTATCCCAATAATCTTGCATTGCCTTCACACATATGAAATAAAAGATATAAGCTCACTAAATTGTGGAGGTCTTTGGGTAATTGGATCGGGTGGATAAATACAGCCCTTAACCTGAAGGTTGACATGTTTTTTCCTTGCATTTCTCTCTTGTTGCATTATCTCCAGTTGCCTTTCACTTGTTGTCCTCTTGTATAGCGATGCACTAAATTATTGGAAGTGAATGTCTCTCTTCCTATTCCAATCTACAACCTAGAATCAATAGCAGTATTCTATCATTATTAAACATAACTATCAACCTAAAATTAGCGTCGTTTTTCTTTTGGACTTTGTAAGCTTTGTTAAAAATCTTAATGATTATAAGCTTAGGGTTTTTAGCATATTAAAGCTTAAATTATTACATAAGCTTATAAAGCTTATTTTCAAACCATTCCAAGAACTCAAAGAAGAAGAGGGGATTTTGCTTAAAGGGGAAATTCAAAAAAATTTAAATTTTACAAGGTACATATTAAAACTTTTAGAATGGAATTTTGAAATAAAATTTTTGCCATCAAACAACATCAAAGAAAACTTCAGCAAAAATTATTATCCTTGTTATCTTCTTTGACATTTTTTAATCCTTTTGAAGACTTATTCAACGAGTTATTATTTGGATTTATTGTCAACATCAAGGTGTTATTCGATTATTATTCGTTGGATGCCATCAACTTTGAGTGCTTCAACAAGGCTTCTTTCGAATATACGAGAGCCAGATGAGCTTGTTACTTTTTCTATTTTATTTTAGCACTTTCATATTATTTTGCTTTGTTCTTCTACAATTTCAACTTATCCTCTACCCCCAACCATTCAAGAACAACTTCAGTCATTTCAAAATTAGATTCTTGTTGATAAAAAGTTAGGATGGATTTAGAAGATAGGTTATCCTGCAAAAAGAGGCATAGACATGTCAATGCTACATCTTTAGATTCGGATGGTGATCAAATTTAGAGAACCATACAAGCTACTCTTAGAGCTCACGAGTCTACAAAAGAAAAAAAGATTAGCCGCAAAGCTTTTTCTTTCCAGAATTTTGATGGTAAAAAGGATGCTCGCACCATACTTACTTGGCTCAGTCAACTAGATGATTATTTTTCAGGGGAGAAATTCTCTGAGAAGGACAAAATCTAATGTACTACCAATCACTTGGTGGACAAAATGCAGCATTATGGTGGAATGTCATTAGAACCAGCAAGCACAAACCAAAATCTTGGAAGAGATTTCAGAAACTCATCAAGAAAGATATCCTACCTTTACAATATAAAGCTACGGCTCTACAACGATGGTCTATATTCAGACACCTTGACAAAGAGAATATATCAGCTTATGTGGATAGGTTTTGGGCAAGCCTTGTTACAAATACAGGGAATCGAGAAGGTTCACACCAAGGATCAAAGAAGAAAGTTCATATAGCAGGTTTGAAACCTACAATTTGATCAGAGGTGAACATGTTTCGACCACATTCTCTTAGCTCAGCTATTTCATTAACATTGTGAAAAGAAAAATGGTTTTCCCAAGAAACCAATGACACCCCAAACTTCAACATTAACATTTTTAAAGCCTTAAACCTCTCCAAAATCATTTGATACATCCCTTAATGACCATAACACAAGTATTCACACCAACGTAGATGATTCACAAAAAGCCAATAAATATAATTCAAAGAAGTGTTACAGGTGTAACGAGATTGGACGTATCGCATCAAATTGTTCAAGGAAGTCAAAGTTTATTTCACTAGGACTTAATATGATTGATAATGATGAAAAACAAAACTACCACTAGGACTCAATATGATTGATGATGAAGAAGAACAAGACTACCATGAGACCACAATGACTCTTGAGGTAATATATTAATTTCATTTGATTATTCTTACAATAAATTTTATTTAAGACTTTTTTTAGGGGTAAATTTCAAGGAGAGTTTTTATGCATCAAAAGTAGAACTTCTTTAAGGAACTGGCCCTTCCATCTTGAACTATTTTTTATGAAATTTTCACTATGTATTAGTCTTGTGGTATGGGACACGAGATTAATCTTGTGTAAAGGATTCCGATGTATACTTATCTCTAGATCTATGTGGGATAATTTCTGGTGGTATGGGATACTAGAATTTATTACACATAGAAATTCTTAATACAATATCTTTTATTATAATTAAAGAAGATACCTGAATTTATATATTATACGATAATTGATCTCCTTTAATTGCAATAAGCAAACATGCAACTGAGGTTAGTTGCTTATCCAAGTAGGAGGGATGTTACATAATATCCACCCTTTAGTTGTATAGGGATCCCCGAACACTAGTGTGCCATCCTAGTGAATTGGTATCATGGGTGATCCCGCATTAAATGCTGGTTACCTAGTGTTATTCTCGCATAGCTCGAGACCATGCTTGATGGGGGTATATTGTTGAGGTGTAACAAGTAGTTCCATGCTTGACAATTGTATTGTGGTCAAGTGAAACAAGTGGACTATGCTAGACAACTGCACACGATCGAAGTGCTTTTTGCAATTGATGTGCCATGCTAATTGAAAGTGTAACAAGTGGAAATACACACCATGCTAGATGATGTGTATAATAATACTCTCATCGTAGTGAAACAAGTGGTAAGTGTATGTTGTGTTTGTGCCTATTAACATTTCATATTGGGATTAATTGTAGAGAAGGGAAATTAATTGAAACAACTAATGTGCTTACGTTTGTGAGATAGGTGATGACCAGTGCACGTTTCACACATGGAGGATCTTGTTTATAGCATCATGAAATATTATTATTTCATATTATTTTGTTGGCCACGTACTAAAAGATTGTACATATTATTTATGTATGCTTATGCGTGGCGTTGCTATATTGTTAGCATATATTCTAGAAGAGTTTTGATTATTTACACTTAGTGTGTGAACAAGCTCTAGTGTTTGAGCTATTTTTGTAAAAGTGAAAAAGCAAGCCCAATTTTATACGCACAACTATTGTTAGCTCCTTTGGGCTATTTATTGAATACAATTCTCAAAAATACTTTTGTCGTGGAAGTGGAGCTACACACGTGAGGGAGGAGATTGCACCCAATCTTGTGTTCTTTGATTTTATGCTCTTGAGTTATGCTATGGTATCTATGGTTTATTTTTGTTATTTATCAACTTGTGGATTAATTAATTCTCCATGTACCTTGGTCCTGTAGCAATCATCCTCACATACAAAAGAAGATTTTTCCCAAGATATCTGATATCCAAGCTGAATGCGGCTTCAACCATAGCTTTAGTATCCTTTTGGTGACTATTTTTCCAGAATATCCTCTTTCTTGAACCAAAATTTGACTGCAGGTCTGGTGCCAACTGGGGTTTCAATAAAGGCAACAAATGTGTAGTCTATCTGCTTCACCTTCTTGCTCCATCTCTTGGTCTTTGGTTCAAACTTAGCTAGTTTAGACTTCACCTTTAGCTTTGAGAGACCGTGAAAATAGATAAACCAATCAGTTAGGAAAAGCCCAGTATGAGTGAAGGTCTCTCCCAACACTAAGGGTCAAGTGATGGTTTTCTGCAAGGCCTAAATCATTTGTATCAACGCCTCCATATTCAATTTGTTAACCAAACATATGGACCAATACATACATATACACTTATGCATCAACCCTGTTACATCAATTCCTGTGTCACAAGCCTTTTGAAATACAATATAGCTTCTGGAGTTCCAAATCTCCCACAAACAAAAAAATCTCATTATGTTAAAAATCAGGTCAACATGTCCATCATTAGGTGTCCATCTTCCTAATAAACAGTCCCCCCATTGACCTTGTACCCTTGTGTTGCTCTATGAACCCATTTTCCAATCTTGGTCTAAGTACTCCTAATGGTAGGGTAGTCCCAAAAAACATGCTTTCCATCCTCCAAAGTAGTTTTGCATCTAGGACAAAAACCATTGGTGAAGTTCCTTTGTACCAACTTAGATCTAATAGGTAAGACTCCCATACACACTCTCCATAGAAAGACTTGAGATTTTGTAGGAATTTCAGTCTTGCATATTGCCTTCTATTTCTTTCTCCAAGTACTAGAACTCTAGCTTACTCTCCAAATTTTATTGCAACAATAGATTACATTATCCTCACTCTTTCTAACACTACAACATGCCTAGGGCACAACATCATTTTCTAGTAGTGTTTCAGCAGCACTTTTTTTGTCGGGATGTCGGGGATTCTGTTCGCTACTCCGTAGCAAAATTTCATTACTCCACAGCATTTATATGGCAGGGAAATTTCGTTGCTGAGCATCACTTTTAGCAGCAAAATTTCGTTTTGCTATACTGTGATTTCATTGCTGAACAGAGAAGATAGTAGCGAAATTACGCTGCTATTTTCGTTGCATGAAATTCCAGAGAGTTGTTGGATGCTGAATTCTGAAAATACATGTCACATGCACACAGAAAATGATATAGAGTTCTAAAAAATCATCCATTAAAACCCTTGGAGCCATGTTTCGAGCAAAAAAGAAAGATAGTTGAAAACTTTTGAGAAGAGAAACAATGTCAGGATCATGAATCTATCCCATCTTATAATAAATCCATATGTGTTGCTTCATCAATGTCTATATCTAATGGAAGCTCGATGAAAAGATGGGGTTCTATATCAATATCAATATCAATATCACTATCATGATCCAATGAAAGCATTATCATGATTGATAGGTGACTCATCATCTTCTTCCGATTGGTGTTCCTCATGCTCTTCATCGGCCTTGTCTAAAATGTTTTCTTCATCGTCTTCTTCCAATGGGCCGATTTGAGGTATTACTTGCACCTCATCTAGAGGTTCAGCCTCCACATCTTGATCTTAAAAGATATGTTTTGAATGAGAGGAAACATGTATAGCATACCACCACTTTGGATCAATTCGATCGATGTGAAACACAACCTAATATCACAAAGCAAAGGGGCTACACTTTTATTATATTATATCAAGATTTAATTTGGGATTGGTTGGGTTACTAACCTATTGAAAGTGTTGAGGTAGTATGAAGGTATCTTTCTCATCATTCCAAAACTTGGTGGAATCAATTTGGAAGAACCCATTTGGATGTTTCTTCACGGTTGCTTGAGCACCTCTTTATATCACCTTGAACCATTTGACATCAAAGATGAATAGACTATATGCTCTAAATCCAACCTCAAGAATATCCTGAATAGTTTCACAATACTCAAGATTGTCCTCTATGAAATTGGTATCGTGTCTATTGGCTCGAATTTCTTGCTCAAAAGTTACCATCACACCACAATCAAATGTGTTTCTTTTAGAATCCACATGCTCCGTGCAAAAGTGCCTTCCCTCTGACCATATTGCATTATATTAGTTTGTACTAATATTAAACAAAAGCATGACATTTAGTATATATTAGTTTGTACTAACATTAAACAAAAGCATGACATTTAGTATATATAGTGCATTAAACAAGGTATATACGTGAGATAGAGACGAAGAATGTACTTACTTGAGGGTCACATCCTCTTGCATACTCATGCTCCTCTTGTGATCATCTCTCCATTTTGCGATGCCATCGATATTGCCATATGAAGCCATTCCATATTGATCACATTTGGTAGAGGCTCCAAGCTAGGCAGGAATGGCAAGCATCTATTTGCTCTTCCGAAAGCTCTTCTCTCATCCTTTTGTCTATTGATTGCATCATTGTATCTCCCAATCCACTTCTCTAGGATGGGACTATTTAGAATGCAGATGTATTCACCTTGTTTCATAGTGCTTCATCCAGTCTTTGTTGCCTTCCTTTTCCCTGAGGCACATTAGTGATTAGTCGATCATCCTCCTCATTTCTCCATACTCATGGCATGGAAGGATCTATGCAAGATAGATGTTTTGAGATATACACAAGAGACTCTTGCATCAACCATCCCTCTGCCATGCTTGCTTTTGGCCTTGCTATTTCTCCATACTCATGGCATGGAAGGATCTATGCAAGATAGATGTTTTGAGATATACACAAGAGACTCTTGCATCAACCATCCCTCTGCCATGCTTGCTTTTGGCCTTGCTATTTGTCTCACAAAGTCCTTCAAGGTTTTCATGAACCTTTCAAGGAAAAACATCCATCGAACATGAACAATGCCATACAATGCCACTTTATCAAACCAAATGAGCCACAAGATGCAATTGGCTAGTGAGAATTGTTCTAGGAAATTTGTCCTCGATCATACACACTGCCTCAATAGCATTGAGACGAGCCATCTCAATGGATGTATGATCTATCTCCTTTAAGGATATGTACCTACATATATAGCAATTATGTGTACTATTTGCCAATACATAACTTGTGAGTGCATGATAATTCCAAATAAGAAATATATCTAAGTGAATTGAAGAGAAGATTCATACCTCACCAAGCTTCCCATTTTGTAAATAGCATCTCTCACCTTCTTGTCTCCACAACCAACTATAGCAATTGGAAGAATAAACTATGCATAGAAAAAAATGGAAGTTAGTATATGAGCTTACAAATTATGTACCACAAAGAGAAAATGAAAAAGAGAATATTTATATACCTATAATATCTTGTGCCAATCATGTGTCTTAAGGCCATATAATTGTTCCTCTCCTTTCTTTTTGGTCTTTGTGAAGGCACCTTTCAATGAATGCATTACTCCCGTTGGTGTACGAAAAGAGGCGATCACACTTTTAAACTTATTGTGCTCCCTCTTGGTTAATACCCATTGTGCTTGGTAGGACTATTTTACCACTCTCACTTTCAATTGGCCATGCTCTTTGAAGGCGTCCAATGTTTTGTAAGTCATCCCTTGCACCCTTTGTATCTCTTTTACTAATTAAATGGTCCCAAATATTTGTTGCCACATTCTTGAGGATATGCATGGGATCTAAGAGATGATTGATCTTCATGTCACACCAATATGGAAGTCAAAAGAAGATTGAGTGTCTAGAAATCCCATTTGGTGGTGGATTAGGAGTGCCTCTCCATGCCTCAAACCAATCTCTACCTCTCATCACAAGTGGTGAGACATCATGTGGAACATACTTGGGATGTGAAGGAGGGAGAAATCGATGATGCTTGTCATACACCACCTTCTTAAGTGTAGAGGGTCTTTCCGAAACAAGTGATGGTCTGCAAATCGGACATGCATGATGTCCGGAGGTTGCCAAACCTATTTTAATTGAGATGATTGAGATAGAGGTTGCCAAACCTATTTTAATTGAGATGATTGAGATGATTGAGATAGAGATATAAACTTAAAGTTTAAAGGCTAAAACTTATTCACATAAGATTCAAGTAGGTACCTGAGCACTCTGAGAACCCGAGATAGTCATGCATTGTCCAAAGTAAAACTCCTTTCACCTCCGCCTCACACCTATTTATTGGCCTTGAAACGTCATGTACTTTGATACCTCGCCATAGTGTCTCAAGCTCCTCAATCAAAGGCTCAAGGTACACATCCATGTTTGCCACCTTATACTTGCCTGGTACAAGGAGAGCAAGCATGATATGACCTTTCTTGATTGCCACCCATGGAGGGAGGTTGTAATTCACCAATACAATAGGCCAAGTAGACCATGATGTGGACTTGAAGCCAAATGGGTTAGACGTAAGTGACGAGGCTCATCTTTACACTCTCTCCATTGATGCTTCACATGTTGCCATGCCGGTGAATTAGCTATATGATCCTTATAATGCCATCGGTCGAGCGATGAGTAGCATGCCACGTCTGAGCTCTGCAATCCCCTTACATTTAAACATGTGTTGGATGCGAGGAATGATAGGGAAGTGTCTCAAAACCTTTCGGGGAACTTTATCACCTTGCAAATCATCCCTATAGCGGCTCTCCCCACATTGTAGATATTGTGTTGCATCTTTATTAACCCCTCTAAATAGTATGCAATCATTGGGACATGCATGCATTTTTGTGTAATCCATACCTAGCATAGAGAGCATTTTATGACACCCATCTCATGAGTTCAGTAATAGAAATTGAGGGGGAAGAATCTTCTTGAGAAGCCTACAACATAGGAGGGTAAGAAATCATATGTTAAAATATTAGCAAGGAGAGTATATAGAACATGAAATATTTTCAATAGAATGAGGCAATCTTACCAAAGAAGACTTGTGACACTTGCATCACTCCATTCATAATAAGTTGTTTGCAAGTTCAATAGCTCCAAGTTTGCTCGTAACGTGGAGTACAAACATCCCTCATAGAAAGGTGTGCTTGCCTCTCTATGCAAGGTTTCCTCCTCTTGTGACATTGGAGCTTGCTCTCTATCATCTATGACCTCCCGTCCAAAGCAGTCATTCACCATGTCGTCCATGATGAGATTCTCTTCCTCCTCATGTGGCAATGGTGAGGCACCTCATTCATTGGTTAGGGAAGATGAGTCTCAGCCATGCTTTCCATATGAAGCCTTGCCACCTTCCGCACTCTACCCAATGTCATCGAATGGTGTGGCATGTTACCTAGAACTCTCCTATGGTTCTCCTTTATGTCATCATTTGCCTTTGGTCGTACCACTGCCTCATGAGAAGACCATATGTTCGGACATGCTCAATTGTTATACAACGTTGTCATATATATTGGCCCTTGCATCGATCACACACACATCGATTTTTTTCTCTCAACCATGCCTTGGATCCAACTTTCGGCCCTCGATGATGATGTGATCACTGTCAGACATCTTTAACTTGGCCAAACTGATTTAGGGTTCATACAAAACACACAACAACATCTAGTATTGCAAACAAAAATTTACCTAGGTTTTCGCTGTGCTAGACAGCGACCATAGCATCATTTTTTCACTGCACACCAGTGAAGCTAGCAGTGAAATTTCGTTGCTCAGCAGGCGATCTCTGCAAAACTGTCACTCCCGCCTAAATCGCCCTGATGGGTGTCAATACCTACCTACTTTCCTATTGCTGCACATGCACAGCTACGCCTGCTGCTTGAGTTTTCCTCCCACCTCAACTCATCCCTCAAGGGTCTTGAATCAATCAAGTCTCCCCCTCCAAGGTAAGCTCTTCTTGCTTTCTTCCCTCTTTCATGGTTTTATGTCTTCTTCCAAGCGTTCATGGAAAGCTTGGAATGTTACAGGTATATATTTTATCATATTTTTTATGAATTAATAATTGTATAAAATAATATTTAATTTAATTTATGCAAGATTCAGCTTAATGGAATGTGCACGTGAGCACAAGGTTAATATATGTGCAAATGTGTACAAAGTTATTTTATGTAACAAGGTCCATATTTGGGCAAAGGTTTTTTATATATACAAACCATAGGGATTTTGTAAAGCTATACCCCAAAAGTGGGAAAATCAAGCCCAATTTGTATGCTCATCTATTCTTAGCTCCTTGGGCTATTTTTATGAATAAAATTCTCTAAATACTCAAGTCATTGGGAAGGAGAGCTACACAACATGGGGGGGAGGAGATTGCACCCAATCTTGTCTTGACGGTGATGTTATTCTATCTCTCTTACCTTATGTTATGCTATGCTATGTGATTTAAATTCAATTCAAGTCAAGTCAAGTCTTTGTTTTAACTTTAGATGTATTTTATGAGTTTTTAATTATTTCTTCAAAGAAGTACAAAAGGGTCATGTGACAGTGGTATCAGAGATTTGGTTTAATTTAATCTTCTGGAAGGTGGTCAAGACTTGTGGACAAAGAGGTGAAAGAGACAAAAATAGAGGTGATTTTGGTAAATTTTTTGAATTTAAATTGAAGAAGAACAGGTTTATGGATTTATGTTTATGCATGGTTGAAAGAAGGCTTGTTTTTAACCATTAGATAACCAATCTCCATCGATCTATTGCCCAAAGGATAAAACTAGGTGGAAAACCATTATTGGGTTTCTCAAAACAAAAAAAACCACCTTTAATTTCACTAATTTGCTTCATAATCCATCCATATAGATGGAATCAGCAAATTGAGGAGATTAGAACCTTGATTTCAGGATTGCTAAGCTCTCTCTCTATTCAATTCCTATAATGGAGAGATGAGAATTGTTTAGAGAGTTGTTTTTTTTTCAAAATTACTTTTGGGATTTTATTTTTCTCCTCCTCAGTTCAGTCATTGGGCAGCACAAATCTCTCTACCAAAGCTTGTGGGTAAGCTAGAAATTATATATATTGGACAGCTCTCAACCCCTTCTCCTTCACAGGTAGCGGGCGTCGCATCTCCTTCACAGGCGGCCGGTAGCGCACATGACTGAAAATTCCTCCTTCTCTCCAAAACGCGCACTGCACGAATTAGCAGCATAAAGGTACCTTAATTAAGCATTAATTAGTGCTTAATGTTTGATTATATATATATAATCACACATTGTTGACCAGATTTTTGGAGAGCCTTAACTTAGGCTTTAATTAAAGCTTAATGCTATATATATATATATATATATATATATATATATATATATATATATATATATATATATATATATATATATATATATATATATATATATATATATATATATATATATAGGACCACATGACCTTTTTGTATTCAAAACCTTAAATCTAAGGCTTTAGTTGGCCATGTAATAAAGCCTTATATTATAAAACTTATAATATATGCCTGTATAGCAAAGCTTATAAGCTTTATATATTGATTGCTATAATTAAGGACTTTTGTAATCAACCAAGATAAAAAAATACTTTCGAGATTCTTCTACCATTGCTTTTTAGAGATTTAATTAAGGATTTCAAGGACTACAAGCAACATTAGACTTTCAAATTTTTTATCAAGGTTTGCTTTTTACAGATTTCATCAAGGGTTGTTAATTATCACAAGTCAACTTGGAGGACAACAACTTCTCTTTGACATACAAGCTTCCAACTTTTATGAATTACGAGTGAAAGCTAACTAATAACTACACCCTTTAAATTTTTAGATTAACAATTGAAGTTATGAATTGAAACTAACGTACAGATTAGTATATGTAAAATCTTCAATGATTTACTAATTAGGTATTTGCCTTATGTAATTTGATTACTTGCATAAAATAAAATTGTTAGTTGTTGGTTTGTTTTCTTCTAACTCATATTTTGCAGTCCAACACAAGTAAGTCCCTTTATTTTCCATAATTAAAATATCACATATACTTGCGATATTTGTGACCTTTTAATGATGTATTTTGTAGCAAAGATGTTTGACATTTGCAAGTAAGTTGCTATCCTTCATAACTTAGTGAATAATTCTTTTAATAATTCTATGTAAGTTTTATCTTCAAAAATAGTGATTCGAACACCTTCCAAGTAAGTTTCTCATTTCTATCCTTGAAATAATCATGCTTAAATAATTATGCATAGAATTTCAATTCATACTACTCTAAGTTCTATTTCTTATAAAGTCATAATTTAATATAACCCTAATTAATATTGAAAGATATGCCAAAAATTCATCTTTTACTATTTAAATACTTGGATCTCAATTATCATGGGAATTCCTCTTGTTGCATAAAAATAAATTTACCAAAAATTTCTCTTTTTTTTAAAATTAAATATTTATGCATAAATACTAAAACTTATTTCACATGAATGTGATGAAAATCATTCTTTTTACATAGGATGTCCAATCCTAGAATACGGTAGGAAGTCCTCTTTTAGCATTATGCATAAAAATAAGATATGTATTATTTTTTAAAAATTTTACCATAGCTTCGCTTGCTATTATTGATAATTTTTAATTTTCTTAAAAGAATAAAACATTGTGATGTAATTATGATAGAAAATCTATTCTTAAGCTTAAATCTATTCTTAAGCTTAAATCTAAACTATGAATTTAAATCATAATTTTAACCATAATCATAAACTTAATTATGATTATTCCACTAGATTAAGCTATTTCCATTTTTCCTCTTTTCCCAAGTTGATAGGATTATCTCTTTCTCATTTAGAATCAATTAAAGTAGTTTCTAACTACTTATAAATAATCTAAAAGAATTAACCATTATTTTGTTAACATAAAAGCATAAAAATACCATTTTCTTATTCTCTAGTTTAACAAGCTTAGAGTTTGGTTTTGAATTAAGAATTTATCAATGAGAAGCATTCTTTTGCTAAAGAATTAGCCATAGGAATGACTATTCTTTTTGAGAGAGAGATATATACATAAGAAAGCATTCTAAATAAGGATAAAGATTAACTTTTTCTTGATTATACATTAAAATTCTTAGGGAAAGCTTGATTTGAATTTAAAACAATCAATTAGAAAACTTCTCAAGCTTGAGAGGGGTTGAGAAGAGAAGTCATTTGAGAAAATTTTACGAAAAACCATAAAATTCATTCTTACCTCAAGGATTAGCTTGCTTCTTTTTCTAGAAGTGAAGCCCCCAACCAATCAATTGGTTTAGCAAGTGGAGAAGAGAGCTCCAAGAGTTGTTGAAGAGAAAGAGAAGCTCCAAGCTCCCCAAAAGTAGAGGATTTTTAAGGGATAATAGAAAATATGATTATTTTAATATAATACTGGCATGGTATAGCTCACATATGAGAATACAAAAGAATGAGGGTCTATTCATAGGTGAGGGAGGCCACTAACTGAGTCCAACTGGGTTCTAGAATTTTCCAGCTTCAATTTGACTGAATTTGGACAAGACGACCAATTTGGCTCCCCTTTTGATCCAGTTTGGTCCAGGAGAGAGGAGAGATAAAAATATCAAAAAAAATTAAATTAAAAGCCCTCCCACACATGTGAAGGAGGTGCCTACCTCAAAAGTCCCCCTTTCCTTACACCAAGGTGTTAAAAATTCATCATTTTTCTAAAATATCTCATTTTTTAGTAATATCTCTTAATTTTTTCTAACTAATAAACCTTGTACTCAGTCAACTCTTCATCTTATGTGAGCATTTTCTCATTTTTGGGTATTTTCTTTTATTCATTGGATTTATCTCATCCCAACACTTGGATTAATCCTATTAGCCCATAGGAATCTTAATTGGACCATAATCCAAAAATTTCTTAAAATCTAGACCCTTAGGCTAAGGTCCCTTATATCATTTTTAATTGATTCCTAATGCACATTGGAGAATTTTTTTTGAACTTCTATTTCAGGGAAATATATTTTAGATACTAGGAGAATTTTTATATCTTAAAATATCTCAATATTGAATTACCTCTCTCTAGAATTTTTCTTCTCTCTAAGTAAAAACAAGGAAAAATAATATTTTCTTGCATTCTGAAATAGAGAATGATTACAGGTGATTGAGGTAAAAGCTTTTTCATTATTGAGATCGAGGAGGAATCTTACATGGTGGTAGGAGGCTCATCTTCCATTTATGCTGGCACTCCCTGACCAACTCTTGGGCTGCCAAGAGTCTCTCCTTTTCTTGAATGGGGTTAGGATACTCAATGAGCTTTTCCGATAGTTGAAGTGTGTCAATAGGTTCTCTGGCTCGGGCGGCAGCACGTAGCAAATCTTCCCCTTCAGAAGAAGTTGAAGCGTGAGTTGTCATGCCGTCTTTTGAACCGCTTTTGATAACCACCCGACCCTCCCCCTTGTCGATCTTTGTGGTTTTCTTTCTTGAGTACTGATTCGCTCGTACTTGTTTAGGGGATCTAGCTTGTCCTTTGGCTTACGAGGTTGATGCCTCTACAGCAGCATGTACTGTGATCCTATGCCAGTTTTGTAGTCTTGTTACACCGTTGAGAGGGACTGCTCTCGGATGAAACCATCTCTAACGCTCAGCAGGTTAAGGCTGGTGCTCGGATTTGCTTTGTGAGCCCTTCATGTTGTTGCAGGTAGCGAACAATTCTTATACATGTGATCAATACCACACCCAACACACATGGGAGTCAGGGCAGGAGCACCTACAGAGGTACTCGCCATTCCCTTTTGTTTTAACCTTAAGGGTGCATTCACGCGCAAGTAAAAAGTAAGCTAAAACTCCTATTTCATTCCTGGGCGTGCACTGTTGAAGCTTCTTTAAGCTTCCCCGCACACCATGGACACCTTTTTGTCATGGTTGCATGCCCCCAATGCCTCCATTCCATTCGACGGCACCCCGGCCTCAATTTCTCATTCACATGTGGTCTTCATGCCACACATGCTTGGCTGGGAGGGCAAAACAATCTTTGAAGAGCCCTCATCTAGTGGTCTTCATGCATCTGTATAATTGAAAATTCCCATGGAGGACTGTTTAGATGGAAATTTTGGTCTAATGGACCATTATTGTGTTAAAGATATGAATGATATGATTTGAAAGAATTGTTATCTGATGATGAGTTTTATATAAGGTATCTTTTTCCAGGATTCTGTTGGGTTCACGAGACTATAAGGAACCCCAGAATCAGTTGGATCTTAAGGGAAAGATTTGTCCTCTAATTTGCGAGATGAGGACATCTCGCATTTTTTAAGTGGGGTAGGATGTAAGATTCCTCCCTCCAGCTTTTGAGGTGTGCAGGACATCTCGCGTTTTTTAAGTGGGGTAGGATGTAAGATTCCTCCCTCCAACTTTTGAGGTGTGCAGGTAAAAGAACCTCCCCTTCTAATCTTATAATTATTCCCCTCTCTGAAATAAAAGAAAGATCCTGTTTTACTTTGTTTTGGCTTGGAGAGAGAAAATGTCTAGAGGGAGGTAATTTTAAATTGAGATATTTTTAGATATAAAAATCCTCCTAGTGTCTAAAATGGTTTCCCCTAAAACAATAATTCAAAAAGAACTTTTCAATATGCAATTGGAATTAATTGAAAAAATAGGTAAAAAGGACCTTAGCCTAAGGGTCTAGATTTTTAAAAAAATTTGGATTATGGTCCTTATTAAGGTTCCTATGGACCAATAAGATTAATCCAAATGTAGGGAGGAGATAAATTAAAGAACAAAAGAAAAACCCCCAAAAATGAGTAAATGCTCACATAAGATGAAGAGTTGACTGAGCACAAGGTTTATTAGTTAAAAATTAAGAGATATTTAGAGGAAATGATGCATTTTTGACACCTCACTGTGGGGATCTCCCCTCATGAAGGAGGCGCCTATTTCACATGTGTGGAGGAGTTTTAAACTAAAAAATAATGAGATATTTTCATCTCTCCTCTCTCCTATTTCAACTAGATTCAACAAGTAAGCTAAACTCACCCAAAAATGGTCAAAAATTGACCAAACTGATCTGAAAAATTCTAGAATCAGTTTGCTTGGTTAGAGGCTCACTTTTTCCTATAAATAGAAGCCTTCCCCTTTGTAAAAGCTTAATGGTGTTTATGCACTGTTACTCTGCTCTTGTCCTGAGAGCCATTTACATTGAATTTTTTAATAATTCAATTGTTTTTGGCCTAATCCTCTCCAAAGTGAATTGGTGGCCACTCTTGCTTCAAACAAGACTAGAACCCTCAATCTCTCAAGCCAAAGGAGAGCTTACAAGCTCTATGTAAGTTAATTTTCTTACTTGTTTAATTTTAAATCTATGGTTTTCTTGATTTTTATGTTTTGCAGTAAATTGAATTAAATTCAAACGCTATGCCTTGATGAAAAGGCCACCCCCTTCTCTTCTTTACATTCCAGCCTTTCTTAATCCTAGAAAGATTAACTAAAGGATTAATTAAATTCTTCTTATTGTTTACTCTCTTTGAATTTAAAAAATTGTGTAGATTAGAGTTCTATGAATCTAATTTGGGTTAATTTAAGTCAATTAAAGAATGATAAAAATGAGAAATGGTTAGCCATACAAAGGAGGTTAAGGCAAAAATTTCCATAATTTTGTGGAAAAGAAAGTTTGTTTTTATGTTATTCCAAAAAGACTAATTCCCACCATTTTTGCATCTAAAAGAAATATTCTGATTACTCCATGTACATATTCACCTATGAATATGCATGGATATCACTGATATTAATTATTAAGATTGATTTTTATGCATAGAAAGATGCATAAAGGAATTATTTTTATTTCAAAAGTGTTATTCTCATTAAAATTGATTTTTATGCATAGAAAGATGCATAAAGGAATTATTTTTATTTCAAAAGTGTTATTCTCATTAAAATTGATTTTTATGCATAGAAAGATGCATAAAGGAATTATTTTTATTTCAAAAGTGTTATTCTCATTAAAATTGATTTTTATGCATAAATAGATGCATAAGAATTTTTATATCAAAATTAGAATTCTCTTAAATTCTATGTTTAAATTCTATGAATAGATGTGATGTGAATTAGATAGATGTGAATGAATGGACGGATGGATGTGATGTGAATAGAGGTGATGAGATGTGAGGTGAATAGATGTGATGTGAATCAGATAGATGTGAATGAATGGATGGATGGATGTGATGTGAATAGAGGTGATGAGATGTGAGGTGAATAGATGTGATGTGAATGGATGGATGGATGGATGTGATGTGAATAGAGGTGATGAGATGTGAGGTAAATAGATGTGATGAGATGTGATGTGAATAAGATGGATGTGAATGAATGGACGGATGGATGTGATGTGAATAGAGGTGATGAGATGTGAGGTGAATAGATGTGATGAGATGTGATGCGAATCAGATGGATGTGAATGAATGGACGGATGGATGTGATGTGAATCGAGGTGATGAGATGTGAGGTGAATAGATGTGATGAGATGTGATGTGAATCAGATAGATGTGAATGAATGGATGAGATGTGAGGTCATGTGAATCAGGATGTAAATAAATGATATGGGATGTGAGTGGATGTATGTGAAAGAATGGATGTGAATGTGTATGTGAAGAATGGATGTGAATGAGTATGTGAAATAATGGATGTGAATGTATGTGATGAAAATGGATGTGAATGTGTATGTGAAGAATGGATGTGAATGAGTTTGTGAAAGAATGGATGTGATTGTGTATGTGAAGAATGGATATGGATGTGTATGTGACGAATGGATGTGAATGTGTATGTGAAGAATGGATGTGAATGAGTACATGAAAGAATGGATGTGGATGTATGTGAAAGAATGGATGTGGATGTATGTGAAAGAATGGATATAGATATGTATGTGAAAGAATGTGATGTGTCGTAAAGAGATGTGATGTGACATGAATATATGTGGATGTGAAGTGATAGATGTGAATGTATGGATAGATGTGAGTAGTCGTACATGTGAATGATTGGATGGATGTGGATGAATGATTGGATGGATGTGGATGAATGAGATGAGATGTGTATGAATGAGATATAATGTGGATGGAAGTGATGTGATATAATGTGGATAGATTGTATGTGATGGGATGGTTATGAGAATGTATGTGGTGGATATGAACGAATGAATGTGATGGATATGAATGAATGTGATGTGATGTAAATGGAGATAGATGTGATGTGTGATGTGAATGAATATGATGTGATGAGATGTGGATATGGGTAGATGTGAGTGGATGAGATCTGATGCAGATAAATGAGAAAAGATGTGATGAGATGGAAAATGATGTGATGAGAATGGGAATACATATGAAATAAATGAGGATTAATGTGGAACAATATGGAAAGACGAGAGTTTGTTATAGAAACTGTATTTATGACATGTTTTTAAATGACTGTTTCATGTCAAGAATGCTGGGGAAGCATTTTGACCGTCTTGTGAATGAGGTCGTGGAGACCTAATCTGACGGAGAGTCAATGGAGGACGTCTCACGTAGCAAGGTCGGCCGAGGTCTTGACCAGCCTCAGTTCGATTTAAATGGTGAGATTCCAGTACGGTGGATGAGGGACCAAGGAAGCGGCCTATGAGTGAAGCGCTAGGTGACCTGCAAAGGATCCTAGAGGGTGCTGACCATACGGTGCTTAGGCTCTGGGTCGCCGAAGATACCCACACGTGCGTCGGGAAAGATATTGGAACAAGGAGTAAGAGTTGTTTTCTGAATTCGGGCATGGATCTGGTTGATTCACCTTGCTGGTCCTCAATGGATGAGTCCATGGCTCTTTTATATGGATCTGTTAGTTGATCTTGCTGATCTTCAACGGAGATTCCATTTTGATTTTTATAAGTGAAAATATTGCGGTTAGTATGAGCTAGGAACTATCGAAAAGGCCCCTGAGTGGACAGGTGGTGAGCGTTTTGGTTGCCAATGATGCCATAGGTACATCGATGAAGGAAAAATAGGGAATTCGGATTCAATTGGATATTTTGGAGGGTTATGATCAGTGATACTATGGTTTCATTAAATGATTGTTTTAAAGACAGCTGATTCTGTGAAAAAGGCAATTTCATTGGGTGTGTAAGTGGTGTGACTAGTTTTGAGTTTGCATGAATATCCGGCTAGGGGGCCTGGGAACTCTTTTCCCTTCTGGTACCCAGGATAAAACCTAACCAAATTTTTAAATGGATCCCATCACTACAGTGGTTGGGTGGTTGGCTAACCCACAGGAGGCTGGACTGATGGGTCCCTAAAATGAGACTCAATTCTGTTATGGTACCATAGATGAAGTAAATCCCGGATAAAAATTGTTCTATGGAAAAGAATCAATGGATGTGCCTCTCAATGAGGAAAAAAGTGTTGGTCTCTATGCTCCAAGTGCAATCTTTTCCTTGATCTGACTGTGGGACTTACGCGCTCGGTCAGATCAGTTCAGCTAGTTAAGGATTTTGACTACGTTAGAGTAAAATTATCCTAGAGGAATCGCCCGTGATTTCCTGTTCCCATCGCGCAACGAATTCAGGGGTGCTAGCAGCGGAAGTAGCACTTCTTGCGCAGGGCAGGGTCCCACACTCGGGGCCTCGCCCACGGATATCCGGACAAGAGACTAATCCCTCGGTTCTTCCAAAACCGAACCCGGGAAAACTTCCCTCGCCCGAAAAACATGGGCGATTCCTCCAGGGGATAACTTTACTCTAACGTAGTCAAAAGCCTTAACTAATTGAGCTGATCTGACCGAACCCATAAGTCCCATAGTCAGATCAAGGAAAAGACTGCACTTGGATCATAGAGGCCAACGCTTTTTTCCTCATTGAGAGGCACAATCATTGATTCTTTTCCATAGAACAATTTTTATCTGGGATTTACTTGATCTATCATACCATAACAGAATTGAGTGTCAATTTAGGGATCCATCAGTCCAGCCTACTCCATCCAGTCTCATGGGTTACAACCGCCCAACCACTGTAGTGATGGGATCCAATTAAGAATCTGGTTAGGTTTTATCCCGGGTACCAGGAAAAGAGTTCCTAGGTCCCCTAGCCGGATATTCATGCAAAACTTAAATCTAGTCACACCACTTACACACCCAATATGAAATTGCCTTTTTCACAAAATTAGCTATCTTTAAAAACAATCATTTAATGAAACCATTGTGTCACTGATCATAATCTTCAAAATCTCCGGTTGAATCCTTATTTCCAATCATTCCTTCATCGGTGTACCTATGGCATCATTGGCAACCAGAACGCTCACCACATGTCCACTCAGGGGCCTTTTTGATAGTTCCTAGCTCATAGTAACCGAAAATATATTCACATATCAAAATGGAATCTCCGTTGAAGATCAGCAAGATCAACCAACGGATCCATATAAAAGAGCCATGGACACATCCGCCGTTGAGGACCAGCAAGGTCAATCAACCAGATCCATGCCCGAATTCAGAAAACAACTCTTACTCCTTGTTCCAATATCTTCCCCGACGCACATGTGGGTATCGTTGACGAGCACCATATGGTCAACACCCTCTAGGATCCTTCGCAGGTGACCTAGCGCTTCACTCATAGGCCGCTTCCTTGGTCCCTCATCCACCGTACCGGAAGCTCACCATTTAAATTGAACTGAGGCTTGTCAAGACCTCGGCCGACCTTGCTATGCGAGACGTCCTCCATTGACTCTCCGTCAGCTATTGCAACTTTAACAGATTAGGTCTCCACGACCTCATTCACAAGAAGGTCAAAATGCTTCCCCAGCATTCTTGACATAAAACAGTCATTTAAAAATAGGTCATAAATACAGTTTCTATAACGAATTCTCGTCTTTCCACATTGTTCCATCATCAATCCACATTATTTAATTCCACAACCATTTCATAAGTATTCCTATTCTCATCCAGTTACATCATTTTCATCTGATTACATCTTTCCTCAATTTAACCTCATCAGATCTCATCCACTCGTATCTACCCATATCCACATCTCATCACATCACATTCATTCACATCTCATCCATTCAGACCACATCACTTTCACTCACATCACATCTCATTCATTTTACCTCACATCTCATTCATTCATTTTACCTCACATCTCATTCATTTTACCTCACATCTCATTCATTTATATTTATCCCAATTCACATCCCATCACATCACATTCATTCATATCCATCACATTCATTCTCATCACCATTATATCACATCACTTCTATCCACATCATATCTCATTCATCCACATCCATCCAATCGTTCACATGTACGACTACTCACATCTATCCATACATTCATATCTATCACTTCACATCCACATATTCATGTCATATCACATCTCTTTACATCATATCACATTCTTTCACATACACATCTATATCCATTCTTTCACATACATCCACATCCATTCTTTCACATACTCATTCACATCCATTCTTCACATACACATTCACATCCATTCTTCACATCCACATCCACATCCATTATCATCACATACATTCACTCACATCCCATATCATTCATTTACATCCTGATTCACATGACATCACATCTCATCTATTCATTCACATTTATCTGATTCACATCACATCTCATCACATCTATTCACCTCACATCTTATCACCTCTATTCACATCACATTCATCCATCCATTCATTCCCATCTATCTGATTCACATCACATCTCATCACATCTATTTACCTCACATCTCATCACCTCTATTCACATCACATCCATCCATCCATTCACATCTATCTAATTCACATCACATCTCATCACATCTACTCACCTCACATCTCATCACCTCTATTCACATCACATCCATCCATCGACTCACATCTACTTGATTCACATCACATCTCATCACCTCTATTCACATCTACTCACCTCACATCTCATCACCTCTATTCACATCACATCCATCCATCCACTCACATCTACTTGATTCACATCACATCTATTCACCTCACATTCTCATCACCTCTATTCACATCACATCCATCCATCCATTCACATCTATCTGATTCTCATCACATCTATTTACCTCACATTCTCATCACCTCTATGCACATCACATCCATCCATCCATTCACATCTATCTGATTCACATCACATCTCATCACATCTATTTACCTCACATTCTCATCGCCTCTATTCACATCACATCCATCCATCAATTCACATCCATCAATTCACATCTATCTGATTCACATCACATCTCATCACATTTATTCACATCACATCTCATCACATTTATTCACCTCACATTCTCATCACCTCTATTCACATCAAATCCATCCATCCATTCACATCTATCTGATTCTCATCACATCTATTTACCTCACATTCTCATCACCTCTATTCTCATCACCTCTATTCACATCACATTCTCATCACCTCTATTCACATCACATCCATCCATCCATCCATCCATCCATTCATTCACATCTTTCTCATAGAATTTAAACATAGAATTTAAGAGAGTTCTAATTTTGATATAAAGATTCTTTACGCATCTATTTATGTATAAAAATAAACTCAGTGGGAATAACACTTTTATAAAAATCCTTTTATGCATCTATTTATGCATAAATTCAATTTTAATGAGAATAACACTTTAGAAAAAAATAATAATTCCTTTATGCATCTTTCTATGCATAAAATCAATTTTACTGAGAATAACACTTTTGAAATAAAATTAATTCCTTTATGCATCTTTCTATGCATAAAATCAATTTTAATGAGAATAACACTTTAGAAATAAAAATAAATCCTTTATGCATCTTTCTATGCATAAAATCAATTTTAATGAGAATAACACTTTAGAAATAAAAATAAATCCTTTATGTATCTTTCTATGCATAAAATCAATTTTAATGAGAATAACACTTTAGAAATAAAAATAAATCCTTTATGCATCTTTCTATGCATAAAATCAATTTTAGTGAAAATAATACTTTTATGATAAAAATTTCCATTACGCATCCTTCTATGCATAGAAATTAAATCCAATGAAAATAACACATTTATAATAAAAAAATTTCTATTATGCATCTTTCCATAGAAATTAAATCTAATGAAAATAACACTTTTATAATTAAAAATTTTCTTTTAGAATGCACAAACGGTGGGGATTACTCTTTTAGAATAACATAAAGATAATCTTTATTTCCACAAAATTTAAGAAAATTTTACCATAACCTCCTTTGTATGGCTGACCATTTCTCAAATTTTACATTCTAATATCACTTTAAATTAATCCCAAGTTGAAGTAAAGCACTCTAATCTACTCAATTTTCACTTCTAAAGAGTAAACAATAAGAAAAGTTTAAATCAATTTATTTGTTACTCATTTTAGGATAAAGAAAGGCTAAATTCTTAATGAAGAGAAGGGGGTATCCTTTTCATCAAGGCATAACATCCATATTCACATTAAAAAGGCAAGAAATCAGAAAACCATAGATTAGAATTAAAAAAAAGTAGAATTTTTAACTTACATGGAGTTTTGTGAGCTTTCCTTTGGCTTGAGGGATTGAGGTTTCTACTCTTGTTTGGATCAAGAGTGGCCACCAATTCTTTGTAGAGGATTTAGTCAAAAACAATTGAATTATCAAGTGAATTCAATGTTTTTGGCTCTCTGGGGAGGAGTAGAGTAACAGTGCATAAACACTATTAACCTTTTACAAAGGGGGAGGCTTTTATTTACAGGAAAAAATGAGCCTCTAACCAAGCAAACTGATTTTAGATTTTTTAAGATCAGTTTGGTCGATTTTTGACCATTTTTGGGTCACTTTAGCTTACTTTTTGGATCTAGTTGAAACAGGAGAGAGGAGAGATGAAAATATCTCATTATTTATGAGTTTAAAAATCCTCCACACATGTGAAATAGGTGCCTCTTTCATGAGGGGAGATCCCCACAATCAGGTGTCATTGGTCTCTGCTCTCTTCTTGTGGGTTTGAACAGTAAAGGAAATTTTAATTTTTCTTCAAAACCTAACCGAACAAATATTTTTGATAGACCAGGCATGTGTCAAAAGCTTAGGGATCTTTATTGGTGACTCAAATGAGATCATGAATCCTTATCAAAAACCACAACTTTTGATGATGGATTTAATTGAGCTTCTATCTTTAAAAGGAGAGTGGATCATGGATCTTTTTGCGGGGACAGGTAATCATGCAACTTTACTTTTTACATATTTTATATTGCTCATTTAAGTGAGCTTTACCATGTTGATTCTTTTTTTCTTTGGAACAACCACTATTAGTGCTCTTAAAAAAGGAAGGAATGTTGTTGCTGTTGAGCTAGATCCAGTTCAAGTTCGTTTTATTCAACAACAAGTCACTGCAATAAAAGAATTGCCGGACGAGTTTCAAGAGGTTGGAATGAAAAACATGGCAGTAAACCCAAGAGTGGTGGATGCATCTGGAGAACCTTAGCCTCCCTTTAGACCTAATGTGATGAAATGTAGTTTGCAGATCTTGAGCCTTATGAAGATCCACATACTGTGGATATTGATATTCCTCTTACGAAGTCAACACCACTCATTGTAGGATGCGAGCAAACTGATGGAGAAGTTAGTCATGAACAGGAGGAATTTCCTGTGCTAGAATAGATTTAGACACTTGTAATTTCAAACAATTTTTGGTATTTAAATCCTCATTGGGGGTGTTCAAGGATTTCTAGGTTTTGAGAGTGTTTTAAACAATGTTTGTTTGTATTCAAAACTAGCATCATAAATATTTTTGAGGAGCTTGCATTTTGAGATTGGTTCAAAAAATTAGAATCATCAACGCTTTCAAGAAGGTCACAACAGTTAAATCATGGCCACTGGTAATTTTTCATGCTCCAAATCTCTGCTGCAAAGAAAGCATTCGTTTTTGTGACAATCAAATGGTCCATCAGCTATGCATATGGTATGTTAAATTTCAAGGATTCTTTTGCAAGTTATAAAATCTTAAGTTAAAGCGCCTAACTTTTTCTTTTGTAGGACAAAGCCTAACATCAAAGGCTATAAGCTTGACAGACTTTCTTTTGCTGCCGAGTTCGCTACGATTGGTTTCTGGTCTCCTGCGGGTTTGAACAGTAAAGGAAATTTTAATTTTGCTTCGAAACCTAACCAAACAAATATTTTTGATAGACCAGGCGTGTGTCGAAAGCTTAGGGATCTTTCTGGTGATTCAAACAAGATCATGAATCCTTATTAAAAACCACAACTTTTGATGATGGATTTAATTGAGCTTCTATCTTTAAAAGGAGAGTGGATCATGGATCTTTTTGCGAGGACAGGTAATCATGCAACCTTAACTTTTTACATATTTTATATTGCTCATTTAAGTGAGCTTTACCATGTTGATTCTTTTTTTCTTAGGAACAACCACTATTAGTGCTCTTAACAAAGGAAGGAATGTTGTTGCTATTGAGCTAGATCCAGTTCAAGTTCGTTTTATTCAACAACGAGTCACTGCAATGAAAGAATTACCGGACGAGTTTCAAGAGGTTGGAATGAAAAACATGGCAGCAAACCCAAGAGTGGTGGATGTCTGGAGAACCTCAGCCTCCTTTTGGACCTGATGATGAAATGCAGTTTGCAGATCTTGAGCCTTATGAAGATCCACATACTGTGGATATTGATATTCCTCTTATGGAGTCCACACCACTCATTGTAGGACACGAGCAAACTGATGAAGAAGTTAGTCATAAAGAGGAGGAATTTCCTGTGCTAGAATAGATTTAGACACTTGTAGTTTCAAACAATTTTTGGTATTTAAATCCTCATTGGGGGTGTTCAAGGATTTCTAGGTTTTGAGAGTGTTTTGAATAACGTTTGTTTGTATTCAAAACTAGCATCACAAATCTTTTTGAGGAGCTTACGTTTTGAGATTGGTTCAAAAAATTGGTCAAATAATGTTGTCACTATTGAAGCATTTATAGGAATTGTCTCGTAATTAGACTTGTTTTTTAATCAATGTGAAGATTAATTTAATCATGACATTGAAGTTGTGCGGTAAAAGTAGTTATATTTTGCTTTCTAATAACGATAGCAATAATTTTGTATTCAAAGTGAATTGTGAGTCTCTAATGCAACTTTTGTGTCATGTTTTTTTGTTTGAAATATTCTAAGATTTTGTAGTTGATAGGCTTGTACTTAGACATCAAATAGTGGAAAATTTGGTAAATTTTTAATTTAGCAAATGAATCACTTGCAAGTATGTTTTAAGTTAAGCAAAAAAGTCTCTTTTTAAAGTTCTACTTTCTTGGGCACATCAAAGATTCTTTTGGTGCTAGATTTGGATTGTTTTTAAAGGATTTTTTTGGTCTCTCAAAACTACAACTCACGACCGGTTGTATTTTCAAATGGCTGGGTGTTCCCTCCTCTTTTACCCTTGTAGCTGTCAGCCGGACTCTTCTCTGATCATCTACCATATAGTTCTTGAAATGGTCGAGTACCAAAAGCAAGTCTGGTTTGTCCTCATTGTCCTTTTTTGGCTTTTGCCATGATCTTCTTGGCCTCACGCTCTTCCTCTGCTAAGGCCTTGTTGCATTTTTTCGACGTCCTGCTTTTGTAAGCTTAGGTGTATCGATTTCTGGAAGGGTGATTTTCTCTTGGTGCCTCCCTTCCAATGATATTTTGCTTAACTCCTCGCCCCAGTCCTTTGAGAATTCATAATGTACCTTTGTACCCTCAAGGTATCTCAACCATTGGGCATCCCTAGGTCTACTTCATATAGCAAGGCATTTCATTGGGCTAGGTATCGTTTCTGTCTCTACCATCATCTGAGGTGTTGAGCACTGGTACGGCTTTGTGCCACAGTACCTTATGTACTTGATGTTTTCCCCCTGATTCCTCATCCATGGTTTGCCAATTAACCATGTAAATAGAAGTCGTGGGGATGGGACGGTCCAAGATTCCAAATATTGGGTTGTATTACATCAGTGGTAGCCAACACATGCATCCAATTTTCACTAAAGTTCGGGGGAGGTAGTGACGCATACATTCTCATTTCCTCCTCTTCCTTGGTTTCCCTCTCTGTAGGTTGGCATATCTGTATGGATTTGGTTTTCTCTGTTTGTGACCGAATCATTACCAAACAATTTCCCTTCCATGGAGTGTGCTTTCCATGCTCTTAGATCAATCTTCAAGATTTGTGAGTCCCTACGTACATACACATGATCCAAAGCCCAATCATGCACCAATTTGGATTCCCTCATGAAAGGTCGTCCCAATATTATGTCATATGTATCAGGTTGGCATAGGAAGTCCATGACGACAAATGTATGATGATAGTAGCGAAATGTAAAAAGTTTGAATTTAACGTTCTCCAAGAGCCCAATGGGTCTCAAAGATGTTCCATTAGTCATTTTGATGATTAGATCTACTTTTTTTAGATTAGGTTTCCCCCACAGCAACATTTGGTAATGATGCTAACACCATCCATGATAGCCAATGCCTGGTATCCATTATGATGAATCGGGATGGTAGCGTTCGTGTCGTCACTTTCATAGTAGTGTCCCAGTTGGTTAACTGGTATCTTAACGACTCGGGTTTCTATTGTATGCTTCAAGGTTCTTTCTGCCAGGGGTGGCAGAGTCACATCTATATTATCGACTGCCCTCCACCCATTCTTTTACATCTATCCATAAGGTTGGTGAATTGCGTAACAATTTTCCCAATGGCATATGGACAGGCATGGATAGTACAGCCGCAAGGCTTCCTATATCCTTGGGTTCCTTGGATACAGAGGGTTCTTCCCATGTAGGTGTCTCGTATTCTTCCATGGGGAAGGAATGAATCGACCCCCCCAACTCATTTTCCTCAAACACTCTAGACATTGTGTTTGTTTGGGAGTCCTCTTCTGTTCCTTCTGGAATCAGGGTTGGCATGTTCAATACCCTCTTCCGGGGTGGTTCATCTCATGGATAGATGATATCCCTTACTCGACTAGCCCTTGGCCTAGTTCCATGAAGTCGTTGTTGGTACTCTTCGACTAAGGCCTTGGCATCTTCTAGCTTCCTTATTTCTTCGTCGGCATTGGGATATTCACCAACCCCGTTTAGAGTTGCTGGTTGTTCTCCTTGCTTTCCCAGGTCTAATCCTCCAAGATTGATCCCTTGCCCCCCTTCTTCCTTTGATTGGGTGGATCCAGTATCAATTGTATCTTCTTCGGATCCGTCTTGGATTGTAACCCGTGTGGTGGGAATAGATCCATGGTGGATAGAGAAGAGGATATGTGAATGTGCTCGGGGCGTCTATCCATGCTCGGGTGCATGTATGGAGGGGCCCCACTAGATGAGGGCTCTTCAAAGATTGTTTTGCCCTCCCAGCCAACCATGTTAATTTGACATCCCTTAACTTGATCCACTAGGTCAAGTGTTAATAGTAGCAATCTGTCATCAGCACAATCCACTAATCTCATAGTGATTTGCTGAAGTCATTATCCTCATTCCAGTTATTACAAACATCATCACAGGGACTCATCCCATTCATCCGCATTGTGGTTTTGCTCAGCTTCTTGCTTTTTAACCAAAACTCAGGAATCATCATTTTTCAATCAGAATCCAAATCAACTCATCAGTTCTCAACCAGAGTTTTTAAAATCATATCAACCACATTCGAATTCATCATCTGGATAGCATTTTTGCTTATAATTTCAAGTCTTAGATTTACTCGTATATACTGCAAGTAAAGAGTTGCACTTATACCCTTGGTATATACGGGTAGTCACGGTCCTTGGAATTATAAGGTAAATACCATCATGTTTAGGCCTCAAGCCACTCAGGGATTCCATGCACTTGCGGTACTTCCATCTGAAGACCCAATTACTAATTTATGAATTTCAGTCTTTATATCAATTTGTATGAATTTCATCACACATGACAACCTTTTACTGCTACTTGATAATTTTTTTACATTTTTGGCTTCTCGGTTGATCCACATTAGCCAATTTTCTCTAATACCAGCTGAAAGATCCCTATCCCCACTGTGTAACAAATTCAGGGGGGGTGCTAGCAGCGGAAGTAGCACTTCTTGTGTGGGGCAGGATCCCTCACTTGGGGCCTCGCCCATGGATATCCGGACAAGAGACTAATCCCTCGGTTCTTCCAAAACCGAACCCGGAAAACTTCCCTCACCCGGAAAGCACGGGCGATTCCTCCAAGATAATTTTACTCTAACGTAATCAAAAGCCTTAACTAACTGAACTGATCTGATCGAACCCGTAAGTCCCATAGTCAGATCAAGGAAAAGATTGCACTTGGAGCATAGAGACCAATGCTTTTTTCCTCATTGAGAGACACAGCCGTTGATTCTTTTCCATAGAACAATTTTTATCCGGGATTTACTTCATCTATCATACCATAACAGAATTGAGTCTCATTTTAGGGACCCATCAGTCCAGCCTAACCCCATCGAGTCCCGTGGGTTAGGTTTTGTCACGGGTACCAGGGAAAAGAGTTCCCAGGCCCCCTAGCCGGATATTCATGCAAACTTAAAACTAGTCACACCACTTACACACCCAATATGAAATTACCTTTTTTACAGAATTAGCTGTCTTTAAAACAATCATTTAATGAAACCATAGTGTCACTGGTCATAATCCTCCAAAATATCCAGTTAAATCCTAATTCCCAATTTTTCCTTCATCGGTGTACCTATGGCATCATTGGCAACCAAAACGCTCACCACCTGTCCACTCAGGGGCCTTTTCAATAGTTCCTAGCTCATAGTAACCGGCAATATTTTTACTTATAAAAATCAAAATGGAATCTCCGTTGAAGATCAGCAAGATCAAT
Source organism: Cibotium barometz (assembly GCF_041138505.1). Classification (NCBI taxonomy): domain Eukaryota; kingdom Viridiplantae; phylum Streptophyta; class Polypodiopsida; order Cyatheales; family Cibotiaceae; genus Cibotium; species Cibotium barometz. The sequence goes on from NC_141075.1 coordinate 9,146,945, forward strand.
CAACACATCCATATAAAAGAGCCATGGACTCATCCGTTGAGGATCAGCAAGGTCAATCAACTAGATTCATGCCCGAATTCAGAAAACGACTCTTACTCCTTGTTCCAATATCTTCCCCGACGCACGTGTGGGTATCTTCGGCGACCCAGAGCAGCCCGAGCACCGTATGGTCAGCGCCCTCTAGGATCCTTCGCAGGTGACCTAGCGCTTCACTCATAGGCCGCTTCCTTGGTCCCTCATCCACCGTATACCGGAAGCTCACCATTTAAATCGAACCGAGGCTGGTCAAGACCTCGGCCGACCTTGCTACGCGAGACGTCCTCCATTGACTCTCCGTCAGATTAGGTCTCCACGACCTCATTCACAAGACGGTCAAAATGCTTCCCCAACATTCTTGACATAAAACAGTCATTTAAAAACATGTCATAAATACACTTTCTATAACAAACTCTCGTCTTTTCATATTGTTCCACATCAATCCTCATTTATTTCATATGTATTCCCATTCTCATCACATCATTTTTCATCTCATCACATCTTTTCTCATTTATCTGCATCAGATCTCATCCACTTGCATCTACCCATATCCACATCTCATCACATCATATTCATTCACATCACACATCACATCTTTCTCCATTTACATCATATCACATTCATTCATATCCATCACATTCATTCGTTCATATCCACCACATACATTCTCATAACCATCCCATCACATACAATCTATCCACATTATATCACATCACTTCTATCCACATCATATCTCATTCATACACATCTCATCTCATTCATACACATCCATCCAATCGTTCACATGTACGACTACTCACATCTATCCATACATTCATATCTATCACTTCACATCCACATATATTCATGTCACATCACATCTCTTTACATTACATCACATTCTTTCACATACACATATATATCCATTTTTTCACATACATCCACATCCATTCTTTCACGTACTCATTCACATCCATTCTTCACATACACATTCACATCTATTCTTCACATACACATCCATATCCATTCTTCACATACACATTCACATCCATTCTTTCACACACTCATTCACATCCATTCTTCACATACACATTCACATCCATTTTCATCACATACATCACATCCATTCTTTCACATACTCATTCACATCCATTCTTCACATACACATTCACAACCATTCTTTCACATACATCCACTCACATCTCATCCATTCATTCACATCTATCTAATTCACATCATATCTCATCACATCTATTCACCTCACATCTCATCGCCTCTATTCACATCACATCCATCCGTCCATTCATTCACATCCATTTGATTCACATCACATCTCATCACATCTATTCACCTCACATCTCATAACCTCTATTCACATCACATCCATCCGTCCATTCATTCACATCCATCTTATTCACATCACATCCATCTTATATTCACATCACATCTCATCACATCTATTCACCTCACATCTCATCACCTCTATTCACATCACATCCATCCGTCCATTCATTCACATCCATCTTATTCACGTCACATCTCATCACATCTATTTACCTCACATCTCATCACCTCTATTCACATCACATCCATCCATCCATTCATTCACATCTATCTGATTCACATCACATCTATTCACCTCACATCTCATCACCTCTATTCACATCACATCCATCCGTCCATTCATTCACATCTATCTGATTCACATCACATCTCATCACATCTATTCATAGAATTTAAACATAGAATTTAAGAGAATTCTAATTTTGATATAAAAATTCTGGATAGATAAATTTTATGGACTTTTTATGATGTAAAAAATATCAATTTTAATAATTGAGCTATTTCCACTTCGAATCTTAAAATTCTGAGTTCGAATTTGGAATCTGCGTGCGATTTTACCCTAATATAGGATTTTACAGCACTCAAAATAGACACTGGATAAAGCCTCTACGTAAATTTTTTGTTATTATGGTAAACTTCTGACCTTAATAAATGCATGACTGGGTGTCCGATTGACGAACAGTCTACACCCCCACGACCAAGAAAACACCCCAGACATTTTCGCTTAAAAAAAAATTTCACAACCGTCGGGTGCATCGGTCGAGGCTGACACACCAAAAAAGGGGTCCCCACCCCCAAAAAATGCCGTTCACATACTCGGGCACCTGTACAGTAGCTGTGCAAGGACCAAAGGCTCTGACTGCCCTAACGTACGGTCCCCATTTGCCAACACGTGGACACCTATGCTCTCACACTGACCTGGAAGGTACATGCGTACCTCATCTTTTGCCCGTGTATAGGCACCATCCCTTTCCCAGACTCATGCAGCCACGCAGACCGGTGTACTTTTACCGTACATTGCCCTTTGCACCCCGCTTTTCTCTCCCTTTCCCTGCACCCGTACCAGTCCCCTATATAAACCCCCTAGCACCCCCATGGTCGACACCCCGACACCTTGTGCTGCTCGTACCCGACATTCTATGCAAAGCCTGCACCGACAATCCATACCCGACACTCTATGCGAGATTGTACCCGATAGCCCTCTGCAGCCCCTCTCCCAGCAAGCCTTTTTAGCCCATCTCTAAGTAAGCTCTGCAGAATTTTTTTCATCATCTTGTGTTGAGTAGAGGGTGTCCTTAGCTGCTCTCCCCCCATGTGAATAGACTTAAGGGAGAACTCCCCCTCTCTCCCTGCAGGGAGAACTCCCCCTCTCCCTGTAGGTGTAGCCTTTTGCCCCAAATTCCAGTTTAAGGACATCTTCCCCCCCCATTTGTGGTGACTTTAGTAAGGGCTCTTTGGCGCGTGGTTGTTTCCACCTCGGAGTTTTATGCTCATAAAGTGAGCAAACAAACTCCAATTTGCGATCCGACTAAAGCATTGAGTTCGCAGCGTGACGAGGGCTACGAGAAGGTGAATAGAATGGCTACACCTCAAAAATTCCAAAGTACTGCCTCGAGAAGCATACACAACGACCCCCCTAGAGAGAATGCCTCGGGATGCGGCCCCAACTCTCCCTTTGGGAATTCCACAAGGAACTAATGCCCAAGTTTTCTTAATAATCATTTAAAAAAGAGGTTTTTTGATTGACTTTTAATGTTGACATTAATTATGTAAGAAAGAAATTGCTACTTTTCCTTGTTTTGAAAAAAATAGCAAAATTCTTGTGAAATCGTTGCTTTCTTGAGAAAATGATGTTGTCTCTTGTATCCTATGGTTTAGTTAAGCAATTGTGTTGTTATCTTTATTAAGTTAAAAGTACAGGTACATCTTCTCCTTGCCTTAATGCTGACCCCGTTTCCGTGCTTTGTAAGCCGGGCGACGACGTTAGTGAGGCCCGGAATCGCGGCCCAAGGTATCCCTCCTACCATTGGGAAGATGAAACTCGCCAGGTTAGGCGAGTTTTGTGAATGTTGCCTAGTTCTATGGGCCCAAGTTAGTGCGGTGAATAAGTCCACCCTAGCGTGTAGACATCCCTCTGAGGAGTGAGAGGATCAAGCGATGGAGCCTAAGAATGCGACAGGCCGGCTTGAGTCCTCGCCAGCTGTATGGTCCCGTAGGGATTGCCCAGTCTATAGAGACTGGAAGGCTGAATTCTAGATCATCGCAGAATAAAGTAAAGGAATAAGAGAGCCTAGATCTAGCAACGGATAATTTTAAACATTGTATCTATTTTTTTTAAAAATTTGTTGTTTGTTAGTAGTGTTGTATCATTGTTAAAGGTTGTTTAAACGAACAATGTGTAAGGTCATTAATTAAGGAACTTGTCTATATATGTCACACAGCGTGGTAGGACTAATTAGAAAACAAAATTGATGTGTGAGTTGGGTGGAAAGTGGGAGGATGGAATGCCCTGACAGCACCATGCTATGGACAGGTGGACCCGATTAGTCGGGTAGCTTTCCAACATATTAATTGAAAGTTTTGTGTTAGGTAAGTGGGTCCCTCGGCAATTCTACTCTAGAGGACTAGGCCAGCGGGCTGTGCCTTGCATAGATGGGGAAAAAGTGTTGTTTCTAGGGATCAAGAATAGAGGTTGCCCAATTTAAGGGTAATCACTCTATGAGTGATTTGATTTTAAGAGTCATTTAGAAGACCATGCTTCCCCTATGGGATAGAAGTAGGTCTTACTTATTAATCGTATCCTTGTATCTTTACATAGTCAAGATTTCGACAAGTAGGAAATTTTTCGCGAGTAAGACTTAGTAGACTATCTTATGGTTCTTGGGAACTGCTCCAGCAAACAAGCAGCTCTCTACAGGAAGAGCCCTCGAGGTGAACAGTGGGTCTTCTCTCCTAAAAACTAGGACTAAGTGGTGCACTGATTGAGAGGGTGTTAAAATGCCGAAGTGTCTCTTTTTCCACCAGAATCAGAAGATTGACCACGAGCATCATGCTTTGAAGACTTTGATCTCTTGTTGGAGTGAACAAGATGAGACTCAGAGTCCATTCCTTATGAGAACTAGACAAAGAGAGAAAAATAAGCTTCTTAGTAAAACAAAAGTTTTTAAAGTTTAAATAGCATGAAACTAGTACACCTTGACATTGGTGTCATTCATTTATGTTGTCGTACCTTTTGGGCAACCTTGCACACTATCACACTACACAACTTTCGGCACCAGATTTCAGTGTCTGTCGATTTCTGTTGTTTTTGTTGTTGCTAGTGATGTTTGAGTACTGGCTTTCAAATTTTGTCATTGGACTTTTGTGTTTGTCGATTTTTTCCGGTCAACCATCATTTAGCATTCTTTTCGGCATTGGACTTCTACATTCTATCAATTTTACTTAATCAGCTATACAGTTGCATTTTTCAGTTTTTGTTGGTGGTCAGCCTTTTAGTGCTTGGCTTCCCACTTTCAGTAGTCAGCTTTTAGTGCTTAGATTTCAACATTGGGTAGTCAACTATCAAGCTTCAACTCCTTGCATTCAGCAGTCAACTTTCAGCCTTCATCTTTCTGCATTCAGCAGTTGTCCAGATTTACTTTCATGGGCCGGGTTTACCCATCACCATTCCACATTTGACATTTAGATTTTGGATTTTTGCATTTGGAATTCCGCATTCCGCTTATGGCCTTGGCATTTGGTGTTTGGGCTTTCGATTCCATCAGTTTGGGTTGATTCCACATCCATCCATCAGCCGATTCGACGTTCATCAGTCAGATGATTTGGTGCAACCAATTCAGATTTGGTGTTTGTCCATCACAACCAATTCATCCATCATTTGATTGCACGCTCATCCGTTCGTTGATTACATGCACGTCCATCAGCCATATAGCTGGTTCAACATTGATCTGTCAGCTCTAGTTCAACCTCGGTTCAACCTCGGTCCATCACTTGGTTCCAAGTCCCTTTGTCATCTGGTTCTAGCTTGACGACTCTACCTTTAGCTTTTGACCTGCTGATTTTATGCTAGCCTTCGACCTCTTGATTCCACACTAGCTTCTGACTTGTTGATGCCACATCAGCTTTCGACTTATGATGCCATGTCAGCTTTCGACTTGTTGATTCCACATCAGCAGTTGATTCTTCCTACATCTTCCGATTCCGTGTAGTTGATTTCGCCTACATATTTTAACCTACAGATTGCTAATCTGGTGAGTTTACACATACATTGAACAGACATTTGAGGTACTTTGAGTCACTTGAAGCTACTTCCATTAGGAACTCAATGGAGTCTTTTTGGGCCCTTTAATTTGCCATGAGGTTATGGAAACGTTTAACTTTTTGACAAATAGGAGCCCGCCATGTAAGCAAAAACCAATGGTTTGTAAGAGAGGTGTAAGAGTGGTCAAAGGGTACACTTTTTCTCCTAAAAAGGGGAGGGGGCAATTTTACAATTTTCGGACCTCCATAACTTCTACATACAAGCTCCGATTTGAGCGGAGATTACAGATCCGTGATCTACGCATCAAGAGCTTTCCATAGATATGTTACATGATATGGTTTTATCCGCTAGATTTTAAATTCCATTTTCCCCCCAAAATTCAAATTCGAATAAAGTAGCCGTTTTGAAGCTTCAAATTAGAAAACGTTTCTTCTTAAGAGAAAAGGTTTGACTCCTTAAACTGCCAAATAAAAGGGCCCAAGAAGACTCCATTGAGTTCCTAATGTTATGTCAGATATACTTTAGTTTTCACATTCCTCTATTGTGTAAAAGGTCAAAAAACACTAGTGATTTGTTGGGCATGCTGTTTATTGAGCACAAGTTGGATGGCACCAACTATCCCATGTGGGCATATATGAGGAGGCATGTACTAGTGGCAAAGAACTTGTGCGTGTATGTCCTGTTGGGCCCGTATCCTCTATCAGCACATCAAGTGGATCCACTATTAGAACTAGTAAGTGTAATTCGAGTGGAGCTAGAACTATACCACCTGCACATGGTTCTCCTATAGCTGAACAACTCAAATGGGATTCTAAAGATGCGCAGGCGCATGCCTTGATTGCTCTCTCTGACGACAAAGGTAAGTCATACCTCATATCCTTTCATGTACATCTTCTAAAAGTGCATGGGATATGCTTGCCTCTCCATATCAGATCCACAGTGAAGCTCAAGTTGCCTATCTATGGAAAAAAGCTTGACTTAGAGCATATGAATGAGGGTGAATCTATGGATGCATTTCTGACCCATGTTAAGGATTTGAGAGAGCAGTTAATCAATATTGATGAGGTCATACCTGACAATTCACTTGTCTCTTTAGTTCTCAATGGCTTGCTTGAATCCTATCAGGGATTTTCTACGACTCTCTGCCTCCTGACAAAGAGGAATACAGATTTGTACATATTTGATGAGTTGGTAGCTCTCTTGTTAGCAAGAGAAGTCTCGTTCCAATCGGAACAACATGTTTCCTTCCGCTCATGCTTTTGCTACCTTCAATTATGGCAAAGGAAAATATGGGGTTGCTTCTGGTGGGTGCTAAACCTAAGGGCAAAGCCCATTCAGATCCTCCTAAGCCCAACAAGGAGAAATATAAGAAGAGATGCAACTCTTGAGTGTCGAAAACCTACTCATGTCATTGAGGAATGTTTGAAGCGGAAACAGATTGAAAAAAAGAAGAAGTAGCAAGATCTTGCTGCCACCACAGTTAACAATGCAGAGGAAGCCAATTTAGCACATGATGGCTATGCTTTAACAGTCGCATGCAGTGATCTGCCCCCTTCTTGTCTGTCATTATCGGATACTATTTACTACTTTGATACAAATTTAGGATTTTTCAGTTGGTTTCGGTTGATTTGATGCAAAAGAAGAGGCAAATTCACTCATGAAATGACTATGCCTTAGTCACACTACATCTTCATTGCATGACGTTGCTATGCCAGGTGTTAGGCGTTTTTCTGAGTGGTATTTCGGGCTCGTGTACATACGTGTGCATGGTGTGAATAAAGGATTTGTTTGGGAATGCATTGCCAGATGCTCTGGGTGGATGCTTTTGTTTTGAGGCTTGTCCGGTGAGAGATTGTTGGAGATGACATAAGTTACTCGGTTGTCTGGAATTGTGTGCGCGTCCAATAATAACTGGGCAATTAAAGGCTGTATTTGGAATATGTATGGAGGCATGGGCATTAAAGACTGAGAGGGCCCTTGTTGCCTTGAGAACTGTAGGAAGCAAAGGACATGGGTGTGAAATGAAACCATGATGGAGGAAATAAAAGAAAATGAATGATAATATAGATAACGTGGCCAATTCATTAGAGGCCACATGGCTATTCGCTTGGCTGCCAACGCGACGTTCTGGAAAGGCAGAGAAGGTGGCAAGTCGGCAGCGTGCAATAAAAGGGAGGCGGCCGAGTTGTTTTGATGGGGGTTCTCTGGCGCTACTGCAGGGCGAGCTGGTGGCGTTAAAGGAGACAGGGCTGGTGTAGAGGCCAACGGGGAGCCTCCCTGGTGAAGAAGCCGACAGTGGGCTGGCGTGAGCTGGTGGGACTATGCAGCACAGCTGCTGATAGAGAAAGGTGCGGCTGGCGGGCTGGCACATAAAAAAAGCAGCACAGCTGCTGCAAGTGCGAGAGGAGAAGGTATGGTTGGTTAGCGCAGTGGTGGCGCAGAGATGAAGAGGAAAGGTGGCGTCTAGGTGATTGTAGCAAGTGTGCAGAGAAGCTGAGCGTGGTGTGGCCGTTTTTTTGTGTGAACTAGGGGGCCGTTCGAAGAGGCAGAAGAGCCACCTTGGTAAGGACAGTCGTTTGGGCTGAAGCGTGGAGCTTTGAGTAGGCGCAGCTGTGGTTGGCGCAAGGTATACAGTCAAGGGCTGGGGAGCAGAGACGTGGAGCCGCCTAGTAGGTGAGACGACTGGGTGATTGTGCAACCGCAGCAAGGTTGGTGTGGACATGCAGGTCAGGCTGACAGAGATGGGTCAAGTGGAAGCCACCTATGGGCAAGGTAGGTGCTGAAGGCAAGCATGGAGGACATGCGTGTTGGAGAAGGTAGAGGCTGGTGGGGCGCTACCTGTGGGAAAGAGACAGGTGCTGGCATCAAAGGGAGCTGCTAGCGAGGACAAAAGGGGAGCAGATAAGCTGCAAGTGACAGGTTGGCTGGTGTGGGCCGCCTAGGAGACAGGACAGTGGACAGAGCAGGGTGCCGAGTGAAGCAGAGAGAAAGACAGGTTTTGCTGCTTGGTGGTGGGCCGGTAGCAAGGCAGATAAGCTGCTTGGGTTTGTTGGGAGGCTGGCAGAGGATCAGCACAGAGTGGAAGAGACAGAGAGAGAGAGCATGAAGTGAAGCTGCTGCTGACGACACATGCAGAGGTGATGGGTCGCAGAGGACTCGAGGGTTAGCTGGTGTGGGCGCCTTCTGGAGTGAGAGTGGCCGGGTTCATTCTGATGTGCTTGGTACAACATGCAGGCGAGTGGATCATGTGGTGATTGGGGATGTGGTGTATCCTCGGCTGACAGGTTTGAGTGTCTTGTTTATGGTTGTGTGAGTAAGGCTTCTGTGTCGGGAGAAGCTTGTATAATGTTTTGATCTGGGGATATATATTGCTGGGTGTTTGCTTTGTCTATGGTGCCCCTGTTTGTGATGTCTGTCTGGCGTGGGTTGGGTGGAGAAGTGTGAAAGAGTGTTCCAGCCCGTGGGGCTGGTGGTGCCCCCGTTCGTGTGTGTTATTCCAAGTTTGCGAGGTGGAAGAGCTGTAGAGGCAGGGTTTTCTTTCTTTTTTTCACCTCACACCAGGCATTGATTCTAGTGATGATCCAGACTCACATGATTATGCTTTATAGAACGTGTCAACTAAGTTATCTCTATGGCTATTGCATTTGAGGGGGGACACATGTATTGCTATTGGTAATGACCGTCGTCACTTATGCACTTGACCTCTTAATTGTGCTATGTCTTGGAGACATACCTTTATGCAATGGTGCTTACTTGCTAAGATGTATTACTTTATTTCCTCACTTCACCAACATATTTTTCCATACTTGAGCTTACTCCATTGGTGAGGTGCACTGATAGTGTTTCTCTCTTTTTCTCTTCCAGCTAGCCCAGCTGTGGAAATCCTGTGCCATTTTATCCTTGCCCTAAAATTCCATGGCATGGGCTTTCCTCAAAACATCCATCTGTTATGTCCTCTTCTTGATTTAAGCCTTGGCAGCATCCATCTGTTCTATTTTCTTGTTGATTTCAACCTTGGCCGATGTCAATTCCACATTAAGCTCATTCATGTTCATTTATCATGCCTTTCCCCTTGTCATTCTTGTGGGCATGTTTTCCTCTTCTTCCTTCATTAAACTTTTAATGGTCTTGCCATCTTACTTTTGCTACTCCTTGAATTCCTCGATCAGGGCCTCCAACTCCTCCACCTAGACCCTTAGAGCTGCTTCATCATTCAATTTTCCTTCAAATTTCTTTGTGGCCGCCCAAGCATGTTATTTTAATTCATTTGTCAAGATATGATCCAATGCTGAGCCAGTCCATAGGACTATATCTTTAACCTTCCCATCTATTTCTACTGCCGGTTTCTTTCCTTCTCATTTTAAGACAGCAAATTTCTTTTTCCATGCTTCCATCTCTTGTGACAGCTCTTCATTCTCTTTTTGCAGTTCTTCAGTCCTCCTAATACCCCTGCCTTTTTTGCCTCCTGCTTCTTTTTCAACTCCACTCGAGGCTGGGGTGTCCGGAGCCTTTCCTGATTTCGGGCCCGAGGATGGAGCTAGATCCGGATGTCCTGAGCCTCCGTCTAGATTTCTATCTCCTAGCTTACTGAGGGGTTATTTGTTTGCAACAAGTAGGTGTGGGTGCTTCTATTTTACTAATTTCAACTTTTCCAAGTAGTCCCCCTACACCTCCTTGAGGTTTTTCACCGCATGATTTTTCCATTACTCCATCTTCTTCGCCTCCAGCTCATACACTTCTAGATACTCCTCGACATCTAGTATCATTAAGCATGCCTCTACCTTCACCAATTCCACTTTATCTTTGTCCACTCTATTCTAGACACATCCATTATGATCCTTAGGTGCTCCTCTCAGATCAAGGCGACCTATGCTTCCATGTTGTTTTGTCTTTATATGGCCTTGTTCAGATCATCATGCATCTACAGGGCTTCCTGGGTCCCTTTTGGCCATGTTTCTCTTCATCTCTTCCAGCTCCTACTTCAACCCTTTGTTGGCCTATTGGTCTCCATTAGCTGCCCACAAGCCGTCCACCTGGCTAGCCTCTGCTCTCCTTTTGTGCAGCTCTTCTTGCAATGGTTCTTGTTGGCTCTTCAGATCCTGTAGTGCTTTTATGCTCTGAGCACATGCAGCATCCTTTTCCTTGATGATATATTGTAGCTTGGTCATCTCCTTGAGCCCATCATTCTTAGTTTCAATAAAAAAAGAAGTCACTAAAGCATGAGCTCAAAGAAGGAACAATATGCTCTAGAAAAGCAGAGTTTCTTCATCTCAAGAGGATTTGAGCAATGAAATAAATAATCTCAAAGATGACTTGAGAAGGGAGGAAATAATGCAATGGCAACATCTTAAACTCTTATAAGAGAATGGTGGGCAGTCAAAGTTGACAGACCATCCAAAGAGATGTTCGCAACAATCCTTAAAAAGAAACCTGACAAATTATTTTTCCCTTTTTTCAAAAATCCTCAAGGCCTCCCTGCAGTTTCCATTGAGGAGAATATGAATATCGCAAAGGAGCACTTCTCGAACATTTTCAGCAACCCTTTAGCTAGAAATGAGGAGAAAGACAAGGCATGGAAGACAATCTCAGAATGCAGACAAAAAACCATCCCTAAGTCTCTAGCACAACAACTCTCGAAGTTGATGTTTCGGAAGGGAAAATTGTAAATGCAATAGATTGCTTACAGAATGGGAAAAGCCCTAGAATATATAGTTTACCAAAGCTGAATTTTCCAAGCAGTTTAAAGAACTTATGATCACACCTCTCCTTCTTGTGTGGAAAGAAAGCTTAGATCACGAAACTCTTCCAATCTCTCTGAATGAAGGGATAATCAAACTAATTCACAAAAGGAGTTCTAAGGATGATCTCTCTAATTGGCGACCTATCTCCACACGACCTACTACATATAAACTTTTTGTTGAAGTGTTGGCAAGGAGACTAAGTAACAACCTTAAACAATGGGTAAGAGAGGAGCAAAAAGGCTTCATAAAGGGCCGATACACCCTTGATGCCACTATTGCCTTGTGGGAAGGAGTGGAACATGCCCAAGACACTAAACAGGACTTTGTGTTTTTTAAGATTTACTTTGACAAAGCAATGGAACTTCATCCTATAATCTCTCAAGGATATGGGTTTAGGACCTCTTTTTATTAGAAAAGTTACAACATTGTTTGGGAATGCCAAAGCCAGAGTAGTGATCAATGGCAGATTATCAGAACCCTTTGAACTTAAGAGATCTATCAGACATGGTTGCCCTCTTGCTCCCTTACTCTTTGCCATAGCTGCAAATGCACTCGAGTGGCTGGTGCAAGATGCCTTGCAGAAAGGTGAAATGAAAGGCATTGACCTGCCAAATAATAAAGGGCAAATATGTTTGTAGTAGTTTGTAGATGACACTAATAGATTGCTTCAGAATGATGAAAAGTCTATAAGAACATTCTGGTGCTGCCTTCAGATTTTCTATATTGCCTTAGGATCACTCATTAATCGTCGTCAAAAAATAGGAAAAAGAAACCCTTGATTAATGACCCTCCAAAGTGGATAATTGAGCAAGGATGTCAGGTTATCAAAGAGGGACAAGTGTTCAAATTGTTAGGCATTCCAATGGGTTTCAGAGTGACCATGAAACAAAGATGGTAATGGGTAATGGAAAGAGTGAAAGCAAAGTTTGATAGATGGAAAGGTTACCAACATAATTTAGCAGCAGGAAGATGCTTGGTGCTTAAACATCTGCTCATTCCCACCACCATATACTTCCTCTCATGCTGAACACCCTCTAGGAGTAATATTAAAGAGCTGCAGACATTATGTTGGACACCCTCAGTAATATTAAAGAGCTGCAGTCATTATGTCGAAATTTCCTCTAGTATGGGGATGTTGATGTTTACAAAATTCCCAAGGTTGCTTGGGCATACTACACAAAACCCAAACAGAAGGGAGGATTGGGGATTCCAATTGTGGAGGACTTAGCCATCAGAATGGAAGCCAAATGAATCATAAGAAGTATATACCAACCTGAGTCTGACTGGTTGGTACTAATTCATAGAATTCAGAGTGCACATAGACTATCGAATAGACCTCAATGGAAAAACCTCCCATTCCTCCCATTGTTTCTCAGTCGAATTTGGATCAAACCCTTTGGCTCTGATCTGGTTAGAAGTATGTGGTCTACATGGAACAAAGTCAAGAAAATACTATGCCTATCAAAGATCTCTAGGAAAGCTATAGGTATTTTTCATATGGATTCCATTTGGTTCTCCCTTTGCCGCCTCGATGATTATGCGGATACACATAATTTGAAGAGAGCTCATAAATTATCAAAGGGGATTCAATGCTGGGGAGATATATGGGATTTCATTGCACAAAAATGGATCGAGATTGATTAATTAATGCAGATGTATTGACTCAATAGAGATTATATGCTCTTCATACAGTCCCCAGAGTTTACAAGTGGGACCCAAAAAAGACCACGCTCATCCAATGCAGAAATGCCTTTACACTGGATGCTTTTTACTGGTCCCAGTCCAGTCCCCTTTTGCCCATCCCCCCCTTGCCGATTAATGGAATGCCGGTACATGTTAGACTAAATGCAAAATCCTGTGGGATAGAAAACAACGGGAATGCCGATTCTCAAAAATTTGGTCAACAGTAATGCCTCCAAAGAAATCTGTTCTATTATGGCTCATTATGCATAAAGGGCTTTGGACTAATTGTAGAGAAAAAAAAAATCGGAATTGGAGATAGATTGTGCCCCCTCCTACAGACACGAAGAAGAGACCATACCCCACCTTTTTATTATATGCAAATTTAATAAAAGCCTCTTGGAACTGGTTCAACAATGCCTTTCCCCGGTCAAGAAATCTCAGTTAACATGGAAGCAAATCCTACTTGGAGACTTTTCAAGCTGCTCATCAAAACTTTGGAATACAATTAGGGCAGAATATATTTGGTGTATTTGGATTATGTGTGATTATTCAGTATTCCATAATGCAGATTCTCTCAAATGCTTTGACCTGAGGAGGAGTGCTCTTTATGTGCAGATGAGAATGATTTTAAAAGCAGACAACACTGTCTGTCGGGCCCAGCAATCGAGAATTGAAGTGGAAGAAGCTCTGGCCATCAATGAAGCTCATGAGACGAGTATGAAGAAAAGGTGAGAAGCATCAAGGCAAATCGTGAGAGACAGGAGGAGGAGTGGATAGAGGTCAGAAACCAGCTTGCAGATGAAGATGCTGAGTTAACCCAATTCATATTAGTGCTGACAGAGATTAAGAACTCAATTCAAGATTATCAATGAGTTAGTTTTCTGTTCCGAATTTTTTTTTTAAAAGGCCGGTTCTCCCGTGAGCACTGAGATTGGTTCACCTCATGAATAAGACAAAGGAACCCTACGTAGAAGCTACAAAACAATTTGAGGTCCAGTCTTCTTTTATTGGGTTTTCTAGCACTGACCGTCGTGCACGTGAGAGTCTCTAAGACTCTAAAAGTTAAACAATTAAGTGCATTCCCTTATTGCGTGCACTGGACTCTGGACCAGACGTCAGTACTGTGCTATGATTTGACTGAGTCAAGGCAGCTGGAGTTGCCACGAAGCCGGGTGGATGGATCAATCTAAAGTTGATCTGGTCAGTCAAGACCCTGTAGATACACAAGGCAATGCAGCATGAGAAAAAACAACGCTGCTCAGGACCTTAATCTACATATACCCATATATAGCTTGGTGTTGTTTGATCCATATTATCGTCCTCATTGTATATATCCATATATATATATATAGCAGACTGCAGTTCTGTGTCTTCTTGACTCAATTAATCAAAGCTGTGAACACTTGGCTGGTAGGGATCAGTACTGCAATCCTCAGCTGCCGGCGGGCTGCAGGAGGATCTTCACATCAGGGCAAAGCGAGGAAGGCTATAGCGTAACTTGTTAGGCACACCGTTAAGGTTATAAGCTACTCTATATTTTTGTTCGCAATATTGTTTTTTTTCTTATTGTTTTTAATCGATTTGTATGCAATATTGTTTTTTTCCGGACTTGATTATTCTTGTGCTTTTGGATAAATGCGTTAAATATCAAATTATAGAGGTCACTAACTAAACTTAATGTTGGTCGCTTGTTTATGGTTTTGGTTCCTATTTTTGTTTTTCCTTTAGTGGGGCAATCAAAATATACACCTAAAAAAAGAAAAACACTATTAACCTTCTTGCAATAGCGAAGCTCAAAAGAGGCTACAATAATTATATATATTGATATTAGCAAAAGGTGTCTTTTACAAAAAGTCCTTTTCTCCTACTTCTCTTAATTACATTAAAAGAGGCTTCTTTAAGTTTAACTTATTTTGGCCTGCTTAGTGGCATTGCAACAACATTTAAAACTCTTGATCGATCATGATAAAAAAAAAGTATCCTTCCTTGAATGCATAGAGTACTTATAAACGAGATTCCTTTTTTACTTTTTTGAGTTGACAAATGATGATTCATCCTCGAATAGCACAAAGAAACTCTAATTCCCACTTGTCTCTTTTGTGAAGTCTTTGTAAAAATTATAGAAGAATGATAAGGTCTATATACTAGTAGGTGCCTAAACTTACGTTTGTATCCCCTATTACAGACCTAAACTCTCTCTCTCCTATGGGGTTCAAGTCTCTCCGTCGATTGGTCTCTTTAGATCAAAAAAGTCGACATTAAGCGGTCTCATCTCATCTCTCTCTCTCTCTCTCTCTCTCTCTCTCTCTCTCTCTATATATATATATATATATATATATATATATATATATATATGCAGCTACACCTAACATCTAGTCTCATACTCTCTCGCATAAACCAATAGACCCCCATGCAGGCTTTATTTTTTATGGGTAGGGTAGCCCATCAAATTCAAATGAGCCCTTAGTAAATAGGAAAACTTTATGTTGTTTATGATTTTTGATGTTTCATTCAAAAAAGAATCTCTAACACAAACGTCCAAAGAGGCCAAAAATGTGCATGACACCGAACTTGTCTCCATGCCCCCTCCTCCCTCCTTCCTCTTTCCCCCATTTTTTCCCACACACTCTATGTTTGTCTTTTTTTGCAACCCTCTAAAGCATCTCTCTCTCTCTCTCTCTCTCTCTCTCTCTCTCTCTCTCTCTCTCTCGTGCTACACCTAACATTTAGTCTAATACTCTCTCTCAAAAAACCTAGACCCTAATGCATGCGTGATTTTTGATGGGTAGGGTAGCCCATCAAATTCAAATGAGCCCCTGGTAAATAGGAAAACTTTATGTTCTTTATAATTTTTGATGTTGCTTTATGAGGGACGAAGCCGCCCCATCTTTCGATAAGGGTTGGCCAGTCGGCATCGTATTTTAATGCCCACCTAGACGTGGCTTTTGTACCTCAAAGGTTAACACGTCACATAGTGATTCAAAACATAACCTCTACCATCCAAAGAAGCCAAAATTTTGCATGACACCTGACTTGTCTCCATGCCCCCTCCTGCCTCCTCCCCCCATTTTGTTTCCACACACTCTATGTTTGTCTTTTTTTGTAACCCCCTGAATCCTCTCTCTCTCTCTCTCTCTCTCTCTCTCTCGCTACACCTGACATCTAGTCTCATACTCTTTCTCATCTACCTAGACCCCTGTGCAGCCTTGATTTTTGATGGGTAGGGATAGCCCATCAAATTCAAATGAAACCTTGGAAATTACGAAAAGTTTATGTTTTTTTATAATTTTTTATGTTTGATTTTTGAAAAAAAACCACTAACAAATGTCCAAAGAGCCAAGAGCCCAAAAATGTGCATGACACCTAACTTGTCTCTATGCCCCTTCCTCCCTCCTCCCCCCATTTTTTTTCCACACACTCTATGTTTTTCTTTTTTTGTAACCCCCTTAAGTACCTCTCTCTCTCTCTCTCTCTCTCTCTCTCTCTCTCTCACTCACACACACACACACACACACACACACACACACACACACACAACCATAACATTGATGGTGCTGCTATTTCCAACTATACCTGCACGGCCCTTCCACCTTCTATTCAAAGTATCACAAATAGCTTTTCTATCTTGGCACTTTCTAAATAGCCTTCAATGTTACCTTAAATTTCCACCATTTGGTTCTTCTATTTTAATCTATTATATGGTGGTTGTAAGATCAAGGTGCCTAGTTTTGGTTACTTGGGCACCCTTAAATCAGCCTAAAAAGATGCATTTTTCCATCTTTAATGGCCAATGTCTCCTAGCTAGCCAAGGAATTTCATTCTAAGTTCTTCTAATGAAACATCACATGCAAAGTTGGGCACATAATGATATAATATGATTAAATGGAGAGTTACAAGTCCTCATTTTCTTATCTAGAGAGTCAATGTATACCTCCTCTCTGAGATTCGGCTAACACAGACAATATGCCCTTAAAATGCTATTAACTTTTGCATCTTAACGTATATGAACGTTCCACCTTGAATGCCACAAACTCACATAACTTACCTTGATTTATCGAGCATTTTTTGAGGTGTTTTTTGAAATACTCTCTATAAATATGCAGTGTTTAAAAATACATTATTCTTTGTATATATGTGATCTATAATTTGAAATGCTCAATTTTATGGATCGCGTGTCTAAAAGATAGGTGAAGGCTAGTAGAACGTGGTGCTAAGGTGAAATTGCAAATTTAATGGCTGGATTTTCATAGATCTCTTATGTAAAATTCAATCAAACTCTTAATAGGAATGTACAAGTGATATACTTTAATTATAGTAATTATAGTATTTATATAAAATAGATGACACTTTAAGAATTGATTTAGTTGTAATTGTGAATCTATAAAGAAATTTTGGGTTAATTTGAGTAAGGGAAGGTCCTTTTTCAAACCTCCCAAGTGAAGATCCTCATTTTATGCCTATTTTTCTCTTTCAAGAGCATAGTTAGCTTTGGTAATCTACCAAACCTAAAGAACTTGCCATGTGTGAGCCTAGTTAGCTTTTGTAATATAGACTTCGTGGAACTTCTACATGTCCATGCCACTTGTGTGCATGTCACCTTGGGAAGAGTCCATGTAAGCATCATGCCACCTCACCTTGCGACCTTGAGAATCCACATAAGCATCATGCCATCTCACCTTGCCACCTCAAATATCCATGTCAATATGGTCAACCAAATTGACTCGCTACCTTATTATCCTAATCACTATTAATGCCACCTTATTTTGCCACCTTTGCATGCCACCTCTGTTGGCATGGCATGCCACCTCATCTAATGCCATGTCATGCACACCCCACATCCTTCAGGGCTACATATTGTATGGATGTGTCCATGTCATGTTAACTCATGTATGTATTTGTGGACATGCCATGCCACCACACACCTACCATGTCATCAACACCCCCCATGAGCTCTATACATGTATACATCCATACTAAAAAGCTATTTTTAAATAATTTTATGATAATTATACTTTTTTTTATTCTATTATCTAAAGAAAGAGTATTAAAAAATAAGATTAATCATAAATTAAAATTAAGCATAAATATTTTATTTACGTATATTTAAAAATTTTAAAAATATTATATAACTATATAGAATTATGTAACTTGGCTTTAAAAATATTATATAACTACATAGTATTATGTAAATTTGGCTTTAAAGATATTATATCTATCAATTTTTAAGTATTTATTAAATTTTTAGAAATTTACATTAATAACTAATAATTTTGTTTAGAAAATCATGCATTTTTTATCATATACAATACTCTACTTTGGTATCCAATGAAATGCATGCAAGTTTCCTTGCTCAACAAGCAAAGTCCTATGTATCAACATACAATTCTAGGCTCGTTTTAGCAAAGAAATCTAGCAATCCAGGATATTAACTCTCTTTTTCTCTTTTAGCTTTATGGAAATTTCCTCTAAACTCTTAGCTTAACTCATCTTAACTCTTCTAAAGTCTTGGCATTGTTTCTCTTTTTAATTCTTCTAAACTCTTAGCATAACTCTCTTTAAAATGGGTCCTCAAAGCCATAGGCCAAAAGTGTGATAGGAAAACCCCCCGCCCTTGATGTGTTCGTTGACGAAGGAAGGTAGCACATAAGCACAAGTGAGTGGGGAGGAGCATGTTGGTCTTATCTTTATGGTAGACTATGACATATAGGTTTATTATAGGAGGGTGATTTATTTACAGCCATTAAAAATGAGGGTAGTAATGCAACGAGGGGTGGGACTATTATTTAATGAGATATATGCACTAGGCCAAAGTGCATCCTCAACTAGGATATAGTGGATTCTTATGGATTTTCTTTTGATGCACACAACATGATTGTTTGGTAGGTGGGTTATTTCTACCACAACAAGTCAGGTGCCACAAGAGAATGATGATTGAGTTCCAGCAGAGCGAGATAGTGAAAGTTATCCTAACGTTGGTTGTGATCACATGTGAGACTCTCAAAATTAGTGCGCCGAGTCCTATTGAATGCCAAAACCTCTCCACTTTGCAGGGGTGTGAAAGGGGTCCCCCATAGGGGTGTGGAAGGTGTCCCTCCCCCACCCTTGCAAATCCCAACGAATGAGACCACCCTGAATGAGATCTCTAAAGTAATGAAATTTGATGGTCCTACATGTTTTGTCTTTTCATGGTATTTTGGGTTTTTAGCCAAAGCTATGTGTAGGACTAATTGTCACAGAAGAGGGTGAAGGGAACACCATGGAACAACACCATGGCATCATGGATACAATCCATGGAAACATAGTCAACCATCATCGACGAAACATGTAACCATCATCACGGAACACGAAACATGTAACCATCATCATGGAACAACACCATGGCATCATGGATTGTAGTGAGTGAATTACATCAATGCAATGAACACATATACATATATCGATAAAATGTGTAACCATCACCACCATGGCATCATACCAAGGCACCAAAATTACAAACTCACCAAACCTGTCAGAATCACCGAGGCTTGCATGCTTAAAATAATAATTGTCAAGTCCGTGAGACTGGTTGTAATGTAACAAGCAAAGGTAGAACACATGGCACCTTTAACTATTTCTTGCAAAGGCTCCCAAGAAATAGTTGCATGCTTACAAAGCCTCTCGAGTAGTAACAGCATGCTAAGCATCAATAAAGTCCTCTTTATGCACAAGACAAACAACTCTTGAAGAAGAAATTGGATTGAGATCCCTACATATTCATCTTCAATAAAGGGTATAGCGATAATTGCAACACCTACATATTCATCTTCAATAAAGGGTATAGCAACAATGTACTCCTACTTTGTCTACCACAAAGCTACACCATAGAAACTATGAAGATGTAGCTAGAGGTTGACTTACAAGTAGCATAATCTCCACACATTTTCATCAAATAACCCAACCTTGAAGGATAGGTTGAAGTATGGCTCAGAGTGACTAAAGGAGAGACTATAATGCTTGGTGTATTGAAGATAGCATAAAAATCATTGCTAGTGCGGTACTCCAAGAGCAGTACTCCAAAGGAGCATGCATGAAACGAGAGAGAAATCTAGCATCCAAACATATATAAAGTCAAGTATAAATGACCACAAGAAAACTAATATTTTCCAAGACTTAGGAATATGGCATGGATTGCATAAATTGCTCCTTATTAGTAGTGGTAGGCCACATATCAGGAGTGACATTAATGCTTGTGGAACAAGCAGGATTGGAACATCGTTGTAGTGAAAACATGTTAAACCTACGGAGTATCTCCTCTTGGACCACAAACTTAGATTGGGTGAGGTGTAGTATGACACCCCGAGAATCATCTTGAACAAGTTTTATGTGCCAAGGTAGCAGACCAACATTAGTCATTGATTGGGAGCTCCTTCTTCACTGCTTACGTAGAAAAATCTTGATTGCAAATGAGAAGAATGCCAGAATAGAAGGATGGTAGAACTATGCCAGATGTAAATGTTAGGTTCTGATTGGAGCCGCATCATGTACCCATCTTGATGATGAAGATGTGAAATTTTAGCTATTACTGCCAAGAAGATTAAAGGCCATAAATGCAAGCAACATACCTGATGTGGCGAGGAGAAGAATATCATCATCAAACCAAGCACTAGCACTATAAGAGATCTACCCAATATTGATGTTTTCTTGGACATTTTTAAGGAGATAGTTTTTCTTAAGGCATGAGTCTGTATGGGCCTCGGTATTGTCATTGGTAATTACATCGATAGAAGCGTCAATATTTGCATATACCGATGCTTTTACTGACTCATATATGAACTTTGGAAAAATTTAAAATCGATGCATTTATTGACTCTACAGAGAAAGTAAAACCCGAGAATAGTTCTGCTCTATTTTCCCTTTCAAGAATTTTTTGCCCATAAATGTCATCAAGTGACCTGAACTTCTTGGACATAAATGTCATCAAGTGACATGAACTTCTTAGACATGTGACCTTAAAAAGCATCACCTATAAGGGATTAAGTGATGGTGTCTAGGAGACAATGGAAATCAGAAGCATGTGAGGATGTAGGGATAGGCACACAACGTTCCCGTTGGATGGAGAAGCCTAAACAAATCTAGACACATCTAGAGGAACTAGTGTGTAGCAATGTTCGTAAAAAAGAGTAGGGACAGGCACACAGTGTTCCCATTAGATGGAGAAGCCTAAACAAAACTAGACACATCTAGAGGAACCAGTGTGTAGCAATGTTCGTAAAAAAGAGTAGGGACAGGCACACAATGTTCCCATTAGATGGAGAAGCCTGAACGAAACTGGACACAACTAGAGGAACCAGTGTGTAGCAGTGTTCGTAAAAAAGTATTTTCCCAAAAAGTGAAAAACCTTCATCTAAAAACTTTGAAATCATTTATAAAGGAAAATCTTGAAATCTGAAGGTTTTTGTTCTATAACTTCTCAAAATCTATGCATGGGAAGCTGAGAGGAATGAAACGCATTGAGTAAAAGAGATACCCGAGGTTGATGGAGATGACAACTTGGAGCCGGTGCACATGCATGAGCAGCCGAGAGGAATGGCATGCGGGATGTCAAAGAGATCATGAGGGCAGATCGGAGATGCTGCACCTACTAAGGACAGGGAGGAGCATGAGGCTGAGGAGCTAGGATAGCACCATGTAAGTCTGCTTCAGACTCTTTCCAGGCAACAGTGTATTGTTGAGTTGTCTAGGGTATATATTTGATGGTGGAGAGAGCTCATCACTATTGAAGAGGGCAAGCTTTTGTAAGGTTATAACACTTCTACAGACTCGAGAATTTTTTAATGTTTATGTCATAGATCCCATAGGCCTAACACCAAACATGTCACCGTAGCAAGCAAGCAAAGACATGCTTGATGGCACGAGAACTAAGCAGCTAATCAAAATTGAAGGTCATGTGATATGTTGGGCCCCTGTATCAAAATACCACTTATCATTTAAGGAAGTCTAACTTGTGATGACCAGAGATGTTGCAAAGAGTTGGAGAGGTTAGTTTGAATTTACACTCTCCACAATTGTGTGGTATGATTTGCTTGTTGGGCTTGACTGAAACAAGAGGAGGATTGGTCGCATTTCTTGGTGCAACAATCCTTCTTGATATGACCTTAACGCTTGTTGCAATATCTATAAGTGGCATTCCTATTATGGCATTCCCATTATATGGGGAGACCATTTGAACAGGCTGACTACCAGATTGTACCATTTTACCATTGTGGATGGCAGTTGGTGTTTTTGAAAGAAATTCAGGGATAGCCAAGCCAATTATCCCTGAAGTGTTTCAAGATGCAAGGAAAATGGGGAGCTGATGCTAGCCAGTGACCCATTTTCCTAGGGAAAGGTCAACAACCCATGGCCTTTCCTAACCATCATGGTCATGGGGAGTGGAACATTCTGCAAAGATGTTGACAGCCAAGCCAATGGAATTATCCCCCATTAGCAAGCTCGAAATCATTCTACACAGAATCTGTTAATAGCCAGGCAAATCATGTTATTCCGCATTAGCAAGCTACAAATTTTGAATAGATGTTCACAGGTACTCAAGTGTAGGAGATTTGGATTCCTTGAAATAAAGTGTCCTGATTTAGTGGCTAAGATCTTCCTTCCCATGATCCATGACCATGACGGATAGCCAAGCCAACAACAATGGTCTCATCAAGTCCATTCATCCAAGAACTGGACAGCGGACTCGTTTTGTGACATAGTTAGATGATTATCCTTTGGACAAGGGTGACTTGAGATGCAAGCTCGAGGGGTTCACCTCAAAAAATGTTAGTGTACCACGTGAGTTCAGCAAGAGGGGTTTTTTAATTACATACATTGATAAATATTAACAAGATTACATTAACAAAAGGGGTTTTTTAATTAAACTTTAAAAAAAATCCATTAGTTCATAAGTAAAGAGGGGTTGTTTTATTGGGGGGAATTTAGTTAAGGGGTTTTTTAAATACCTCTTGAGTGAACGCATGTGATACCTAGGGTTTTCTAGTAGTGCACCCCCCGAGGATGCAAGTATGTGTGTTCATAGGCCACGTAAGAACTCCCAAATTGCTTGAGAAGTCGTAAGGGAACCTTTTATACTTGACGATCACCAAATGGAGAATAATCTACATGCAAAATCTTCATGGAGGGGCCACATCCAATCAGCGATGTCACGTCATTTCCATTGTGTAGCAAGGCCTCGGTTGGCCTTAGTGCCATGAATGAGTAGCCGCACAAATCTGTGTATTGGAGCGTCAACTCTATGCGCACTTGTCATAGTAGGTAATTGGGGCCAACAAGCTTGTCAAGATTGTAATTACAACCAAAGCGGAACAGGATAGATTCCAACCGCCTTGACACATGTAGGGGTGAGACCAAGCCACTTGTAGGGGGCATTTTTTAAAGTGATCTCACCTCTACATGTGTGAATAAGACAAAGTGAGCCAGCTGAATTGTATCCTAAATGAACCAAAGCCAGCCAAGCGGTGTAGGTAGAGGAGCTTGGGCTTGCGAGCTAGAGCAGGAACATCACCAGGTTGGGGTTATTGGGTAGAAGCTATTTTGATAAGGTGTACAATCAAGGAGAACCGAAGGAGAGTGTGAAGGGGGGGAAAAAATGCAGAGAGAACCCTGTGAAGACTAGGAATAGTGAGATAAATATAACATAGGGTGCACACAAAGGGAAAGATTGTAATTGCATTAACTGAACCTAGAACGGGTATTAAGTAGACAGTCACGGTATATTATTATTTGGTGCTTACATGAGACCGTAAAGTATTAACTTACTAAGGTTATAACCTTATTATTTTGTGTTTGTATAGAATCAACATTCCGTTTGCTAACAGTGCTCTTCGCCAAAGATGCCCACAGATCACACCCCGTACAATCCCCCCGACATGTCAGCTATCGACTTCAGCATGGAAGATTTGTCTGTGGAGTGCGGTGCTGGAGCAGTTTCGCGCTATGGGCTGACTGTAGCTGATGATGAAGAACAGTACAAGGCGCCAGCATTCAAGTTCCCGGTACTGCGAACGTCATCGCTTAAATGGGATGAGTACAATAGCAGCGCGAAGCACATGGTGGCAGGTGAGAACTTTGTGGTGGAGATCGAGAGTAGCGGAGATAAATTGAAGAGGTTCCGGGTTGTCACTGTCGCTGTGAGGGCTGCGTGCCGTTTCCAGCTGGGAAGGCAGCTAGTCCTAGGAGATGATGATCACCTTGATCAAATACAAGGCATCGTAAGGAGACGCGATCTGGAGAAGCTAGCGCAGCTGGGTGGTGTCTACAGAGTTGCCAAGATGCTGCAGACGAGCTTACAAACAGGTATCGATGCCACGGATGATGAGGAGGAAGAATTCGCCAGAAGGAGGCAGGTGTTCGGGGAGAATGCATATCCTAGAAGGGCGCAGAGCAAAACCTTGTGGCACTTCCTGTACGAGGCCAGTAAAGACGTTACTCTGAACCTCCTTATGTTGTGTGCAACTTTGTCGCTGGCTTTCGGGATCAAAAGTGAAGGTCTACAGCAAGGCTGGTATGATGGTGTCAGCATCTCATTCGCCGTTGTTCTAGTGGTGGTAGTGACGGCCGTCAGTGACTTCCGGCAGGCTCGTGAATTTCAGAGCCTTGACAAAGAGAAAGATAACATCCAAGTGCAAGTGGTGAGAGCAGGCAGGAGAAAAGGCATGCCCATCTTCGACGTCGTGGTGGGCGACCTGGTGGAGCTTCGCGTCGGTGACCAGGTCCCTGCAGACGGCCTCTTTTTGAAGGGGCAGGGCTTGGCCATTAACGATCCAGCATGACCGGAGAGAGCGAGCTACTGCTTCCTGACCACGATCAGCATCCCTTCTTGTGGTCTGGCTGCAAAGTGCAGGAGGGATACGGCTCCATGCTCGTTACTGCCGTGGGCACTAGCACAGAATGGGGGCAAACCATGGCAACCATTTCCAGTGACAATGCAGAGGAAAGCCCTCTCCAAGCGCGCCTAAATAGCGTTGCGATTCTGATTGGTAAGGTTGGCTTGACAGTGGCATTGCTTGTTCTAATAATCCTCTTGGTTTTCTACTTTAGCGGCCACACGTCAGGCGCTGGTAGCTCAGGAACGAGGTTCCGGGCAGGGGAGACGAGTGCGAGTCAAGTGCTGAATACTATTGTGGACATATTCTCCATCGCTGTGACTATTGTGGTGGTGGCAGTGCCCGAAGGCCTTCCTCTGGCTGTCACGCTCTCCTTGGCCTACTCCATGCGCAAGATGATGGCGGACAAAGCACTGGTACGCCGGCTCTCTGCTTGCGAGACCATGGGGTGTGCCACTACGATCTGCAGCGACAAGACTGGCACCCTAACTACGAACAAGATGACCGTGGTGAAGGCATGGAGTGCAGGCAAGATGATAGAGTTAGAAGCTGCTGCGAGGCATACAGAGATTAATACTACCCTAGGTCTTCTTTTCCAAGGAATCGCTCAGAACACTGCAGGGAGTGTGTTTGTGCCATTAAAGGGACAACTAGCAGTTGACTCGCTGGAGACCCTAGAGGTCAGCGGCAGCCCAACAGAGAAGGCACTCATATGGTGGGGCTTGAAATTGGGCATGAAGTTCGAGGAGACGAGGTGTGAATCAATGGTGTTGAAAGTAGAAACGTTCAGTTCTGTGAAGAAGCGTGCAGGAGTGGCTTTGAAGATGTCTAGGGATGGAAGAGTCTTCGTGCATTGGAAGGGAGCAGCGGAGATCATTCTGGCAGCTTGCTGCAAATGGCAAAGCGAAGGAGGCATAGCCATAGACATGTCAGTGGAGAAGCGGAAGGAGATGGAAAACATAATCGACGGAATGGCATCGGCTAGCCTGCGTTGCATCGCTTTTGCGTGCTGCGAGGTTCAGGATGAAAAGACATTGTTGTCGGATGGTCATCTACCAGAGGATGACTTGACGCTGCTTGCTGTGGTGGGCATGAAGGACCCTTGCAGGCCAGGGGTAGCCAAAGCGGTGGAGCGGGTGAAGGCGGCCGGAGTGAGGGTGAGAATGGTGACCGGAGACAACCTGGCCACCGCCAAAGCCATTGCCACCGAATGCTCCATCCTTGGTGCAAGTGACATGGCGGTAGATGGGCCCACCTTCCGCCTGTGGGACGACAGGGAAATGCGAGAGAAGCTGCCGCGTGTAGCTGTGCTGGCTCGGGCTCTGCCGTCCGACAAGCTGCTGTTGGTGAAGACTCTCCAATCCATGGGGGACGTGGTGGCGGTGACCGGCGATGGCACCAACGACGCCCCTGCTCTGCACCAAGCCAACATCGGCCTCTCCATGGGGATTGAAGGCACGGAGGTCGCCAAGCAGAGCTCTGACATCATCATCCTGGAGGACAACTTCGCCTCAATTGTGAGGGTCGTGCAATGGGGCCGCTCTGTCTACTTCAACATCCAGAAATTCTTGCAGTTCCAACTCACTGTGAACGTGGTGGCGCTGGCAGTGAATTTCGTGGCAGCCGTCACGTCTGGCAGTGTCATCTATTAAAATAGAGAGGAAAACTGGCAGAATGGATAACTCTAATAAATTGATTTTAAAAATGCTATGGAGGAATTTTGCCCAAAAGCAATTTCGTATTGCACAAATCTGTGTGTGTGTGTGCATATGTAGCAGAGATATGAAACACATGAACATCAATGTTTTAAATCCCTTAAACAACTCATGCAAAATGCTTTTAAAATTGGAAAACTAGAATTTTCCACTTCTGTAGTACTGGAAAATACGTTAATCACAACTCATTTAAGGCATAGGCCAGAACTGTTACCCCATTCTCTTGCATTTAAAAAATACGAAAACCAATTTCCTTGTGTGTGTGCGCGCGCTCTGTCAAGCATGGAGAGTAACTTATTCAATAATCATAGAAGATATACGAGTGGGTGTTAAGTTGAGTTAAGTCGAGTGGGCATAATTAATAGGTAAGGACGCTTGTGTAAAGGCGGACGTGGGCGTGTGGGCATTGCCACACATGCATAAGTGCATGCCCCCGTACGTCGGCTTGCATGCATGGAGGAGACTTGGATTCATTGTCCAGAGGAGGATGTGGGGAGCTAGGGGGATTGGGGGATTAGTGAGAGGAGTATTCTAAAGACATGAAATGCTCACAAACGCAGGAGGATGAGGGAAGGGAGCGAAAGAAGGTGGTTCCGAAGTGGGAAGCGGATAGAATCATCGCCCATGCCCAAAGACCTCAGACAAGGAGTGCTGAGGTATTTTTGAAGGTTTCACTCGAGCTGGTGATTGGTTTGTTTTCTCTGTGCAACGTAATTATTTTTTGCTCTGGTAAGCCTCCGTCTAAAGCTGATATTGCTAAATGCCTGCAAGACAACATTTTCCATGATAGAGTTGTCTCCCAAGTTTTCTACTTTTAGGAAAGGTATTCTTTAATATTTTGTTTACTAAGGGTCAGGCTATTTCTGAGTTGTTTGCAAAATCCCCTCTGTTCATGGATCATAGGTTGAAGCATGCAATGCCATTTGATCTGTTTTTTGATCTAAATAAGAGCTTGTCTGAGGCCTATCATGTCTGGGTTGAGGCTGTAGGATTACCCCCTTGGCTTTGACTAGCGTTGAGTGAAATAGCCAGTGCTATTGGTCCAATTCTGTATCTGTTGAAAGAGGATGAGGGAGGTTGCCAGGCTAATAATGTGTGCATCTCTTGGAACACCTTAATTGAGACTCCCAAAAGTGTAGAGGTGGATCTCGGTGAGCTATGCAAATTGGAACTAAATTTGAAATCTGGGCCATTCCCCGGGGCCTGTTTTAGGTGTGGTGGTTTTGGACACATAGCAAGGAATTGTATAGGGGGGCGCATGCAAAATCAGAGGGTGAAACCAAGGATAAGGAGGCATGCATGAATAGTGTTGAAGACACAAGGGTAGGTAACATGACTAAAGATAAGGAGGCATGCATGAATAGTGTTAAAGACAAGGGTAGGTAACATGACTAAAGATAAGGAGACATGCATGAATAGTGTTGAAGACAATAGAGAAAAAAGGATTCTAATTAATGAAGGGGATTCTTCAAGAGAAGGACTGTGGAGAAAGGTAAAAGGGAAAACTAGCTTAAGCCAGGCTAAGGATGAGGCTAGAAGAACTATTAATAAAGTCAGGGCTAGGGATAAAGAAGGAAGTAAATCATCAGATAGCCTAAGCCCTCTCTTGTATTCAAATCCCTTTAGCACCTTAGGAGAGGAGGACAATGGGACCTATCTTGTATTCAAATCCCTTTAGCACCTTAGGAGAGGAGGACAATGGGACCTCTTCTATTTAGAAATTCAACTAGCAGGTGGATGAAGCTTGGAAAGAAATACAAAAGGAATGGGATCATGGAGGGAGTGGGGAGGAGGTAGAAATGGTGCCTGAAACTGCTTTAACATGAGTGAGGCATTAAAGATTAATGAGTGCACATGGAACGTTAAGGGAATTTAAGATTTAAAAAAAGAATGTTGCTTTTTGGGGGCTAGTTAAGGAGTGGGGTCTATCCATTTTGGCTATACAAGGGTATAATTTGTTCGGACCTATAATCTTGAGGAAAGAAAGATTTAAGGATTGGGTAGTGTTGTATAGGGGTTTGAATGGGGGCTATAGTAGAGTTACGACTATTGTTAAAAGTAACTTGAAGCCTAACATTATAGCTAATCATCCCAATGGTAGGATTTTGGTTGTTGAAATATTACTAGAAGGGGAGAGGGTGTGGGTAATAAATATTTATGGTGCTCATAATCATAAAGTGAGAAGTGGGATGTGGGAATGGATAGTTAATCTGAATAATCAAGGTCATTGCATTTTTATGGGGGATTTTAACATGGTTAAGAATCAGAGGGATAGGTGTGGGTTGAGCACTATTTTGATGGGACAAGAGAAGATGAAATGGGAGGGTCTGAGAGGGAGAATGGGCTTAAGGGATGGGTGGGAGATGGGGGATTGGGGCTCAGATCCTGGGCACACTTATTTTAGTCTAAAATATTCTGGTTCATCCTCCAAATGAGACAGGGTGTTTTTCAACCAACGGGCATATGGGTTCCTCACACTCTCAAAATGACTGTGGACTCCAGCACTGCTCTGTCTGATCATATGCCTCTAAAATGGGGTTGGCATATAATGGGTCAGGAAGAGGCTAAGTTAAATAAGTTTCCTACTAGGAAACTAAGGGTAAACAATTTGTTTCTCAAAGATGAACTGTTTATTAAATAGACTAAAGAGACAATTGAGAGACTCTAGAGGGTTTTTGCCAATGAAATGCACAGTATAATCAGAGGGGTTGGGAAATTCAGAGGTGGGGAAAAAAGACAGAAAAGAAAGAGATGGAGTGATTAGAAATTTTTCAAAAAAAAGAGGCAGGTTGGGAAATTAACTATTGAGGAGACTACTTGGTATTTCGAGTGTCAAGCTAGCTTGAAGAGTGACGATGAGAAATGTACTAGGAGAGAGGATAATAGATACAAATGGAAAACCTTTAATAACAAGAGGAAGCCTATTGTATATCTTTTTAAGATGACTGAGTGGAAGAGGGGCAAGGAGGTTTTGGATAGGGTTCTGGATGAAAATGGCCAAGGGATAGAGGGGATTAGGTTAATTGTTGCTATCTTTTTCAGATGACTGACTGGAAGAGGGGCAAGGAGGTTTTGGATAGGGTTCTGCATGAAAATGGCCAAGGGATAGAGGGGATTAGATTAATTGTTGCTAAAAAAAATGGGTTGAGTTTTTGGGCTCAACTCTCAACCTTAAAGAGGATTATTCATCCAAAAGATTTCCAGCAAATTGCTAGAACAAGTTAACAATAGAGTGCAGTGGTGTCAAATCCATTGATCAGTGAAGCAAGGGAGAGAATCATGCAGGACAAATTCTTTACCCTTATTGCTACCCTTCTGATACAGGAAAGCAAGACTCCTCAGGAAATGAGTCGAGTTCTTGTGGGTACAAATTGGATGAAGGATACATGTATTATAATAATCGGCTATGCATTCCCAATGATGAGGGAATAAAAGGAAGGATTCTGAGAGAAGCCCATGATAGCCGGACATCTAGGGTTTATAAAAACCTATATGTCTGTGAAGAAAAGCTTCTTCTAGGGCCAGGACTCAAAAAAGATGTACTTGATCATGTGCGGCAATGCTTAATGTGTCAGAGAATCAAGGAAGAGAGTCAAGATGCCAGGGAAACTGCAACCTCTAGACATTCCATAGATGAAGTGGAAATGTATCAGTATGGACTTTGTGACTGGATTACCTTTAGTACAATCAGGTTACAACTCCATTTTGTGGTAGTTGACAGACTAACCAAAGTTGCCCATGTGATTCCAGTGAAAGAGACATACACTACAGTGGATGTTGCCAGAGTTTTCCTTAAAGAGATCTTCAGATTGTATGGCTTACCCAAGAGGATAGTAAGTGACAGAGATCCCAAGTTCACATCGAAATTCTGGACTGCATTCTTTGAAGCAATAGAAACTTTCTTGGATCTCAGTACAGCCTATCACCTCAAAACAGATGGCCAGACTGAAAGAGTGAATCAGATAATAGAAGATATCCTTCGATCATGCTGCGCGGTAGAGAACCCAAGAAGTGGTTAAGCCATTTACATCTAGTTGAATTTGCTTACAATGCTTCTTATCATAGAAGCATTGGGAGGAGACCTTTCAAAGCTCCGAATGGACAAGATAGCCTTACACCATTGACTTGGTCCGACCCATTGATCAGAGTCGAGATGTCTAGACAAATGCTTGATGACATGGACCAGCAAATGTAATCAATCCGTAAAGATATTAAGGCAGCCCAAGATAGGCAAATGCACTATGCAGATAAGAAGAGATCAGAGAGAGAGTTTGAAGAATCAGATATGGTCTTCATTCGAGTACGACCAAAAAGAAGTTCTTTATCTTTAGGGAAGTACAAGAAGCTCTCTCCCAGATACTGTGGACCGTATACTATTATAAATAAAGTAGGCAATCTAGCTTATAAACTTCTTCTACCTCCCCATCTTAAGGTACATAATTTATTCCACATCAATTTGCTTAAGAAATATGTACCCAACCCAAGTCACGTGCTTATGATGAACAATTGATTTCTGCAATTCAAGGCTAGATGGCATTCCAACCTGAAGAAATCTTTGACGTTCGGGATAAGGTTCTCAGGAGTAGAGTCCTCAGAGAATTTTTAGTCAAGTGGAAGTTCTCCCCTCTAGAAGACGCCACTTGGGAGAAAGAAGAAGAGATGGAAAAAGATTACCCCCACTTTGCGAGATGAGGACATCTCGCATTTTGCAAGCGGGAGAGGATGTAAGATTCCTCGTGAGCCTGAATAATGAAAAAGCTTTTACCTCGATCCCCTGTAATCATTCCCTATTTCAGAATGCAAGAAAGTATTATTTTTGCCTAGAGAGAAGAAAAATTCTAGAGAGAGGCAATCAATATTGAGATATTTTTAGATATAAATAATCTCCTAATATTTAAAATATATTTTCCTGAAATAAAAGTTCAAAATAAGTTCTCCAATGTGCATTAGGAATCAATTAAAAATGATATAAGGGACCTTAGCCTAAGGGTCTATATTTTAAGAAATTTCTAGATTATGGTCCAATTAAGGTTCCTATGGGCCAATAGGATTAATCCAAGTGTTGGGATGAGATAAATTCAATGAATAAAAGAAAATACCTAAAAATGAGTAAATGCTCACATAAGATAGAGAGTTGACTGAGTACAAGGTTTATTAATTAAAAATTAAGAGATATTACTTTTAAAAAATGAGATATTTTAGAAAAATGATGAATTTTTGACACCTTGGTAAGGAGAGGGGGACCTTTGCGGTAGGCGCCTCCTTCACATGTGTGGGAGGGTTTTTAATTCAAAAAAATTTGATATTTTTATCTCTCCTCTCTCCTGGATCACACTGGATCAAAAGGGGAGCCAAGCTGGTCCAAATCTTGTCCAAATTTAGTCAAATTTAAGCTGAAAAATTCTAGAACCTAGTTGGACTCAGTGACTGGCCTACCTCACCTATAAATAGACCCTCATTCTTTTGTATTCTCATCTGTGAGCTATACCATGCCAATATTACATTAAAATAATCATATTTTCTATTATCCCTTAAAAATCCTCTACTTTTGGGGAGTTTGGAGCTTCTCTCTCTCTTTAACAACTCTTGGAGCTCTCTTCTCCACTTGCTAAACCAATTGATTGGTTGAGGGCTTCACTTCTAGAAAAAGAAGCAAGCTAATCCTTGAGGTAAGAATGAATTTTATGATTTTTGGTTAAATTTTCTCAAACGACTTCTCTTCTCAATCCCTCTCAAGCTTGAGAAGTATTCTAATTGATTGTTTTAAACTCAAATCAAGCTTTCCCTATGAATTTTAATGTATAATCAAGAAAAAGTTAATCTTCATGCTTATTTAGAATGCTTTCTTATGTTTATCTCTCTCTCAAAAAGAATAGTCATTCCTATGGCTAATTCTTCAGCAAAAGAATGCTTCTCATTGATAAATTCTTAATTCAAAACCAAACTCTAACTTGTTAAACTAGAGAATAAGAAAATGAAATTTTTATGCTTTTATGTTAACAAAATAATGGTTAATTCTTTTAGATTATTTATTAGTAGTTAGAAACTACTTTAATTGATTCTAAATGAGAAAGAGATAATCCTATCAATTTGGGAAAAGAGGAAAAATAGAAATAGCTTAATCTAGTGGAATAATCATAATTAAGTTTATGATTATGATTTAAATTATGATTTAAATTCATAGTTTAGATTTAAGCTTAAGAATAGATTTTCTATCATAATTGCATCACAATGTTTATTCTTTTAAGAAAATTAAAAATTATCAATAATAGCAGCGAAGCTATGGTAAAATTTTCAGAAAATAATACATATCTTATTTTTATGCATAATGCTAAAAGAGAACTTCCTACCATATTCTAGGATTGGACATCCTATGTAAAAAGAATGATTTTCATCATATTCATGTGAAATAAGTTTTAGTATTTATGCATAAATATTTAATTAAAAGAAAAGAGAAATTCCCATGATAATTGAGATCCAAGTAATAAAATAGTAAAAGATAAATTTTTGGCATATTTAAAATAATAGATATTTTTATTTAATTTAAAAAAGAGAAATTTTAGATAAATTTATTTTATGCATAAGAAATTTTTAAATGATAAAAGAGGAATTCCCGTGACATTTGGAATTCAATCATTTAAATGCAAAAAGAGGGATTTGAAGCATATTCAAAAAAATGGATATTTGTATTTAATTTAAAAGAAGAATTTGTATGATATTTTAAGTAGAGGAAGGTTTAAATTAAATTTTGGTGATAAAAGAGGAATTTTCACCATAATTCCACCTAGAAACTTAGGGTTGATAATTAAATTGGTAGAAAGAATATTCTTAGATATTTTAGGTGGATAAATCACCAAATTGATATTTACTCAAAATTAGATTAATGAAAGAAGAGTATTTTTATAAAAACCCGATATTCTCGTATAGAACCAATTCTTAATCTATTATGGAATGAAATTCATAAAGTTGGAATTTTCCTTACAGTTAGAAGTTTAGTAGATTTTTATCTGAAGAAAATCCTTAGGAATCAAAGTTAGAAGTTAACCGAATAATTTTGGTTAGACCACGACTGCAAGAGGGGCGACCAGCAAACTACTTACCCATCTCTCAAATCTGAATCAAGCAAAAACCTCGTGACCAATTCCAATTCTTGACATAAAGAATAGACTACTGTTGAATTAGCATAGTTTTTCCTTAACCGAAATCACCAAGAATCTAGTTGAAAATTCAGTTAAATGATGGGTAGATTACCCTGATGGAGAGATCATTAATTCTCATTAAGAAAATCTGGATTAAGGGAAAAGGCTTTTGTGGAACCAATCTCGAACCGAGAATTGCATAGAACCTCTGTTTTCTTTTAAAGGACTGTTTTACGCCAGAATGCTAGAGGAAGCATTTGGTATGTGTTTAACTAAGGAGAGACTCGTTTTGCAATAGCTGGCCCGAGGAGTCGTCAAGGAACGTCGCTCTCAAAAAAACTTGCCGAGGTCCTGACCAGCCTCGGTATGGTTAAAATGGCGCGCTTCCGGTACGATGGGCGAGGACCGACGAAGCAGTCCCTGAGTGAAGTGCTAGGACACCTAAGTAGGATCCTAGAGGGTTCTGACTAGGTGATGCACGGGCTCGCGGTTGCTAGGACACCCATGCATAGGTCGACAAAGATACAGATGAACCGAAAGAATGACTTTTGTGATTGGAATTTTAAGGTAGTGCAGATCGAAACACTGGATGGTGTGGAAATGGTTGGTTACTTCAATGGTAGTAGCAAACTTAAACGAAGCACATGCCCTTCCATAACCGGTATAGCAAGATCAAAGTGCATTCCATGCTTCATCTTTGCGGCGGCCCTCTCATGGAGGCCACCTTGAAAGCCATCCACAATAAAAAACAACAAAAGGACAAGCTAAGCTTAGGCACAGAGACATGTCATGGTCAATATGGCCCAAGTGGTCGACCTTGAAGAAGAAGAATGGGAGGTGAAACCTGCTCAGTTGTGGTTAGGAATGACCTCCCCGATAAGCTTTGTCTAGAAATTAGCTCTTGTTGATACAAGGGCTAGTTACAATTTGATGTCCTATGAAACTTGGTGTTCCCTTGGGGAACCCTCACTCAAAGAGACCCATGCATCATTATGACTGTGGCATCACATGATGTTCATTGCATAGGCACAATCATGCTTTTACTCCACGTAGGAAATAATATCTTGGAAGGGAAGTTCTACGTGATGCCTACAGAACCATGCGTGAACAGATACTCCTTGTAAGGGGTTGGATGGGACATAACCCCGGTGCAACATTGACTGGGATGCATAGACGGCAACCTTACAGCTAGCCTCCAGCCAAGTCACTGTCCTGACGGACAGAGAGCCCATACCCGCCCCCGCTGCTTCCCCATGCCAAGAACTTGCCATTTCACCACCCTCCATCATTCCATCACCTCACCCCTATCAATCCATCCCCCCAAAAAAGAGGTTGCTTCTTATTCCAACCACATTAATGCCTCTTACACCCTCCCCACCACCACGCTCAACAGAAACCCACTCTCACACTGCCACCTCACAAGCTATTGCCCCACCAAACCAAAGTAACCAAACTAACGCTGCTAACATTACTAAACAAAACTCCATAGGGCTTGCCGGTACCTAAAAAGCTCCTCATTACACAAGGTTATTATGAGGGGGCGAATCTATATTGTGGATCCCTTGATGATCCAACCATCCCCTTCATCCACAGGAAACCAAAGCTCCTCATCCCCCACGTCGGCAACAAATTCGCCAACCACAATCCTACAAGGGATATAGGATGAACGCAGGTCCAAGCACTCTTGACAGAGGTCCAACCCTCAACTGTACCCAAAACCAACTCCCAGGTGGATCCCCAAACCTCTCCTATGAGCCCAACACTTCTATGAGCCCAACACTTCTATGAGGGCAATCATCATATTTGGATCCCCAAATCTCCCCAACCACCTCAACTTCCACCCCGTGTCACTCAGTAGTCCCCCCTTCAATGGAAACAACATCCGCTGCTATAAAGATTGCCCAGGAAAAAGGAAAGCAGAAGCTCCATAGTGACGCTACAACTCCCATGCTCCATAATGACGCTACAACTCCCATGTTACCACCGACAGAGCTAATTACTGATATACCTTCAACGTCAGCAACCCCTCCACCTATCATTGTGAGGCTGCAATACCAAAGTACTACAATGCCATCATCAGCTCCTTCAATCTCAGGTATTTCCTGACTAACTACCTCAGAATCCCTCAAGGAAGTGATATCCATCACCTCACCATCGCCCAATTGGAATTGACACCTTAGTTTGGCGAAATGAATACACGGTTAGTACAAAACCCATAATGGGGTGTTGGCAGCATAGCCCATGCCAAAAAAAAATGCCACGAACGTTCCAAATTTGCCATGACCGTACTCTTTACAGGTTCTGAAGTGCCATGAGTGTTCCACGTTTTCCCCGACCGTTACTCTCTCTACTCAACTGTCACACCCATTTGGAATTATCCACAGCCATTCCAATCTGCCACACCACGGTCATTCCTTGGAAATGCCACGGTCATTCCTTGGAAATGCCGCGATTGTACCCTTCTGCCAAACCTATAAATAAGGGCCTCACCTCCTCATTTCCTCACTTTCAACTCTTACCCTAGCTAAAATCTTGCCAATTTTTCTCTTGATCTCTCACACCCATCCACCAGAGCTGGCACCATGTCTGACACTACTGACTCTTCCAGGGAGGTTCTCTGTCACACCTCCATCAGGAAGAGAAAGCGACCTATAAGTGGCCGCTTTGAGGAGTACGCCAAGCACCCCACTCAGCTCTCTTATCTGGGGGAGGCTCTCATGAAGCAAGTCAATGGCCATACAGTCCATTCCCTCATGAAGAACAACCACAAGGTGGAGCACAAGCTTGTGTATTTGACTAGGCCATGTTACAGAGCCATAGCCTCATATCCTGCAGTTGTACAGAAGCTAGAGCAACTTGGCTTGGGCAGATGGCCTGGGCAGACTGCCAACCTTGGAGCCATGGGGGGTCGACCTATATAACTGGTTGTACTCTACAAAAACTTATGACACCAATCAACATACTGGTGAAGTTTTGGATAAAGAGGGCCACAGACACTAGGTTCAGCTTAGCATCGAATTGATCAGAGATGCCTTAGCACTCCCTCACATGGACCAGCCATATGTCAGGCTTACCAACATGCACCCAAGTTGACCAGAGACATCTACAGGGATAGCCCAAAAAAGGATCACGGAGAATGGGCCAATATTACTCACAGGAGGATCATAACATACTAGCTAGAGCTCTATAGTTCTTGCTCACCACTAGGTGGACCGATCGCATCAACCGGTGTAGCATGACCACCTTGGCACAATAGGTGCACCAAGGTCAAATGGTCAATTGGGCAAATTATCTTTTCCGGTGCGAGTTGCATGCAGTCTACTCCAACCCACAGGGGAAGATAGCAATGTGGCCACTTTGTTACCATGAGTACTTTATTACGGCGCGGGTGGGTGGGAGGAGTCCAACCCCCCACCAACAAAGAGGCAACACCAAGAGTCCGAAGTCACTGAACAGGCCCAATCCAAGCCCAACACAGGAGGAGCTGGCAACTTTGTTACCATGCGTAAACCCCCCACCAACAAAGAGGCAACACCAAGAGTCCGAAGTCACTGAACAGGCCCAATCCAAGCCCAACACAGGAGGAGTTGGCAACAACTCCTAAAGCAACCACGAAGGCCGCTGAGGAGGAAGAGAGACAAAAGCAAGATTTCTTCAACATGAATTTATTTGAGACCCTATCTCCTGACCGCTTCACTAACATTCCTTCAAACACAGAGGCTGGCCCTTCTTCCCCCCATGCAGCAGTGAATACAGTCAATACTCTCCATTGGGCACGCTCAAGAAGTTTTCGCTCCATTGAGGCATATGTAGAAAGTGTTCATGTAGCCCATGGAGATGTATCGAGCTTCACACTCGGTTTCTCACATATGGCCAGAGAACTTATAACGCAGATGACGGATTGCATCTCCCGTGTCAACAAGAGGTGGTGCAAGTTTCACAAAGAGAGATGTTGCTAGCCAAGGCTCAAGAGCATCAAGTGTCTAGGGATTTGTATTAGACAAACTTACTCTACATGCAGCTCCAAGCAAAGTTCGAGAGCAGACACAGCAGCTGGGGCATGCCCTCGCCCACATCACCAACCTCCAATAGCAACTTACTCAGGCCCATGAAGCTACTTAGCGGGCACATCATGAGCTAACAATTGTTAAGAGCTTGCACCAAGATGCCCTGAATTGAGCCCAACTAGCGGAGGACACCCTTGCCCAAACCCAAAGATCTTTTCTCAAGCATAGGGAGATTTCGGAAGCCACAGTCGAGACTCTAGAGGAACACCTTGGTGAGGTATAAGCCCGAGCTACGCAGCCCCCTTCCACCCCCTTTGCTCCCTCTTCCAGCACCCTGGACTGCAAAGTGGAGGCTCTCATGGATACATACATGGAGCTCTCGATCCTTGCACTCCCCCCACAAACACCCTATCAACTCGTCAACCTCCATTTCAAGAGCATCCAAATGAACCTTCTCCAGCACACCTTTACCTCGATGAGCCCCTCTCTTGCCATAGCTTCACGTACCTCCTCACCAAGATCCCCATCTTGAGCATCACCCTCGTCCCCCACTTATTTTTCCAAGGCCTTCTTTCTTTCCACCACCCCCAACACCCTTTTCAAGCTACATTGACAGGTTGGTGCCAACTGCTCTGATTTGCCTTCCCCTCCAACACTACTGAGGCCATCGACCTCTCTATCCCGAAAGGCCTATGCCCTTATCCCAACCCCTCTCGGATCTCCACAGGGGCTCTACATTATTTGCAGTATGTCGGTTGGAATGTGGTTAACAATGCCTATCTATCCCTCCGAGCGGACGCTCTCGCCCCTTACTCCAGCAAAGGCGTGCTTATTTTGTACCACAGATGTTTTGAGCAGTTAGAAGTTATGGCCACAACTGGCATCTGCCAATTTGACGACACCCACATCGCCTTCCCATTGGAGTTCACCGTTGATGAAGCTATTGTTACAAAGGCCTTCTTCCGTGCACATGGTGCCACCGATGCCGGCCTTGGACGACAACGATGGAGGAGATGATGGCCAGGGAAGTCTACCACCCCCACCCTCATGACCCTCTTCTCCCCCACCTCCCCCACCGCCACCTAGCTCATCTTTCGCCCCTCCTAGCAGCAGCCACTTCCCACCCTCTCCACCCCCATCTGGCACATCCATCCTCCCACTCTTCCATGCACAACCTTCTTCTCCCCCCATCCATTTTCCCATCCCACCCCCATCACCTCCTTTTTTATCACTTTAGTTGGAATTTCACACTACCTTCTGTGATATCCCCTCCACTTCCACTAAGCCCCCCACCCATCCTTGATGCAAGGCTTGCCATGGAAACCTCAGCACATCGACAACCCCTCCACCCCCATTGCCCGACACAACAGCCCTCCCCCTAGAACCTTAAAGAAGAAGGAGAGATCTCACCGCCGCTGCCACCATTGCAGCGTGAGGATGTTGACCCTCCGCTCAACCCTCTCAATTGGCGAGATCCCCTCGACCATATGGAGTTCGAGCATGCCATTTCCATCTTGCATGGTCAACAACTCCAGGCCAATCCTATCACCCGAATCACCGACCACATGGACATCTATGTCCCCCTCGACCTTACCTCGACGCAAAGAACCACCAGTGGCGATGAGACCACCCCCCAAGGACATGCAAAGGATACTACCGACCACCCATCAGCTGCTTGCTCCATCACATTCGAACTCATGGGCGAGCAGCTGGCGTGGAGGGAACCCTTCCTCGCCAAGCCTTTCATATTGGAGACTTACTACAACATGTTTCATGCACTTCGCATCAGCCTAGATTACCTCCCCATACGTAGACGGTGGGTGTGGAATGTCTTCCACAAGGAGCAGAAGAAGAACCCCAAGCTCAAATTCCACTTCCCTTTGTTCGCTCCCCCGTCAAAACGCAGCA
The DNA here is from genome assembly GCF_041138505.1 of Cibotium barometz. Lineage (NCBI taxonomy): Eukaryota > Viridiplantae > Streptophyta > Polypodiopsida > Cyatheales > Cibotiaceae > Cibotium > Cibotium barometz. The sequence continues at coordinate 9,186,619 of NC_141075.1, forward strand.
GCCGTGTACAGAAGAAACCATGGTCCAGCACTTCCACGATTTCATTCGCCCGATACGACTAAGTCCCAGACCAAGCCGTGATCGCCACAATTTGCTTCTTCAACCTGATCATCAGGTTGCAAAAGTCCTTTCCAAATTGGGACCACTACTTTGAAGGCGTGTAGGGTTTGGCCTTTAACATCAATAAAGGGCCCACCCTCAAGTAGATCTTTGGCTACTATGAATGCATCATGTGGATGCCCACTTGGCACCTCTAAACTTTCGAAGATATGATGGAGACCATCTTCTCGAAGAGCTACAAGGTCTTCTCATCGATCCCCCACTGCACCAACCTCGTGCCGAGATTTTATCCGCCCTTATTTGATCTATTATTTACAAGCTCCAAGGATAGACCTACATTAGGGAGCGGGGTATGTTAACCACTCCAGTTAACATTACCTTTTATATGGCTACACAATCCATAAGCTTGGTCATCCCATGTCTCTTATACAATGAGTGACTAGTTTTGGGCCCCCAATTGTAAATGGGCGGTCGGACATTGTAACTATGAGCTCTTGTATATAAGTCATTTTATGGAATATGAAAAGGGACAATCCCATTTGTCTTACTTGAGTTTGCCTTCTCTCTCTGTCTCTCTCATTTGAGCTTGTGGATGCATGTTAGCTTGTTGTTTAGCTTGCTTGCATGTTCGATTGTTGGTGTATGTAAGTAGGGATGGTAATGCTCTCTTTTCTCCTCTTCTCTACCCTCTCTTTGCTATCTACCATATCCCTTTTGCATGTTAGTTGCATGAGGTAGAGGTTGAGCTCTCCATAGCTCCCTCCTTCTTGCTCTCTACCTAGCTATTGGATCTCTTCTTGGGTGAGACAAGAAGAGGTGCAGTGAGCCCCTAGCAGCTTCACACATCGAGGAGTTAACCCTCTTAGGGTTGGCCAAGTGCAACTCTCCGGACTCAACTCTTGCATGCATCTCTCTTCTCTTCTTTCTCTCTTGTATGCAAGGTAGCATGTTATCCTTAACACTCATGTCCATTAAAAATTTTCCAAAATTTTCTCTTTGCACATATTGAGGAAAAAACTTCCAATACCTCATAAAGAAACTTTATCAAGAAGATCACCACCATCTATGAAGTTCACATGTTAAACTCTAAAAGCTTCTAAGGGAACCCCCTAAGGAATGCATAGGGTTAATAATACATTCCCAATGGTATAAGCATAGCATGGAAATGAATCACAAATCCTAGACCTTTGTCCTCAATAGCGTCAAGTGAATCTAGCTTATTATCATATATGTCCAACCAACCACCATCACAAGTCACCACCATGGGATTGCTTATACCACAAAAGTCAAAGTGCAACTTTGCCCATCATTCTCATGAGCTTGATCTAGCTGTTTGCTTGATATGTCTTTTAAAAAATCCATTTCCCATGAAGAGAAGATTATCCTCCTGACAATCTGTGAGCACATGCTCATGGTGACATACATGCTCATGGTTGATGTACTCGAGCTTAACCTTGGGTAGTTATTTACAACACATGGACTCCACACTCTTGGTTTGCACACACTCGTCACAAACATGTGCCTTTTCCTTTATAATTTTTGAATCTTGAACCAACCTTCTATATCTTCCCTTAATAATAGGAACTATATAAAAGTTGGGCAAAATCCACACATTATTCCTTTGACGAGAAAAATCAAATCCTTGTTTGTCAAACTAGTTATCGATGGTACCAATAGTGTCAAATCCTTTAAGAATATGGAGAAAACCTTCAAGCCAATACATGACCTTCAAACCATTTTGTAACAATGATGATTTATACCATTGCATAAAGAAATTTCATCTCCTATTCCTTTGAAATGCCAATCATATAGAACAAGTATATCCACCCCTTTGCATATCCTAATAGCCAAACCCTTCGCGCATATGTACCCTCTTGGCCTCGTCCAATCTTTGGAACACGTTTGAACCACCACCATAAGAACCACTCCTTATGTGTAACATAAGATGACTGCCCTTCCACACTATAAGCCTAAGAACATGACATTGTACAAACCACACTACAAATATTAAGGCTTGAAACAAATAAAACCAACATCCTGGTGCTAAAGAGATTTAAACCAAAGACCTTCATGATGGATGTTGCATGTACTAACCACTAAACCAAGGCCTCATAATCTTTGACAAAGGTTAATATAGCCCATCTTAATAGTGGATAGGCTTCGTCCCTTAACACAATGATGTCTTCCTCTCTCTTTGCTTCTATCTGGTTTTCCATGTGCACATGGTTGTTACACAAACTTTTTCTCTCTAGAAACGTGTAGAATCTACACCCATGATCACACAAGACCAAGACACTTACAAAGTAAAAGAGCTTATAATTTCTTCCTTTATGTGTTATTCAATTTCTTTTCATTGATTCCTTATAAAATCAAACCCATAAGGCCTTATTTACAAGACTAAAGCTATGATTGTCTTTCAAAAAGATAATTAAAAAAACACTAACTCACTTAGTTGAAAGTGCAATTAAGTAAAAGAAAACAATTGTTCTTGGCCTTGCCCTTTTACACTAAGATACATGCATCCATAATAACCTTAGCCTCCACACACTACCAAGATGGATAACGCTAACTCGCCTAGTTGAAAGCATGATAGTAGTAAAAGAAAACAATTTTTCCTAGCCTTGCCCTTTTATACTAAGATACGGGCATCCATCCAAAATAATCTCACCCTTCACACACTACCAAGATGTATAATGATATCATGATTAAGTAAAAAATTTTATATATGCTCAAAACTTGTAGCTAATTCCCAAAACCCGGATTTCAAAAAATCCTAACATTTACCTCCTAAGTTAATAAGTACACATGTACTTTTGTCAACTTAGTTGATGCCTTTGTGCATGCCTTGTCCTCATCGATGGATGATGAAATGTCAATGCCATTCCAAGTCTTTATCTTCCAATTATTCATTGTTGTCAGTTAACTCTTTAGCACGAGCCATAGGAACGCTCGATCTTTGATCAAGTCCTCGAACTTGTGGTCCAGAGTAGCTATATGACATTTTTAAGTAATCATGGATTTTTACCTTGGGTAGCCTAACATCCTTGCAGAAAAGCAAGGAAGGAGGCAAGGCCACGTGATAATAATATCTTGTAAGTGGTAATAATATCTTGCAAAATAGCAAGGAAGTCACGTGGTATTTAAAAATAGCCAGAAGGATCTGGGTCAAAATATAAAAGGCCTACGCTCTGTCTTATCAAACAGGTGGATAAGATGCTAAAAGCCTACAGCAGCATGACGAGGGCCATGTTGTAGAAGATCTTGAGATTACTCGTAGTGTTGTCCTCAGGGTGGGCTTCTTGTCTTCTCACTTAAGAGCCTAAGCCTTACCAGGGCTTTCCTTACTGTAAGCGTGCTGAAGAAGATTGCAAAACAGGCTTCGAGAAGTGACAAGGCAGTCACAATACAAAAATCTGCAAGGCGTAGTGATGACACAAAACCCCCAACAGAACCACGATGGCATTTTACACAACACAGTAGTGTACGCGCAAGAGTCTGACTTCAGAAGAACAATGATGTCTTTTGTGGGGAAATAGCATCATCATCATCAATATGTCTCCACCAACGGAGTGTTGGCGGAACCTGCAACATATGAGTGCACACGCATGAGAATTAGACCTACGTATTACTAGCCTAGGTGAGATTGCAATAAGCCAAAAACTTGCAAACTCTTTGCTTTTTTTTAGGTCTTGATGCTTCCTGGGAGCCTTCCATAGTCCAAGGTGTCCAAACCAGTGTGAATTCATCATTTCCCTCTCCACCTAATTAATTTGTATAACGAAAACCTTGTTGATGTTTGTAAATTTTTGTATTTAGGGTTTGATGCTTGACTTCTTTTAGAAGGTCGTACGTTCTACAAAAAGAGTCACTGGAAGTTGCCTTGTGGATTTTGCTTACATGGTAAAGATATTCTGAATTTTTTGACAGAAACCATTAGGAACTCAATGGAGTCTTTTTGGGCCCTTTAATTTGCCATTGCCTAATGGAGGTGATTAAGAAATAGACAAATAGGGAGATTACATGTGGACTGAAACCAATGGTTTGTAAGAGCCTAGAAGGTAGTGGTCAAACTTAGAATAATAGGCTAAATAGGCTCTTTTTAAATTTTCAAAATCAACTAAAACTCAAAAATTCAAAACATATATGCATTTTTCCCCTATTTTATATAGAAAAGAATAGCTGCAGCCTGCCAGCAGCCTGCAGCCATCATTAACTAAGGCCTCCAAAGTGATAGAGGCCCAAAAACGAGTTCCCATGCATTCAATGCACATTCCCCTTCACTTTCCACTATCCCTCTCTCCCACGTTCCCTCCAAAACGCTCTCTCTTCCCCCTTTCTCATAGCAAGGCGTTTTTCACTCTCTAGACTACTTCTTTTAGCTATCTGCCTCTTGATCTACCTCTCTCTTCACTCAGAAACCTAGATCTATAGCTATGGAAGCTTGATCTGCAACCTCCTCTTAGAAGCTATGGAAGCTTGATCCTCTGATCTGCAACCTCCTCTTAGAAGCTATGGAAGCTTGATCCTCACTTACATTTCCTTCCTTCATCCTTCTTCCTTGTCCAACCTCCTTTTACAGAGTGTAACAGCAAAGCTTAGCTATGGAAGCTTGATCTGCAACCTCCTCTCAGAGGCTATAGAAGTTTGATCCTCACTTACATTTCCTTACTTCATCCATCTTCCTTGTCCAACCTCCTTTTACAGAGTGTAACAGCAGAGCTTAGCTATGGAAGCTTGATCTGCAACCTCCTCTCAGAAGCTAGGGAAGTTTGATCCTCACTTACATCCTTCTACCTTGTCCAACCTCCTTTTACAGAGTGTAACAGTGGAGCCAAGCTATGGAAGCTTGAGTTGCAAATGCTTTGGCTCTCATAATCTTACTCATTGTCTCCTCTCATCCCCTCCAATATCCTCTTTCAAAGTGCAGTAATAGCACAGCCAAGCCCTTGGAACTTGCTCTACAACTCCTTCTCTTTTTTACATCTCCCTAGTCTAAGTTTTTTTCTCACCATTCTATTTTTCTTTGCCATCAAGGTTTATAATCTCTCTAATATATACATCTGATGTCTTCTTCTAGAGCTCGAAGGCCTCCGATCAGTATTCAATCTCTCTCTTGTAGCAGTGGTCAAGATGAGGATGGGCACTGGAACATCAAACAGTACGAGAAGTGGAATTGGATTACGATGCAGCCTAGTACAAGAGGAAGCCACAAGGTGTCAAAGCGATACGTTGATATACAAAGTCACCATTGGAAAGGGCGGATATTGGAGCTCAAACAAGATCGTGATGGAAAAAAGCTAGCCAAGGTCCAACATGTTTACAAGGCAACAGAGCTGAAACTAGCAGACCATGACCAACGTCAACGATTTCCTGCAAATTGTAAGTTATTTCACCACTTTATATTCTTGTTTTTAAATCAATTGTGTGCTAATAATGGTATACTGAGCACTGCTTTGATTGTTCTTGGGTTCCTGTGCGTAGATATTTTTCCCTCAAACTATAGTGAATGGGAGCCTATGGAGGCAATTTCAGGAACCTTTGAAGCATACCATGTGGAGCTTGGTAGTTTAATCTTTGGAGGGTGTCCAGCTGCACAACTTCTTGCACGAAACATCTTCTTCTATGAGGATACATATGTGGTTCCCACGATAGCAAATGGTACTGGAAAATTAGTTCCAAAACCTACGCCAACTCTCACATCTATTGAATGGCCAATTCCAGACAATGCTTCAGTGGCCATGGCTTGTTTGCAGATCGAAAGCAAGGTGCAAAATGCTATGAAGTGCACATATGGATCTCACAAAGCAACCATAACCTGCTTCATACCTCTACACCTCTTTGTGTACCTGTTCCGTACAAGTGACACACATCGTACCCCAACTTTATGGATTGCAAATGGGGAGAGAGCTCTGACTTGTTTCTTATCACCTGCATGGGATAAAAAAGTTGTTTAACACAATGGAGACACCATCAGATGCGGAGTAATTGTTGAGAAGGTTGTGATGCGCTATCATATTGCCAAGCAACAGTTGTCCATTGCGTTTCCTTACAGGCGATGGAAGCTTACAAATGGAGAATGGGAGGCGTTAGACTCCGACACAACCTCTACAGAACAGGGTGTGCTACATATATCCATGCAAGGTGGGGATGTAGAAGATGTTACTGTGAATGATGACTGGTCCCTTGCCAACTTACGTGACTACTTAGTTCTTCGATTCTCACTCAGTGGTGATTTTGCTTTGATAATCAATGGTAGAGTAGTGCGCAAAAGGCAGGAACGATCTTTTCTTTGTAGAGAAATTACTTTCCCTGGCTGTGTAGCTATCAGATAACCACTGGATATGTAATCTTGAATTGAAGTAAATACAATTTCAATTTTTTTGCCTCACTGTCTTATTAAGGTTTTTCAATTGTCTTGTGCAGTTTTATTTTTTTGTGATAGTGTAAGGTTGGTCACAGAAGCATCTGTGGCGTGAGCCACTAGTAAATTGGAAATGACCTTGCGATGGAAGGATACGTTCTTGCTTTCGCATACCATTTTTTAAAAAATTTTTGGTACTTACAAATTTTAAAAGTTTTTAAAAATTTTATAACAAGGTCGCCCATTTATAAACGATACTTTACTCATTTACATCAATTGACAATTATCGTTCTCTCCTAACACTTGCTCTCAATTTCGCACACCTTTCTGTATCACACACTCTCTATTTCCTCCAATCACTCATAGCATGGCACCTCTACTTGATGCACTTATTGCACAGCTAGGAAAGCTTGAGTTACTTCATAGGGTTGATGAGATCGTCCCTATGTTTGAGGGAGCAATTGATGTACGTGCAACAATGCATCTACACGCGGATGCTTTTACAGATGTCATTCAGTATATGGATGAACACATCAGCACGTACTCCATCATGTTTGAGGGTGATGAGGGCTTATGGGTTCCAGTTGACCTCATCAAGTACATATTCAGGGAAGAGAAGAATTTTAGATTTCGCCTATCCAGGTTTTTAAAATCCCTCACAGAAAAGGACTACAGAAATGAGGAGGAAGACTTACTCTTGGATCTACAAATGGGCAACATCGGCACTTCTTTCCTAAGCTGGGACATGGTTTTGGTCCTTCTGTTACAAGAGGGTGTGGCGAAAGAAAGTGGCAAGGAAAAAGAAAAGGGCAAAGTAAAGCTAATGGAGCAGGTCCAAGAGGCCCATGCTGAGGAAGAGAATGTTACAGAACAATGGGAGGCCTCAATGGCATTGGTGGCTCTACAAGATAATGTCCCCGAGGAGGTTTCGGACCTAGTTCTAGAGGGCGATGAAGTACTCGAGAAGGTCCCAGACCTTGTTATCATGTCTTTGCATCCAATCATTATTGATGGGAAAGAGTTTTTGTTTTTGGATGACATTGCCAAGACACTCGGGTTTCGTGAGGATGAGGCACTTTCTATTATTGCCGTGAATGCTGGGGGTCAAGACAAAGGAAAAGTGAAAATTTCTTTTGAAGATGACAACCTCACAAAAGCGCTTGCATATGATATTGGTAGCAGTACCTTGGAAGTTGTAGTGGCCAAAGCGCTCGTTGAAATAAAGCAAGAAGTGCAATTCTATGAGAGCGTAGCTGCCTTTGAACCACACATGCCCTTGGTTGCTGGCGATGCTCAAGACCAAGGAAGCATAAACCTGACGAATGAGCAACTAGTTGCAAGTGACGATGCAACTGAGGTATGTCCTTACTTCTTAGTTGTAAAGCAAATTGTTTTTTGTATCATTTCACGCTTCCTAACTTCTATATTGACATGTTGACAGACTGCTTTTGAAGTGGACAAGTTTGCTATGCGCGTAGGAGGAACGCGGCCAAAGTCAGAGGGTCGAGATGCATCCCTTTGGCACTACATACCTGCCCTCAGGGCCGACATAGTGCGGGTTTTTCATTTAGAATATGCAGAGATCGCCTATGCCGAGCTCCTAAAATGTAAAGCACTTAGTGCAGTCTTGTCGGAGAACCCCTTAGCCTCGAACATAAATAAATGTATTTTTGTAGCTAGGGAAGCTGCCTTGTATTGCTTCACGGGCAACCATCCCGGCTCAGTTTTAGGCCATTGTGCCCTTTCTCAGGCTCAAGGAATCAATGAGCCGAGTGATGTATTCCAAAGCTTAGGCCAGAAACCAGCCTCTAGAACTCTCTCTCCTGAGCTCTTCCAAGAGCTTATTAAAAAGATGTAATGCAAACTTCTCTTCCAAGTTTAATAAAAATTTTTTGTTGTGCATTGTAAGTTGTGATTTTTCCTGGCGTACTTGTGATATACCATTTCAAGCCTCGTAATTTTAAGATTTTGTTCATGTGTTCATAGAAAAAATTATTTAGGATTTATTTTAATTGAGATCGTGATTAAAAAAAGTAATCGAGATTGGGTTAGAGCGGTATGAAAAAATATTGTATTTATAGATGTAAACACACTCACATATATGTATATATATATGTACATATATGTATATATATACATATATATATGTGTGTGTGTGTGTACCTATATATATATAAGATTCTGGGGCTATTGAATGATATATATATACATATATATACATATATATATATAAAAGATGTATAGGATATATATATATATAAGACGTAAGATATTATAAGATTTTAAGGCTATTATCAGATATATATACATATATATAATATTTTATATAAATATATAAGATTTTAGGGCTGTTAGGGCACCTAAAGGGTCTTATGAGCCTCACCAGACCATGTGATATCAAAAAAAAATAAAAAAATTACCATGTGCGCTACGGCGCGTAAATCGACATTTTGACCTGGTCAAAGTGCCGATTAACGCGCCGTAGCGCACATGGTAATTTTTTTTATTTTTTTTTATTTTTTTGGCCTTGAGGCTCATAAGGCACTCTATAAGGGTCCTTAGGTGCATTTATAGGATCTACCTTTTTTGTATATATAAATAAACATATATATATGTGTATATGTATATATATTTGCATATGTATATATATGTGTGTATATATGTTTGTGTGTGTATATATATATATGTGTGTGTGTGTGCACCTATATATATATATATAAGATTCTGGGGCTATTGAAATATATATATATATATAATATATATATATATATAAAAGATATATAGGATATATATACATAAGACATAAGATATTATAAGATTTTATTCTATTATAAGATATATATATATAAATATAAATAATATCTTATATAAATATGTAAGATTTGGGGCTATTAGGGCACCTAAATGGTCATATGAGCCTCACCAGACCAAAGATATCAAAAAAAAATAAAAAAAATGCCATGTGCGCTACGGCGCGTAAATCTCCATTTTGACCTGGTCAAACTAGAGATTAACGCGCCATAGCGCACATGGCATTTTTTTTATTTTTTTTTATTTTTTTTGCCTTGAGGCTCATAAGGCACTCTATAAGTTTCTCTAGTTGACTTTATAGGATCTACATTTTTTGTATATATAAATATTCATATATATGTGTGTGTGTGTGTGTAGATATATATATATATATATATATGTGCATATGTATATATATTTGTATATGTATATATATGTGTGTGTATATATGTTTGTGTGTGTATATATATATATGTGTGTGTGTGTGTGTGTGTGTGTGTTTGTGTGTGTTTTTTCCTGTGTGTATAGTGCTTTTATAATTTTTAAATGAAATGTTCATTGGCACTGAGCATACAAAAAAAATGGACTCAACAAAGAATGTAACACAACTCACAAAGTTTTCATTAATGTGTGAAAAAGCTACAAAGGAATTTGGGAACATTACAAAATTTTGTAGGGAGAATTACAAAATGGGTTAGCCTATTGAGGTAGAAGGCTACGCTCTAAACGTAGACGTAGGGCTAGGGACATATCTACAGGCTTCAAAGTAACTCTCTTGGCATGTACCATAGCCAGCACTGAGTCTTCAAAAACAGAAACTACAATATCTTCAGCAGCTTCTTGAAGAGCTTCAAGAGCTGTGCTCTGTATGCGGTCAACCCTGTCAGAATATTTTTCCATTGTTTCTCTCACCAGTCGAGAGAATGGTGCCTTGGGGATGAGAAGATCTGTGCTTTTCTCATATTTCCTAATCTCTCGTAGCGCGACTGTCCCTGGCCTCCATTTTCTCTTCTTCTTTGTAACTGGTGGAGGCGGTGGTGGTCTTTGATTCTCCCACGGTGGTCGTTCAGACCTGAACTTCTTTTTCTTTTGTGCACGCTCTTCCTCTTCTTGTTGGTCCCGAAACTTGCCCTCCATTCTTTTACCACACTTCTTGACTGGCCGCCTGGATGTTGTGGCTGCCTGTGGCTTGGCTTGGCTTGCCCTCCTTGCGTCCTCTTTGGGCTGCTGTCTCTTTTGCATTTCTATCTCCCAAGCTGCCCTCACAAGAGCAAACTCTTTGTCAATGGTATCTTTCGTGATGCCGTAGGACAAGAGCTCGACCTCCCTGTTCTGTAAGATAACCTCTAGCTGTTCTAGGGTGTCGGCCTCAATAACAATCTCCGGTGGCTGCCCTTGACCTTCCTCGGCTTCTTTTCGACGCCGCTCTTCTTCTGCTTCTCTACTAGGCCCTGCTTCTTCAGCTTCCTTCCTGCGTTGTGCTTCTTCGGCCTCCTTCCTGCGCTCTTCTTCTCTCATCTCCTTTGCCTCTTGCTCTGTTACGATAGGTAGACTTGTCCTTTTTGCTGTAGCAGGTAGTGGGCCGAGTTGATCGAAAAACCGCAAGTCTTGCTCCTGTTCTTCTGGCATGGCCTAGGTATTTACGAGTGCAAGAGATAGTGGGAGGGCAAGAGAGAGTAGAGCACAAAGAAGAAATTGAAATGTGGTTTCCATAAATGAAAAATGACTTAAATATGTCTATAAATATAATTTTTTAAAACTTTTAGAAAATTTAAAAACACAAAAAGATTAGTGATTGACCTGTACATTGCTCTGTAACCTTTCTGGCTAATACCTGCTGAGTCACATATATCAAGCATCTCTTTGGGGGTGACAGTTTCTTTGATTTCCTTCAAGAAATGTTGACGAAGGGTCTCCCGCAGCTTATCATTACCAGAACCTGTTATCATTTCCATAATATCCTTCTCCTGAAGGACATGCTGAAGAAGGGAGGCATTAACATTGTCCTCAGCGTTGTTACATCCTAGTATAGCTGTTGCACAAGCCCTACAATCACAATGGTCAACCATGAGAGATGCTTTATTCATTAATTGCTTCTCAAAGCTGCTATAATTCCTACAAAAATTTTTACCTGGTTGTTTGTTTACGCCTCTTGCATGCGCCTGCTGTCTTTGAAAGCAACCCAACAGCTTTACGTTTTCTTTGCCTTGCGTGATATCCCATGGGAAGATGAGTGAAATGGTGAACACGACGCCGAAGATTACGAGTGGAGTGTTGAAGACGAACATAATTATCGGTAAATTGATTTATTGTGCGCACACGATCCGCTAGATTATTCTTCTGCACCTCAAGCTCCTCTGAGAGCTCTTTAATCCTCTGCATCAAACCATTGATCTGCTTAGTCGATGCCGCTTGAAGCTGGTCGAAGACAAATTGTGTTTGCCTCTTTTCAGCTGCCTCATCTAGCCACAACATGTGTAATCTCCTACAATAGCCAAGAAGCCCATTGAAACCATCACCAACAAACATAAGAAAACTTGTAATGCTTTTGAATGGTGGAGGGGCACCAGATATTGGATCTGGTGGATAAAGATTTCCATCAATCCAAAGATCAATGGCCTTTGCACCTTGCATTCGAAGCTGATCGTATGAAATATTGGGTGCAACATGCCTACTGCGTAGGGTTGCGTATTCTGTCTCCAAATCAACCTGAAGGCGGATCTTAGAAGGCTTATTGGTGATGTCTTGTAGTGCCATCTACAAGAAAGTAGGCTTGTAAGCTTGGGTTGAATAGGAGTGGAAGGAGCAGGATATGGTATCAAAAAATAATGGGAAGAATGGAGATGAGGGTTGCTTCTCTAGAGCTGCATTGTGGATAGAGAAAGAAGCCAAAAAGGGAGACAAAGAAACATAGAGAGGGTTGGCAATGGTGAGACGAAAATGCAAAGGAGACAATGCATCATGGGAAGCTTCTTTAGTGCAAGCTATGGCTGCTAAGCAATATAGAGAGAGAATACTTCATGAAAAGGTTCTTCTGTGCTACTACTGTGGGTTTGGAGAGAGAACCAAGTATTGTAGAAAGAATGCTCCTGGTAAGCTTCTTCCTTGCAAGCCATGGCTACTACTGTGGGTTTGGAGAGAGAACCAAGTATTGTAGAAAGAATGCTCCTGGTAAGCTTCTTCCTTGCAAGCCATGGCTACTACTGTGGGTTTGGAGAGAGAAGGCTCATTTAGGAGTACAGACCTGCTAGCTATGGAGAGAGGACCAAGTACTGTAGAGAGAATGCTCATGGTAAGCTTCTTCCCTGCAAGCCATGGCTACTACTGTGGGTTTGGAGAGAGAAGGCTCATTTAGGAGTACAGATCTGTTAGCTATGGCTTTTGGAGTAGAGAAAGATGCTTTTTTCCATGGAGAAGGAGTGCAGGGCATTTTAGAGAGAAGATTTAGAGAGAGAAAGAGATCTGGTGTACACACAAAAAAGGGGGGAAGAAAGTGACGAATTTTTGGAATGTTTGGAGTTCGAAAAGATTGCTGCAGGCTATGATTATTGACTGACAGCCCATTACAAAGCTTTAAAGTCACCTAGGTGGCCAGATCTAGGAATATCTCCTTTTTTTTGTTTTTTTTTGTTTTTGTGAAAAATCAAATATATGCTTTTAGGACTAGGCTTCTAGGCTTGGTCAAAGATGGATTAGCATTTTAAGCATTTCACTAAACGTCCAAATTAAAGGGCCCAAGAAGACTCCATTGAGTTCCTAATGCTGTGAGAAAAAAGTGAATAACTTGACATGGATAGAATTTCACGTGTAGCCCTTCACCTACCTCGCACCCCCCACTTTGCCTTGGCAAGTTTCTTCTCATAGGCTTCGATCTGAGAGGCTTTTTACATCTGGGTGCTGATTCAGTTGAGTCTCCACCATGATGGCGAGTGCATATTTGAAATGCTCGAATGAACATGAATTTGAAAGCATACTTGGAAGCAATGCTAGACTAACATCCGCAATCAATGAGCTTGAAGCCTTTTCTTATGTTCAATGGGGATTCAAAAGTGCCTCGCAAATTAGAAAATTACAAATTCATTACCACATTTGAAAATGAGTTTTGTATGATGAATCAATATATAGGACTAATGGCCGCTTTCAACACTGAAGGTGGTTTGGTCCACTTTTGATATCGAAAGTGCTATTTTGGAAATGGGGAAAGAGCACATTCTCCTATGTTTATTAAATTTCGGGGAGGACTGTGCCAACTCCCTGCCATACTTTATGTATGGTTTTTTTTTTTACTTCACATGCAAACGAGCACGAAAATCCTATGACTTGATACATGGAACTCAGATTCAATTGTGGTAATGAGTTTGGAATTATCTACCTTGTGATGTACTCTGAGATCTCTATCAATGTTTATAATCATAGGCTTCATGTTCATGCTCCTTTAAGCTCTATAAGCTATTCATATAAACTTGAGAAAGACACACATATGAAGAAGACGTGCTGCAAAAATGGTATGGGTTGCAGTGTCCATCTTCATTCAAGCGCTTCAAGATGTTTATACGTGAACAAAAGGACACACTTTCTTTTTCGAAGTACGTTGACAATGCACACGTGCAAGCAATCAAGAGGATAAGGGTACCCAAGCATTCTAGTTATCCTATAATGCAAAATCTTGAATCTCCCATGAAAAGTGAATTTTCAATGTGTGGCCCTGATCATGGCCCTGATCAAACAACATTAAAGTAGAAAAGCACCATACTAAATCTATCTTGCCACTTTGCATAGAAACCATGCAAAAACCATCATGTATCTCTCTTATTTCTTTGTGAAGAAACCATCATCATGTATCTCTTCCATGTCAACACGAAACCAAGGCAAAGCTTCATAACCCTACATAGATTCTTGAATACATGTTTCCTTGCATATATCCAATGGCAAGTATCTTCCACCTGATTTATTTTGATGCCATATTCTAGATTTGTGTCCATACATGGTAATGTCTCCTCGACGACAACTTCTTCTTCATAGGTAATTTTGATCACAACTTCTTCTTCATAGGTAACAACTTGCTCATGTCCATTAAATTTCTAAGCTAACTACTTTCCTTCACCACTAAGGACTTCATTTGGCTTGTGTATTTTCGAGGGATTATAGACCAAATACGTATCAAATTTTCAATTGATATACTGTCAATAACATGCAAGGAAGCACCGCCACCTCTCCATAAACCACATTTTCAACCCAATCTCAAGTATGTGATTGACACACTCACGAGGGTCACTTCATTTATATATAACATAACACCTCAGTGCAAAGAGGGGAGTTTTTTTTTGGGGGGGGGGGGGGGGGGGTTTGACTAGGGGATTACATGCACAAGGGGATTAAACAAAAGTCACATATGATTCTATATAGTTGTGAATTCATAGGCTTGGAAGTTGGAATAATTCATCCTTTCTTTAACAACACCTAGCCATTATAAAAGAAATAGCCAAACAAAGAGTCTTGTGAGTAGGAAGAACTCATTGAAACCTTTTGTTGCTTGTTGGTTGTAACTTGTGCGTGGTTGAATTGAGCGAAAAGTAGTCTTGACATTAGTGCAAATCCATTTTTTTACTGCATTAAAATGTTCCCAGCATGTAATATTAATTCCCTCCAAGGGAAACGTAAATCTCAACAACTCAATGATCAAGTTGCAAACATTTAATTATTAGGAAATGTTGTCCTACAAATGGCCTAGGATTCATGTGACAACAAGGACCAACTACATCACCATTTGTGAGATTGTTCATGTGCAGTCCATGTTGCCTTGCTACTCTCAGATTATGTAAGGAGTATTGAATAATAACTAACCATTTGCACACACATAGCTGCGCAACATCATCGACAT
Organism: Cibotium barometz; assembly: GCF_041138505.1. NCBI lineage: Eukaryota > Viridiplantae > Streptophyta > Polypodiopsida > Cyatheales > Cibotiaceae > Cibotium > Cibotium barometz. The sequence goes on from NC_141075.1 coordinate 9,201,711, forward strand.
ATTGGTTCAGAACTATGATATATGCAATGTCACACGAGTCATTTCTGATCGGGATTTGTTGCGCTCGATAATCCAATGACCTCGTATTGACTAAGTAAGAAGTACCTTCATCACACCTAGCTAACATGATCGTATTCAATATTGAGCATAGTCCCATTGTCAAGAATTCCAAGACCAATGATGAGCATCCTTGCAAGAGAGACTACCTTGTGTGTACTATAAGTGCAAATGTGTGTTTTCCATGTGAGCTACAAGTTAGTGCAAAACCATATTTCCTCGAAAATATATAAGATAGCACGTGAGTTCAATAGAAGGGATTTTTTTTTTCTTGTAGAGTTACATAAAATTTACATACATAAGGGGATTTTTTATTGAAGTGGTGAAACTTTTGGTACATAACTAAGAAGGGGTACTTTTATTGTAAAAAGTGTTACAGAAGTTTTTAAAATTCAAAAACCTGTAAGTAGGGGGGGTTTTTAAATACCTCGTGAATGCACGTGCTACATCTATAGGGGATTAACAGAGTGACTCCCCTAAGGACCCATCAATACAAAGGTAACTACGCTTTCACTAGGATATGAGTAAAGAAATGCTAATTATGGTGTTATGGGGTGCCCACATTAGCTAATTAATTAAGCTCATGAATTGAGACATCCCCATTACCCGTGTATTCTAATTTATTTCTTAAGTGTCAACTCCACAAGCTAGGAGCGACTACCATGTGATTTTCTTGTCGTAGATTTTTTGACTATGAGTTATTATTATGATCTCAATATGATATAGTCGTGAAGAGGGGCAGCCGGATGCCCGCCGACGAGAACAGCTAGTGATGATATAAATAGGGCAAGTCAGGAAGAGCGTCCACGTTGGAATTTCTGTGAAAAGAGCTATGGGAAAACTGCAAGTGTGGATCTCCGTTTGTGTGCTACTTTGGGCGGCACATGGTCAGGCCAATTCCGACAGTACGTGACTTTCTCTCTCTTTCTCTCTCTCTCTCTCTCTCACACACACACAGACGGAGTTCTCTCTCTCTCTCTCTCTCTCTCTCTCTCTCTCTCACACACACACACACACACACACAGTACTCTCTTACGTGGCCGGAATAACGCGAAATCGTATGGAATTGGTGTGGAGAGAATAACAGTGGATGCCCTTCTCGCTTTCAAGGCGGGCCTGCAAGATCCGAATCATGCATTAGACTTGTGGGACCCCAACCTTGGAGATGCGTGCGCTTGGTTTCACGTGACCTGCGATGGAAACGGCAACGTGATTCGACTGTAAGTGGGCCCAAAATCATCGTTTAATTGAGTCCCTTTTATATCCAAAAAAAAAGTATATTAATCCCTTGGAATTTCATCAAATCAAATAGGGACCTTGGCAATCAAGGGCTGATTGGTCCGTTGGCACCAGAGCTTGGAAATCTGGGCTTCCTGAAAAACTTGTAGGTGTACTCGTCTTAATTGTACAAATATTGTTGAGAATTTAAAATAAAAAAACATGCGATTATTATTATTATTATTATTTATTAGGAAACTCTAAATCTAAAATGTTTTAGTATTATTGTACACCATACTTTCTCGGGTGTTATGTAGGGAACTATACCAAAATCAAATTTCTGGCCCAATTCCGCCCCAAATTGCCAGTAATCTGAAGCAGTTGCTTACCATCGACTTGTCGAACAACGCTATGAGCGGCCCTATACCATCCCAATTGGGCGGGCTTCTGAATCTGGTTGCTCTGTAAGTCCTGTTAATTATTGAGCATATAATATATGTAAGAATGCTATGAGACTTTTTTTGTGATTGCCACATGAAATTATTATGTAGTTATAACGTAACAAACTGGCCATAGTCAATAACTCCTCATCCACCCATAAGAGGAACCTTACAAAACCTTTAAAGCACATGTTTGCCTCGGCACAACATCTAATTGAGAGGATGCTGAAGCCTGAAGGTTTCACATGCTAGTTAAATTTGGCAAAGATGCTTCGGATTTACAGAGACCCTAGTCTCGTGTATAAATAACTATGAGGACTAGGAGGGACAGGGCTCGAAAAAAAAATAGGGCATTCTAATCTATTTGGAATGATTTTTCATATATTTTAGTTATAAAACCATCGTATAGTGAGATTTTTAGACAAAAGCCGGATAGATTTAAGATTTGTCCTTATTTTGATTGGTTGAAAACTTTGTTTTTTTTAAACACTGAGGAGGACTCCTGAGGCCCCCGCCTCCCAAAAAGAAAGCTTCAGCTGCATAGGCGCTAGCCGAGTGGTAGTAGCACCCGTGCCTCTCTACAAGGAGCCTAGGATGTATAGGGTACAAATCTAACCCACCTCCCACCACTGTCCTATCATTTTTTTTTAATTAACCAAAAAGGTTGATGCCCAATTTTTCTTGGTTGATGCCCAATTTTTCTTGGTTGGCCTTCTTGTTTTAAGGCCTCTTAAGCCTTCAAATTTCAACATTGGACTATGATGTTCCAACATGTTATGAATAACTAAACCTAAGGATTCAAATATTAAGGTCAATGAGGTACATTCAACTCTATGCTATTAAAACATAATTCTAGTGTAATTAAAACATAACCAAGAATAATTACACTATAATTATCATTTCTTCTTTAAGACTGCATGCAAATCATACTTCTTTTCACCTTCACCTCCTCTCAAGACACTTCACTCTCACAATACTCTATTTGTCTAACTCAAAATAGGAGTCATTAGTATAATATAGTAAAAAAATCATTTATATGCATGCAGGGTGGTGAATAATAAGTATAGTCCTCAATAATATGTCTCACTGCTTGAACATAGAAATGTCAAGACTGTTATCTATCATCTTACTGTTGTTATCTAACCTACCTAATATGAAACATAATGTTTACTTGTTACTTATAATAGGGTACTCAACAACAACAATTTTGGTGGAACAATTCCTGGCTCGCTTACAAATCTTGCTAGTTTGGCCATTTTGTAAGTAGCTCTATAGTGAATTATGGAGTCATGCCTTTAAGATTTGGCTAGTGAACCGCTTGATTTTAATTTCAATGCACAAGGCTAACTTCTAGCAATCATGGTTCTGTTGTTGTTGTTTTTTTGGTTTTTGGGTAGAGATGTATCACATAACAGTCTGACCGGCGTGATCCCTAGTGGTGGTTCTTTCACAAAGTTTACTGCTGACAGGTGTTTTGACGCGGCCTTATCCTATTATTAAATATGTTCTTAGTGTCTTTACGCTTGCACTAACCTTAATGATCGCTGTTAACCTCAGTTTCCAAGGCAACCCAGGACTTTGCGGGCCCGTGATCAACAAGCCATGCTAACACAAACTCACCCCTAAACCGATTCTTAATTAAAATGTTGTTTTGGCTTCGTCTCATTGAGCTACTTGGCATTTACTTCAATATTTTGCACTATAGAATCTAGATCTCCCTTTTTTTCCCCATTTAACTAACACGTCCCCTCACAAGGACGTCCTAGTGTCAAAATAAAATCGAGGAATATCAATAATATTATATTTGCAGTTGTAATTCCCTTGCCATCTTTTGTTGCTATTGTATTAGGATCGCTTTTATCAAGCAAATGGTAGCCTAAGGATCTCTCTCTCTCTCTCTCTTTGTGTAGATGTGCTTGTGTGTACTTACATGCTTTTCCACATGATTGTGCACTACCCAGAGAAAATTGAAGAGGCTTTCCTACACTAGGTGCCCAAGTATTTTAAAAAAAATCAATCACACCGTTAATTAGCATAGCTAAGAATTAAACTCGCACTTTGTGCCCATCATGATGGGTGTCCACCTAGTCTATAAACACCCTTAGTGTGGGCTAGATCTCTAGAGACTCAATGCATGAGGAGAAAAGTAATCATGATTCGGGACTATAAATCTAAACATTCATGTTCACATTTATCAAGAATTACATTAACTACTCATTTCAAAATAATAATTCTTTATTCGAGAAAGGTTTGCCTCGGCTCATCCTAGAGACTAGCCAATGTGAACACAAAAATGAATTTGGCTAGTAGTAATAATCCTCTAGATAGTGTAAGTTTGACCAATTATGTGCCTTCTCCTGTCAAGTTTTTGATTGAGTGAAACCTCAAAAGGAAATGTGTAGGTTTGCCCTAAAACATATTTTGCTATGGTCAAGTCATCTCAAAATCAGTTGTGGTACATTGCATCTCTTCTCAAACCACAATCATGATTTCTTCAACAAAGCCATTTTCCATTTGTTATCACATCTTCTTCCAAGTCTTTCTCTTCTTCTTCTTCTTCTATTTTTATCAAGTGGCTCTATTTGACAGTAGGCTACCTTTGCTATCACATCTTCTTCCTCTTTCTCTTCCTCCTCCTCCTTCTTCTTCTTCTTCTTCTCTTTTTATCAAGTGGCTCTATTTGAGAGTACGAGAAATGATTACCCATTGATGGCTTAGGCACAAAGGCCTTTCTTGGGCTCATAATTCCAACCTATTTCTAATAACTATGGGGTGTCCCAAGACCCCCTGGCTCAACTTGCACTACTAGGAGCCATTATATTACAATCTTAATGTGAAAGCCTAGTTTACGTATGAGTTTGAGAGTAGAATATCATTTGGAGAGTAGGAATAGAGAAGAGAGAAAATGACATGACCCTTGTTTTGGCCTCCTTGGACTAACCTAGGCCCTAGAAGCTTAAGGTACATGGTATCAACCATTAGTATGTACCGAGTGCCCCCAAACCCATTGATGGCTTAGGCATAGATGCCTTTGTCATGCTACTAGGTCCAACCTATTGCTAGTGATTGTCATGTGTCTAAAGTCCTAATGACTCTCAACACGCACTAGTAGTAAGGCATTAGTATGCTAGCACTCCATTATGATCTTAATGTATAGGACTCAAGTTTTCCTACCTTTATACTTTGAGCTTCTTATCAAAGCACGAGGTGCTAGACTTGACTGCATCATCTTACATGCCAATATATGGGCTTTAGATAGTGCACAGGTCACTAAAAAGAATGTCTAATAGTAATTAAGTTTAGCAGGAGACCAATAGCTGTGTAACATATTCATTTAAACATATTATGTACATATAGAAAATGACATGTAGTATCAAAAGATGTATATACACACTTATTCTTTAGTAGCCTTTCGGGTGGGCACGTGACCGTTTTCTTAAGAGTGAGGCTCCTAAGTGCATAGCTTAGGGGATGTTATTTTAAAACCAAAGCACATACTTAGAAGATAAGTGTCCTATCAAGAAAACAATCAATGGATCCAACTATAAATCTCGTGTGCATAAAGTGCAATGATTGTAGGATTGATTGTCTCTATGAGAGGATTACCCATTTATGCCTTGATGATAAACTCCACAAGGGAAAGCGCACACACCACAATTTTAAAACTATTAAGTGTGCAATGCATCCTAGATAAAGAATTAGTAAAGGCCTCCATCTCTAAAAGTAAGGAAGCTTGAACTAACAAAAAAAAAATCCAAGAGTGGAAAAAAGATAAGACCCACCACTACAACATGTCGAGGACATAACAGCGTTTTCTAGCAGCATTCCAATAGCATTTAGGCCTTTGAGATGTCAAGCATTTTGCCACTTCTCAGTAAGTGAAATTTCATTGCCCCCATCAGCGACAATAGCATAGCAAAAATTTTGCTGCTATTTCCTTGCTCAGCGCTGAAATTTTGCTGTTGAGCAGTGATTACAGCGAAATTTTGCTACTATACTATAAACGTTTCGCTGCTGGCAACGAGCATAGCAAGGAAATTTCACTGCTATACTGTGATGGAAAATTTCAAAGAGTTGTTGAAGATTGAAATTAGGTTATACATGTGACATACATATAGAAAATGATGATAGTTTTAAAAAAACATCTAGCAGAACCTTTAAAGCCATGTTTTTTTTAAAGATAGTTAAAAACTTTTGAAGAGAAATAATTACAAAAACAATGTCAAGATCATGAATCTATCCCATCTTCGAATAGATCCATTCGTGTTGCTTTATCAATCTCTATATCTAATGGAAGCTCAACGAAAAGATGGGGTTCCATATCAATATTACTATCATTTTCCAATAAAGCATTGTCATGATCGATAGGTAACTCATTATCTTCTTTGGATTGATGTTCCTCATGAATGCTCTTGATCAACCTCCTCTAAATTGTTTTCTTCATTTTCATCATCTTCTTCCAATGACTCGATTTGAGTTAGTACTTACACCTCATCCCAGAGATTCGGCCTCAACATCTTAATCTTGAAAGATATGTTTTGAATAAGGGAAAACGTGTATAACATACCATCACTTTGGATTAATTTGATCGGCATGAAACACTATCTAAAATCACAAAGCAAAGAGGAACTATACTTTCATCATACTACATCAAGATTTACGCCGGTGTGATTGGTTAGGTTACTAACCTGTTGATGGTATTTAGGTATTACAAAAGTATCTTTCTCATCAAGATTTACGTCGGTGTGATTGGTTAGGTTACTAACCTGTTGATAGTATTTAGGTAGTACGAAAGTATCTTTCTCATCATTCCAAAACTTGGTAGAATCAATTTGAAAAAACCCATTTAGTTGTTTCTTCACGGTTGCTTGAGCACCTCTATATATCACCTTGAACCATTTGACATTAAAGATGAATAGACTAAATGCTCTAAATCCAATCTCAAAGAATATCTTGAATAGTTCCATAATACTCAAGATTATCCTCTATGACATTGGTATCATGTATATACTACCTTGACTTTCTTGCTCAAAATTTACCATCACACCACAATCAAATGTGTTTCTTTTAGAATCCACATGCTCCGTGCAAAAGTACCTTCCCTCTAACCACCATTGGTATCATGTATATACTACCTTGACTTTCTTGCTCAAAAGTTGCCATCACACCACAATCAAAATGTGTTTCTTTTAGAATCCACATGCTCCGTGCAAAAGTGCCTTCCCTCTAACCACCATATTGCATTATAGTGTTTGTATTAACATTAAACAAAAGCATGATATTTAGCATAGTTCATTAAACAAGGTATATAACAATCGAAGCATGAGACAAAGATGAAGAATATACTTATTTAAGAGTCACATGCTCGTGCATACTCATGCTCTTCTCTTGTGATCATCTCTTCATTTTTTGATGCCATCAATATTGCGTTACGAAGCCATTCTATATTGATCAAATTTGGGAGGGGTTCTAAGTTGGGGTTCTAAGTTGGGCGGGAATGGCAAGCGTCTATTTTATCTTTTGAAAGCTCTTCTCTCATCCTTTCGTCTGGTGATTATATCCTTGTATCTCCCAATCCACTTTTCCATTATGGGACTATTTAGAATGTAGAATGTATTTACCTTTTGGCATAATGCTTCATCCAGTCCTCGTTGCCTTCCTTTTTGTCATGGCACATTAGTGATTAGTCGATCATCCTCCTCATTGCTCCAAAATCATGGCATGGAAGGATCTATGCGAGAGAGATGTTTTGAGATATACATAAGAGACTCTTGCATCAACCATCCCTCTACCATGCTTACTTATGGCCTTTCTCTTTGTGTCACAAAGTCCTTTAAGATTTTCATGAACCTTTCAAGAAAAAACATCCATCAAACATGAACAACACCACAAAGTGCCACTTCATCAAACATGAACAACACCACAAAGTGCCACTTCATCAACCAAATGCACCAGCAATTAGCTAGTGAGAATTGTGCTAGGAAAGTTTTCCTCGATCATACACACTACCTTAATAGCATTGAGGCAAGCCATCTCAATGGATGTAGGATCTATCTCCTTTAAGTATATGTACCTACATACATAGAAATCATGTGTACTATTTATTATACATAACTTGTGATTGCATAAGAATACCAAATATTAAATATAGCTTAAATAGTGAATTCAAGAGAAGATTCATACCTCACCAAGCTTCCCATTTTCTAAATAGCCTCTCTCACCTTCTTCTCTCCATAACCAACTATAGTAAGCTATTGGAAGAATAAACTATGCTAGAAAAAAATGGAAGTTAGTATATGAGCCTACAAATTATGTACCATAAAGAGAAAATGAATAAAAGAATATCTAAATACCTGTAATATCTTGTGCCAATCATGTACCTTCACGCCATATAATTGTACCTCTCCTTTATTTTTAGTCATTGTGAAGGCACCCTTCAATGAATGCATTACTCCGGTTGGTGTACGAAAAGAGGCAATCACACTTTTCACCTTATTAGGCTCCTTCTTTAGTTAATACCCATGATGCCTTTAGTAGGGCCATGTTACCACTCTCACCTACAAATTAGCCATACACTTTGAAGGCATCCAATGTTTTTAAGTCCTTGCACCCTTGGTGTCTCTTTTACCAATTAAATGTTCCCAAATATTTGTTGCCACATTTTTTAAGAAGGTATGCATAGGGTCTAAGATCATCAACTCACACCAATATGGAAATCAAAAGAAGATTGAGTGTCTTAACATCCCATCAGCGGGTGGTGGATTTGGGGTACTTCTACATGCCTCAAACCAATCTCTACCTCTCATCACTCACAAGTGGTGAGACATCATGTGGCACATACTTGAGATGTAAAGGGGAGAGAAATCGATGATGTTTGTCATACACCACCTTCTTTAGTGTAGAGGGTCTTTTCAAAACAAGTGATGGTCTACAAATTGGACATGCATGATGTCCAAAGGTTACCAAACCTATTTTATAATTGAGATGATTGAGAGGTAGAGTAAGACAAGTTTAAAGTTTAAAGTTTACAGTTTAAATTTATAAAGTTCAAGTATGTACTTGAGCACTTTGAGAACCCGAGATAGTCATGCATCGTCCAAACCAAAACTCATTTCACCTCCATATTACGTCTATTTATTGGCCTTGAGACATCATGCACTTTGATACCTCGCCATAGTGTATCGAGCTCCTCAATCAAAGGCTCGAGGTACACATCCATGTTTGCCACCTTAAACTTGCCTGGTACAAGGAGAGCAAGCACGATATGACCTGTAATTCACCTATACAATAGACTAAGTAGACCATGATGTGGACTTGAAGCTAAATGGTTTAACACCATCCATGCCCAAGCCAAAACGTAAGTAACGGGGCTCATCTTTAAACTCTAGCCATTGATGCTCCACATGTTGCCATGCTGGTGAATGATGCCATCGGTTGAGCGATGAGTTGCATGCCATGTCATGAGTTGTTAAATCCCCGTACATTTAAACATGTGCTGGATGCGAGAAATAGTAGGAAAGTGTCTCAACACCTATCGGGGAATTTTGTCTCCTTGAAAATCATCTCTATATTGGCTCTCTCCACATTGAAGACATTGTGTTGCATCTTTATTAACCCCTCTAAATAGCATGCAATCATTGGGACATACATGTATTTTTGTATAATCCATACCTAACATAGAGAGAAATTTACAAGACCCATCTTGTAAGTCCGTCAATAGATTTTGAGGGAGAAGAATCTTCTTGAGAAGCTTGCAATATAACATAAGAAATCATATGTCAAAATATCTACAAGGAAAGTATATAAAACAAGAGACATTTTCTATTTAAGAGAATATATTGATTGGATCTTACCTAAGAAGACTTGTGACACTTACATCACTCCATCCATAAATTTTTTGCAAGTTTAATACCTCCAAGTTTTCTCGGAGTGTACATTACAAACATCCCTATTACAAAGGGGTGCTTGCCTCTCTACGCAAAATTTTTGCTCCTCTTGTGACATTGGAGCTTGCTCTCTATCATCTATGACCTCCAATTCAAAGAAATCATTCACCATGTCTTCCATGATGAGAACTTTCTTCTCATGTGGCAATGGTAGAGGCACACTTGGTTGGAGAGGATAATTCTCAACCATGCTTTTCCTATAAATCCTTGCCACCTTTTGCAATATACCCAATGTCATTGAATGTGTTGCATATTGTGTAACACTCTCCTATGGTTCTCCTGTGGCATGATATGGCATGCACAGTAATTGCAACCAGCAACTCTTGTCTGATGTCAAGCATGCAATTGCAAACCTTCAGGATATGGGGACAGTAGTTTGGAGAGCAGTCCTCTGGAGAGTGACTCTAAAGCTTTGGATGCTAATCCAGAAGCTAACTATGGTTGCCATGATAATGCAGCAAGTATGGCTACAATTGACCATCCAAATGAGGAGCTTTTGGCTGCCCGGAACATCTTTGAAGAGCATGGTGGTGATCAACCAGCAGCACATTGATTATATCCCCCATGTTAGTGATGGTACTTGGCATAAGTTGAATGAGCAGCCCGTCCCTTTTCTCGATGAGGATGATGTCGTATCACTTCTGGAAGAAGCCCATACCAATGATGAAGCCGATGTATGGCACATGTTCTCGCCACACATGGCAATAGAGGTCATGAAACGTGGGCTGAAATGTTTCCAGATTTTGGTTTTGTCCCTCCTACATATGGACATCCACATGGTCAATCTGGATTAGGTTTTGGCCTAGCCTTGGAACCAGTGTTGCCGAATGGACAATGTCCCCATGTGACGAAGCAAGCTTTTACAAAGTCTCCATCCTATGCACATGGTGGCTAATTTACTGGATGATCCGGAAGAGGAGGCTCTTGGTTGCAGATGCACATGATGGATGTGGGGAAGGTTGCTTTGGGATCCTTTCACTTTGTTTAATGACCCGACGGCATTGGTAGCCCACATGGAGATGCCCCGGTGGCATGCAGCAATGGTAAATGCCCATGATATGGTTCATGGTGATTCCGCTATCTTGGTGGTTCATCTGGAAGATGTGCCCAGACACAGAACAAAGCAGAATCAGCAAAGGTTAGCCACAAGAGTTGAACAAAATCTGAATATGCAGTAAAAGTTGCTCAGAATCGCGATGGATATGGTAGGGATCTTGCCTATATCCTTGCCAAGCGGAAAGCCCTATGTGATATACATTCAGAGTCGTGGTAATCAAATACATGGAAGGGGGAGAAGGACAGAGATGTCCAGGCCACTTCCTTGAATGTGCATTAAAACCCCATATTCTCATGTTCAAGGCTGCTATGGATCAGGATGATCTAGATCCAAGTGATGAGAAGGTTCTCATCAAAAATGGGTTTCTTGCAGAAGCACAAGAGGTGTTTGATACACTGTTAGTCTGAGAGACATTCTCCCGAAATGTTGTTATCTGTGGATATGCTAATAAAGGGCTCAATAAGGAAGCATTGGATTGCTTGAAACAAGTGCAAAGTGCCATGATGGCGGAAGGAAGAGCAATGGACAAAGACAACCTGCAAGGAGATTTCCCAGATGCTAGGCTACCATGGAGCACAACATGATAGTGTTGAATTGCCTATATTATGCAGTCTTAAACCTGTATAGGAGCAGCAAGCTCTTTTTGAGATCGATGATAATGCCAATCTACATGAGAAAAGGTGGCTGGACAGCCCCATGACACAAAAGATGCAACTCGAGGAGCAACATGGTTACCAGATACATGCTCAAATGAAGAAGCAGGATACATACATGATGGACGCTCGCATCATGAATGAGCAGAATGGATGCTTTGTGGATGCTCAGATGGATGAGCAAGACGGGTTGCAGAGCATGCACCCATGGATGAGGAAGAGGGTGAAACAGTGGAGGGGCTATATGACCGAGAGAGCCCGGGAATGCCCTCACATGACGAGACCCCTCAAACAGATATGCATGACAGCATGGAGGACGATCTCCAGGATGCTTTGATGCATCAGAACAAGGGTAAGGTTGGGGAGAGCAGAGTGGCCGAGAGAACCCGGAAAAGCCCTCACATGTCGAGATCCCTTGGATGGATAAGCAAGTGAATACTCCATAATGCAACTTATTCTTGGATGATGAGCAAAGGAGATTCGAATGATCCAGATGGTAGTCTTAGCCATGATGATGGGCTGGTTATGCTGAAGGTTGAGAGAGCTTGGAAGGATCATGAAGGCCAAAAGAGCTAGGTGATGCCCTTCGATGTCTCTAACCTTACATCAGGTTTCACGCATGGTATAGATAGTCCTAAAAATCCAATTTCCAGTTTTGGTGAAGATGGTGACATAGGCTGGTTTGACATGTTATTTTGCCGATGACAGTGTGCCTATCCATGGTGATAGCTATGCAGAGGTTGATGTAGCTTGGTTTGACACCTTGCTGCAAGAGAATGTGGATCATGCAGATTTTGCTTATATACCAGATGCAGTAAAGCATGGATTGAGTGTTCTTGTTGAGCCTCAGCATGATGAAGATGTGGATCAAGTGCTTCGTTGGTTGCTTATGCACACTCTTGTCCTATTTATTAGATTTCTTCGGAGATGATGTTCCATGTTCATCGAGTCGAGCTCGAGGTGTTATGCCATTTGGTGTACATCAACATGTAGTAGATGCTAGAGCTTCATCAACATATCTTTTTGATGTGGGTAGGGTTATGCCTACCCCGTGTCTACTCCGTGCCAATGGAGTGTGGACATTCTTATGACCACATACATGGTTTTATGTTTTCATTTTATATGATCATGGCCTTGTATCTGATGGGTTTCCAGCCCTGGTATGTCGCCATAAAATGGTGGCACTGTACTTGCACACTAGCTACATTATCTGTGCACGACACTGGCATGACCCAATGATTATGGGTTTGAGTCGTCGGATTGGGAATTCGACCCATTGGGTGTGCCAAGTGTTAGCTCATGTGTGTGCACTGCATGTGTGAACCACCCTTTAGCCGCCATAATGTCACGAGATCTAAATTTCAAGGGAGATAAAAATCAAATAATTTGCAAGAATTTGATTTAAATTCAAGAATTCATCAAACATCACATGACCATGATTAAAATATTCAAAAACAATTGAAAAATACTTAGCTCACAAAGATGCAACTCCAAGATTGGGTACAATCATCCCCCCTCATGTGTGTATGGCCTAATTTTCCCACACATGAGTATTTACAAGATATTTTATTCCAAATTAGGCCATAGTCTCCAAAAATACAAAAAGTGGTGCTTTTCTTACACGACACTCTCTTATCTTCAAAAATAGAGTGCCCATAAATTTAGACTTGGGTTTAAAGCATATCACGCTTTACCAAAAATTAAGGATCAAGTCTATGCTTGATAAACTATACAAAATAAATCAAAATGTGCACAAGCTAGCACATGTATTTACAAGCTTGTTTACAAAAATGTTGTGCCAAGTAATAAATTGGTGCGACTTCTTCTCAATCCTCTTCACTTAAAAAATAACCAACAATAAATTGGTGAAATAAATATTCCATAAGCATACAAACCATCATCACACACATGTTTGCCAAGCGTAAGTAACCTAGGAATCACCCCTACATACGAACCAACTGAAACAAACATTGAAGACCCCAAGCATATGTCAGTAACCACCAAACGTATTAATATTTATAATGGTATCACCCATGATATTAACATAATTTGGAATGATGCAAAGATAATCCAAGCGTTCCCGAATTATCTAAGAAGGTAGAATAACATTTTTAAGAGGGCTTAAAATATATTCCCATAACATTCCCTCTTGCTTAAGTTTGCAAAATTGCCCTCAATTGTCAGTTTGTTGAAAAGAACGGAGAATCTCAGGGAAGGCACGAAAATATTTCTCAAGCACCTATCTTTTGCATCTTCATGAGGATGATTTTTGAAAATTATTAAATATTTACTATATTGGTTTTCAATTCAGGTTGGTGTAATTTGATGGTCAATGATGGTATCTGGGAGTAAGATTTCTTGGTCTCCTTCAATAAGAGGTGGTTCTTCATATACTAGATGAGTGGGAAGTTGTCCTTTGTAAGGTTCTAGTAAGCTAACATGACATGAATTGTGAATGTCCCAATGAGAAGGTAATTCAAGTTTGTAAGCAACATCAAGTTTGTAAGCAACATCATTAATTTTGTGGATCACTTTAAAAGGTCCATAAAATTTTGGTGCAATCTTAACCGCTAGGAATTTTTCAAAACTTTTAAGTCGGTGTTTTTCAATTTTTAGAAGAACATAGTCTCCAAGTTTTAATGATATAGATTTACGTTTACGATTTGCTTGCTTAACATACTTTTATTGAGCATAAGCATGAGCAATGGAATGTTTAACTTCATTCAGAATGGTCATAAAAGCAATAGTGAATTGATCAATAGCTTCGATTTTGTGAGAAAGTATACTTGCCGGAATAGGCAAGGGTTTTCCATATACAATTTTGAAAGGTGCTCGACCATTATCTGAATGAGGAGTATTATTGTAAGCAAATTGGAGAAGATGAATGTACTTATCCCATGAGTTAGGTTGTTAAGCAACATAGGCTCTGAGTAGATCTAAGATAGTATTGTTAGTAACCTCAGTTTGTCCATTTGTTTCTGGATGGAAAGCTGTTGAGAAATCTACTTTAGTACCTAAGTTGGAGAATAATGTGATCTAAAAATTACTACAAAATCTTGAATCTCGGTCAGAAACAATGACTTTGGGTAAGCCATGATGTACAAAGATTTGTTTCATAAACATATTTGCGACTTGTTGAGAAGTCAAAGTTTTCTTACAAGGTAAGAAGTATGCTTGCTTACTCAAACGGTCAATTATTGTCCAAATCATATCGTTATGACTCGATGTAGTAGGCAAACCTGTGATGAAGTCCATGGATATTTGTTCCCAAGTATCATTAGGAATTGGTAGAGGGGTAAGGAGTCCTTGGGTTTTACCTTTGTAGCTTTTGATTTTCTAACAAACAGAACATTCAGCCATAAATTTTGCTATATCTTGTTTGAAATGAGGCAAAAAGAATTCCCTAGATACTAGTTGTAAGGTAGCTGAAACTCCTCAATGACGCATGTATGGTGGTTGATGCATTTCCTCCAATATGAATTGTCTAAAAGGTTATGTAATACACGATCTTTTTTGGAAGAAAAGATAACCATCATGGTATGAGTAATCACCAATAGGGTTCCAAATATTATCTTTGAGCTTAGTCCAAATTTCAAAAAAATTTGGGTCTATGTCATAGGATTCTCTTATAGAAATAAATGGTTAACTTTGAATAACAGAAATGTTGTGAATAATGGGACGTCTACTTAAAGCATCGGCCACAACATTTTCTTTGCCTAGTTGATATTGAATCATGGGTTGGAAACTTTGTATAAATGAAGCCCATTTGATATGTCAATCAGAAATCAATGGTTGACTCAATAAATGACAAATGCTTTGTTGGTCTGTCTTAATTAAGAATTCAGATCCCATTAAATAATGTTTCTAAAGTCTTAAAGCATGGACAATTGCAGCTAATTCTTTATCATATGTACTATAATTTCTTTCTGCTGGTTTAAGCTTATGACTTTCATAAGCAATTGGATGTCCCTCTTGCATAAGAACAACACCAAAGCCTTGTCCACTAGCATCAATAACTACAACAAAGAATGGTCGTTGAAAATCTGGTAATGTAAGAACTGGTACCAGCATGGGTCAATGCTTTCTTAAGTTCAACGATAGAATGATCCAACTAGTCCAATCAAAATGTCTAGCTTTCTTAAGAAGTTCAGTCATCAAAGGATGTGCAATATATGCAAAATTTCTAACGAACTTTCTGTAATAACTACATAATCCAAGAAAAGAACGGAGTTCGTGAATATCACGTGGTCTAGGCCAATTACTAATGCTTTCGATCTTTTTGGGATCTACACAAATACCATCAGCAAAGACAATGTGTCCTAGATATTCAATCTCTTCTTGGAAGAATTTGCTCTTTTCAGGATTAGCATAGAGTTGATTCTCTTGAAGAAGTGAGAATACTTTTTCTAGATGTTGTTCGTGTTCTTGATGATTCTTACTAAATACTAAGATATCATCAAAAAACACTACAACAAAGTTTTGATATTTCAAGAATATCCTATTCATCATTCTGTTTGAAAGTAGCTGGAGCAAGTTAAACCGAATGGCATAACTAAAAACTCATAATGGCTAGTTTGGGTTCTAAAAGCAGTTTGTAGATATCTCCTTCACCCATTCGAATCTGATGATAACCGAACTTTAGGGCGATCTTGCTAAAAACTCGGGCTCCTTTAAGTTTGTCTAGCAAGTCATCTACTCAAGGTATTGGATATCAATTCTTAACAGTAATTTCGTTTAATGCACGATAATCGATATGTACCATTCTTCTTTTTAACGAGAAGAACTAGAGCACCAAATGGAGAACTACTAGGTCGAATCAATTCCTTATCTAATAGTTCTTCGACTTATCTTTGAATTTCCTTTTGTTCTAGCATGTTAACTCTGTAAGGAGCTTTACATAGCAATGAACTACCAGGAATTATTTCTATCTTATGGTCTTCTGGGCGAGGTCTAGGTAAGCCAGGTGGTAAGTCGTCTATGAAGTAATTACAGAATTTAGAAATGAAAGGGTCATGAGACATATTTGATTTAGAGTCATCTGCGCGGCAGTAAGCTGGTTGACTAAAATCAAAAATGTCTTCTCCTTTTTTTGTACAGCTCTTTTTACTTGAGTATGAGTCAAAAATGGACCTAACTCACCTTTGTTTTGGCATTGAAGACAAATTTCTTGGTCATATTTTATTAACCACATGATATGGGTGTTATAGTCAATATGGGGGGTTATGCTCATGTCTCCATGGCATACCTAAGATAACATCCACACTTTGTAAAGGTGCCACTAGGAATGTTCTCTTTTCTTTTAGTGAACCCATTTGTAATTCTAAATCTCTAACCTCCCTAGTGCAGTTGTACTTAGTACCTTGAAATGCAGCCTTTACTTTTTGTAGCTAGAGTATGACGCATCTAAGTTAAGTGCTTTCAATGCTTTCTCAGAAATGAAATCATGTGAACTACCATCATCATGCAATATAGAAATTGATTTTCCTTTTATTTTTCCTTGAATTTTTAATAAAGCATGAATTGAAAGCTTACCTGAATTTGAATAGTTGGGATCAAAGTTACCCTCTTGCTTGAAAGGATCTTTGTTGTCTTCTTCAATGATGTTGAGACAAACTACCGAAGTGGAATTCTTCTTTTCGTCAGGGCAATCTTGCGCGAGGTTTCCTTCCTTACGACAGTTGTAGCATCTGATGATTCGATTCTTTGGTTGTCCATTTAAAGGTTTGTTGTTGTTATCCTTCCGAAAACCTCCTTTAGCCACATCTTTACCCTTTTGCATCCTGAATCTATCAAAAGTACTAACTAGGGAAAGAAGATTTTGTAAAAGATTTATCTTGAACCTTGAAATCTCTAGATGTAGCTGTTTTATATTCTGAATTTAGGGCAAGGTTCATAGCAGTGCTAAGGTCATGTGGATAAAACATGTTAACATCAGCTCTAATGGTAGACTTAAGTCCTGCAATGAATTTTCTATGCTGCTCTTTTTCCTTGACTTTTTCAATGACTTGAACCTGCAAAAGAATATCCCAAAACTTATTGATATAAGCTTGGACGTTCTCTTTATCAATCTAGCGCAGAGTGTCCCATCGTTTGACACGCTTTAGCTTTGTACTGAGATGGTAGAAAATGTTTTTTTAAGAGTTTCTAAAACTCTTTCCAAGTTGAAGGTCAATGTTTCTAAAACTCTTTCCACGTTGAAGGTCAATGTTTCTCAGCATTGGCAGCCCTCCTTGTGTTACAAGACCTTTGGTACATGGAGATTTGAATATTCCACAAAATTATTAATAAATAAAATAAACCATAACCACCATAGCATAACTCAAGAGCATCAAAATCAAAGAACACAAGATTGGGTGCCATCCCCCCCCCCTTGGCATGTGTGGTTCCTCTCCCACACATGTATTTAAATCTTATTTCATAAATTCAAACCTTAGAGCCATAAATAGCATAGCTTTTTTCAAAATTGGACTTTTACAAAATTGAACTATAGTCTAATGCTTTTAAAGTATCTCATCGAAAAGGAACCTTGCCCAACATATGTACAATGGGCCAAACCATACAAAATTAATTATTTTGCACATATCTGCATGTCGAGAGAATTTCGTCTAATGTCCTCCTTCAATGTCCCGAACTTATGATCTATACTCAAAGATAATCCACATTGTCATATCACAATTACTTTGAATTCACTCACAAAAATAATAACAATAAGTGGTAAACATTAGATTCACTCATCTCAATTATTCATTACTATGTGAAACATAATTAATTGGATTCACTCCCACATTGGATTTACTCACAATGTCTTCACATGCATCAGATATGTCACAGAGTTGATTGGATTCACTCATAATCAAACTCACACTACACATCTCACACGTGTTACCGTTGATCGGATTCACTCTCACAATCAACTTAGCTTGGGTACCTTAAATATTCTTTTCACTTGTTGGGTCATTCAACAATTAATAAATTAATTATCGTAACATCCGTCCTGCTTGGGTTGCAACTATCCTCCGTTACATAATTAATTTTAGCAAGTGAAAAGAGTCAGGATAGCGAATCCTCATAGATAGAATTCATCTCAACACTTAATTGTGATAAGTTATCCATCATAGATAAATATCATTAAAAGTATCCATCATGGACATCAAAAAGTGTATCCTTCAGGGAAACCAACACGAGTATCCTCCTTCACAGACAATCTATTAATTTTTCTTGGTATTGAGATGAAGATAATTGTAATAAATTGAAGTAATTTCATGTAAAATAAAATCTATGGGCTCATTGTGAAATGATAATAAGTGACATATATCCTTCGGTGATCACAATAAAAAAACATATGTGCATCATTGTTAGCTCACTAAGGTCTTAATAGTGAATAGTCTAATATGTATTATCTTCCATGTTTAGAAAGTACATATCAATGATTGAAACTATTATAACCAATTTAAGTTTGATTTTTTTGAGGTTTTTCCCATTTAACTATCTATGAGATCAAATATCTATTCCCTTAAGAGATTTGCCCTATTCCTTGGCAAAAAGGTCACCTATGGACTCTAAATTTCTTTTCATATTGAACAATGTATAAGAATGAGTTTTAGGCTTACCTTGCTAGTTGTAGAAGTCATGATTTGGAGTACCCTCTTGATTTTTTTGGTCGTTCGTTGTCTTCATCTTCAATCACGTTCATGGCTGCACTCGATTCTTTGTCTTCTGTGGACACTCATATACATAATGTCCTTCTTTGTCACATCTATAGCATGTAATCACATGAGGCTTGTTATTCTTCTTTGCTTATTCGGTCTTCTTTCCATTCACTTGTGAACCATTTTCCTTTGCTACTTCACTTTTGCGTTGAAATTTCTCAAAATGTTTGGAAAGGGGGTTAGATCAAGGAAATTAAGGAATGTTAGAATCCGCCTGTAGTGTCCCTAGAAAATCCATTTTTCTTCTCATAGAAACGGTGTTGTTAAGAGAATGAGGATGGAACATGTTTAGTTCCGCTCTGATGACTAACTTTAAGTCGGCTATGAACTTACGCTTTTGGTCCTTTGATCACACTCTCAACGGCTTTGAAGTTGGATAAGTGTTGGCCAAAATTTATCCACATACATCTGCACAATTTCTTAATCAAGTTAGCGTAGCATATCCCATTGTTGACACGCCCTAGCTTTGTATTGAAAATTTTGTTTGATGATCTTTTAAAATTCTTTCCAAGTCGTTGGTCTATCTAGTCCTTGCTTGATGCATTCCACCATAGAGATTCACTTCTAATTGGCAGCACATTTGACTTTTTCATTCTCGGAAAATTCTTCCCAAGAAAAATAGTCATCAAGTTGACTAAGCCATGACAATACAATCTTTGGTTCCTTTCTTACCATCAAAATTTTAAAAAGTGAAATCTTTTCCACTAATCTTGGTTTTCTTCTTCATTTCCTGTGCTTGAAGAGTAGCCTGTATTGTCTTGCGTATGTGATGCCCCTCAGAATCGAAAGAATCAGATCCGGGGGATGACCTTCTTCTTTTCTTGCATGAAATTCTTCTCTCAAGTTGTTCTCTTTGATTACGCTCAGTGTGGCGAGTTGAGCTTGAAGTGCATTTAATTGATCTTGGATAGTTGGCGGTAGAAGATAGGTTGCCATTATAGAAGCATAAAGCAAAATAATATGAAAGTATGAAAATAAAATAGTGTTAACCCATTCCTAGGGTTAACAAGAGCTACCGTCATTATCTTACATCAAGGAGTCAAGGTAGATATACCAAAAGGTCATACATTCAAGATATGAAGAAATGGTGTCCAAAGCTACAACTTGGACGGGCGCCCGTAATGGTCCGATGATGGAATACTTAAGACGATTCCTGCTTCAAGAGCGTGTGATTGCAAGTTAGGATAAAGTCCCAAGTGATTTACTTCATGGATATATTATGAGAGTAGTAATTGTAATAGCATTAGGCCTCTTATGAGCCTAAAGTGCCCGGCTAGCCACAATCTAAGTGAGTGTGGACACTTATAGCCATGTATATAAGTGAATTTCTTTCATAATACAATAGACTCTCCCATTGTGCAATTGAGTCTTGCTCTTGCTGATCCTCTTGCTAATCTATCTAATGCATGCTAGTGAGTGTGTATGAGTGATGTGAGGTGAGAGGAGAGACGGGTACCCGTAGTGCAACGCGATGCGCGACGGTGTGACAATACTACGAAAGGTGCGGTGGAATTGCTTCTCAAGGAGTTGTAGAGCTTGGAGACCTTAAGGGTTACGAGCTCGGCCATTGGAAAGATCCTCACGATAGTTATGGTTCACCAGGTAATCTCTTGTTTGGATGTGTTTCAAGGGGGGTTAAGGTGAGCCATAACATTTTTGGCACCATTGCCAGGGAGCAATCCCTTGGCTTTTTTCATTGTTTTATCTCTAATCTATGCATTACCCATTGCCCATTGTCTTTATTAATGGTTTCCCATAAAAATAATGTGGATTTGATGGTGATTTGTGTGTGATTTGGTGTAGAATAGCTCTCTTTTTTGTTTTTGTATAAAGAATGCTTTTTGCTTAATTTTTTGTTTTTGTTGTTAATGTGGTTTTTCATGTTCTTAGGACTTGCACATAGAGTGTATTAGGTTTAGTTTGCATCCATTACATCAAGCAATGTAATAAAATGCATTCTTTAGTGAATGTTAGCTCTCTTTAGTGTTAAACATAGAACTAAAATCATTAATTTTAGCTTAATTTGTGTGTTTTTTGTTGGAATTATATGCATTAGAGTGTTAGCAACCATTAGGAGTGGCTTAATCCTTTGAAAATTTCTTAAAAATATCAAAAAACTCTTGAAAATGACTAATTTCTCTTAATTGACTAGTTTTTGTCATTAAGGGTGATTAATCCACTTTAAGAGACAAAAATTTAGAAAATGGGTTAGTTGGGGTTCAAATTGATCATATAAGTAGTCGAAATTAGTGTTTTTTAATGTTTTAAGAGCATCTACATGCTTCAAAGCACCTAATTACATCAACTGGAGGAATTTGACTCTTTTTGCTTAATTTTGTCTTAAAAGAAGAGACCAAAATTAAGAGCTTAATTAATCTCTAATTACACATTATTTTACACATTAGTTGATGCACATAGCTAGCAATTCCTTGCTCTATCCAATGATGTACTAAATTGTGTGAATTAATTAGAGATTAGTGGTTAGTTAGAGTCCTTGATTAGTGTAAAAGAGGAAAATATTAATGAAAGAATTAATCTTTGATTAATTTTTAATCACCTTTTTACATAGCTCATTAAGGCTAATGAGCATTCAACGAGTAGATACCCATGAGTTGTCAAATTGTCCATTTTGGGAGTCATTTATAAACAGTGCAAGCGAGTGTCAAAAGGTTGACTTTTTTTATTTCCACTTACCTTTTTGGAAAAATGCTCATTATCTTCCCATTTCAAAATTCAAAAAATATTTCCTCCCAAACAAGGAAATTCAAATTTTCCACTAGACTCCAAAAAAAAAATTCAAAAAAAAGGTTCACACATGAACCATTTTCTACACTCACACCCTAAGGTTTCATGCCCTAGGGGTCCGCACCCAAAAAAAAATTTCAAAAAAATGGTTCTCCACTCTCATGCCTTAAGGTCTCACAACCTAGGAGTCCACACCCAAAAAAAAAAAGTTAAATGGTTCACACGTGAACCATTTTGTGCACTCTCGCCTTAAGGTCTCACGGCCTAGGGGTCCACACCAAAAAAAAAATCAAAAATTGGTTCATGATGTGAATCCTTAAGTGTTTCATGTCGTGAAACAATCCCCGTACAAAAAAAAAAATAAAAAAATGGTTCACGCGTGAACCATTTTCTGCACTCACGTCTTAAGGTCTCACGGCCTAGGGGTCCGTACCCCAAACAAAAAACAAAAAATGGTTCACATGTGGACCATTTTCTGCACTCACGCCTTAAGGTCTCACAACCTAAGGGTCCGCACTTTTTTAAAAAAAATCACAAATCCGTGAAGTCCGCTTCACGCCGTGAATTCCACCCTGCTAGTTCACGATGTGAAAGAGAGTCCGTCGGCCCAAAAAAAAAAAGAGAGAGAGAGACTCTGGAAAACACCCCTATTTGGAGGTTCGTATCTCCTAAACCGCCGTGAATCCGATGAGGGCACTCTAGTGCTCATCGAAAAGCCAACATTGAGCTCTTCAAATTTGGTCTTCATCGTTCGAAGTCAAAATCGATCATTTTGACATCCGACCAGCAACCTACCATAGCACCCATATGTGCGACAAAGGATACAAAAGCCAAAAAGAAAATTCGTTCTCGTTGCATGGGCAAATATAAGAAAAAACTAACGATCCAATGAAAGTCAAAACATAAAACAAGTTCTAGTACGTCACTTAGTAAGCATGAAACAAATTTTGATTTGACACTCACTACAACGTATAGACCAATCAAGAAACTAGAACACACCCAACCACCTCAAATTGAAAATCATGATCACATGACAAATACGCGGAATGCAAAAAGCAAGCTCAAGAGAGTATGCTTAGCATGGTTGAGTGTCTTACAGGATCACCGGTTGTGATTGAACCTCATAATGCTAATTCTAAAAGGCAACCAAAATGCAAAACTCAGAGGAGTACTACTTTCCCTTTCAAGAGGAAGACATACTCTCTACATAAGAGTAATTCGTGTGACAGATTGCACGAATTATGCGATTGAGAAAGCACATGAGGAATTCAAGTAATCCCTTACAAAATTAAAGCAGTCTCTCAAAACCTCATTTGGAGGAATGCTCTTCTCTCATGGTTGGTGAAGCCAACATAGCATCAACACTTGCACCTTTAAAGGCTAAACATGAGTTATACAAAGACATAAAGATCTCCATAGAATGAGACTGTGAGAATTCACAAGTTTTCGAATAGAACTCAGTTAGAATTGTCTTAGGACCAAGTGTGCCATTATACACATTGGGTACTCTTGAAAAAGCTAAGAGCCAAAAAGAGGACGAAAGTGAATGGAAATATGAAACAAAAACGAGATCTGAAGCTAAAACACAAACTAAAACATCCATGGTCCCTCTTGAAGATTCTATCATGGTATGGTTAGATTTCCCTATATGCAATGATGTTAAGTGCAAACGCGCATTGATTAGCTCTCGAGCTAGTCATAACATCATGACAATAGACACTTGGGTGTCATTGGGATAACCTAAACTCATCCCTATATGCAATGATGTTAAGTACAAACGCGCATTGATTAGCTCTCGAGCTAGTCATAACATCATGACAATAGACACTTGGGTGTCATTGGGATAACCTAAACTCATCCCTACAGACAATCGTCTTGTAAAAGAAGCCAATGGACAAAACATTGAAGTTCTCGATTACTTTAGCTATGCTACTCAAACAATCGGTGGAGATTTAAAATTTAGATTCCATGTTACCATAGATCCCCTTGACTACGATAATTTTAAACGGATCCATTAAAAAGAAAGTAACTATAAGCATTGGTGCATAATGTTATCAAATGACTAGGAAAATAAAATCACTACAATGCGATAAGGGTCCAACAATTGGACATGATGACCCCCATTAGCGTTGTAAATGATTCAAGGTAAAGTTTGCCAAATCACTCTAGTGATTGAGAAAAGTTTCTAAATCACTACAACCAATTGGACATGATGACCCCCCTATCGGCATTGTAGTGATTTGGCAAAGTTTCTTGGCTTGAGATTATAGGGAAAGAGTGCATTACCATCTAGATAGTCCAAGAATCATGTCAGGTTTACTTGGGCCCAAAGAAGAGGAACAATACTGAATAGAAAGACAGGAGAGTTGAGTGAGCAGTTCATGAGCAGAGCTCTAGTTAAGGCATTGTACTATATTGTTATTACTCAAGAATGACACATGGGTTGGTCCTCATCTTATTGGTCTTTGTCTTAATTCAGTTCATTATACATATTTCTATCTATTCTATATTCAATCTTATGTTAAGTGTAGTCCTATCTAGATGCGGATCACTATCTGGATTCAGGACAGACTTAGGAACTAACTTGCTTTGCAATCATGATCAATCTCCCCGAGTTTAGGAAGACAGGTAACTCAATGCCCTAGCGTTGGCTTATTGCATTGGGCATAACTACATTAGTCGTTGCTCCTTCGGAGCCGACTAGGTGGTCCAGAACCATGTAAGTGCCGGGTCTAGACTAGACTCCGACAACACAACATTTAGATATATTTTCATATACACTTTCTATCTTCACTATATTTTATGTCTATCTACTTGTATATTTTTCACTACTATTAGTTTGTTAGTCTATTAGCTCCTTGGTATCATTTTTAAGTCACATATGCCATTGTTAGAACCTTTATGTTGGAACCACCAAGCCACCCTCATACTTGTTGAGAATGAGAAGAATGCAGGAGAGAAAATGAGCTTGAGCTCCTTGCAAGCAAACACACACACGAGTAGACAAGAACTAAGAGAGATAGATGGTTGAACTTTATTCCATTCTCTTCTCTTCTTTACAACCATAACATAAAAAGATAAGGATACATACTATAAGTGCTCTCTTACTACAACTTACAAAGGTCGATCAATAGTGTGAATCTGACTACATAGCCTGGCGCTATAACTGTGCCATAACTCTAGTACATTAAAGTGGATGTCACATAGCCTATAAACCACTGGCCGCATATCCCCCATAATCTCACTAACCATGCCAATGGTGTGAGTGTAGGAGCTATCAAGTCATCAACGTCCATAACACTAGTTGAGCTCGTTATCTTAACACTCCCTCTCGAGCTCAACTCCACACACTTCACTCCAAGTAAGCTCTTAAACTTGTGGAGCTTCTCTATACCTAATGCCTTTATGAAGATGTCAACCACCTGATCCTCTATGTTGACATATACTAGATCCGCATCACGTGTGCAAGAACCTTTTGTCTCACAAAATGATAATGCATCTTAATGTGCCTCTTCGTCCTAGTATGATAGAGATTGTATGCTACTCATGTTGTTAATGACAATGGTCTTATATGGGCTCACCAACCAAGTAGCTTCTGAAACTAAGCTATCTCACAAGCTACCATAGTAGCACCCCTATACTTAACATAGTAACACCCCTATACTCATGAGACAAGTAATACCAATATCCTGCAATTGTTACAGTCTTGGTCGGTCCCCACATATCTAAATGTATAACATCCAAGGGCCTTGAACTAAAATGCTTTTCATGCGAGAAAACATATTTGGCATGCTTACCAAGCTGGCATGCTTCACATACTTTGTCCATACCATCAACTTTAAACTTTAGGCCTACATAGACTTCAGCCCCACTGTATATTCACATAGTCAATGCCCTTGTGTTATATATTAATATTTGCAATGACACATGTCCCATGAGCAAACATGGTTGCCTTCACGTTAGGCACGTTAACATCCAAAGCAAACATGGTTGCCTTCACGTTAGGCACGTTAACATCCAAAGCAAACATGGTTGCCTTCACGTTAGGCACGTTAACATCCAACGTAAACATCTTGCCATTTATGTTACCTTTTGCAACCAAGCAGCTGTGATTTTTGAAGTATTCCACAAAGCACCCTTAAGAATTGAACAGACCATGCTCAACAAAACTAGGTTTTTTGTAATATTAGGAACATGAAGTATATTTACCACACGTGTACTTCATTTTGCCATCCTTCATAGATAATGGCACTTTACCAACATGCGTAATGGGGTATGCAGTATGATCATCTGTTTCCACATACCTTGGTTTTTCTATTTTCTACATATCTTTAAATCACTCACCCCATGACTGGTCATGTGGTTAAAGGTGCCAAAGTCCACATACTAAATATCTCCCAATTCCAATCTTGGCACATCTTCTATCATGGAACTAAGCATGTGCTACATTATAAACATATGTTTACTTATGTCATCGCCCCGTTTACTTGACGATGTATAGTTGCCTTGCCGTAACTTTCCACTTTTGATATCATGCTGCTTTTTATAGCAGTCCTTTGCAATGTGCCCTGGTTTGCCACAGTAATAGCACTCCATGCGATTTGCATTTTCATTTCTTTTCCAACCACCTCAGTCTCTCTGGCTCTCTTTGCCTCTAGAGTGGCTTTTACACATGTTTGTACATTAGGTTCTTATTGCTTCCCATGATTTCTATTTCCAACATGGCTTGCACCTTGGCCTTTAGATGATAATCTTTGTCTCTTAGACTACCTCTACCTGTATCTAAGTAGAAGGCATGTTCATGTGAATTTCCAAAGGATGAACCTCCCTCAATATTAATTTCCTCACGAAGAGCAATCAGTTCTTGAAAGTTCTCTCAGACTCCAATAGAGGTCTAAAATTGAGTATATTCCTTACGAAGATCATTCAAGGTCACTGATAAGATATCATCATCATCATCTACTAGTGATCCAATAGAATCAAGGGAGTGCGAGCCCTTTAACCTTCACCGAGTAATCATACTCAACTTCCCTCTTGTCACATTATGTAGCTCCTTTTTTAGTTGTATCTTCCAAGCTTGAGTCTTTGTACTATTCATGTTAGCCCGTGTGTGTGCATTGCATGTGAACCACCCTCTAGCTGCCATAAACCTTCACCTACGCTGACGGCCACTCTTCACCTACCTTGAGCCATCATCTACCTTGGGAATTTTTGGTGTATGAGCATTCACGCATTGGCAACTATGGATTTTATGTGAGCGATATGCTACAGTAAACACTTCTTTGGTTTTCTCTGTATTTCTTCTTTTGTTTTCTCTGTTAGGGCTAGAGCCACCACGATGGCAGCAACCTCCTTGGTGATGAAGACTAGTCTGATGCAAGTAACCAAGAGAGCAAAGCTTTCAATTCACTAAAATACTGCCACTGCCATAGGACAAATGTTCGCAACCCCCTTTGGGAGATGATGCACGATGCATAAGTGGGGGTGTACCTGTTGTGTCGGGCATTGAAGCCTGAGGGGGTGCAAGGTCAAGCAAGCCCAAAGTAGGCCAACAGCTACTCAACCCGCATCAGACGCGACAGCAGAGCGGCAACGTAGCAGATCGAACCTTGAGCTGCACCCTCGCCATTACTGAAAGCTGTCGGAGTCTTTTTGGTTTCAGCACGAGCTTTACCCCTCGTCATAGCCCAAAGCTAAGGCTTCACCTTCGCGCTTGCATTAGCTTGTCTATAGTCGAATCCCTAGCCATGGCGGCAGCTAAGGTTGAAACCTTTGCCTTCCAGGCCGAGATCAGCCAACTTCTGAGTCTCATCATCAATACCTTACAGAAGTTGGCTGATCTCGGTTCGGCCTCCAGTAGAGTCTAGAGTTTCCGGAGTCGATTCTCTCAAGTCTGTGGGTGTTGTGCAGCACAGACAGCCAACCACCCACTGCTACAGTCTGGGACACACCCACACCCCACATCCGCCGCGCTGGTGATCGTTCCACAACACCCGGATTGTCGTCTCAGCAACCATCACCCAGAACCCGGATTGTTTCCGGCAACACACCCTGAGGCTCATTCTGCGCATTCCCGACTCCGAAAACAACCGTGCAGACTCCGCCATCCCGATAGTCACCCGGACTGTCAATTCCGGATGCAGCCTGGACTGCCGGTTCCAGGAGCACTCCGCAATCTGTTTCCACCACACGGATTGAAATTTTGCACCGGCCACCCGACTTACACATTCCGCACAACACTTTCGGCTTCCGCTCCGCCTTCTGTTCCACACCCGCACGATTTAACCCTCTGCCACCCACCCGCATTGCTAATTCCGCACCCCCGGAGCCCGACTTCCGGTGATTCCCCGAGCCGCACCCATAGGCCTTGCTTCACCTTACAATCTACCAGTCGGTGAGTAGCAGGCTGCCCAGTATCTTCAGACTGGTCTCAGAGGACAGGGTGGTATCCCGCATCATTTGATGTCGGTTGAGCCTGTATCCCCATACACATACATTCTATATCCCATTGTATAGACAGTACAGGCTCCTCCATCTGCTTTTACAGGTGCCCAGCCAAGCGCCCAACCAACTTCAATGCAGGCTGGTACTTCAGCTCAGAGATTGCTAGTGGACGTATCTGAGCAGTTACAAAGGATGACAGTTCATAGGCCTACTAGGAGCCAGGACCATCAACCCCTCCAGCCACCCTGATTCTACACCCCAACATAATGGCTGCAATCCCAGAAGCGCATAAATACCCCGCTTGCTAAATCCGGAACGCTGATCACTCTTCCGCGTGCTGAACTAGGAAGCGGATGTCTTTCATTTGCTAACCCGGAAGGCGCAACCGCTGGGGGGGGACATCCAACACCACCGCAATCAGGCACAACAAATCTTCTGAAGGTTGGCACGCCCACAATACGTTCCTTGCTTGATATACCTACAGATGGTCTACATACACACGAGACAAAGGCAACAAAACAAAACAGCACAAAGGCAGCAAAACAAATGCTCAAACGGGCCATTTCTGGAAATTAGAAGACAACGATGAGCTTCAATGTGGGACTACAAAGCTACACACAACTACACAGGCACACGGCCAGGCAAAGCTGAGCACGGATGAAGCGGAGTCGGAGGTCTTCAAGCAGAACTTCAGGCTGAGGGAACGGAGAAAGCATGTTGGTAGAAGGTGACCCTCTGAGTTCCGGGAACCATCATGTCCAGTACTC
Organism: Cibotium barometz; assembly: GCF_041138505.1. NCBI lineage: Eukaryota > Viridiplantae > Streptophyta > Polypodiopsida > Cyatheales > Cibotiaceae > Cibotium > Cibotium barometz. The sequence goes on from NC_141075.1 coordinate 9,230,747, forward strand.
AGAATGCAGCACCCACCAAGAGGAGACTAACTATAGCAGTCCAGATGGGCTAAAATAGAAGCCAAGGAGGACAACCCACTTCAACCAAATCCAGATATACAGGAGGTACCGAGTTTCTGGCCCAGTTGGCAAGGATGGTGCTGATTTGTTCAGAGTCCAGTCCGTCATCTGCTTGACATTCTGTGAATTCAACATCTGTTGCAAAGTATGCTAGAGCCAGGTAGACTTGGCTAATGGGTCGGAGGGCATGCAAGCATTATGACATCAAGAAACATCACTCCAATGAATGTCTGACCTGCAGGCAGTGTGGCCAACATGACCATCGAACCAATGAATGCTTGTACCATGTATGCGGCCAATGTGGATTCTAGGGTCACAACTCTTATGTGTGCCCACATGCATTGTTGGAGAAGTTTGAGAATGTCCAGCACCGATGGCTCAAGTGGAAGAATGCCCGTGAAGTTGACCGCCTTCTGAAAAGTAAAAAGGAGCTCAAGCGATTTCTCACAGATACCGCCTTAGCAGCAGAATGGAATTCCCAACACCCTCAAAGAGGAGACTCCTTGTTGCAGGATATGGCATGCACGGTAATTGCAACCAGCAACTCTTGTCTGATGTCAAGCATGCAATTGCAAACCTTCAAGATATGGGGACAGTAGTTTGGACAGCAGTCCTCCGGAGAGTGACTCTAAAGTTTCGGATGCTAATCCAGAAGCTAACTATGGTTGCCATGATAATGCAGCAAGTATGGCTACGATTGACCATCCAAATGAGGAGCTTTTGGCTGCCCGGAACATCTTTGAAGAGCATGGTGATGATCAACCAGCAGCACATTGATTATATCCCCCATGTTAGTGATGGTACTTGGCATAAGTTGAATGAGTAGCCCGTCCCTTTTCTCGATGAGGATGATGTCGTATCACTTCCGGAAGAAGCCCATACCAATGATGAAGCCGATGTATGGCACATGTTCTCGCCACACAGGGCAATAGAGGTCATGAAAACGTGGGCTGAAATGTTTCCAGATTTTGGTTTTGTCCCTCCTACTTACGGACATTCACATGATCAATCTGGATTAGGTTTTGGCCTAGCCTTGGAACCGGTGTTGCCGAATGGACAATGTCCCCATGTGACGAAGCAAGCTTTTACAAAGTCTCCATTAGATGCACATTTGATGGTGGCTAATTTACTAGATGATCCGGAAGAGGAGGCTCTTGGTTGTAGATGCACATGATGGATGTGGGGAAGGGTTGCTTTGGAATCCTTTCTAATGACCCGACGGCATTGGTAGCCCACATGGAGATGCCCCGATGGCATGCAGCAATGGTAAATGCCCATGATATGGTTCATGGTGATTCCGTTATCTTGGTGGTTCATTTGGAAGATGTGGTGCCCAGACAGAACAAAGCAGAATCAGCAAAGGTTAGCCACAAGAGTCGAACAAAATATGAATATGCAGTAAAAGTTGCTCAGAATCCCGATGGATATGGTAGGGATCTTGCCTATATCCTTGCCAAGCGGAAAGCTCTATGTGATATACATTCCATAGAGTCATGGTAATCAAATACATGGAAGGGGGAGAAGGACAGAGATGTCCAGGCCACTTCCTTGAATGTGCATTTCCTTGAACCCCCCATATTCTCATGTTCAAGGCTGCTATGGATCAGGATGATCTAGATCCAAGTGATGAGAAGGTTCTCATCAAAAATGGGTTTCTTGCAAAAGCACAAGAGGTGTTTGATACACTATTAGTCTGAGAGACATTCTCCCGAAATGTTGTTATCTCTGGATATGCTAATAAAGGGCTCAGTAAGGAAGCATTGGATTACTTGAAACAAGTGCAAAGTGCCATGATGGCAGAAGGAAGAGCAATGGACAAAGACAACCTGCAAGGAGATTTCCCGAATGCTAGGCTACCATGGAGCACAACATGATAGTGTTGAATTGCCTGTATTATGTAGTCTTAAACCTATATAGGAGCAGCAAGCTCTTTTTGAGATCGATGATAATGCCGATCTACATGAGAAAAGGTGGCTGGACAGTCCCATGACACCAAAGATGCAGCTCGAGGAGCAACATGGTTACCAGATACATGCTCAAATGAAGAAGCAGGATACATACATGATGGATGCTTGCATCATGAATGAGCAGAATGGATGCTTTGTGGATGCTCAGATGGATGAGCAAGACGGGTTGCAGAGCATGCACCCATGGGGATGAGGAAGAGGGTGAAACAGTGGAGGATCTATATGACCGAGAGAGCCCTGGAATGCCCTCACATGACGAGACCCCTCAAACAGATATGCATGATAGCATGGAGGACGATCTCCAGGATGCTTCAATGCATCAGAACAAGGGTAAGATTGGGGAGGAGCAGAGTGGCCGAGAGAGCCCGAAAAAGCCCTCACATGTCAAGATCCCTTGGATGGATAAGCAAGTGAATACCCCATAATGCAGCTTATTCTTGGATGATGAGCAAAGGAGATTCGAATGATCCAGATGGTAGTCTTAGCCATGATGATGGGCTGGTTATGCTGAAGGTTGAGAGAGCTTGGAAGGATCATGAAGGCCGGAAGAGCTAGGTGATGCCCTTCGATATCTCTAACCTTGCATCAGGTTTCACGCATGGTGTAGAATACTTTTTCTAGATGTTGTTCGTGTTCTTGATGATTCTTACTGAAAACTAAGATATCATCAAAAAACACTACAACAAAGTTTTGATATTTCAAGAATATCCTATTCATCATTCTATTGAAAGTAGCTAGAGCATTAGTTAAATCGAATGGCATAACTAAAAACTCATAATGGCCAGTTTGAGTTCTAAAAGCAGTTTGTAGATATCTCCTTCACCCATTCGAATCTGATGATAACCGGACTTTAGGGCGATCTTGCTAAAAACTCGGGGTCCTTTAAGTTTGTCTAGCAAGTCATCTACTCGAGGTATTGGATATCAATTCTTAACAATAATTTTGTTTAATGCACGATAATCGATATGTACCATTCTTCTTTTTAACGAGAAGAACAAGAGCACCAAATGGAGAACTACTAGGTCGAATCAATTCTTTATCTAATAGTTCTTCGACTTATCTTTGAATTTCCTTTTGTTCTAGCATGTTAACTCTGTAAGAAGCTTTACATAGCAGTGAACTACCAGGAATTATTTCTATCTTATGGTCTTCTAGGCGAGGTCTGGGTAAGCCAGGTGGGAAGTCGTCTATGAAGCAATTACAGAATTTAGAAATGAAAGGGTCATGAGACATATTTGATTTAGAGTCATCTGCGACAGTAAGCTGGTTGACTAAAATCAAAAATGTCCTCCTTTTTTTGTACAGCTCTTTTTACTTGAGTATGAGTCAAAAATGGACCTAACTCACCTTTGTTTTGGCATTGAAGACAAATTTCTTGGTCATCTTTTAGGTCATCTTTTATTAACCACATGGTATGGGTGTTATAGTCAATATGGGGGGTTATGCTCATGTCTCCATGGCATACCTAAGATAACATCCACACTTTGTAAAGGTGCCACTAGGAATGTTCTCTTTTCTTTTAGTGAACCCATTTGTAATTCTAAATCTCTAACCTCCCTAGTGCCGTTGAACTTAGTACCTTGAAATGCAGCCTTTACTAGAGTATGATGCATCTAAGTTAAGTGCTTTCAATGCTTTCTCAGAAATGAAATCATGTGAACTACCATCATCATGCAATATAGAAATTGATTTTCCTTTTATTTTTCCTTGAATTTTCAATAAAGCATGAATTGAAAGCTTACCTGAATCTGAATAGTTGGGATCAGAGTTACCCTCTTGCTTGAAAGAATCTTTGTTGTCTTCTTCAATGATGTTGAGACAAACTACCGAAGTGGAATTCTTCTTTTTGTCAGGGTAATCTTGCGCGAGGTTTCCTTCCTTACGACAGTTGTAGCATCTGATGATTCGATTCTTTGGTTGTCCATTTAAAGGTTTGTTGTTGTTGTCCTTCCGAAAACCTCCTTTAGCCACATCTTTACCCTTTTGCATCCTGAATCTATCAAAAGTACTAACTGGGAAAGAAGATTTTGTAAAAGATTTATCCTGAATCTTGAAATCTCTAGATGTAGCTATTTTACGTTCTGAATTTAGGGCAAGGTTCATAGCAGTGCTAAGGTCGGTGTGGACGAAACATGTTAACATCAGCTCTAATGGTAGACTTAAGTCCTGCAATGAATTTTCTACGTTGCTCTTTTTCCTTGACTTTTTCAATGACTTGAACCTGCAAAAGAATATCCCAAAACTTATCGATATAAGCTTGGACGTTCTCTTTATCAATCTAGCGCAGAGTGTCCCATCGTTGACACGCTTTAGCTTGGTACTGAGATGGTAGAAAATGTTTCTTTAAGAGTTTCTGAAACTCTTTCCAAGTTGAAGGTCAATGTTTACCTTGTTTAATCACGTTCCACCATAAAGTAGCACTTTCAATTAAATGATTACAAGCACATTTAATTTTATCTTTTTCAAAGAACTTCTCGCCAGAGAAATAGTCATCTAGTTGGCTAATCTAAGCAATAAGAACTCATGCATCCTATTTACCATCATAATTTTGGAATGTGAATGCCTTTCGACTGATTTGTGAGTCTTTCTTAGAATTTTGAGCATGCAATGTAGCTTTAACAGTGCACCTGACTTGGTCACTCTCTTCGTCATCTAAGTCGGAAGAATCATAAGCATTGCATTTGCGTTTGGTACGCTTGACTTGACACTCTAATTCACGTCGAAGTTCTTGTTCGTTAGCAATTTGTTCTTGAAGTGCTGAAATTTGTTCTTGAACCGTGGGCGGAATGGGTAAATCAGCCATTGGAACCTTTCTTTCTAAGTAGTAGCCTTTTGTGGGGATAGATGAGTTTTCTCGAAAAAAATTCTTTTGGAGAGATGAGAATAGGAATTTTTAAAACCCTTTTTGGAAAAAATTGGGATTTAAATAGCTCTAGGTTTTTGTGGGTTTTTCTCTCTTCGAAATTTTTGGTCACAAAAATGTACCCGAGAGAGAGAGAGAGAGAGAGAGAGAGAGACAGAGACAGAGAGAGAGAGATGGTAATGGAAATAAAGTGTATAAAGTTTGTTATGGTAATGGAAATAAAGTGTATAAAGTTTGTTGCAAAAGGGGATTTATCTAAGATTTAATATTAAAGCTCTTTTACTAAGCTTATAAAGCTAAAGAGTGTGGCTTTAAATAAAGCTTAATAAGCTTTTGAAAAAAAGATCTCCTCCGCAGCCCCTTTTCTCCAATAAAGCATTTTGTAAACTTTACTAATTAAAGCTTATAAAGCTTTTAATTTAAGCTTACCAAATAAAGCTTTTTAATTAAGCTTACTATACAAGCTTTAATGCTTTCATAGTGATTTTACTAAATAAACCCAACGTAGTCTTAACGAAGGCTTAATAGAAGTTTAGGCAAATTATCGGCGCACGATGTAGTCCTATAGCGCAACTTTGATTGATTTTGTTATTTTTTATTTTTTTACAATCTTTTATCCAATATAAGCATTGTAGTAAAAGCTTACAAAGCTTTTTATGGCACTAAGTGCAAATCAGCGCATGGTAAATCCCCCCCTGAATTCGCAACGCGGGTAGCCGGATGTCGTGAAGATTGAGGAAAGATTTCCCAAGCTTTAAAATTTCTTGGCTGTGAGTTGGAGGAAGAAGGATATATTTTTTTTTCTAATTAATCAATAGATTAATTTCTGAAATTTTTCCCACAGAGCTTATTTCTCCATAAATTGGCTCTTGGAGATTTGTACACCGTCCATTATAGGTTCCTTCCTCCCTCAACGGTTTAGTAATTAGAAAGCTAAGCAGGATTTACTCTCAATTTTGGAATCCATCCATACAGAGACGGATCAGAAAGAGGTCAGGGTGAAAGCATGTATAGGTGGTACCAAAAAGGAGTGTCTTGGACACTCCTTTTAGCCACCCCTTCGGGAGGAGAAAGAGGCTTAAATTTGAAATAGAGGTGGGCTTGAAAATGCAACTGAACATTCATTAAGGGAATGGCGTGTCCATTAAACGCTTCTGAATATTCTCTCTCCTCCACTCAGTCTGCACTCATCCTGCAATCCATTGGCCTGCCTTGACTCTCTCTCTCACTCTCTCTCACTCTCTGCCTCTCTCTCTCTCTGCCATGGCCTCTGCTTCCCGCCTACATAGAAGGGCCTCTCTTCCCGCCTGAGCGCAAGCTGTATTCATCTGTACTATCTCCCTCTCTCCCTCTCTCTCTCTGTCTCTCTCCATGAAGACTACAGTTGTGCTTTAATGGTCTTCTTTGCAATAACCTCAGCCTCCTAGCTCCCTCATAACTGGCTCCACATGGAGTCTCATAGTGTACAGAATGGCAATACAGGCTCCGTATATCTTTCCCCATTGTCTATCACACAACACATCCCGAGAGAACTTCTGCTAGGAAACTACTGGGTTGCAAAGAAGAGGGAACAAAGAAGCATTGACAAGAGGATGGCACGTACGCGCGAGGATGGTGACATTGATGAGTGAGAGGCAAAGAAAATCTGCAGAGCAGTTTCTCAGTGCTGGCGCAAACAAACAAACGGGCTTTCCGAGGGCCTTCAAACAAAGATTCTACAACAGCTCCTCCGTCATCCAACATTCTCAGTGTTGCAGCACACGTCAGAGACAGTTGAGAGACTCATTTTCTCTAACATTTGTCATACATTATCTGAGGTGAAGACACCCCATTCAAATAACAAGTTGTTTTTAAAGCAGGCTACTGTCGTGGCATGCCTCAATGGCGCATCTGGTGTTGACAATCAAATGAGTGGTAGAGAAGTTGCCAAGGCTTTAGGAGTTCATCGAAGGAATGTCATTGCGGCCAATTTTCGGCTGTAACATGAAGCGGAGGAAGGGTCACTTCCCTTGGATTCTTGTCACCGTCAATTGCATAGGGCAAGCACCATCACCAGTGAAATCAGGAAAATCGTGTTTCAGTTTTGGTCGGTGGAAACTCGCATCTCCCCAAACAAGAAAGATGTTGTTCGAAAGAGGATAGGCAAGAGTGCGCATGTACTCCATCCAGTGCATCTACTCGATTTACCTCAGGTATATCACTGTGTTGAGAGTGTGTTGTAAGAGCTACACAGTTGCTCGCATATGATTGATAGTGTATCCGGATATGCTCTTCTATACGATACTGATTTCTAAATGTCAGTGGTTTAGAGTGCTTGACAGTACTAAAATTTTGTATGATAGGGCATTAGAGTGCTTTACCGCACTTGCAAATGTTTGCAAGTGCCTCATAGTGCATTACAATGCTTAACCATGCACTATAGTGCTTTACGAAGCTTTACAATTGATTTCAGATGCTTCTGAGTGCTTCATGGTGATTCCAAGAAATTCCAAGTCATGAGTGCATCTTAGTGCTTCTGAGCATTTTCAGACCACTTTTGAGTGCCCGACAGTGCACTGTATTGCTTTACCACGGTTTATAGTGCTTGACATACTTCTTCAAGTGATCACAAGTGCTTCTAAGTGATTCATAGTGGTTCCAAGTAATTTTATGTCATTCCAAGTGCATCTAAATGTTTATGTGTGCTTCTAAGTGCCTTTTGTTTGCTTCTGAGTGCTTAATAGTGCTTCAAAAAGCTGCCAGGTGCCTGAGAGTTCTTCCAAATGCTTCCAAGTGCTTATGCTCGTAATGGCTTAACAGAGCTTCAGAAGTGATAAACAGGAGCTTCTAACTGCTTCCAAGTGCTTGTAAGTGCTTCCAAGTGCATCTAAATGTTTCTGTGTGCTTCTACGTGCCTTTTGTTGCTTCTGAGTGCTTAATAGTGCTTCAAAAAGCTACCATGTGCTTGAGAGTTCTTCCAAATGCTTCTAAGTGCTTATGCTCATAATGGCTTAACAGAGCTTCAGAAGTGATAACAGGAGCTTCTAACTGCTTCCAAGTGCTTATAAGTGCTTATAAGTGCTTATAAGTGCTTCCAAGTGCTTGCTAAGGCTTCTAAATGCTTGCTAAGTGCTTGCTAGTGCTTGCTAGTGCTTCTAAGTGCTTCCAAGTGCTTCCAAGTGCTTCTAAGTGCTAAGTGCTTGCTAGTGCTTCCATGTGCTTCTAAGTGTTTCCATGTGCTTCTAAGTGCTTGCTAGTGGTTCCAAGTGTTTGCTAGTGGTTCTAAGTGCTTCCAAGTGCTTCTAAGTGCTTGCAAGTGCTTCCAAGTGCTTCCACATGCTTTACTTGCTTCTAAGTGTTTGCTAGTGTTTCCAAGTGCTTCCAAGTGCTTCCAAGTGCTTCCAACAAATTCCATGTTATTCCAAGTTCATCTAAATGGATCCTCAGGCTTCTAAGTGCTTGCAGGTGCCTGAGAGAGCTTTATAGTGCTTTACAACCATTTACAAGTGCTACCAGTGCAGAAAGTGCTACTAAGTGCGTCTAAGAGCTTTACCCAATGAGTGTCATAACTTTACACTGATTGAAAGTGCGTCATAATGCTTACCAATGCTATAGGTTGCTTCAGAATGATTTATAATGCTTGATAGTGTGTCTAAATTTGTCTTCTTTGTCTCACAGAGGGACTTCTATTTGCAGTTCCAAGTGGCTCATCCTAACATAAGGATCTCCCTCAGATGTTTTGAGGGTCTAAAGCCATACTTTGTATGCAAGTTGAAGGATCGCAACACTTGCTGCTGAATGGCCAGCCATGCAGTATTACAGGTGCCTTGTTTGCAGTTCTCATGATGGAACAGCGTAGTGCGCGGCCTCCAATGCCACATTTCCAAGCTTAACAAACCTGTGGGAGTCTGTATTTTGTGCCCAAAACCCATTGACTGTGCTTATCACCGTAGACAATGTCTTTTGGGTACATGCCAACATTGTGGCATTAAACATATCTCCTTGTGTCCACATGAAAAAAGCCATATCTCTATGATGACTGTCAAGCTTTTTGACGACGTTCCTACACAGGAAGTTGATGAGAACGGTCAAGCAAAAACTCGGAAAGATCTTGTTGTTCGCCAAGTCAGCCCGAGGACTTTCACTTCCTTGCTTCAAAGCGAATTAGGAAACTTCATCAAACACAATTATAAGTACAGATGGCAAGCTGAACAATTCAAAGAGTGTTTGGATAAATTTCCAAATGATGTAGTGGTGTCGGTAGTGGATTTTGCAGAGAATTACTCCTTCAAGGTGCAGAATGAAATTCAGTCAATGCATTGGTATTCAACTCAGGTGACAATCTTGGTCCATATTTCGTACCTGCGTGATGTGCTTGGTACCATTCGGAAGACAGCCCACTTCTACATCTCTGATGACAAAATCCACGACACTTTGTTTGTGCAGCACTGCTTTCTTTTGCACAATGAGAGTGGCTGAAAGCTCAAGGATGCAATGTCAAGCGACACTGGGTGTGGTCTGATGGCGCTGCTTCACAATTCAAAGCAAGGCGCCCTTTTTATTTTGTAGCCCGATACTTCAATATGACAGGTATTGAGATGATGCATAATTTCTTCGCATCCGGCCATGGGAAGGGCGAGCACGATGGGGCTGGTGCGGTGCTCAAAAGAGCTCTCACACAGGAGCAACTGAAATCTGACGGATGGGTGTTACATAATGCTTCAAGTGTGGTGGCATTCCTCAACGCAACCCTCAGGAAAGAATGTCCATTGAAACAGGGAAGAAAGTCGAACGTAGATTCTGGGAGGTCAAGCTCAATGATGTAGACAGAGATAGAGTGGAATTGCATGCAGATCAAAGGGTCTCGATCCTTCCACTGTGTCAACGGCTACAGTCAATCAGATATGCACGGGCTGCAGTGCAGACCATTGTCCTGCTTTTGCCATGCGTGCATGAAAGGCCAATGGAGGAGATGTGTAAACAAGGACAACGTTGAGAGGTGGCAGTACTTGCGAATACAACTGACTGACAAATACACTTGTGCTAGATGACTCATTGTATAAAATGTACTCTAATGATCCTACGTGCTATGTGATCCTTCCTGAAGTGGAGAAGCAAACTGAGGGGCAGTGGAAAAATTTTCTGAAACAGGATGTGGTTGACTTTGTGTTGCAGTGTGCAGAAAGTGCTGACAGAGCAAAAACTGTCAGAGAGTGCCCTTTTGATGTCAGGGATAATGCCTTGCGCAACGGTCGAATTGGAGAATCGTGCGAAACAATGTTGAGGAAATGAAAGAAATTGAAGCCCCCACGTTGCCGAAAATTACCCCCAACCTGGATCCTAAAGAAAGAAAGTATAAGCGTCCAAAGAGTAAAACAGCAAATTAGAAGTGCTTTTGCTAGCATTTTTCCCATTGTACAGAGGACTACCTGTAGCCCCTTCACTGCCATGACACCATGCCCTTACTGTGTAGCTTAATGTACTCTAACACCGTGCCTTTATTGTGTGGCTAACTTCCAACACTCCTTGACATATATACAAACAAAAATGGTTTTGACCTTGGAACGATTTTGTGTCGATCTGGTGTCATTTTCTTTAGTTTATACTGTGGTTGCATTTTGTGGACTCTTAAGAAAGTGATGGTCTGAAAGTGCTTGTCTAGGTATTGAAGTGCTTGTCAAGTGGTTTAAAAGTGTTGGTCTAGACACTAAAAGTGCTTATCAAGTGGTTTGAAAGTGCTTGTCTAGGTATTGAAGTGCTTATCAAGTGGTTTGAAAGTGCTTGTCTAGGTATTGAAGTGCTTGTCAAGTGGTTTGAAAGTGCTTGTCTAGATACTAAAAGTGCTTGTCCAGGTACTGAAGTGCTTGACAAGAATTTCTCAAGTGGTCTGAAAGTACTAAACATGTGCTTGTCTAGGTACTAGAAAGTGCTGGTCAGGTAATCTGAAAGTGCTTGTCAAGGTGCTTAAAGCGTTTGTCAAGTGGTCTGGAATGCTTGTCTAGGTACTAAAAGTACCTGACAGCAGGTGCTTACCATGTGGCCTCCAAACAAGTGCTTGTCAAGTGCTTGTGTAGATACTTTAATTGTTTGGGAAGTGTTGGTCAAGTGGTCTGAAAGTGCTTATCTAGTTACTTAAAGTGCTTGTCTAGGTACTTAAAGTGCTTTTCAAGTAATCTGAAAGTGCTTGTGTAGATCCTAGAAGTGCTTGTGTAGGTACTAGAAGTGCTTGTCAAGTGGTCTTAAAGTGCGTCTACTATTGAAAGTGTTGTCAAAGAGTTGAACGTGCGAAATAGTGCTTCTTAGGAGGATGCATTTATTGAATTTTGGGAAAAGATGCCGGAAGGTATCCAGGTTTTTCAAGAACATTGGCCTAGGAGGATTATCAAAGCGCCAAGTGCAAACATGGCAAGCGGTTTGCGACAGCCATCCACTCATGCATTTCTTGGCTTGAGGCAGGCACTTATCCATGGCTGTATCTAATTCCCTGCCTCTGTGAGAGGTTCACACAAATACCTCTGCAACCTGACTCAACGCAAGTAAGAACACCTCTGCATCCTGCCGTACGTAATAGGTGATGTTCTCATCCTCACGGACTTTGGAAAAGTACAGCGTTGAGACATCTGGGAGAATCTCTGTCCTCCTGCGCTTATCGTGCACGCACAAAAGAACCTTGTTGAAGTCAACAACGACTATCAGGTCTTGAGAGTCATTGAAGTGTCGAAACTAATAGCGTGGAGGACAGTGCTCAATGTGCTCTACCTCATCAGTGGGGTGGTAGGGTTTTTGAGCCAACAACTTGAATTTTAACTACATGCACAACAATTAAGATGGTCAAGACACGCACAGACACTAAGACAAAGGACTTATATATTATATTGCCGCAAAATAATGCGACTTGCATGAGCAAAAAGCTACAAAGTTGCAAGAAGCTAAAGCTTCTTGCATGCTCGGGCTTTGGGGAAAATTGGGTTGGTACTTTTCTTGGGGTCCCAAAAAGGCCCATCCTCCACCTGCCTTTTCTTCTTCTTCCGCAGCTCTCCTGCAACAAATTGGAGGGTCTCTTCCATATCTAGGTCCAACTCCTCTTCAGTATATGTACACCTTTGTCGACGCGGCTTGGCTCTCCAGTTGGAGCACTAACATGACTTAATGTCTTAATGACATCAGTACACCTGGGATAGCAATAGGAAATCAAGTTAGGAGCACAGGTAGTTAATATGCTCACAATGATCATGGATAATCATGTCTGAGAATAACATGTTACAGCAACCAAAATTACCTTGTGTGATCTCAGAACCAGGTATCTCCCTCAGGATGCCTCCATCACCAAAGCACATCAATTTTTTCAGCAGATAGACTACAACCCTCAAAGTTTTTGTATTTCATCATCAAGGCATCTAGGTCGAAGGGGGCATCCACATCATGCATCATGGACGAGGTGGAAGCGGCTAGGTCCACCCCCTCACCAGCCTCTGGCTCACCTGAGACATAACAAACAATTACTGTACATATCAAAAGTAGCATGAATCCTGTCCTATGAAAGAGGCATGCCTTACCTATGGACTCCTCATATGCATTCCCAAGTGCCCAACATCTTGCTACAAGTGGTATCTCCCATGAACAGTCCGGAACAATGCACTTGGGCTCAGTCGCACAGACAATGGAAAAGCAAAAGGGGTGGTACTTGTGGGCACATGGCAGATAATAAACACCGGCCACATGTTTGCTTGACAGCAGCTGGCCACAGGCCATACAAGATCCACCAATGAGGACAGGTGTCAACACCTAGGACAGACTTGGCTCTCCCCTCTCTCTTCAAAAAAGTGCATGCCTCCTTCATGAAGGAGGCCTGTCTCCTCAGCTCACATAACACATGCTCCATTTCCTCAACCGAACACTTGCAAGTAGTCTTAGAACTTGCAAAAGGCATGAACACTTACAAGTGGCCTTAGCACTTGCAAGTGGTATGACCACTTGCAAAAGGTATGACCACTTGCAAGTGGTCTTAGCACCTTCAAGTGGTCTAAGCACTTGTTAAACTTCTAAGAACTTGCATGATTTCTATGCACTTGCTAGTGATGTAAGCACTTACAGTGGTATAACACTTGCAAGTGGTCACAGCACTTGCAAGTGGTCTGAATACTTATGAGTGGTCTATGAACTCGATGACCTCTAAGCACTTGTTGCAAGTGATGCAAGTGAAACAAGCACTTGCAAGTGGTGTAAATGCTACACCAAGTTCAAGTGCTTAAATCACTTGCAAGTGCATATATCACTTGCAAGTGCTTGGACCACTACTTAAAGGATAGAAAAATGCTTTAGTTTTCAAAAGTACCTTCATAGTGGACAACTGCTCCTTCATCTCTGTCGAGCAGACGTCACAGCACCAGAAGCCACTAAGACGACCCTCTCCAGCACTCCTATCTCAGCTTCCTTCTTCAGAATGAGAGCTTCATTTTCTAGGGGAGATGCTTTTAATATCTCCATGTCTGCTCTAAGTCTCTCCATCTCTACTATAATCGGGGCATAGGCCGAATAGGTACCTTCATTGCATAGCCACAAATCCCTCTTCTCTGCTAAGACCAATTTAGCAAAACCAACCTTCGCTTCAGCAATATGGGCCTGCCCATCAAGATCTTCAGCAATTCTATCTAACCATTCTATGTATAGGGGCTGGGATGCAACCTCGGTCGGTTTTGCAGAGTGATTAGACACTGTCAAGGCGTAAGAGTCAGCAGCATGCTTTGTTTGTCCATATAAGACAGAAACACCGTAATCGGACATGAACTTGCTCACTTTGCGATTCAAAACTCCCCGTTGAGCCTTCACATTCTCTAAGACCATACCACCCACCACAGCCCATGCAATCTTGTGACTTTCGGGTCGAGCTTTAGCAGCTGCACAATTCTCAAAGGCAAACCCCCTAGCAAACTTTGTCATTAGTTCCCCATTAGAGGGGGCAGCTTGGTACACTTTCTGATACAAAAGACGACAAGTGTCGTATAGGTGATCCTACACCATATGCAGGAAGACCTTTGTCTTCTTCTTTTCGCGAACTTTGAAGACAGTCAGCCACTCCTCAGGTGGCAAATCCTCAACAGTAAGGTCTTTGGGCAGCTTGCCCTCCATGCTCAAGCCGTACTCAGCATGCAACTCAGCTGCTGAGTAGCAAAAATGGGAGAGCTTGGGGTACTCAGATGACGCTATCAATAAGAGAACAAGCAAACGTTAGTTCTCAAGGGGAGCATGCATTGACAGGGAAACAATGTCCAAACAAAAGCCAATGGAGGAGATGTGTAAGAAGGATATGTGCATGCAGCAAACATGGAAGAGGAGCACAATACCTTTTCGAGCGGACTTTTCTGTTGGGGGGCCACATGTTGTGTAGGAAGCTTCACCTTGCTCTGGCATCGGTGAAGGGGTCTGCATGACTGAGTTAGCATCCGCAAAGGGTCTCTTGCACCTCCTAGGGGGGGTGTTCTTCTTGGGGGTGGGATCACTCATCTCTGCGCACACGGCTGTGAAACGGTAAAACCGTGAGTGATGCGAGGCAGCACAGGGATGAATGGGCGGGAAGCTCGCTTGGTGAGAGGGAATGCAGGAACGGAGCAGAGGGAGAAGAGGAGTAGAGGGAGAAGGGGGGTAGAGGGAGAAGGGGGGCGCGCGCAACAGGCCAAATCAATGCATGCTTTAAAGAGGGTGGCCCAATCCTTTTCATGACGGCCCACTATTTTCCATATTACGAGAAGGGGGGCGCCAAATCATTGCATGCTTTGAAGAGGGTGGCCCAATACTTTTCATGATGGCCCACTATTTTCCATATTACGAGAAGGGGGGCGGCCAAATCAATGCATGCTTTGAAGAGGGGGGCCCAATTAATTTTATGATGGCCCACTATTTTCCATATTACTAATTTTAAAAACACTAAACTTTCCTCCTTTTAGGGGCTATTGGTGGTACCACCAAAAGGTGAAAAAAGTGGTACCACCTATACATGCTTTCACCCATCAAGAGTTTAGCAAAACCGCTTTTCAATTTGAGAGTGGTTTCATGATTTTCTCTCAGAATGGTTTACCACCTTCCTTTTAGCCTTTGGTTATTACCCTTTGGTTAATAGAGGCAATCCTTTAAAAACCTTTGAACTTAGCTTTCTCCCACTCAATTTTAAATTTTTCTCCCTCTATGTGCCTAGCTCTCTTTTCTCCTTATATGTGTCTAGCTTTGATACCATTGTCATCGATCTAAATTTCCAAGGAGATAGAAATCAAATAATTTGCAAGAATTTGATTTAAATTTAAGAATTCATCAAACATCACATGACCATGATTAAAATATTAAAAAACAATACTTAGCTCACAAAAAAAACAATTCAAGTCTATGCTTGATAAACTATACAAAATAAATCAAAATGTGCACAAGCTAGCACATGTATTTACAAGCTTGTTTACAAAAATGTTGTGCCAAGTAATAAATTGGTGCGACTTCTTCTCAATCCTCTTCACCCTATAAAATAACCAATAATAAATTGGTGAAATAAATATTCCATAACCATACAAACCATCATCACACACATGTTTGCCAGGCGTAAGTAACCCGGGAATCACCCCTACATACGAACCAACTGAAACAAACATTGGACACCCCAAGCATATGTCAATAACCACCAAACGTATTAATATTTATAATGGTATCACCCATGATATTAACATAATTTGGCATGACACAACGATAATCCAAGTGTCGCCGAATTATCTAAGAGGGTAGAATAATATTTTTAAGAGGGCTTAAAATATATTCTCATGACACATAAACCTTTACCTACCCTGACGGCCACCCTTCACCTACCTTGGGCCATCAGCTACCTTGGGAATTTTTGGTGTTGGAGCATTCACGCATTGACAACTATGGATTTTGTGTAAGCAATATGCTCCAATGGACACTTCTTTGGTTTTCTCTGTCTTTCTTCTTTTGTTTTCTCTGTTAGGACAAGAGTCCACTAACAATTCATCTTCACCAAGGTGACCCAATTCTCCTTAGGCATTTGTGCATCATGTATATACTTAATCATAGAGTATGTCACACTAATAGATAACCAATATATTACCTTTATGGCTCTTTCATGCCAGGCTTTATATATGCCTATGCTGTAGGGTGGGATTTTCCTTCTGTAATCTCTGGTTCCTTTTCATCACCTATTATGAACTTCTAATATTCTTTTCCCATTAGGAAATTGGTCATCTTGAACTTCTATGCTTGGAAGTTATTCTTTTTCAGCTTTTCACTCATAATAAGGGATAAATTGTCAGACATGATTACCTGCAGGTGACTTACCAAATACTGCTTGCCAATACTTCTACACTTACAACAAACTTGTAATCTCCAACAGCGCAGTATCGTACACCCACCAACAACCTGCAAATCTTAGATTCTCCTACAAAGACTATTCTACAAATAAATTTCTACCACAACTTTGCTCCAACACCACGAATTAGGCATACATAACCAAAATCGACACTTACATAGAGTGTCCACGGAAAACATGCAGAGCCAAAAAATCAGGGCATATACAAATTACAATAGTTAACATATGGTCTTCTTCCTTCACCCAGGAGGATGCCTTAATTCGAGACAATGACTTCCCTATTAGCCTGTAGCTCTCATAGCTACCCAAAGGTGTTGCTCCAAAATCAAATAGGTAAAGAGATGGAGTTACTGTTACCTATGTACTGCTTCCTTTACTCTTGAGCTCTTCACACAAACCAAACTCTAATACGATGAGAAGAATGTAGGGGAGAGTATGAGTTTGAGCTCCTTGGTTGCAAGCAGACACACACACAAGGATAGACAAGTATAAAGAGAGATGGATGGCTAAATTTTCTTCTATTCTTCTTGCTTCTCTACAGCCATCACATAAAGAGATAAGAGTACATACTATAAGGGAAAGTAATCTCCTACTATAACTTACAAAGGTCGGTCCATAGTGCGAACCCGACTACATGAGCTAGCGTTATAACTATGCTAAAACTCTAGTCACCAAAGTGGTTCTGTCACACTACCTTGGAAACCACTAGCAGCATATCACCCATCATCTCACCACCATGCTAGTGGTGTAAGTATAGAAGCTATGACCCAGGCATGTCATCAATGTCTGCAGCACTAGTTGAGCTCAATATCTCAACAAATAAGGGTGGATGTCAACCTACAAATTACTTAGGCAAGCCGATAACAAGTTCATCCTCGTTTCCCTCAAATTAACCCAAGTTCTATTGGAGGCAAACTCTTAACTCTTAGACACATTAAACCAAATCATTTACAACTACCTAAAGTCCTAGGCCCACACACTCAGTTTTTTATGCAATCTAGTAACTTATATGGGTATGGGTCTTTAACCCTATAAATGATCATGCTTCAATGATATTATTAATGAATCTTATAAATAATCATGCCTTGATGATATTATTAACGAGCTCTCCATAAATTTTAGCCCTTGTTGTGCATAATTGTGCATTGTTCTTGCTCTCATTGTCAATGGGAAGAATATAATAATGTGTTCTAGCCTTTATAAATTAAAGAGTATTTTGTTTATTTTCTCATCTCAATTAAATAAACCTAAGAAACCATATTTTCTAGCTTTTTTTTGTTTAAAAGTGAGATCCTTGGTCTTAGTTTAACATTATTGTTATAACTTATTGTGTGTTAGCACATTGAAATCACCAAAGACTTATGTTTAAAGTTATTTTATAAATTAGGGTAAAGGGCTATTGTAATTTGGTGTTATATTGATAAGTTCTTAGGGCTTCATTGATTTTGTCACTTAGATGCTTTGAAAACTAAGTATTTTACTTTTAGATAGTATGATGCCATGAATCAATACGTTTTTTCTCAATTGGGGATTATTGAAACTCTCGATGTAGAAGTGGTTACCAATAATTGAAAAAAAAATAAGATTCTCTTTTGTGCACGTTCTTCAATAGATATAGGCTCTTTTTTCGATATGCCTAAATCTAAGTTTATGAAAATATTCTAGTGATAAGGTAACATTTGTGAAGTTTTACAACCTTATATGTTTTAGGCACGTGCCTCTATGTAAGGTAACATTTGTGAAGTTTTACAACCTTATATGTTTTAGGCACGTGCCTCTATGTAAGGTAACATTTGTGAAGTTTTACAACCTTGTTTGTTTAAGGCACATGCTTCTATGTAAGGAGCTTGGAAACTGTTCTAATAAATGAATGGAAAATGGTAAATCTATGTCCTTGATCTATGAGCCACAAACTATACTCATAAATGAATAACATATGGTAAATATATGTTCTTGACCTATGAGCCACAAACTACTCTAATAGACCAATAGTATATGGTAAATCTATGTTCTTTATCTGTGAACTACAAACACATGATAAACATCATCACCCCTTTGATGTATATGTTCATTATTAGAAAAAAAGAGTAAGCATCGTGAAATTTTGTTTATCATTTTTCTTTTGTGCATCTCCATACATTATCAAAATTTCTAATAGGACCTTTTACTATTTTAGTCATTAAATAATACATGGAGAAGTTAATTTCTACTTCTCTAAATATGCACAAAAACAACCAATTTCTTACCAAGGGTGTTTACAAGCCTGTAATAAAAGTAACAGATGGGAGAGACTACTCCCATCATTAAATGTGGTGGGTTTTTACGATTGAGGACTAGTATGCCGAGTCAATAACTAAATCATGACCAATAAAGCTATTAGGATGGTCATTAAGGAGTTTTTTTATGGAACCTAGTTTGTGGGCTAGAGCAACTTGCTTCAATCACCTAATGTAACAAGGGTTTACATTTTTCATATGCCCAATTTTTTAAACGATCTATTTATGAGACAACAAAAGTTGGTAAGAAAGTTTGATGCATTGGGCATGCTCGCAAAACTTTAGGCATGAGAAAATCTCTAAACATTTTGAAATCAAGTGAGCAATCTATTATTTGAAAATTGGAAGCTCACTCAGTGTCCCGAACCTTACGTGGGTAGGCACCTCTTGTTTTCACAAAGATGGAGTATAAATATTGATATTTTATGTATTTGGTGCCTATGGTTGACTCACAATTAAAATTTAAAAGATAGTTATATAAAGTGCTCTTCCATGGCCCTAAACCCTAAACCTGCGTTGGCTATTGACGGCTATTGACGACAGTATCAAAAGCACACATGTACACGAGCACAAAGATCCCCAAAAAAAAAAATCAGATGTATATGTCTTAAAAGTGTACTTGACTTTTTTCAGCACATATATATAAATATCTAGTATTGATCCCCCCCCAAAAAAAAAAAGAATGTGCTACAGATGGCAATTTCTCGATGAGCAGAGAGACCTCCCCATGCGCGAAGCAATGAATCAAATATGATGTGCTCGAGAAAATGTATGAATTAGCCCTAATTCCTCTCAAGTGGAGGACCTCTTTCTCTATTAAACAACATGGGGATAATCTCTCTCTCTCTCTCTCTCTCTCTCTCTCTCAAGTGGAGGACCTCTTTCTCTATTAAACAACATGGGGATAATCTCTCTCTCTCTCTCTCTCTCTCTCTCTCTCTCTCTCTCTCTCTCTCTCTCTCTCTCTCTCTCTCTCTCTCTCTCTCTTTTATGGGGCCATGCAAGTTGAAAAACCAATAAATGCACAAGATAAAGTGTCCCTTATAAACCACCAATATGCTGCCCTAGGCGCACTCCCTTCATCTCTGGTGCACAACACTGGCACCCCTCATGTTTTCTTAGAGAGAGAGAGAGAGAGAGAGAGAGAGAGAGAGATTATCCCCATGTTGTTTAATAGAGAAAGAGGTCCTCCACTTGAGAGGAACTAGGGCTAATTCATACATTTTCTCGAGCACATCATATTTGATTCATTGCTTCGCGCATGGGGAGGTCTCTCTGCTCATCGAGAATATATGTGCTGCAAAAAGTCAAGTACACTTTTAAGACATATACATCTGATTTTTTTATTTTTTTGGGATCTTTGTGCTCGTGTGCATGTGTGCTTTTCATACTGTCGTCAATAGCCAGCGCAGGTTTTGAACCCAGCACCTCATGCATGGGACTTCAACACTTTACCGCTAGGTTGTGTCTCAGTTGGCTATACATCTGAAAATTTCCTCATTGCAGTCCTCTATTTTTCACACTTGACTTCATTTAAGAGTTTACAAAGCAAAGACCATCTCTCCTCTTCCAGCAGCAGAAAAGGAGATTGTGTAGTTTTCTTGCTTTACTGAAACTTTATTGTATACCATACAAATCCACAATTATTATATTATGGGTGGGACATTAGTGGACAACAAAATCGGGTGCAAGGGGGGTGGGGTGTATATGGGTGAACTTATGTTGCATTAAAAAGAGGGAAAATATTTTTTTTTGAAGGTACAGGAAATTTTTAAAAAAACGTGGCAGGCATTAAAAAGAGGGAACTTAAACCAGGGTTATCGATAATCGCACCTGGTTCCCGAACCCTGGTTAATAGGCATGCGGCATTAACTAACCGCACGGTTTGGCCGTGAGAAATGTACAGAGATCGGGAGGTGGCTTGCGCGGCCGCCGCGGTGACGTGGCATTTTCTTTTCGCTTTCTGGAACCGAACTAAACTGGCCCTCTGCCACGTTTCGCTTCACCGCAGCCTTCTTTTTCCAGATTCCCAAATCCCGATTTCCTAAAGAATCTGAATCAAAAAGGTTCAAGTCTAGACAAATTAACTAGCAGTAATTACCTACCAATACGCATTGCATTTAGATAGTGCCACGGTCTTAGTAATTTTATTCCTATAATAATCCTAATTTCTTAAAATCCTTCCTAAAGTTCCATCAACATTTAAGCATTTGGAGAAACTAGTGTTAGGTTGATGGCATTGTGATTTTTCATGAGCACCGTTTGGGTAAAACATAGCAAGCTTTTTTTTGGAATTTTAGTGTTTTTTTTACTACCATTTTTAAAATTTGCAAGTATTTTATGGCCTAAATGCTCAAAAACATACGTGACACCCGTCAAAAGGCAACTATGATTGTGACACTATTTCCACCATGGAGTATCTCTTCTCTTTTGCAAGTTATTCTCATGTCTTTTTTCAGTGGCAACCTAGTTGCATTGATTGACACAAGGCGAACATTACAACCAAATGGTAGACGTGGTGCAAACTTTTGCCAATAGTTGCATCTACCATTTTCTCTCTTGCACACATGGTGGCATGTTAATGCAATTGACATATATGACTAGACACACGTGTGCAAGCTTTCCCATAGTGAATCGGTGCATGGAATTTTGATAGCTAGAGCAATACAAGTGGCATGGTCGACCTGAAAACTCGATATTCCAAAAAGTCTCATCACATCAGCCATATTCTCAACACAATGTCAACTGTTGCCATGATGTGCAAAGGCTATGAATCACATTTAGTTTCACAGAGTTTGAATCGCCTTCAAATTTCAATAAACTACCAATATTTCAAAAAAAATGACACGTGGATATCTCTTTGAAATAAGCTTTTAAATGTGACCATTATGTTGTAATGAATGCCACACCTGAGCGGCATTTTGACCTGTAAGTTGGGATGTGCAAATCCACTACTCATAACCCACCAAGCCTGAACAATTGGAGCTTTCCTTGCATCAAGTGTGAAAACAAGTAGTGCAACTACTTTTTTCAACCTTTATTTTTTACAAATTACTAAGATTAGTAAGGAAAAAAATCCAATAGTGACCACTTCAAATCAACACAGAGACGACTCCTGTAAGGTTTATAATTCTATTAGGCTAAAGGCTAAAGGGTGAGCACCCATAGTTTAGAGGCAGTTGTGCCATTAATCGAACAAGAAAAGAACACTCACTATTTACTATTAGCTTGAAAATTAGCAGTGCCGAAGAGACATGATTATATAAGCACCCACACAAGAAAATTTCCTAAAATGTTGTGCATAGCCTCCCACCCAACCCAACCCCCCTCACTCTAAAAGGATTTTATCTTATTCTTGTAACGGGAGGCATGGTGCTCTTATGCTCATTCGCTCATTGGCTCCCCTTACCCCATAACTCCTAGCATAGACTACCCAACAACTTTTGTAAACCTTGCAATGCAACAATGAAGCTATAAGGGCAAGTGGTGCTTGAACAAGAATGGAGTGCTTTGGGGCTACAAAACTTGTAGTTTTTTCGTGCACACTTTTGAAAAAACAATCACGATAAAGACAAAATTTATATTTGTTTTTGAGTTAGTGTATAGGCTTTTTTAATCATTTGATGCAACTATGCTTTTTGAGAGTGGATTAACTTGTTTATTGTTTACACGGGTTTCAACTTCCTTGTATAGATTTTGTTTGAGTTTAGAAAAAAAAATCCACTTAAAGATTTGGAAAGAACCCCATATAAGTATGTATAGAACTACGCCCACTAACATTAGACTAAAAACTGTTTTTCAAGAATTGGAAATAACCAGATATATGTGTAGAAACACATTTTATGAAGTGAACAAAGATATCTTATATAAATGTACATAAAAATTTAAGAACCTCTTTAGTTAAGTCAATCTTCAAAAGTGTTTTGTACATAATTTAACGTACACCTATTCTTTGTTTTCAAATCTGTCAATTTCATATATTGGTTAGTTAAGAAACTTTGGAACTACGTGTGTATAGTTCCAATGCTCAAGAATGGATTGAACAAACACCGTACGTACGCCACATCATGTCTAAGATATAAATAAACTAGAAGGATCAATAAAGTGCAAATTTTTTATAAACCACCATTAACCACATTAATAGGATGTTGAAATTATGCCACAAATTTTCATTATTTATAGCTCTCAAATGAAGGGAAGCAATAACACCCGTGATATTACCATTGCCCTAGATAAGTAGTGCTCCTCTTGTAGATAGGCTTCCTCTTCTTGTCTACATTGAAGGGCAATTACATTGGACATTCTATTGTGAGTCCCATTCTTAATGAGACTTCAACTCAAAATGATTAGCTCTCTCTCTCTCTCTCTCTCTCTCTCTCTCTCTCTCACACACACACACACACACACACACACACACACACACGCACACACGCACACGCACACGCACACGCACACGCACACGTACATGCACATGCACACGCACACGCACGTATACGTACACGCCATCTCTTTCTCTATATTATATAAAGGAAGAGTTTCACAAAATTCCCATGTGGCAAGAAGTTGGAGGTTTGAGGAGAGGTAGGCTCCTATTACTCTCTGCGAATTTGAAAAATATCAAGCTAGGAATTATATATGTGTGAAGCATGGGTCAGCCCACTAGTATAACTAAGGGAGTAGAAATTACAGAGGCATTTTCTTTTGAGAATCAAAGTCGGCGGACTACCAAATGACTAGTTCTTTTGAAACAAAATAACTAGAAGAGAAGCACTTCATGCCAACCTCAAAAGTTGAAAGGCTTAAGAATTTTAAATGGCATGCTTCTTATGTGCTTGATTAGAGAATCATGGTGGACAAACATTTCCATGGATTTTAATTAGGATGCTTCATCCGATGTAACCTACTTTTAACTATGCCTCTAAGGTAAACAATGGATTCTTGTTTCAATTTCTTGAATGCTAATATGAAGAGAGTTCCATGGAAGATGTCAAAGCATTCAATGATGGGCTATAGCAATACACCCTTGGAAACTTATTTTAAGGTCTTACTAGTTATTTATAGCGCTAGCTCTTTGGATCTTGTTAAGTTGTTGAGCTTTTCTTTGACTATAAAAATCAAGATGTGTCATTGGTTTATGATGGAATAGTGCCTTTTTTAAATGAGAAAGATCATCATAATATACATGAAGAATGGCAAACGTAAGAGCTAAATGTGAGATTTACTTTATTAAGCATGATATGAATGCTAATTTAACTCTAACATCTCTAGTCATGCAGTTATTGAGCTGATATTATTAAAACAAGCAAGCTCACCTAGCACCATTTATCCATACTATCTGAAAAAGGAAGCTGGGAATAGAAGGATATGTTAGGAGGAGAAAGTGATGGTGGGCTGTGAAGGCTTAAGTGGTGATGGAATACACGTAAAAAGGAATAACATATATGTATGTTGTATTTTCCTTATATATTTGTGTGTGTGTGTGTGTAAGTTTTTTTAAGTAATAGTAGAGACTATGTAAGGAGTTTTACATGTAAGCTATTGTAAGTGTACACTCATGGGAAGGTATTCAAATATGCACTCCATAGACCTTGAACTCGAACCTTTGTGTTGAAAGCCTACCACTTGCTTAGGGTCTACAGGAAGAGAAGAATTGTAGAGGATGCACAAGCTAATCGAATGCAATGGGGTGCATGTAGTGTAGCAAAAATTGGATCCTATCAAACTTGCAAGCACATCAATGCTTTTATGTCTCAATGGTGGTGAAACTGAACTATTTGAACAACGTTATCAAAATTAAATTCCTATTGCTCTCACTCTGTAAACCTAAAATTTCAAATTTCCTTTTTAGCCATGCATAGGCTTATTGCAATTTTTGAAGGAATAACGAGGATTAGTCTAACCCTACAAATGGATGTGAGTTCGTGCCATCTTTTGACAAATACCTATGCCAACACATCACACAAACCTTAGTTGAGGATGATGTCTTATTTGTATGGTCCTTATTGTACCCAAAAAAGCATATGCTACTTATGGCTTGAATTTACATATAAGAGAAAATCTCTAGCCTCTTGGAGGCTATGATTGAATGCAAGATTTAGGTATTTCCTTGTACAATTATGTGCTAGGCTTGAGGATGATTGTTTGGGAAGTGAATATATATGGTGTAAGATTCGATCATCTGTTTCCATTCTAATTCCATCATGTGTATGTTTACCATTTTAACCCCCCCCTCTCTCTCTCTCTCTCTCTCTCCATTCAATTGAAATGCAATGTAACTTCCACATTTGGGATGCTAAGTAAACGTAAGTTCCACGGTAAGCAAAAGCTATTTCAAGGCATTGTTTTAGGGGTTGATTAAATTTGGAGAAAATGGGGAGCACTCTTTTTGAAGTGAAGGGAAATACAACACAACAAACACCGGAAGGGGTCTCGCCAACCCAGCCTCTCTTTCTTCTTCTTCTCTTTCTCCTTTCTCTCTCATGAGCTCTTCCCTCTGTCTCCTCCGTCGCTGCCTTAAAGCAGAAAACAGGAAAAAAATCTCTCCAAAACGATTCTCAAAATGCGTCAGGTTGAACAGTTTGTGAAGAGCTGCCTTTGTCTGCTGTGAGCGCAAGAGAAAAGCAAGAGGCAAAAAAGCTGCAAGAAGGGAGGAAAAACGCCGCCGCATGCAATCGGCGTCTGCATAGCTTCCCTGGTGATGGCAACGGTACCAAACTGGCGGCTTTTGTTAGCAGATCCTTGCAGAGATGGCCGCAGAAGTTTTTCCAGTTAGATGTGGAGGTGAAAACAGCTTTCATCTTCTTCTCTTCTCCGACTTCTTCTTCTTCTTCTTCGCTTCCTGCTGTTGCTTGTTTGGCCATGGAGCCTGATGAAGAGATCGAGATGCTGCTCGGCGAAATCCCCCGCGCTACGTCTGCCCCACCGCAGTTCGACAGCTTCCCAGGAGCTGTGCAGGGATCAACGCCCGGCCAAGCTGATTTTTCCGTTTCTGGCAAGAAGGTCCCAACCAGCTTCTCCGATTCCTGCGTTGCAAACCTCCATGTTTCCGTTTCATCAGAAAAACCTAACCCTAACCCTAACCTTAACCTCAGACCTAGTCGTAACCCTAGCCGTAGCCCCAGCATGCTCCCTCGCATACCCCAGGCCCACCCGCAGCAGCAGAAACAACAGCACCTTCAAGCTTTCCAGGGCAACCGCTTCCACGATGATGATGAATCCATGGTACGTACTGCCCTAGCTAACTTGAGCTTGCAACAGACCGATTCCGATTCTCTTTGCTTGTTGCTTGATAACAGAAATGCATACAATACCAGCCCTGGTCGCATACTTCAAGATTTCTCACTGTTGAACCCCTCTGTTGCTTCCATGTTGAATAGTCCCTCTGTTGCATCTATAGTGAGTAATCCCTCTGTTGCATCCATGGTAAATAATCACTCTGTTTCTTCCCCTCAATCATCAATGGTGCATTCTTCTGGTTCTTCTTCTCAAGCATCACTGCTGGATCCTTCTGTTGCTCCCCCTAGGATGAATGCTTCTCCCAGCAGTAACATTTTCTGTAATGGGACCCCTTTTCCTGAAGGTGATGAGCAGACATTAGCCTTTAGAGCTGAAAATCTAGTGAGACAGCAAGGCCCTGATGAGCAGGCATTAACATCGAGAGCAGAAAACCTGGTAAGACAGCATGGGTTTGATTGGAATCCCTCCTTGCGTACAAATGGTTCAAATTCACCTTATTTTCTGCCTCAGCATGCTCCTGCTGTTGAATATGGTGATTCCCTTGCATTGCCTCTGGCACCCTCAAGGCAGTCTGCTAACAGAACTATCCGTGGAGTGGACCTTTATGAAAATGGCTTCGTTGCAGTTCCACAAGAGCTGCAGTATGATGGTCAAGTGGTGGCTTACATCCAACAGAAAAAGTTGGAGCTGGCACGGCAAGCTATGGAGGAGAGGCTGCATTTGCAGCATCTGCACTCTGCTTTAAACGCAAGCGTGCATAATCCGGTTGAAGGCCCTCTGAGATCAACAAAATATTCAACGTACATACCTATTACAGCTACAGGAGACCTCCAGTATCCAGCTGGTTCTGTGTTTCCAGCCTTTCAAACTGCCTTGACAAGGCATGGCAATCATTGTAGGTTTTATGCACAAGGGCATTGCAGTCGTGGCAATACCTGCTCCTTCTTGCATCCACATAACTATGGAGAAAGTGGCACTGTCATGTCGTCTCTAAAGGAGACCTTGGCAGGGGCAGGGCTAGAGGAGAGGCTTGGTATAGTGCCACCAAATCAAATTCTTCAGCGACGGAGGGTACAGAGCAATGGGAGTTATGAAGATTTGGCTGCTTCATCAGCTGGGAGGAGGAGAAAGGATGCTCTGAAGGTAGGGCATAGTGTAGCCAATGGGGACACTATTTTACCTCTAGGGGAGAAAGCCAGTTTCAACGGTCTCTTGGTTCTAGACGATGGTGGCACAGAGTCCTTGCGGCAGCTTATGAAGTTCACAAATCTGGATGACCTTGAGGGCAGGATATTCGATGTAGCCAAAGACCAACATGGCTGCCGTTTTTTGCAAAGGAAGCTTGATGAAGCAAAGCCAGAGGATGTGGAGAAGATATTTCAGGAGATTAAGGTTCACACAGTGGAGCTAATGACAGATCCTTTTGGAAACTATCTCGTGCAGAAACTTTTAGATGTTTGCAATGAAGCTCATCGCACTGCGATTCTTGAGGCTGTAACCAAGAATGATGATCTTGTCGACATCTCATTGAATATGCATGGGTAATGATTTGAAAATGTCAATGTGGTCTACCCTTACGCCATGATTTATGTGAATTTGTTACAGACAAGTATGTTCTGCTTTGTATTGTACTTTTGTTAGTGGAGAGGTTTCATTTGGGCACCTCTTACAAGCACTGGGCACTCGCCTGGCCATCTACAACGAGGAGATGATCTTTATGTATTGTTATGAATGACTGCATGTTGTGAACAGGCCTGCTGCAAGAAAATTCACAGGAAAATCCTGGTGCCTTGACTTGTGCTCCATAATGTAGTTGAAATTGATACAACATACTTGTTTTATGTTTTTGCCAGCACTCGAGCTGTTCAAAAGCTCATTGAGACATTGCAGACTCCTGAGCAAATATCTATGTCGATCTTATCTCTGAAGCGAGGTATTGTGACCCTGATTAAGGATTTAAATGGAAATCATGTGGTGCAGAGATGTTTGCAGCGGCTCAGCAATGAGGACAGTCAGGTAAATATAACTTATATGAAGGACAGACCCTCATCCAAATTGGTCTCTTCTTATGTTGCCTTGTAAGTTTTAACCTTAGTTTTGATTTTTACTGACCTTTATGCTGGCCATGAAGGTTGCTTTTAATAACAAGTGATTCTGTTTGGATGTGATTGATCAGTTTATATTTGATGCGGCTGCATCCCATTGTGTGGAGATAGCTTCACATCGGCACGGATGCTGTGTATTGCAGCGTTGTGTGGACTTTGCCTCGGGAGTGCAGCGACAACACCTAGTTGCTGAAATTGCTACCAATTCTCTTGCACTTTCTCAGGATCCATTTGGGTAATTACATATGTTTTTCGTTTCTTTGATGAATCAAAATCACATATCAAAACTGAATCAGTTCCTTGACCATTTCTGGCAGTAAGGAAGGTAGAAGAGCAGGTGCTTTCAAGTTGTCACTTTTGTCCGTTTATTCATTGTCAATCTCTGCACTCCATTTTAAAGAGTTTGCACTCTATTCTTGTGTCTTACCCTTGAATCCTGTCAGCAGGAAGTTCGCAAATAAGCTTAAACCCCTGATAGACCATCATAATCCCTTTGTCTGTTTTTGACATTCATCAACTGTTTTTGATTGATAAAACTCGTGTTTTTGTTTAGCTGATATCTGGAGGTTATTTTGCAAAATTTGTAAACTCCAGTACATCAAAATTTCAAGGAATGTTTATATGTAGTTTGGTGGGAGGTGTTGAGTCAATATTTACAAAAAAAAATAAAATTCAATAGAACAGCCACTTGTTTTGTATTTTGGATTATGTGGGGCTGTTGGCGCTTCCTTACCTTTCTTTTCTTGACCTTAAAAATACTGTTGGCACTTAATACGTGTCTTTAAAACTCTGGAGGTTATCATTTTTTGTTGATGACTTCCCTTCACATGCTGTGAACATGTTTTTGAGTTGGATTGCTTGTTATCTTATATTTATCAAGGGGTAGTGGCTGTTGATGTCTGTTAAGTGTGCTTCTTTGGGTGTTGGAGTGTGTCCATCTTGCTATTGTGATGTCAAGCCCCTAGATGGTTTTTTATAGATCAATCCTAGTTCCCTTTGACTGTTTCTTGTCCTATTTGCGTGCCATTTGGAAACAGTGATTTGAAGTGTTATCGATTGTTTTGCGCTCTCCTCCTGGTGGCTAGATAAGCCTGCTCCTATGCTGTAAATTCTCGTGCAGATAAGAGGGCTTATTGTGAGCCTATGCTATGCCATTCATGTATTTCACGCAAGCAGCTGTGTTGCATCTCATTGTATGATAGAGTGCCACTCTTGTATGTAACCAAGGACGATGGAGTCTCAGTGAACAAGTGGAGATAATGACGTGGTTTTACCAAAGCCGACGTTCAGACATGACAGGAATTTGAAGAACCTTCATGGAGACCTGTCTTAACAGTAGTGTATAGAATAAAATGGATGACTGTTGCTACTGCTGTGGACCCTGTTTCAAACGACTAGGCATTGTGCGACCTCATCCTGTACTTGTAATGCGATTTGCACTCATATTTTTGAGAGAGCAGAGAAAAAAGGGTAAAACCTGCACACCTTACTATAAACAACTATTGGGAAAACTGAAAACTAAAAGAATGATTAGATCTGACAAGCTTTCAGTCAACGATGCTTTAGGTCAAACGATGGCTGAATTTTGGGCCTATGCTACCTTGTTTCTATGTGCATCTCTGATTGCTAGGGTAGTACATCGCTTGAACAAGGGGCCTTGGTCCCTAGATCAAGCGTGGGATTTTTTTAATCTTTCCAGAATATGCAAAAGGTTGGAACTCGGATGGGTAAATCCCATGCCATTTATCCTTGCTAGATTATGTAGCTAATCTCGCTTGAGTTACAAAAAGAAACATCTCTTCTTGTAAGTAGCAGCTTGTCTTTCGGGAATGAGCTTGAAAGTTCTAGACTTTCCTAGGACATTCCAATCCAAAATAGCTCTTAATCTTTGATTTAAATTCGCTTTAATGTTGATTAAGAAGGAAGATTGGATGCTTTAGCATTGTGATGTCCTCCCAAGGCGAGCACTTGGCCATAAGATTCCGCAGAAGGCCATGTTTGGGAATTACCCAAGATAAGGCTTGGGATTTTATGATCTTGTAAGAGTAAATATAAGGCTGGATGGTTTAAGCCTGTGCGCCATTTATTTTGCAACAAGGAGGGCTTTTCTCCTTGCTAGATCAAGCGACCAATGTGTGTGAATGGCATTTTATCCAGCCCTAAAAAGGGATTTATCTGGAGTATTTTGGATATATTAGTTTTTATTCATGTTTTTGTCTTGCTGCTGGCCGACTGTCCTTTCACTGTACTGACCAGCAGCCCACACACTATATATAGGAGAGCCTCATCATTCTGCAGTTTGTACCACTTCATTGATCACATCAGGTACCACTTGCTGCTACCGGCGCCTGCTCTGATCTCTCGCACATTTGGTCCTTTTGTCCTTTTGCCCTCATATGGTATCAGAGCTATCGCGAGCAAAGGAATTGATGACCTCGAGAGCACACAGCATGGATCGTCTACCCACCCTCCTGGAGGACCAATTTTTCTCACTAGAAGTTGATTCTCCAAACTTTGAGCTGGACCACATAGGGAATGGGACTTCTTACTCAGAGGAGAGCCCTGTTCAAGATCTCAAATTGGGAGACGATCATCCCATCTACATCACCTCATCTTCACCACCTTTGCCATCATGATCTCCCTCTCTGATTTTTTCAGACTTTGCTTCCAGAGGGGGATACAGTCCTTCTGCCAGTGTGTCAGTGTGGGACCTTGGCATCCATCATCTTCTCTCATGGTCCCCTTTTTGGCCTGAGAGGGGGTGTAAGAAAATGGCACTTTATCTAGCCCTAAAAAGGAGATTTATCTGGAGTATTCTGGATATATTAGTTTTTATTCATGTTTTTGTCTTGCTGCTGGCCGACTGTCCCTTCACTGGACCGACCAGCAGCCCACACACTATATATAGGAGAGCCTCATCATTCTGCAGTTTGTACCACTTCATTGATCACATCAGGTACCACTTGATCTGTTGCTGCTGCTGCTGCTGCTGCCTGCGCCTGCTGTAATTTCTCGTACATATGGTCCTTTCGTCCTTTTGCCCTCACACAATGTAACTCGAGTTCCAAGAAAGATTTTCAAATACAAGGCTGAATGGTTTGAGCCAGTGCCATTTATTTTGTAAGGGAGGCCTTTAAATTGGTTTTCTCCTTGCTTGAGCAAGCGACCAATGTAACCTAAGATACAAAAAAGTTTTTCTTTGGGGGATTTGTATTTTTTTCTTTGGAGAATTAGCTAGAAAGTTCTACCTAGTTATAAAAAGAAATATTTTTTATTTTTACGCAAGGACTTCTAGACTTTCCTCGGGCATCTCAATCTGAAGCTCGTTGAGAGCCTTGTCCATTTTGGTTCTGTGGATGACTCGTACGGAGATTTACCTCTAGCATTTGACCTTTCAGTGCTTTGATTTTGAAAACTTATATATCACAACATGGACTCAATGGTTTTGATTAGTTCCGGGTTACGGATGTCACATGCATCAATAAGACATGATTCTTAGCATTCGCTAACTCAAGGACAGATAGAGAGGAAAAATTGGATTATATTTGTGGCACCATTTTGGGCATTGCCCATTTTTTGCAAGTGTGGACAGACGTTGGAAGAATGAAATACAATCTGTTCTGGCTCTTCCACTCTCGGTGGATTCTCCAATACAGGCTCCTCTGGGGGTAATCTTGTATATGGTTTCAATAAACTGTCATGGAAGGCATTATGTATCTTCCAATGATCTGAAAGGTCCAACCGATAACATACATGGTTGATCTTCTTGGTAACGTGAAAAGGTCCATATACCATCATTCCCTAACTTTGGCAATCCAAAGATAAAATCCATAGCAATTCTCTCCCATAGAACATTCAATGGGTGCAATAATCTTGCTAGCTTGACCTTCTGACAAACCAAACATTCTTGAATATATAGCTCAATGTCCGTTCTCATGCCAGGCCAATAGGAGTAGCTCTGCAAAGCTTGAGTTGTAGTCAAGATGCCTCTATGTTCCATGTAAGGTGGAGCATGGCATTTCTTGATCACTTTTGGCCTCAAATCCTTTGTCTCACATAAACGGGTTTGCATTATAAATATACCTTCATTGATGACATAAGAAGTCATCAAATCTTCATTTTGCAATCTGTTCCAAAACATCTTTGAAATCCTTGTTGGTAGCATAAAGATCTTTCATCAAAGTAAAATCCATAAACTATAGAAACCGCATGGCTCATGGGTCTTCGAGATAATGCATCCACTACCTTGTTGTCTTGGACTTTCATAGGCCATAGAATGGCCCTCTTGGTTCAAGACTATTCCAATGCAATCTCTTGAGGCATCATCACATTCAAGCATAAAAGGTTTTGACAAATCTGAAATAATCAACATTGGTCCTTGGCTAGCATAAAACTCAATGCTCCAAAGGATTCTTTTTCAACTTTTGTCCACCAAAATTCCACGGCTTTTTTTGATCAAGTCATGCAATGGACTCCTTGGCTAGGATAAAATCTCCTTCAAAGGATTCTTTTTCAACTTTCATCCACCAAAATTCCATGGCTTTCTTTCATAGACCACAAAATGGCCCTCTTGGTTCAAGACTGCTCCAATGCAATCTCCCGAGGCATCACATTCAAGCATAAAAGGTTTTTGACAAATCTGAAATAATCAACACTGGTTCTGTGCTTCAAAGGATACTTTTTCAACTTTTGTCCTCCACCAAAATCCCACAACTTTCTTGATCAAGTCATGCAATGGACTAGCCACCATTGCAAACCACTTGATGAACTTCCTGGCATGATGTCAATCTGATGGTCTTCCGGACTCTCTGTCTTCTTGCTTTCGCTTGTGAGGGCAATTTACAACCAAGTGTCCCTTCTTTCCACATCGAAAACAATTCCCTTCTTTGGGGTATTCTTCACGTTGCTTGAGGGACAATTTTCTTCGCGAGAGTGGAGGTTTGTCTTCACTCCCATCCTTCTTCTCTTGAGACTCGGCTCTTGATGGGGATCGGTCTTTAAACTTTTTCTTTTGAGGTGGATCCTGATTGTCGTTCTTTGTCTTGCCCTATGTACAAAGCTTTCTCTTGGGCTTTTTCCAAAGTTTTTGGACTAGCCATATACACTGCGTGCATAAGCTTACGCATCAGCTTCTTCCAAAGTTTTTGCACCAGCCGTATACATTGCTTTCATTCACAAACTTACGCATTTCCATTAGCGGTGGAATAGCAGTATATGAAGTAAACTTCAATGAAACAACTGAAAAGTTGTTAGGGTAAGTTGCCACATTCTCACCGACTTTCTATTTTACCTCATCCCATTCTTTTTGCACATCGGCTTCAAAATTTTTGGGTAGAAACTTCTTGTTGAACATAACCTCAAAGTCGGACCATGTCTTCGACTCGGTCCCTTCTTGTATCACTTTTAGTCACCAATTCAAGGCAGCATCCTTCAAGTGCTTGCAAACCAAGCAGCATCAAATTGCTTGATAAAAGATAAGGCTTTTTGTGCATCTTGCTTTCCATAGAAAGCATGAAACTTGATGCTCTTGCTCCTCTCTCCTGGTTTGAAGTGCATTTTGCCGGTTGATGTAGGCTCCTTTGCCTTCCTTTCTCTTGCTCGTCTTGAAGAGGTTGCATCTGAGATAGCAGGTCTTATGGGTAGCCTCCTTGTCTCCTCCATGAGAAGCAGACCTGGTGGCTCTAGTTCCTTCCACAATGGTGACTCCTTTGGCATGAAGATAGGCTTTAGCAGCTTCAACTTCTTCGGCTTCAGTGGCTCTATCCTTGATGAAGTCTTCAAACATTTGAGCCCTTCTTTAGCAAACAAATATGCCGATGTAGTAACCCAAGTCGAAGTCGATGACAAGGCACGAGATTTCCGATGCCGAGCACACCACGGGGATGACCCACAAGAATCTCTAGTACCAGATCCAATCCAAGTCGAAATCTAAATCCAAGTCGAAGTCCAGATCCAAATCCAACAAACCCCAACCTCGTAAACAAGACACTCCGGAGATAAGTGTGGATGATGAAGCTTATGGGGATCAGCTGAGAGTTTGTTGCCTTAAATTTGAAAAGCAGCAGCCCCCACAAGAGGCACACAGAGGTGTATGAACCAGAGCTTTAATCCATGTGGTAGAATTTAAGATGGCAGAATAGCGACAGCTGTATGGTAGAAATTAGGTGCCGCTCAGAACAGTGGTTCAACCAGTGGTGGTATTGGCGGCAAAGGTGGTAGAGGTGTTGGCAGCAACTGGCGCTTGCAGGCACAGGCGGCAGCAGCAGCATATCCAAGCAGCGATGGCAGCAGCCAGGTGTAAACAGCAGCGCACAGGTAGTTCAGGCAGCAGCCAGGTGATGATTCAGGCGGCGCTGAACTTGTGCAGGCAGCGGCAGCTCCAGTAGGCAGCGTCTGGCACCGGCGGCAGTTCAGATGGCGCACAGTTGTAGGTAGATTGGCGCACACAGTAGGCACGTTGGCTCAGATGGTGGCGGCGCAGCGAGGTGTAGCAGGTGGCACAGGTGGCCAAACCAGGCAGTAGGGGTAGTGCTTCAAGTGGCGCAGCCTGTGGCAGCTGGCAAATCAGGTGACAGTAGCAGGCATTGACGGCTCAGGCGGCCAGAAGGCAGGTGGCCAGGTAGTGTTGTCAGGTAGCGCAGCCAGATGGTTCAGGTGGTGGCACTAGTTGGCTGGCGCGCAGACAGTGCAGATGGCGGACAGGTGGCTGGTGGCTCCAGTTTGCAACGGTACAGGTGGGGCTATCTTCTTCCTACAAGTGGCGCTTTCCTCTCAAATACCTCCTCCTGCACAGGTCTCTGCAACAATCCCTTTTGTGGCAGTGGGCAGTGGCTCTACTGCACCACAATCCCAAGTACTTGTGACAGCACTCTCGGCAGCAGAAGGTGGCTCTACAGCACCACCATCTTCTCATACCGCAGTACGTGTGCCACCTCCATTAAGCGTTGGCTCACAACACTACCATCTTCTCATACTCCAGTACCTATGCCACCTCCATCAGGCGCCCTCCGTCTCTGCCTCCTGCATTGGCCATTCTAGCCACTCTGGCTCCACAGGTGACTTCTCCCGCCACCTCTTTGGATTCCTCATCATCCACATCCTCTTCCGATAACGATCCTCCATATATTCCCTCTGAGGATGAGGCTGTGACGACCACTTCCAGCCCACCCCCCTCAACCGTGAGTTTGCCATCACCCCGCGTGCACACCCTCTTCTTTCCCTGTTTCAATCTACCCTTTTCCTCTACTTGTCTCCCCATCCTGCACCACGCCCTTCACCATCAACTTCATTGACCCACAACCATTTCAGCTTCTGAAGCTCAACCAATTACTTACTCATACTGAACTAGCCACTTTGGGCTTGCAGGGTTTAGCCTCTCTTCCGTTCCCTTGCTTGCTTTTGATGCCTCTCTTTGCGCCACATTCCTCACGTTGATGCCCAGTGGGCAACGCCTCACACCTGCCTACCTTGCTTATGTCATTGGACCTCTCGAGCATTTGGTTCTTCATCATCGCTCTGATACTCGCATTGTGGGTATTTCCCCAGTCGAGATTTTTGCCGCCACTATAGCACTACTAGTTCCCACCCCTTCGCTCCCCAACCCCTGTACTATATATCTCTATGTTCCACTACTATTTTCTGCTCCGTGAAATTCCCACTGCTCCATTGCCGTTCATCTCCACTCACTACATGGAGGCCTTCCACTATTTATGCACAGGCCACCCCTTTCCCTTTCATCATCTCTTATATGAATCCCTCTGCCTTTGTTGCCGCCGCTTTCGTATCCAACTTAGCAAGCCCGTAATCGCCTCTTTCATTCGGCCCTTTTCCCGATTTCTCAGCAGCCCCCCATCCCACTTACCTCTCCACCACCTCGCCAACCTCCCCAGCCCAACCCTTCTACATCCCGCATCCGGCCTCGGGTGAAACGTGATCTTCCCGCGTCATCCCGACGTCGCACTGCTCCCCCAGATTCTCCACCCATTCCCCCTACCCCCACCATCAATAGCCTTGCATCGTCCCAATGCACACCATCCTCGACATCAGTTGTTTCTTCCCTCTCCACCACTCTATCGTCGACATCAGTTGTTTCTTCCTTCTCCACCTCTCCATCCTCGACATCAGCTGTGCCTTCCGTCTCCACCTTCATATCCTTGACATTCACCAACTACAGTTTTGAGCTCTCCAATGATCGCCGCCGCTAGAGAGATCGCACCCACCAAGATGCCGACACCATCCGCAATCTCCAGGCTCAGGTGTCCACATTACAGCAGCGCCTGCAAGACACAGAGTCCAAGCTCACCCACCTTTGCTCTTCATCTTCCCACAGCACTGAGGAGGTGGTGGTATTACGTAATCTGGTGGAGCAGCAAAATCGGGAGCTGGTCTCTTTACGGGCCCAAGCAACCGAATTGGATACCCTCAAAGAATCCCTCTGCCCTCTCTAGTTCCTTGTCTTTGGTCTTCCCACTTCTTCATCCGCTGGCGCACCTAGCACCACTTATGGCAGTACCTAGAAACCCTACTATCGTGAGGGAAAATTTTAGTTTTTATTCTCATCGTATATGTCATCTTTATATGATGTCATTTTTTTTTGCATCATCTTTATAATGTAATCAGTGCATGTTGCATCTTTCATAATGTCTGCACCAAATCCTGCATACTTTTCATATATGTAATACTCCTCAAGGCACAATACTTCTATCTTCCTCATCGAGGACGTTGAGCACTCTAGTGGTGGTGACCTGTAGTCACCAAGGGTGCCCACACTACTTGACGGACCACTGCAATAGCGTAACAGTGTCACACCACAACAACGTCACACCGTCACAGTGGGTCAACCTAGAGGCGCTGAGCACTAACCGACGAAGAGTGTGCGTGCACTGGCATTGAAGGCTTTGACTGACACTCCAACGGGCATCTCGTAGAGATAGGAGATTCTACCAAGGCTGCTACCTCAACTTTCAAGGCATCCACCAAAGATAGGAGATGCTACCTACTCCACCAACTCAACTCGTCTCGCCGGACGGCTTATATGGTCCCTCGACTCATCTTGAAGGACATCTTCATCCCTCAGGCCTCACCCATCATCGGACATCCTTCATACCACTCTGTAGCGCGCGTGTGTCGTCCTCTTCACTGTGACCTCTGTTGAGTGTGCACGGTTCAGTGAGGGACATGTAACAATGTTCTTGGAGTAGTGCACGTGTTCTTGTTCCTCTTGCAGTCTTGTTTCTTGTGTTGTGTTCCACTTTGTAGTGTCTATTGTGTCGCGCTATGACCATCGAGGACTCTAGACATATTGTCCAGAGAAGAGCCACCACTTAGTATGCCAGGTAACCAACCCTGCTATACACTTGAAAAAAAAGATATTTGTACACATTTAGAGATGCAAAGTCTAGAGAAGTCGTAACTTGTCATAAACTAGAAAAAAGTTAAAACACCAGAACAAAGAGTCATGAATAGTGAACATATGCATGTGGCATGCCATAAATAAGAGTCGTGGTCCGCAGCTTGCAACATTAGGAAATACAAAAAAGACTAGTCATAGCACTAAGTACAAAAATGTGTAGAGTCTAGACTCTAGACTCAAGTCCTCTTTCTCAGAGAAATCACTAGGAGAAGGAATGCCTTGGCTAGAGGTGCTCCCATTATCAGAGGCCAACCCAAAACTGCCCTCACTAAGGACATTGTTCTCGTCATCGTACTCGGGTTTTCTTTGGCAACAAGTGTTAAAGAGCTTCTCGAAGTCAAGCCACGCCTCACATATGTAACCACCGAGCCGGTCAAGGTAGGGCGCCGAACAGTGCATCCGTGGCCTCCTACTCGGGTGCCACCTCTAGCTGCGCGACCTCTACGAGAGAGAGAAACTCGACGGACAACCTCCTCTAGCTCCTTGTAAAGCTCGGCATATATAGCCACCTCATCTAGATCTCGCTCCTTGTGGACACTCTTAAGAGCGTCCACTATCAACTTGAACTCGTAGACATTCACTTGAAAGCAAACATTTATAAATTATTAGTCACGACTCATCAGTGATCACTCATAACATGCTATGAATCATGAATCTAACTCTAAACTCTTGAGATCTCTATCTGTTTGGGGATCTCTATGTCATGCATCTTCTCCATAGTGCGCATGTTAGCACGGCAATATACAAGCCACTCTAACTGCATGGTGCTCAGACGATTCTGTATCTATGTGTGTATGAGTGAGTAGGAACTCTAGTTCCTCTCACATGTTTACAAAGAGCAATCCTATGAGAAAATAAGGGAGTTAGAATATAAGTATTACTCGAAAGTATAGACTTTAAAGTTAAAAAAGTCTTGAATATTCAATAGTTACTTGTGACAAGACTCTCAAAGTTACTTTTTGTACATGAGCCATTTGATAACCAAATGACTCACCAAAAAAGTGACCGGACCATCGACTCCCTACACGACCAAAGTGGGTTCGTGAAAAGCGGCTCCCTTCTTATCATTGTACCGAATGAGCTCTTGGAGGAACTCTCTTTGCTCGTAGACGGGAAGTATCTTTGGCAAGTAGGTATCTCGATCGGAAAGTAGCTCCTCATCTACGAAGAGCCTTGGTACTTTGTAGGCGGGATGCAACAAGGCCGCAAGACCACCCCTCCACAAGTGCCACAAGAGAAACAAGAGAAACATGTCGTGGAGTGGATGGAGGCTTGGTGGGATCTCAAGAATGCAAAAAGGTCACTTTAAGGTTAATAAGTTATAAGCATTAAGGAAAAAGAAACAGATTTGAAAACGAGAAAAAATAAAGAGCAAGAAGGAGAATCGAGATAGCCCATGGGACCTGGGTTTACCTAATTCCCTCCATGGGAATGTTGGGGTCCTCCTCATCAAGCATGATGGTCTCATGAATCTCGGCTAGAGCCTCTTGCATGAAGTGGGTGAGTAGCTGCAATGTGGAGCCCTCCATGTTGGCCATGTGCAAAACCCTATACAAGGAAGTCACCGCAATGACAATGGCACGCACCTCGTGTCTCATGCATAGCGAGTTAACAACTTGGGCCTCATCCGCACTAGTCCCCATCTCTTTTCTTAGCCATGCGACGAAATCCGGGGAGACCATGGTGATCTGGAGCTTCGGTTGCACGCCGTATAGCCGCTCCAAGAGAAGCCATATGTAGGCAAACTGCTTGGAAGAGGGCTTCTTAAGCTCCAAGTTGCTTTGCTCGCGAAACATAGCGAGCACCTTCACCTTTTTTGTGAAGAAATTCACAATTGATAGGCCTTGTGTGACCACCCACTCTAGCTTCTCCACATCCTCCATGAGTAGGTCTAGACAATGGGAGTCCATACAATGGATGGAAACTCCGCCTCTACGAAGTAATGAGTCATGAGATTCTTTAGAAGCTTAAACATAGACACTAGAGACTGGAGAGCTAAAACTTAAATCGCAATGCACATAGAGTCGTCATTCAAATTTCACCTCTATGATGGCTTGCTAGATATGATGATAGATAAAGTTGCTCGATGTTCTTTACCCCGCCTTTCCGGTATCCACGGAGCATAAGAAGTATGTGTCAAGAGCGAATGAAACAAGGATATTCATGATATCTCTCTTCTTCCTATCACGCCATCCATTGGAGAGGACATAGAACCCATACTTCGCCCATCCTTCTTGCACGGGTGTGAGTTTGTCGTCCATCTTTTGCCTCTCGTCATCAAGCGCGGTGGTGCACATCTCATGGTAGGTGATACCATGCCAATCGCCATGGGATGGCTCCACCTTTGCAATGGCCTTCACCATTTTGTGCCATTGTGGGACCTTGAGCACATGGAAGGATAGATCGGAATCGATGACTCATTCGCGGCTTTCATCTTCGCCTCCACATATGTGAGGTTGTTTATGTTTGCACCGATGGGGGTTTGTCTCATTGCCGGAGACCTCTCGTCCCTTGGCCTCTTTGATTGGAAGTTCGAACTAGCCGAGTCGGAGCTAGAGCCGGATGGGGCGAGGGAAGGACTCACGGACACGGGGCTATTGGACATGGAAACTCTTCCACGTCCACCTTTGCCTTGTGTAACTATTTGGTCCTCCTAGCTCTATTTCACATGATGGAATCTATGCACGGACACCAGACAGATGGAAGAAGACATGGGGCAGGGACCATAAGGTTTGTTCAAGAAAAAAGCATCGGTCTTGGTCAAAAAGCAGGAAAAAGCAGAAGTCAAACTGGGCTGACCGTGAGCCAGGAGCACCACTGGCAAGAGGAGACTAAGCTGGACGAAAAAGCTAAAAGCCAATAGCACTCTATCTCAGCCAATAGCACAGCTCCGCTAGCCCCGCTAGCACTCAGCACTAGCAGGGCTCAGCTCCTCTCGAGTAGCCATCCAGCCCGCCTGTGCAGCCAACCGGCCTGCGCTAGAATCACCACCTTTTGTACCTGGCCGCCACCCTTTGTACCTGGCCACCACCCTTTGTGCTTGGCCGCCACAGGATACACCTAGCTATCATCCGTTGAACTAGAGCTAACTACCGATATTTGCTAGCCATTGCCCATAGAGCTGCCGCCAACAAGGACAGAGCCGTGCCGCTGCCAACAACTACCTTGAGCCATCTACAGATTGCTGACTGAGGACTTGATTTGGAACACACTCCTTCGACGGGTCTCTCTTTGAGGTCTGCTTTCTACTTCGGTTTAGGCAGCAAGCTTACAGTTGAGCACCGTAAGCTTCGTCATCTGTACGTGTCTCATGTGTTCTTGGTGTACAAGCTTGGAGTTCACTTGGATTTGGACTTTGATTTGGATTTGGATTTGGATTTGGATTTGGTTATTGGATCTGGTACTAGCCCAGTGAGAGATTCTTATGGGTCATCCCCGTGGGCCGTGGTGTGCTCGGCATCGGAGATCTCGTGCCTCAACATCGACTTTGACTTGGGACTCTACATCGGCATATTTGTTTGCTTTTGTATTCGTTGATGTATTGATCTTGGCCAACGTGCCTGTGGATTGTTCTTGAATAAATTCTTGAAAGGGGGCAGAGCCTGTTGCCGCTTGGTGTGGTGTACTATTTAAGATCCCTATTCCCTTTTCTCTCTCCCCTCTCTCTCTATATCTCTTATCTCTTGGACACGTGGTAGAATTTGTCACGGCACGCCCCGCTGGGCTTACACCTTGGCTGTGGATGAACGAGTACTGCTTTACTATACCATCCGCAGTTTCTTGAGGAATCTCGTTGCACGGCGCAACTTCCCCACCAAGCTTGGACACGTGCAAGGGGCCTCGTGGCGCCACTTGTGTAACTTTTTCCGCAAAAGTTGCATGTCCATTTCCATGACCCCAAATTACCGGTAGGTTTCTTGCCAGTGGTGGTATATAAGGCAAAAGCCTCATGCTTTTCTTTCCTCCGGACCTCATTGCCAAGGAGAGAGAGCTTGAGATCTTGAGAGAGAGATAGAGGGAGAGCCTAGGCTCTAGAGGGCCCGACTCGGGAGGGAAAGTTGAGAGCTTAGAGAGAGAGAGAGAGAGAGAGAGAGAGAGAATTGAGAGAGAGACATCTTGAGAGACTAGATAGTAGACACTAGTCTCTAGAGCTTGAGCCTTGAGAGAGAGAGAGAAAGCTTGAGAGAGCTTATATAAGAGAGCCAAGGCCCAGCCACCCACGCCCCAAATGGCTAGAAAAAACGATGAGTCAAAATGGGCAGAAAAAAAAAATGGAAAGAAACAGCTAGTTTTTTCATAGGTACGTTTTGGAAATGTTTCGTACGGCAACAACAAAATGATATTGGAAAAAAAAAGTCTCGCATTTGTCCCGTACAGCTCGTTTCTCTTCGTACTGTTTTTTACGTGCCTGTGGGTCGGTACGTGTCCCACAAACAACGATGATTGAAGAGCTAGTGAAACACTTGAAGAAAAGTTCAACAAATGGATGTGAAATCGGATGAAATTGACCAAGAAGTCAAATTTGGGCAAAAGCGTGTTTCGACCATTGAGGTTGGAAGTATGAAATTGGGATTTGTAAAATGGGGGAAATAAAAGAGCTAGTGGAATACTCGTAAGAAATTTTAACAATTGGGTGTGAAATTAGGTGAAATTAATCAAGAAGTCAAATTTTAGACTCTTGGTCACAGGAAAAATTTCATATATTTCGTCGTTTCATCTTTACGGGTTTTAAAAGAAAATTGGAATAGAGAGGAGAAGAAACTGAAGGGGAAGAGAAAGAAGAGGAGAAGAATAAGGTTTCTTTTTTAAATCAAATGGCGAAAGTGTTTCATTTCATTTCGAAACGTTTCATCCGTTTCGTTCATTTCGCATTTCATAGGGACAAAACAGGTTTTCATGTGGCTATGATATGGAGTGACATTGTTCACATTCGTTTGGCCACCTGGGCCCGCATACAGGGATCTTCTAGAGCTGCCAAACAAAACGCAGCAGATTTATGAGTGATTGGAACCGTGGTATTTTCTTCTCCTCCACTCCTACGGGGCTTTTATCATTTATGGCAGCATAGTGCCGCTGATTGGTTGAGATCTCCCTACCTTTTGGTTTGAGATCTGCCTTAGTGATTTTATTTTACTTAATAGACATCTCTTTTCTGAAAAAAAAGTGTACTGTAGCATGCCAAGTAACTTGTCGGAGACGAAGAAAAAACAGAACCAGGTAGCAAAAACCTGGAAGTGAATGTGCAATTCATGGGAGTAATTATCACAAATGCCACATGGCACAATTTGACAGCCTAATGTGTGCATGAAACAATTAAGAGTGCCCATAGGTTAATCGATACAAATGCCTCATGGCACAACTGGAGAGTTGTTAAGCTGTTAGTGAATGTCTGCTCTATGGTTGAAACAATTAAGAGTGCCCATAGGTTAATCGATACAAATGCCTCATGGCACAACGGGAGAGTTGTTAAACTGTCAGCGAATGTCTGCTCTATGGTTGGGGAGGGAGGGAGGGAGGGAGGGAGGGATTCTGACTGAAGGAAGCATGCAGCT
Organism: Cibotium barometz; assembly: GCF_041138505.1. NCBI lineage: Eukaryota > Viridiplantae > Streptophyta > Polypodiopsida > Cyatheales > Cibotiaceae > Cibotium > Cibotium barometz. The sequence goes on from NC_141075.1 coordinate 9,273,559, forward strand.
TTAGGTCTTTGATCAAGAGAATGGCCAACTTTGAAGGCTAACTTTCTAACTTAGGCATGTGGATTCATTCTTACAGTCACCCTTGCATTTTAGAGTTCCAGTTTGTGTGCACATGTAGGAGTTCCAATACAGTCGTTACCCGCGATCCTGTAGAGCATCTTGAGGACATTGTAAAAATGTTTCTTGGAACTAGGAGAGCGGTGTTCTTATACAAGCTGCTTGTGCGCTTTTTCCAGGAATTATGTTGTGCAGTATATTCTTGAACTTGGGCTTCCTTGGGCATCAGTGGAAGTGATTTCAAGGCTTGAAGGTAGCTACCCACATCTTGCAACGCAAAAGTTTAGCAGCAATGTGGTGGAGAAGTGTCTGAAGGTTGCAACGGAGGAAAAGAAGTCCTGCATTGTAAGTGAGCTCATAGCAAGCTCTGTGCTTGGCCAGTTGCTACAGGATCCATATGCCAATTATGTCATTCAGTCTGCTCTTCAAGTAACAAAGGTATGTTCTTCACTCTTGCAGTCCTTTATTGATGTGTTGATATTTTAATACAACAATCAGGTTGATCAGATTGATCTGACAGGGACACCTTCACATGAGTTTGGTCGATGCTATCAAACCTCATGTACATGTGCTTCGTAGCAGTCCGTATGGGAAACGTATCCTTTCTCGTACCCAGTTCAAGAAATGAAGAAAATGTAATCTCAATGTAGTCTACCCGAATAACAAGCAGTTAGGCCTTGTCACTCACGAAACTTTTCTGGTGGTATTTATCCTAATATGTAAATCTATGGAGGGATGGATTATCAGCTTGGAATTTAAAATCTCCCATTAGGGGATTTGTAATTTTGCTGTATTGATAGGTCAATCAGTTACTATCAAAAGAAAACAGTAGACAGAGAGATCCAAGTGGTGGGCAGCAAAAGGAAAGGTTAACAGGAATCTTGTGAAAAATCCTGGCTTGTTAGATTTATTTGCCCACTACCGTGGACACATCAAAATTTTGTCTCTCATACCTTCAACTACCAAAGAGCTTTGCACACAACAGTTAGCGGCAGTGGGTGTTTGAATAGCCTAGTCAGAATTGTGGAGTTTAGATCTGATTTTGCAGAAATCAGTCTCCACTTATTTGTACACAGGATGGTGCTTTTGGGTACCGTTTTTGTATTGTACACACCCTGTAACTGTTTTTTGGCATTTTAATGCAGCCAGATTTTTCCATTTATCAGATGTGTTTTGTTGGAGGTGGCTGAATATTCATGTCCAACCACCACCACCTTCTTCTAGTAAAAAGAAACTGAGTCTTTTTTTTGTGAAATGGTGTGATTTTCCATAAGGCCAACACGCGCTTGCATGTGCAAACAGGCTTATGGCACAAGGGTATGACAACAGTGCTACTACTGCAAGCTATATGCATTTGAAACTGAGATTGGGCACTGTGGGGGGCATGCCTCATGAGATGTTAAAAGTTCTCTTAGGGATTGGTTGCATAGAGCTTGCATAAGACAGTAAAGCAGTGAACGCACTGCTTGTGCCATAGAAAGCTCTTACGTTGTACTGTGACAACAGTCTGCTTAGCATGGCATAATGGCAGCGTTTCCTCACTTGATTTCTGAGTTAGTGTATACAAATTATGGCATAATAGTTTCAATATGTCTGGCACTGCTATGATCCTTCCTTTAGCTGATCTCATGGTGCATGTAGGACATCATGTGGTAGTATTAAACCGCAGGCTGGCTAATCTAGACATTCTCTAACATCTTGGGTTTATCGTTTCATGTGGTTGTCAAGCCTTCATGCCTATCAGAGGAGGAACCATACACAGACGAGCTCCCATGCATGAGCAATATTGGTGCCTATTTTGGTTTTTGTCACCCAGTGACTTCTAGAGAGTCACACACCTCCCTTTCTCTCCCATTTTTGGTGAGAGTTCCCTCTTTCTAATTTTGGTGAGCTATGGATCCTATTGCTGTCATTCTATGGTTTGAGAGAGAATACGTTGCAAACAGGTAAGAGTGAATTTTTATGTTTTTGTACATTGAAGACATGCACATTCAGTTTGAAATTTGGTTAAATACATTTGATAATTTGTTTTGATTGATTGAATGATAAGATGGCTACCTGGATGTAAAGAGAAAAACCCAAGAAAAATGGTTTTATTATATTTATACAGACAAGGAGGGTGTTGCAAAGGGGGAGAGAGAGAGAGAACGTCTACAAATGACCCAAAGGGTCTATGAGACCAAAAAGTGTTACAATAGTTCCATGAGATAACATGATCATGGAAGCAAAAGAACTGAACTAGAAACATCATCATCGTGGGTGCCATGCGGACTAGAAACATCATCGTCATGGGTGCCATGTGGAGCATTTAAAAGGTACATCTCCATATCGTTACAATGCAAGAGAGTTAATGTTGATATGGTGTTATCTCATCCATCTAGGATGTCCAGCATAGGGGAGTTAATGATTGTAGAGACTTGCCATGTCCACTGCTAGTGGGAAGGTGTTTGTATGTGGCTAGATAATCTCCTTGAATTGTAGTAGTCGCATGGAGGGTTTCTGTTGTGGACATTGAGTGCACTGTAGCTGGTGAGCAGTGTCCATGGAACTCCGGAAGGCCGAGGTAGATCATGGGTTGACGCAGGGTGGGGTCTGGTCCTCCTGTGTGGATCTGGCAGGTTTGGGTATCCTGTTGTCAGTTGGTACTGCCGTCCTATACTTGAACAGGTGTCAGCTAGGAGGTGTCCTTGGGTTGGGCTCTACTCTGTTTGGGGAGAAAGTCCTTTTTTTTTTCGTACACACCCGGGGCCCACTCAAGTGGGTGGAGCCGATTTCCCCTTCCAACAATTAGCCAATTATCATGGTCGGGCAAGGGCCACGCACCATCGGGCAAGAGCCACGAATTAGGCATCCCCCATGACCACCGCGATGAGTCGAGCGCTGGAACAGCGGAGGGGTCTCGTATGGATCCTCCTATCTCGGGTGATCCACCACCCGAGGAGGAGGAGTCACTCAAGTGTTCAAGGGGCAAGAGCCCGAGCAACCAAACACATCAAGCGAGCATAGGTGTCCCTTTATAACATGAGAGAGCCTAGTGGGACTTGAACTCATAACCTAGAGGTTACAAGTCACAAGCTTTGACCACTACACTAACTCAGTTGGGACTGGGGAGAGAGTCCTTATGTTTGTTGGAGCTCCATCAAAGCATCTCTAGTCTTGAGAAATGAGTGATCCTCCGCAAAAAAAATCCCTCTCAGTAAAGGCAGTGGAATCTCTCTGGGATCTCATAGTATGTTGGGCACTTGGAATGCCCTTCGAGTTGGTGAGACCTTGACCTGCCCAATCGCAATCAGGTCACGCGACCTTGCTTCTTTGGAAAGATTATCATTTTTTGACTATGTTGACGCTAACGTTCTCCTCCAAGCATATTCCCTCTTGATTGATGAAACTATTTAATGTATTGTACCACCTCTAATATGTAGGTTGAAGGCTAAATTGATGGATTGATGAATCCATGGAGAACTAAAGTAGATGGATAATTGAAGGATAGGTATATACATTTACAGAGCTAAGCAGTTAAAAATGGAGTGATTCCTATTATCTTTTATGATTCAAGTAACTTTTGGCTTTTCACGTGAAATGTCATGTGCATGCATGTTGTATAATATTCTTCCTTACTTTAAGAAAACTTTTGCATTCAAAAGGTATCTCAAGTTTGTCTTCTTTGATGCTCTTTTGGATCTTACCTTGCATTCACTGATCAACAATCATGTTCCCACACAACCCTTAGTAGGTGACCGTTGTTGTGATGAAATAAAAATTGTGTGTGTGTATGTATGGACAACATCCTAAATTTGGATTCCATATATGCGTACCCACCTTATGCACATCCATGATGCACACCCAATGACAAAAAAGTAGCAAGTAAGGAAAAAGTTATGTTCAAAATGCACATTAAACAAAAGTGTTAAGTATTCATTCTTGTCCATGATAGTTGTCGATTGTTTAGTCTTGGAGGGTACCATTAAGCTTGGTGACAAGAGAAGCTTGTATGGATGGGTTCTCGTTATATCAAGCATTTCATCGCTACTGTGGACCAATCGAGTCACGAGCCTATGAATCCTCATACCACTTTCCCTGCCATTTCCACCACTCACTCTATTACTACTACTATCGTCTCTGATACTCTTGTATGAAAGATAATGTTCACTTATTTAGCACCTAGGAACACATTCTCATTTTGTATAGATGTCGGTCCACTGTGTGGTTGTGGCTGAGGTTCATATATGATGATAATTATAATGGATAGGGGTATGAAGATTTATCGAAGGTCTTGGAAGACCTTTGACACTCCGATGTGGGGGTTGTTTAAGCAAAGCCCAAGCCCATGTTTTACACACAATCAATCATTATAAGTTTATGTTCTTTAATTATAGTCTTGCCTTCTTGTGAGGTTGCAAATTTAGTGTTCCCATTCCACGGAGCCCGACTTGAATAAGCAAAAGCAGCCCTGAATTAAACTGCCATCAAGCTATCCATCGATCTACACGTCACCTGTAGAAGTAGAAATCGCCAGCCGCGTGATTTGTGCAGATACACAGAAAGAAAATGAAGAAAAGAAAAGCCTGAGGTTAAATTTATAAAAAAACCCTAATTTTAATTTCTTAAGGGGATGTTCATATGCAAGGTCTAAATAACTTTGAAATCTTTTGAAATTGCATTATTTCTTTCTTTTTCACAAATCTTATTGGATAGGAGAAACAGGATATTGCAGTTCTTTGGCAATCAAAGTGAAATCAGGAGGCAGAAGAATCACCTTTCACTTCACGAGTCCCAGCAACAAATTAAGAGAGTAATATACATAAAATAAGCGGTGCCTTTTTACTATACAATGGAGGCGTGAGAAAGCAATAATAAATAATAGAGGAATTCACATAGAACATGCAGAGCCCTCTCGAGACCTGTGTGATTAATAAGAATATAAAAGATAGAAATGGTGAGGAATTTCTAAAAAATAGTGAGAAACACCTCATTTTTAATAAGAATATAAAAGTTGAAGGAAGAGATCTTGTCTTTCCTAGAGCGGTGAGAATGAGTTCTCAAAGCATGTAGAGGAGATGGGCACGTGTCATTTTATGAGCTTTGTGATGCTTTTTAGAGGCTTAAAAAATTGATGCGGGTGGCTTAAGGATGAGGATGAGCCTCTCTTAACCCTGTTTTGGGTTAACTAGACCCTCTCCGTCGTACATGAGAGTGAAGAATAAGAAAAGGCACTATAAAAGTTGTAACATTTATGAGAAAATTAGCCACCCCCAAACTCAAATAGTTAACTTAAGAGTTTTGTGTGAATAAGAACTAGTTTACATAAGACATTATCTCATAATGAATGGACACAATCCCTCTTTTGTGCTAAACGATTTTTCAAGCCTTCTACTTGCTCTTTGCTCTTTACTATACGAGAGAGAGAGAGAGAGAGAGAGAGAGAGAGAGAGAGAGAGAGATTACAATGCTCCTTAGCTCATGTTCCTATCTACACTTAGTATGAGTGAGAGTAGATCGTGAGGTGTGTGAGCCCTTTGTAGGAAGATGAAGCAACTTCCTTTGTGAGAGAAAAAGGAAGAGAGTGCTCAAAGGAGAGGAGATGGTAACCATCTCGGTCAACATTGGATGGCTTCAAAGGGAGGAACCAAGGTAAGTTTCTCATGACCGTTGTAACTTGTTTGTGCTCTTTGGGGCTCTTTGTTTGTAAATTTGGTAGTTCAGGAGAGAGTTAAAATAGGCAATAACATTTTTGGTGCCCCTGCTGGGTCGGCAATCTTACTAGAGCATGACCCAAACCCAAAGGATCCATAAGATGTGTCAATGAAGAGGATCCATGCACCAAAAAAGTGAAGCGATGGAAGCTCCTCAACCTCAAGAGTGTATAGAAGGGTGAAAAAATAGGAAGTGAGGGGTGCTTACCCACCTCAAAAGCTGATTGTATCCACTGGGATCCCAAATGAAACAAGGGAACTCAAGGGCCCCCCAAAGGTGCATGTCAGGATCCCAAATGTAAGATTAGGTGCTCTAGTAAACGCTAAGGAATGGTATGTTGATGTAGAAGGTGGCATCGATGAAGCCCATGGAAAGTCGATGTAGACTAATCCAAGATCCCATACAAAGTGGCTCAAGGTGGGAATTTGGACATGAAAAGCACTACTCTAACCTTCTAAATCAGTAAATTAATATCTATTGATTTTTCATGTCCATTATATTTATTTCATGCCAGTGAAAATCATTTTTCACATTAGTGAAAAACTCCCTAAAATCATGCTTTGATTGAAGGGATTGCCTTGCCAAATATAGAAAGTCCATACTTGAAAGAATCTTATTCTTATCCTTAAAAATTTGCTTTTTTATGTGCATGAAAAACTAAATATTAGCTTTTCGCGTTCGTGATTGAAAAACTCAAAATCTACTGATTAAGGAAAGATTTGTGACCTAAATCATCATTCAACACAGCAAAGACTAATGTGTGCATCAATATAGACCTCTAAATTAAAATTCAAAAGTGCATATTTTTTCATGCTGGTGAAAAACCAAGTAGTTTTTCACGTCATAAAAAACTCAAGATCGGGTCCATATTTGGATTATTGGAGTATCGTGCATACTTACTACATTGAAAAAACACAAGTTGCAAAGTAGAATCATCATTGTGAAAAACTTTGGATTTTCACGCCCATGACACCCATAAAAAACTCATTTATGTGGAAACCAAAAAGTTGATAAAATGTTGAACTAGTGTGGTGAGTGGAATTTGGCCTCTCTAGACGACATGGAGCTTAAAATCTGGAATCTGGGAGAGTGATTGGTGACAATCTCACTCCAGAAGATAATGTAACTAACCATCCAAGATCCTTCTCTCCGTTACGTATCGAAATTAGCCCATTTAGACCAAATGCACTTAAAATCTGGGAGATTTATTGGTGATGATCTCACTCTAGAAGATAATGCATCTAACCATCCAGGATTCTCCTCTTACTTAGGTGTCGGGTCTGGTCACTCAGCACACATCCAATAATACAATACTGAGGGTGGACCTCACTTATATGATGTCGATGAAAAGAATTTCACGATGAGAAGGAAAGAGATTCATGAATGTGTTATAACTTTCCATTTTTTCAGCTCTAGCAATGTTTGATTCATTCAAAAATAGAGGCAACACTCGTCAATGTGAGCCAAACTGAATGCAAATGCATCTTTCAAAAACATAGAACACATGATGTATTACTAGGATATGTTGCTTGTAAAAAAGTGGGTGCTGCAATTGATAACTAGAAGCTTCATGTTGGACATAATAATCCCTTTGAAACAAAAGAGACGATACGAGAGTGGTGTAGAGTAGCACAAGAAATGATTACAAGAGACTAGATAGTGGCATGGATTCATTGCTTGAAAAGAAGATGTAAATACTCTTTTTTGCAAAGTATTTTATTCCGTGCTTGTAGAGGATTCTAGAATGTCCATTTTAGAAGCTTCAGATGGAAAAAAAAAAGTTTTTCCATTCTAGAAGCTTCAAATGGAAAAAAAAAGTTTTTCAAAGCCATAATTTTGTGGCTTTGAGAAATATTGGCTAGTTATCAGGACTGTGTACAATGGTGGATGTGAAAGAAAGGATGTATGGTTTCCACCATTGGGAAATGAATACGGTAGAGGATTCAAGGTGATGTATCAAACCACAATTCCATGAACATCACAAACTTTTGTGTAGAAATTGGAAGGAATCCACAACAAGTGCATATGTAGCAATAGCTGCCACATCAGTTGCATATGTAGATATTTATAAAGAGATATTAAGAAAGTTTTGGATTGTTGCCCATGTGGAAGAGGGCGAGCTACTAGCACTTCAACGAAAGGTAACATGGTATTCATATTATCGCTTTTAAAATAATGTCCAAGCTTTTCTCATGGGCACTTTTAATTGTCCTTAGTTTTGGGTATGGAAAGAAAGTGCTCAATGGGACATGGCTTATTCTCCTCCCCTTCAAGTTCATAGGTTTGGTCTCTTAGATTCCCATTCATCATTGTGAACAAGTCTCTCCAAAGTTGAGATTTTTTTTAATAAAAGAGAACTTCTCGAGACTCAAACTTTTGAGGACAAGAAGGCTTGTGAGGCATGTTATATCTCACGAGTGATATTTACACTCACTCATGGGGGCACTCATGGGGGTGTGGACTAGGACCTACCATCATGTAAGGGGGGAGGTCATGTAAGGGAGGTTCACTGAATCTTCCCTAGAAGGCAATGCAAGGTAATCACCTCAAAGAAAATATTATGTTGACTATGATGACCCATGGAAGGTAAAATTTCGACTTCCATTGAGTCCTCCTTCACTACACATCTAGAAATGTGGGGTCTAGATGAACTAATTCTAGAGGTAGAGGCTCTAGAACTAGTGACTGGATCATTTCTTTACCTAATATTTCTCCCTCACTTTAGGATCTATACTAGCTTGTCATATGCGGTCTATTGTAGGTTTGTTATACTCGCTTTCATTGGGATCCACACCTTTGTTGATTGCTTTACCTTGGTTTTTGGAGAGGTATGGGGTATAACTGTTAGACTTGTTGACATTTGGTATCCATACTCGTCAAAGTTTACCCGTAAGTGCAGTGGAGGCAGCATGGATTGCTAATTCTTTGGCTATTTTTTAGTTTCTCCTACCACGGTTCCTCCTTGGTTTTGGCTTGGGATTTTGTGCCTTAGGTTTAGCTTTTGCCGTGTCGGTCCCTATTTGTAGTAGAGTTGGGAAGGGTTGGGGTTATTTTGATGAGACTTGGAGTTTTCAGATGATCGAACTTCTCGGCTCAATCGGACCTTCTTGTAGTAGCACGAGAAATTTTTGGATCTCTGAGGAGATTCATCATGGTTCTCCTTCTCCAAGAAGGACACTCATGGTTCTTTGCTCAAATTTGAGAGTTACAGTCCCTGTCCTCCTTCAATCACTATTGTAGTCATGCTTAGCAATCCACCCTCTTTCAAGGGTGACTTCTTCCAGCATAGTTATTGCAACCATGACAAATAAACTACCTTCCACAGGATAAGAGTTTATGTGGAACTTAAGTTTTACAACACCTTCACACTCATTATATAGTCTTGAAATAGTTTATACTAGGCCTTTATGGGCTCAAGGACTGGTTTCCCTAATGAGATCCATGTCTCATAGGACATGAGGTTTTTCCTGCTCCAATATCTAGTAGAGTAAGCTTAGCTATACCTTTTATGTTGGTGGGGAAGTCCAAGAAAAGCCTGTAGGCTTCACATCTTCTTCTCCATCTCATCAATGTTTACATTAGCTATGTGGATAGGTAAAATACCCCTACACATTTTAGCTTTCTCCTTATGTGCCTTGGCTTCACATTTTCTTCTCTGTCTCATCAGTGTTTACATTAGCTATGTGGATAGATAAAATGCCCCTACACATTTTAGCTTTCCCCTTACATACCTTGGCTTCACGTCGAGCTTAATTTCTTCTTTTTATTTCCTTCCTTAGCTTGGTGGAGATTTTTCATAGGAGAGAGGTTCGTAGAACTTTCTAAGCTTTCTCCCATAGAGGAATCTTTCCATTTGGACCCCATCAAATGTTTATAAGCAGACAACTCTTCCCAAAGTCAGTTCATAGATCTAAAAGGGCCCATCCCTCTAAGCTTGAGTTTTCATTTGTTTTTCTTGAGGTTATAACGTAGGACCAAATCCCCTACCTTGAACCTCTTGGTCTTGATGTTTGAATCAAACCATCTTTTTCTTCTTTTCTTTTCAACATACATGCCCACTAACGAGTGTAGCTTGACCTCATCTTGTTTTTTAAGTTCTATGAGTTATTCAAATAACTCATGGCTAGTCTGTTCCATTTATTTTTCTACCCTCAAAGTTGGGATCATAAATTCTGGAGGGAGAATTGTATCTAGTCCGAAAACCAAGTTATAAGTCTACATTTTATAGGTAGTTCAATATGCCCATAGTGTTGATCGAAGCTTTTATTCCCAGTCTAAGCTTTGACTATTTTTGAGAACCACTACACATAAGACCCTTTTTGTGCTCCCAGTTTGTCTATTTATATGTGGATAATAAGGGGAAGATTTATAGTGGGGTGACCATAAATTCTTCTAATTGAAACTCCGCCAACTCATTTAAGAAATGAGTCCCTCGATCACTTTTATGAGCTCTAGGGGACATCCAAACCTTGCGATGATGTTTTCATAGAGAGGAACTTGGCAACAGTCATCATGGTGTAAGCCTTGAACTGTGTCCTTAGCCTCAGCCCATTTGGTTACATATTCCATAGCTATGATGATATATTGTGCTTTGCATGCTTTTCACTACAGGGATAAAGGGTCCAACAAAATCCATTCCCCCTTAGCAAATGACTTGATAGACATGATAGTAAGGGCATCCTATCTCTTTGTTGTTGTATTATGAAGCACTAACAATCATCACATCTTTTGACATATTCTATAGCGTCTCCAAAGAGTGTTGGCCCACCATATTTTAGCATAGAGGGCTTTATGAGTAGTGATTTCAGTCCCAAAATTCCCTCCCTCCTGTATGAGCTTGTTCAAGAATATCAATGTACTCATCCTTACACACAAAGAGTCTTAGGATGTCATATCTCCCTTTTTTATAGAGTTTCCCCGAGATGTAAGGGGTTTCGGTCTTGACCAAATGTCTCTTCCTTTTTAAGGACATTGATCCAAAGGGAATTCATGACTCAAGAACTAAGTAATTTCATAGCTTCATTTACTAAGCTGATTTGGAATAGAGGGGAGAATTTGGAAGATCATCCTCAAATCCCTTGTTGTCTCTCCACTCAAGATTCTTGGCATATGATTAGCTCTTAGGTGGGTTGATTCTTTTCTTACCGAGACAAAGTGAAATCAAACTCAAGAAGAAGCAATAACCACCTTGTGATCCGCCCTCCTGCAGTACGCGATTTGTTCACCAGATAATGGTAAGACTTCTTTATAGCATATACCATCGACAATCCTTCCCTCTCAATGGTCATATAATTCTTCTCTAGCTCGTTTAACTGCCTACTACTAGCATAGCAAAATCCATGCTCCTTTCTCCTGGTTGAGTTAATATGCATCCTATGGCATAAGACGATGCATCAATGTGCACATGGAAAATAATATCCCACCTTGGAGCTCTCAAAATTGGAGTTGAGACTAAAGCTTGCTTTAACTATGAAATGCTTTCTTGCATTCCTCTCTCCACATAAAATAGACTAACATGGCATATAGAGGCCTAACAATTTTTGCATACATGAATATAAACCTTTTATAATACCCCGTATGTACCATAAATCTTTAGACAGCCTTTGGGATTTCTGGTCTCTCAAATTTTATAATAACTCGGATCTTCCCTTCATCGGTCGTGATCCCATTTTTGGATAACATTTGTCCTAGGATTCTCCCACGCCTAACCATGAATTTACATCTTTCTACGTTTAGGCATAGCCTATAATATTTACATCTTTTGAACACTTTCTCTGCAAGGATGTGGGATGTGCTCTCTTCTCATCTTTGAGTTTACATAGAGGTCATCCATGAAGACCTTTAAGAATTTATGTACATCAATCATTTAAATGTAGCTGGCACATTTGTGAGTCCAAACAGCATCACTTTATAAGCAAAAGTCCCATCCTCTACAGTAAAGGAAGTCTTGTGTTGGTCTTTAAGATCTATGGATACTTGGTTGTACCCAAAAAAATCTATCTAAGAAGCTGTAGGCTTCTTTCTTTACTACTCTTTCAAGTGCATTCATTGTAAGGCAGTGGGTAGTGATTCCTCATCGAGGTGACAACATCATTTACCTTTTTCATAGTCACATATACATGGATCTTGCCATTCTTTTTTGGTACTATAACCATCGATAAAACCCAATTTGTGTGCTCGATCTCATATATGAAACCTACAAAAATAAGTTTGTCGACCTCTTTCTCATATGTGTTGATAGTCTTGGGATAGGTTTCATTATATGTGTACAGCTTTTGTTGATCTAGCCTTGCATCATAGGGATTATATGCTGGCAAACTTCTGGAGGGGCTCCCTTGAGATCTGAGTAACTCCATGTAAATACATCTCTGTACTATTTGAGTAACTTTGTTAGTTTTTTCTCCTCCTTAGGGGTTAAATTAATAGAGATAACCAAACCTTTTTGGGCTCTTCCCCTAGTAGTACTTAGTCAATTTGTTTGGGATCTTCTTCCTTAATTCTTTTTATTTTTCTACTTTGGTATCAGTGTGCCAACCTTTCTGTTCTCAATCTTGTAGTTCCTATAATGTGAGGGGACTTGTCTCTAATCCTCTTCTTAGTCACACTGTGGAACTCACTTCTTGAGATTCCTCCTCGATTTGTCCCTCATGTATAACTTTATTTTGTCTTCTTCATCGAGAATTGGAAGTCTTTTTGGAGTCAATTGAGTCTGAATCAATGGAATTCTCCTTTGCTAAGGTTTTAGCAATTTCAGGATCTATTTTCAAGACAGCATGACATGGTTTCTTTATTAGATCCTTCTAGTTGGAATAAAACTCCTCTTTGTAGCTCTCACGGCTTTGACATAGTGTAAATAATGATCTTCATCCTTGAGGCTAGGTGGGTATTAAGAGTATATTGTTGACCGTTTTGTTAATAAAACATGTAATCCCTCTTCGTTTTTAAATTTCTCACTATCAGTATTACGACAAAAAAAGAATCGATATGTGTTTTACCTAGTGTCAGTATGATCGTCGACATCAATACATGAATTGGTATTATTCTTAACATATTGTTGACCCGTTTTATTCTTAAAACATGCATCCTTGAGGCAATAATACCAATGCATATATTGATGTCGATGATCATACTAACACTGGGTAAAACACATATTGATGCTTGTTTTATCGTAATACTGATAGCGAGATATTTAAAAACCCGAACGCCTTTACTTTTGGAACAGAGCCTCTCCTGCTATTTCTTTGTCTCTCTTGCCTCCCTCACCTCTTGACCATCCCTCCCTCACCTCTCCACTGCAGATTTGCTATTTTAAGTAAGTAAGGTCTACTTTGCAAGATTTTGTTAATATTCTCAAGATTTTTTAATTAATTTAGGTTTTTTTTTGTTTTTTTTTGTAAGCGCCTCTTTCCCCTCTTCTCGCTCATTTTTTCTCTCAACCTCTCTTAATTGCAAAAGCAAGTAAGAGCACCTATATGATATGGTTAGATTTTTTGAGTTTTAGTTTTTTTGTTGAGTTTTACAACTTTATAACTCAAATTAGAGAAGGGAAAGGCTAAAAAATACACAAATAAAATCATGTAAATTGGGTTCAAAATTACACAAATGAAAGCATATTAAGTCTGTTATATTTGAAAAGAATGACCAACAAAAGATTGGAAGAAGCTCTAAAGGGAGAACTACTACATAGTATTAAACCAAGTTCAACAACTATGAGACCATTTAAAAAATCCATAATGTAAGTATATTTGGGAGTAAGTGTATTTAAGAAGTCATGCGAAGTGTGTCACAAATGAAAGCATGCATACTCTTTATGCATGTATACTCTATGTATGTATAAAGCATGTACAAAGTATGCATGCTCTTTATGTATGCATAGAGCATGCATACTCTTTACACATACATAGAGTATGCATTCTCTATACATGTATAGAGCATAGAGCATGCATAGAGTATGCATTCTCTATACATGTATAGAGCATAGAGCATGCATAGAGTATAGAGCATGCATACTTCATATAGTATAGAGCATACACAGAGTATGTATAGCATATTTTCCTTAGCATTGCTCTCATGATTATGTTAAGATTTCAAGATCAACACGAGCTAACACTCATGACGTGCCTAGGTGACCATTCTATCTTTACACCATTGGGTGTGTTTGGTAGTTGATACGATGGATCTTTGCTATTGATTCTACAATTGAACTATACCTACCTAGTCCAACTGAGTTATGGCATACTTATCTTGCGAGCTCACTTACTTAGCATGTTCACATTATGGACCGCCTGTACATAGCACTCTAGTACTTACATTGATTTTCACTTATCTTTTGTAGACCTCTTTTGAGAGCAGCAAGTATAAGAAGATTTCAATCTTCCATCTATGTATGTGTCTTATCCATTATTGTGAGAGTGTGTGTGTGCAAGAGCTCAAGCTCTCTCTCCTCCCTCAATGTTTTCGTGGTGGTAAGGAGATGAGTGACAAGAAAAAGAAGCTATGAAGGTGACAAGCAAAGGAAGCTATGAAGGCAAAGGAAGCAGTACATGGGTAAGAGCATCATCATCTTTTCCCCTTCTTGTTTTGGTATGACACCCCTAGGTAGCTCTAGGAGCTACAAGTCTCCGATGATTAAGGAATTGTCTTTATAGGTGTGGAAGTACTTATATTATATGTAGTACTTTGTACTGAAATTTTGTAGCCAAATTTGTGTTTTGGATGTATTTCAGCCTCCATTTGACCACTGCAAGGTGTTTTGGACACTTTTAGGAAGTTCTAGTCTCTGTCGTCCGAACTTTGGTTATTGCAATGTGTAGGTGTGCATTTTAGGTGTGCAAATAGTATACATCTATTGCTAATTACGGGTATATGTACTTGTACTTTGGTCATGTGTTGTATCATATATATTGTACAGAAGTACTGTTACACGAGTTACACTAGATACTGTTGTGTTGTAGGATGCATTTAGAAATTGTTTATTTGCATATTTCTGGTTGTTACAAACAAAGATGTCTAACAACATCAACCAAATTATCAGTGAGAAGCTTGACAAGAATAACTTCCATGCGTGGAATTTCAGAATCAGACTAATTTCCTAATGGAAAAAGGATTTTGAGACTATGTTGAAGGAGACAATGAGGAGTCTTTGGAATTGTCTGAAGAGAACGCTACTGCAACAAAGATAAAGGCATTCAAAGATTGGAACGAGGGTATAAGGAAATTCATGTATTGGCTTTCAATTAGTGTGATAGACACTATGAGGGCATATACAGGATGCCAACACTCTAGCAGTTGTATAGTAAGACCTAGTGAAGATATTCTAGACAAACACAAAGGCAAGGAAGTTGCAGCCAAAACAAGAGCTATATATATTGGAGAAGAAGAACATGTCCATCAATGAGTATGCATTGAAGATCAAGGGTATTGTTGAATCCCTTGGATCTATTAATGTCTCAATGGAAGACGATGACTTAGTGTGAGCATATATTTGAATGGGCTTCTTCACAAAGACTACAAGCCATTCAAGACCATTATTGTTGTTCCTAACTTATGAGATTTGGTGCCTATGTTAATCAATAGAAGAGAAGTCTTTGGGTGAAGACTTTTCCTCCCAAAGTAAGAACACTTTAGAACATGCATTCTACTCAAATTCAGGTAGAGGAAGAGGTAGAAGTCACGATAGAGGCCAAGGTAGTGGCTATTTTGGAAATCAAAATTATGGATATTAATGATTCGCATGATGCAGCAATAAACACACACACAGGTGAAAGAGATGAGTCTCAAGGCAGGGGAGAGCCAGAGAGACTAAGACAATTAGAAAAGATAGCAATTTGGATCAGGTTCAAAGGATTGCTTTTATTGTGGCAAACTAAGTCACTTTGCAACAGAATATTGTAAGAAGAAAAGTAACATAAAAAGTGGCAAGTTACAGCAAAACAATTCTACATCTTCAAGCAAGGAGGCTGAAGATAGATGTGAGCATTTGTTTGTTATGCAACACATGTTAAATTTAGTGACTACATAGATACATGCAAAAATGGTGTTAATGTATGGTATGTGGATTTGAGAGCCTCTAACCACCAACGACCTATCATTTAAGTGGTTTAGAGATGTCAAAAATTTAGAAAAACCACATTATATAGAGACGGGGGATGACACAACTCATCCTATTGCTCACATTGGGAATGTGCCATGAGGTATACAAGATGGAAAGAAAGATACTTGGCTAATGCACTTTATGTACTACATAACAAAGAATTTGGTTTTTGTTGGACAGATGATTGAGCAAGGTTTGTAAGTACCCTTTAACCTTGAGTGCTGCTATGTTAAGGACTTCAATAATAAATGCCGTTTAGTTGCAAAGGGTAAAAGAGTTGGCAGAATGTTTACTTTGGATGTAAGCATGCCTGAGGTGAAAGCTGCTATGTTTGCATAAGGTGCAGGTGTTGTGGCCAATATAGATGTACTGGTCATGAGGTTTGAAGTCTATGCAGAATTCAAAAATTATTATAGTTTTGCCAAAGTTTAAGGTGGATGGAATGCATGAATTATGTGAAGCATGTCAGTTTGGAACGTAAACAAAGAATATATCTCCACATGATAAGAATGTAAATAAGAGAGCACTTGATGTGATGCACTCAGATGTATGGGAGTCGACAAAGATGACATCAATGGGAGGATGTCATTAATATGTATCTTTCATTGATGAGACTACACAAGGAAGGTGTGGATCTATTCATAAAAGAGAAAAGTGAAGTGTTTACTCACTTTCATAATTTCAAAATGTTGGCTAAAAAGTAAACAGTTTTGTAAGTTAAGTGCCAAAGGTTAGAGGGAGGGGGAGAGTACTTCTCCAATGAGTTCAGTGAGGGTATTTTAGAAAGCATGGAATTCAGAGGCAATTCACATGTAAGTACGCTTCATAGTAAAATGTTGCTGCTGCTGCTGAGAGAAAAAATAGGCACACACAAAAAAGGTTGCTCGTGCATTGATGGTGGGGCTGAGAAGAGCATGCCTCACCATTATTGGGTTAAAGAAATTGTGAGAGGAAGAATAAACACATTGCAAAAGATTGCTCGTGCATTGATGGTTGAGAAGAGCATGCCTCACCATTATTAGGCTAAAGCAATTGTCCGAGACTACAGTTTAAATTATGAATAGGACTCCCACATGTTGAGATGTCAAGCTCAACATGAGCTGACACTCACAAGTAGCCTGCATGACTGTTCGACATTTACATCAATGTGACGGGTTTGGTAGCTGGCACCGACATATCTTCCCCAGAGATTCTACAACTGGACTACACCAACTAGTCCACACCTACCCACTCCACTTAGCGTGTTCACATTATGGACCTCTTGTATATACTCTATTATGTGTGTTAGTCACTTTATCTTCTTTGTAGACCTCTTTTGTCATGTGAAGAAGAAGAAGAATTTTCAGCCTCTCACCTTGTGTGTTCTCTTCTAGGGTTTGTAAGAGTGTGTGTGTGCTTGCAAGAGCTCAAGCTCTCTTCTCCCCTACACCTTTTCATGGTATCAAAGCCCGGTTTATGCTAAGGGCTGAGCGACAAGAAAGAGAAGCACAGGAAGCAGTACAAGGGTAAGGGCTTCATCTACTCTTCCCCTTTTGTGTTGGCTACTACACCCTTGTCGGGAGCTCTTCGGGAGGCATCGGCAAACGAACTCCGATTGAGGAGCTTTCTTCGCGGGAGGAGAGCCATAGAATTTTTTGGCTCGAAAATGCGTTTTGGGATCATCTGGACCTCTGTTTTTCAGTTCGCAGGCGTTCATCACGGGCACTGCGGGTAAGTTTCGATTCTTTGCAGAACTCTGTTTTTGGAATTGCAGGAAGGGCGATTAGTTGTGCAGACACTGTGGTACTGCAAAGAGGTCTTGAAGTTGCCATTGGGTGTATGTATGCAAATTGAGGTCATTGGTTGTGACAATTTTGGGTGCAGTATAGTACAGCTGGATGACAGAATACAATAGTGTGATTGGGTATATACAGGATGCTAAGTCACCTACGAAGGCATGGGATACCTTGGTGAAGCTGTATGAAACCAACACCAAGGCACGAAAGATTCAGTTGAAGAATGAGCTTCATACCGTGGAGAAGAAAAATATGTTTGTGAATGATTATGCCTTGAAGATCAAGGGCATTGTGGAATCCCTTGCATCAATTGGTGTTTCTGTTAATGATGATGATAATGTGGAAGTGTGTCTCGGGCCACAATACAAGGCATTCAAGACGTCTATTCAAACTCGGGAGAACATTCCCAACTTCACAGATTTGGTGTCAATGCTAATCATTGGAGAGAAGAATTTGGGTGAAGATCAACAGTCTTCACAAAACAAAAACATTTCAGAGCAGCAGACCTTCTACACAAGTTCAGGTAGAGGAAGAGGTAGAGGTCATGGACGTGGCCAAGGTGGTGGCCGAACAGGTAATCGAAATCATCGTCTCAGTAGCAGCAGCAGCAGTCCCAGGATTCACAACAACACATAGGTGGAAGAGGCCAGTTTAGAGGCATGGGGAGTCAACGAGGTCTTGGTAATTGGCAAAGGCAGCATATACACGAGGTTGTTTTTACTATGGTAAGCCTGGACATGTGCATGCAGATTACTATAAGAAACAGAGTGACATGTGAAATGGAAAAGTGCAGCAAAACAACTATGCATCCTCTAGCAGAAATAATGAGAATAATGAGAGGTTGTTTGTTATGCAACATGTGGTTAATGCTGTGTCTGGAAATGATGTAGTAACATGTAAGGATGATGTATAGTATGTTGATTCAGGTGCTTCGAACCACATGACAAGTCATGGTGAGTGGTTCAAGGAAATGAAGAGTCTTGAAAGACTTGGTTTTGTTGAAACAAGGAATGACACTGCTCATCCAATTGCCCATGTTGGAGATGTGCCATTGTCTATGTAGGATGGTAAGGTGAAGTACCTTGCAGATGTACTTCATATTCCGAACATTACAAAGAATCTGGTTTCTTTTAGCCAAATGATTGAGCAGGGTTTGCAAGTCTAGTTTAGTAGAAGACTTTAAAAATAAGTGTAGGTTGGTTGCAAAAGGCAACAAAGTGGGCAGAATGTTTACATTGAATGTAAATATGCTTGAAGTGAGTGCTACAATGTTTATAAATGGTTCAGGAGTTGTTGCAGATAAAGACATTTGGCATAAGAGAATTGGGCATATAAATGTGCAAAAAATGAAGTCTATGTAGACTAAAGAAATTGTGACAGGGATGCCTAAGTTTAAAGTTGAAGGTATGCAGAAAGTATGTGAAGCGTGTCAATTTAGAAAGCAAACAAAGCATGTATTTCCACATGACAAAAATGTGAGCAGGAATGTACGAGGTGTTGTGCATTCATATGTATGGGGTCCTATGAAGACTATGTCTATGGGTGGCTATAGGTACTATGTAGCATTCATTGATGACCACATGAGGAAAGTATGGGTGTATTTCATGAAGGAGAAGAGTGAAGTGTTCACTCATTTTCAAAATTTGAGAGTGATGCTGAAAAACAGACAGGAAAGCATGTGATGTGTCTAAGGTCAGATGGAGGGGGAGAATACTTCTCCAATGAGTTCTCTGAATTCTTGCGAAAGAATGGCATTCAGAGAAAATTTACATGTAGATACACTCTGTAGTAAAATGGAGTTACTGAGCAGAAAAATAGGCACGTTGTAGAGATAGCACGGGCATTGATGGAAGAGAAGACTATGCTGCATAGCTATTGGGGGTTGAGACTATGTCTACGACAGTTTATATCACGAATAGGACTCCTACTACAGCCATACATGATGTAACGCCAAAGGAGCCGTTTACTGGCAAGAAACATGATTTGTCTCACTTGAAAGTTTTTGGATGTATTGCATATGTGCATGTGCCAGATGAGTTGCGTACCAAGTTTGATCCAAAGGTAGAAAAATATGTGTTTATTGGGTATTTCCTTGAGCAAAAGGGATATAGATGCTATAATCCTACTACAATTGAATTGAGGGTAAGTAGGGCTGTTGTATTTGATGAGATGAGTAGCTAGTATGCTGCTGAAAAAGATGCTTTTGGGGTTAATGTAAGTGGAAACGTGGTTGCATAGAATGCAAGTCAGCAATCACAATCTTTAAGTGGACCAGGAGAGTCCACATCCAGCAGTTCTATTGATAGACCATGGAGTGATAGGCTGCGTCATAATACCAGTCCTGGAAATGTTGTTGGTACATCACATAAAGGGAAAGAGAAAGTGGTTGAGTCCCTTGGTATGCCTGATATTTCTGCAAGGCATTCTCTTGTTGATGGAGACTCTAGTGGCTCAGAGATGAGCCTTGATGAGGAGCTTGGGATTCCAACAAATGAGGACACCTAGTGTGAAGAAGGTTATGGAAGCCACCTGAATGCAAAGTTATGAAGATCTGGAAGAGTCAAAAACCCTGTGCAAAGATTGACTTATGATGGTTATGTGGCACATCACTATGCTTATATGGCAAAGTTGTGCAGGTTGTAGAACCCACATGTTTTGATGAGGCTATTGGAAATGTGTGTTGGGAGAAAGCTATGGATGAGGAGATGGATGCATTGTATGGAAATGAGACTTGGGATTTGGTGCCATTGCCTGAAGACAAGAAAGCTATTGCTTGTAAGTGGGTGTATAAGGTGAAACATAATAGTGATGGTAGCATAAGCAGGTACAAGGCTAGATTGGTAGCCAAAGGATATGCGCAGACATTTTCTCTGGTTGTAAAGATGGCAACTTTGAGAGCTGTGATTTTTGGTGGCTGCAGCTAAAGGCTGGTTTTTACGTCAGATGGATGTAAAAAATGTGTTCTTGCATGGTGACTTGCAAGAAGAGTATATACAGATCAACCACCAGGTTTTGAGGATACAGGTCACCCCCAGAGTATGTATGTAAGCTTTGTAAGGCCTTGTATGGGCTAAAGCAAGCTCCACGAGTATGGCATGACAAGATTGTTGATTGGTTTTCATATGGCAGATGCAGATTACACTTTGTATGTGCGCAAGAGTGATAAGGATATTGTGATCATCACCATATATATAGATGATCTTATTGTTGGGGGTGACAACTTGGATGAGATTGAGCATGTGAAAAGTCTTCTCAAAAGGAAGTTTGAGATGAAGGATTTGGGAGATTTGTGCTACTTTTTGGGAATTGAGGTCATTCGCACACCTAATGGTATTTGGCTGTCATAGAGACAGTATATATTGGACATGTTGTTCAAGTATGGGATGGCTGATTGTAAGTCGATCTCGATGCCATTAGATCAAAATGGCAAGCTTAGTGCAAATGCACATTATGTGTTGGAGGATCCCACTATGTACATGAAGATTGTGTGGGGAGTTTGATCTATGTCATGATCAATAGGCCAGATTTGAGTTACACTGTTGGCTTAGAGAGCCAGTTTATGCAAGTTCCGCGTAAACCATATCTTGACATTGTGCAAGGCATACTTCGGTATCTGAGGGACACTGTTGATTATGCATTGTTTTATGTAGCAGGTGTACCATTGGAGCTATATGGGTACACAGATGCAGATTGGGCAGGTAGCATCTCAGACAGGAGATCTACTAGTGGATTTATATTTACATTGGGGAGTGTTGTTGTGACATGGAGCAGCAAGAAGCAGCCCACAATTTCCTTGTCGAGTACAGAGGCAGAGTACAGAGGAGCTATGGTGGCAACGTGTGAGGTAGCTTGGTTACGCAAGCTACTCTGATTTGGGGTTACATGTGTGGAGAGAAAGGTTGTCATATACTGTGACAATCTTAGCAGTATTATACAGTTGGCCAAGAACCTAGTTTTTTGTGTGGACGAAACACATTGAGATACATTACCACTTCATCAGGGAAAGAGTCTTGCCAGGCGACATTGACTTGGCCTACGTCAGCACATAGGATCAGGTCGCTGACATCTTCATGAACGCCTTGGGAGCTAAGAAGCTCTACAGATTTCGAGATATGCCTGGAGTTCATAAGTTAGAGTTGAGCTTGAGGGGGAGTGTTGAGATGTCAAGCTTAACATGAGTTGACACTCACGAAGAGCTTGCATGACCGTTCGACATTTACATCACTGACGGGTTTGGTAGCTGTGAAAGATCCTTGTCCCCTCTGCACAACAAATTCAGGGGTGCTAGTAGTGGAAGTAGCACTTCTTGCGCAGGGCAGAGCCTCTCACTCGGGGCCTCGCCCATGGATATCCAGACAAGAGACTAATCCCTCGGTTCTCGAACCCGAAAAAACTTCCCTCGCCCAACAGACAGGCGATTCCTCCAGGATAATTTTATTCTAACGTAGTCAAGGTCATCATTAACCAAACTAATCTGACTGAACCTGTAAGTCTCATGGTCATATCAAGGAAAAGACTTGCACTTGGATCATAGAGTCCAACGCTTTTTTCCTCATCAAGAGGTGCAGCCGTTGATTCTTTTCCATAGAACAAGGGTTATCCGAGATTTACTTCAACTATCGTAACTTAACAGAATTGAGTCTCATTTTAGGGACCCATCAGTCCAGCCTAACCCCATCCAATCCCATGGGTTAGCCAATTGCCCAACCACTATAGTGATAGGATCCATTTAGAAATTTGGTTATGTTTTGTCCCAGGTACTAGGGAAAAGAGTTCCCAGGCCCCCTAGAGCCGGCGCTTCAAGCAAACTTCAAGATAGTCACACCACTTACACACCCCCAATACGAAATTACCTGTTTCACAGATTCAACTGTCTTTAAAACAATCTTTTAAGGAAACCATAGTATCACTGATCATAATCCTCCAAAATATCTAGCTTGAATTCTAATTTCCAATCATTCCTTCATCGGTGTACCTATGGCATCCTTGGCAACTAGAACGCTCACCACCTGTTCACTCAGAAGCCTTTTCAATAGTTCCTAGCTCATAGTACCCGAAAATATATTCACTTAAGAAAATCCAGATGGACTCTTCGTAGCAAGATCAACGATCCATATAAAAGAGCCATGGACTCATTCGTTGAGGACTAGCAAGGACAATCAACCAGATCCATGCCCGAGTTTAGAAAATAACACTAACTCCTTGTTCCATTTTCTTTCCTCGATGCATGCGTGGGTATCTTCGGTGACCCAAAGACTGAGCAGCGTATGGTCAGCACCCTCTAGGCTCCTTTCTTAGGTCATCTAGCACTTCACTCATAGGCCGCTTTCTTGGTCCCTCATCCACCGTACTACCGAAAGCTCACCATTTAAATCGAATCGAGGCTGGTCAAGACCTCGGCCAACCTTGCTACGCGAGACATCCTCCATTGACTCTCCGTTAGATATTGCAACTTTATCACTTAGGTCTCCATGATCTCATTCACAAGATGGTCAAAATTCTTCCCCAACATTCTTAACATAAAACAGTCATTTAAAAACAGGTCATAAATACAGTTTCTAACGAACTCTCATCTTTCCACATTGTTCCACATCATTTCTCGTTATTCCATATTCTTCCAAATCAATTCACTTTGCTTATTCCACATCCAGTCTATCTATTCCCATCATCCTTCATCCATTCTCATCCAATCATATCATATTACATCTCATCACATCTATCCATATCATATCACATTCATCTACATCACATCCAATTACATCTATCCATATCATTCTCATTTATCCATATCATATCACATTCATCTACATCACATCCAATTACATCTATTCTGATCCTCATCACATGACATCACATCCATCCTCATCACATCTCATCCATTCACATCTACCCATATCCACATCACATCACATCACATCCATTCACATCTACCCCGATTCACATCACATCACATCTCATCCATTCACATCTACCCCGATCCACATCACATTCATTCACATCTCATCACATCCGTTCACATCACATCTCATCACATCCGTTCACATCACATCTCATCCATTCACGTCTCATCACATCATATTCACATCCATTTACATCTCATCATATCATATTCACATCACATCACATCCATTTAGATATCATCACATCACATTCACATCTCATCGCATCCATTCAGATATCATCACATCACATTCACATCCATTCACATCTCATCGCATCCGTTCACATCTCATCACATCCACTCACATCTCATCACATCCATTCATATCTCATCACACCCATTCACATCTCATCACATCCACTCACGTCTCATCACATTCATTCATATCTCATCACACCCATTCACATATCCATCACATTCATTGCATCCACATCTATCCTTATCACATCACATTCATTCCATCCATATCACGTCACATTCATTCCATCCACATTACATCACGTCCACATCTATCCACATTACATCTCATTCATTCCATCCACATTACATCACGTCCACATCTATCCACATCACATCTCATTCATTCACATCTCATCTCATTCATCCACATCCATCCATTCATTCACATTCACATCTATCCACATCCATCCATTCATTCACATGCACATCTATCCACATCTATCAATTCATTCACATTCACATCTATCACTTCACATCTATCCATATCCATCCATTCATTCACATGCACATCTATCACTTCACATCTCATTCTCATCTATTTACATCACATCACACCATTCACATCTCATCACATTCACATCCACATCCATTTACATCACATCACATCTCATCCACATCTCATCACATCCACTCACATCTCCTCACATCACATTCACATCTTATCACATCACATACACATCTTATCACATTCACATCCACATCCATTCACATCACATCTTATCACATCACATTCACATTTAGTACCGTTTTCTACTTTCGATATACGGATGGGACTTTTCTAAGTTTTTGCCAATTGCTTGGCCTAGTTAAAGGTACTTCTTCTCTCGATGGATATTTTCATATTCTTTCTCAAATTTCTCAAGTGAAATATTTTCAATATTCTTCTTTTAAGTAAAAGATTCATGGGATTTACAAAATTCAATTCTACCCATATTTTCCAATAAAATTAATAATGCTCAAAATTCCACTTTTAATAAATACTCATAATTTGAATTATGCCAAAAATTCCTCTTTTACCATTTAATTACTTGGATCTCAAATATCATGGGAATTCCTCTTTTTGCATAAAATTTAATTTACCAAAAATTTCTCTTTACCATTTAATTACTTGGATCTCAAATATCATGGGAATTCCTCTTTTTTCATGAAAATAAATTTACCAAAAATTACTCTTTTCTAATAATCAATTAATTATGCATAATTATAAAAAAATTATTTCTCATGAATATGATGAAAATCATTCTTTTTGCATAGGATGTCCAATCCTAGAATATGGTAGGAAGTCCTCTTTTAGCATTATGCATAAAAATAAGATATGTATTAATTTCTAAAAATTTTGCCATAGCTTCGCTGCTATTACTGATAATTCTCAATTTTTTTCTAAAGAATAAAAGCTTGTAATGAAAATATGATAGTAGTTCCTCTTTTACGCTTAAAATCAAACTATGAATTTAAATCATAATTTTAACCATAGTCATAAACTTAATTATGATTATCCCACTAGATTAAGCTAATTCCATTATTTCTCTTTTCCCAAATTGATAGGATAATCTATTTCTCATGTAGAATCAATCAAAGTAGTTTTTAACTACTTATAAATAATCTAAAAGAATCAACCATTATTTTGTTAACATAAAATCATAAATATAATATTTTCTTAATCTCTAGCTTATCAAGCCTAGAGTTTAGCTTTGAATAAAGAGATCCTTTTTCAAGGGATTTAGCCATAAAGATGGCTATTCTTTTAGAGAGAGAGATTTACTTAAAGAAAGCATTACAAATAAGCATAAAGATTAACTTTCTCTTAATTAAGCATTAAGACTTTAAAAGAAAGCTTGATTTGAATTAGAATAATTATTTAGAAAGCTTCTCAAGCTTGAGAGGTATTGAGAAGAAGAAAGTCATTGAGATAAATTGAAAAAAACCATAAAAATTATTTTACCTCCAAGTTTGGCTTGATTCTCTAATTTCAGTGAAGCCCCCGACCAATCAATTGGTCCACCAAGAGGATAAGAGAAACTCCAAGAGTTGTTGTAGAGAGAGAGAGAGAGAGAGAGAGAGAGAGAGAGAGCTCCAAGCTCCTAAGAGAGAGGAAAATTTAAAGGATAATAGAAAATATGATTATTTTAATATAATACTAGCATAGTATAGCTCCAATATTTTTTTACAAATGATTGATGGTCTATTTATAGGTGAGGGAGTCCACTAACCAAGTCCAAATGGGTTCTAGAATTTTCCAGGTTCAGTTTGACTCAATTTAGACAAGATTTGGACCAGTTTGGCTCCCTTTTTTATTTGGTTTGATCCAGGAGAGAGGAGAGATAAAAATATCACAATTTTTTTGAATTAAAAACCCTTCCACACATGTGAAATAGGTGCCTACCTCAAGAGTCTCCCTTTCCTTACCAAGGTGTCAAAAATGCATCATTATTCTAAAATATCTCATTGTTTTAGTAATATCTCATAATTTTTAACTAATAAACCTTGTACTCAGTCAACTCTTCATCATATGTGAGCATTTACTCAATTTTGGGTATTTTGTTTTATTCTTTTGGATTTATCTCATCCCAACACTTGGATTAATCCAATTGGTCCATTGGAACCTTAATTGGACCATAATCTAAAAATTTCTGAAAATGTAGACCCTTAGGCTAAGCTCCCTTATACACATTTTCAATTAATTCCAAAATGCACACTGGAAAGTTCATTTTGAACTTCTGTTTTAGGGGAATCCATTTTAGACACTAGGAGGATTTTTATATCCAAAGATATCTCAATTTTGAATTATCTCTCTCTAGATATTTTCTCTCTCTAGGCCAAAACAGGGTAAAACAAGATCTTTCTCCTATTTCAGAGAGGGGAATAATTTCAAGAACAGAAGGGGAGGTTCGTATATCTTTACTCCTCAAAAGTTGGAGGGAAGAATCTTACATCCTACCCACTTAAAAAATGCAAGATGTCCTCATCTCGCAGCAGCAAGAGGATAAACTCTTTCACCTTAAGATCCAACTGATTCTGGGGTTCCTTATAGTCTGGTCAACCCACGCAGAATCCTGGGATAAAGATCCCTTCATACATAACTCATTATCAGAGAACAATTCATTCAGAACATATCATTCATATCCTTAACATAATAATGGTCCATCATACCGAAAATTCTATCTCAACATTCCCCCCACAGAAATTTATTCACATCTATCCACATCCATCCATTCAGTCACATTCACATCTATCCACATCCATCCATCCATTCAATCACATTCACATCTATCCACATCCATCCATTCATTCACATGCACATCTATCACTTCACATCTCATTCTCATCCATTTACATCACAACACACCATTCACATATCATCACATCTCATCACATTCACATCCACATCCATTTACATATCATCACATCTCATCACATCCACATCCATTTACATCGCATCACATCTCATCACATCCACTCACATCTCCTCACATCACATTCACATCTTATCACATCACATACACATCTTATCACATTCACATCCACATCCACATCCATTTACATCACATCACATCTCATCCACATCTCATCACATCCACTCACATCTTATCACATCGCATTCACATCTTATCATATCGCATTCACATTTAGTACCGTTTTCTACTTTCGATACCGATGGGACTTTTCTAAGTTTCTGCCAATAAGTCAATATTAGGTAATTTGGAAAAAATCTCACATTTTGGGAATCAATTACTCCATATAGTTTTGGACATATCTTAAACATACTAACTCCAAATTTGTCGGAGATCATAGATTTAGATTCTACTCTTCAAGATCTTTCCAATGATATGTCACATGAGGGGGTTTTGACAAACTTTTGGACAAGTTCACCATGCTCCCATTTTTCAAATGGGAATAGGATTTTTCGCAAATTATCTAATATGGTGTTCAATTGCCTAGCCTAGTTAAAGGTACTTCTTCTCGCTAGATATTTTCATATTCTTTCTTAAATTTGTCAAGTGAAATATTTTCAATATTCTTCTTTTGAGTAAAATATTCATGGGATTTACAAAAATCATTTCTACCCATATTTTTCAATAAAATTAATAATGCTCTAAATTTCACTTTTGATAAATACTCATAATTTAAAATTCCTCTTTTACCATTTATTTACTTGGATCTCAAATATCATGGGAATTCATCTTTTTGCATAAAAATCAATTTACCAAAAATTTCCCTTCACCATTTAATTACTTGGATCTCAAATATCATGGGAATTCCTCTTTTTGCATAAAAATAAATTTACCAAAAATTACTCTTTTCTCATAATCAATTAATTATGCATAATTATCCAAAAAAAATTCTCATGAATATAATGAAAATCATTCTTTTTGCATAGGATATCCAATCCTAGAATATGGTAGGAAGTCCTCTTTTAGCATTATGCATAAAAATAAGATATGTATTATTTTCTGAAAATTTTACCACCATAGCTTCGCTGCTATTACTGATAATTCTCAATTTTTTTCTAAAGAATAAAAGCTTGTAATGAAAATATGATAGTAGTTCCTCTTTTATGCTTAAAATCAAACTATGAATTTAAATCATAATTTTAACCATAGTCATAAACTTAATTATGATTATCCCACTAGATTAAGTTAATTCCATTATTTCTCTTTTCCCAAATTGATAAGATAATCTATTTCTTATTTAGAATCAATCAAAGTAGTTTTTAACTATTTATAAATAAACTAAAATGATTAACCATTATTTTGTTAACACAAAATCATAAAAATATCATTTTTTTAATCTCTAGCTTATCAAGCCTAGATTTTAGATTTGAATAAAGAGATCCTTTTTCAAGGGATTTAGCCATAAAGATGGCTATTCTTTTAGAGAGAGAGATTTACTTAAAGAAAGCATTACAAATAAGCATAAAGATTAACTTTCTCTTAATTAAGCATTAAGACTTTAAGGGAAAGCTTGATTTGAATTAGAACAATTATTTAGAAAGCTTCTTAAGCTTGAGAGGGGTTGAGAAGAAGAAAGTCATTGAGATAAATTGGAAAAAACCATAAAATTTGATTTTACCTCCAAGTTTGGCTTGATTCTCTAATTGCAGAGTAAAGCCCCCGACCAATCAATTGGTCCACCAAGAGGAGAGGAGCGAGTTCAAGATTTGTTGTGGAGAGAGAGAGAGAGAGAGAGAGAGAGAGCTCCAAGCTCCCAAGAGAGGAAAATTTAAAGGATAATAGAAAATATGATTATTTTAATATAATACTGGCATAGTATAGCTCCAATATTTTTTTACAAATGATTGAGGGTCTATTTATAGTAGGTGAGGGAGGCCACTAACCAAGTCCAACTAGGTTCTAGAATTTGTCAGGTTCAGTTTGACTCAATTTGGATAAGATTTGGACCAGTTTGGCTCCCTTTTTTATTTGGTTTGATCCAGGAGAGAGGAGAGATAAAAATATCATAATTTTTTTGAATTAAAAACCCTTCCACACATGTGAAATAGGTGCCTACCTCAAGAGTCCCCCTTTCCTTACCAAGGTGTCAAAAATGCATCATTATTCTAAAATATCTTTTTTTTAGTAATATCTCTTTTTTTAGTAATATCTCATAATTTTTAACTAATAAACCTTGTACTCAGTCAACTCTTCATCTTATGTGAGCATTTACTCATTTTTGGGTATTTTCTTTTATTCTTTTGGATTTATCTCATCCTAACACTTGGATTAATCCAATTGGCCCATTGGAACCTTAATTGGACCATAATCCAAAAATTTCTGAAAATGTAGATCCTTAGGCTAAGGTCTCTTATATACACTTTCAATTAATTCCAAATGCACATTGGAAAGTTCATTTTGAACTTCTATTTCAGGGGAATCCATTTTAGACACTAGGAGGATTTTTATATCCAAAGATATCTCAATTTTAGATTTTCTCTCTCTAGATATTTTCTCTCTCTAGGCCAAAACAGGGTAAAACAAGATCTTTGTCCTATTTCAAAGAGGGGAATAATTTCAACTACAGAAGGGGAGGTTCTTATATCTTTACTCCTCAAAAGCTGAGGGAGGAATCTTACAAGCTAGACTAGACTACACCGACTAGTCCACATCTATCCACTCCACTTAGCGTGTTCACATTATGGACCGCTTGTATATACTCTATTATGTGTGTTAGTCACTTTATCTTCTTTGTAGACCTCTTTGTTGTGTGAAGAAGAAGAATAATTTTCAGCCTCTCACCCACCATTGTGTTCTCTTCTTCTAGGGTTTGTGTGAGTTAGTGTGTGCTTGCAAGAGCTCAAGCTCTCTTCTTCCCTGCACCAAGCTCAAGAAATAATTAATTATCCTAATTTTACCTGAAAATTATACTAAATTTAGCAGATCACAAAATTTAGCTGCTACTACCGGGTTGTCGAATACTAATGAGATTTCATGTGTGCATAGCCCGTGATGGGTAGACTCCAAATATGAAATCTTGCAGCCATTGGAGATCTGTAGCTAGCCCAAAATAGCAGTTTTCTCATCCGATAACTACTATGGACCAATAGTGAAAGACGAGTCCGATGGGCTGTTGGCATGGTCTGAAAGTGTGGCTAATTATTCTGTATAGTTCCAAGATTTGATATATCAACAAAGTGTACATCAAATATGTAGTGGACAAGATCATGTTCACTTTTAAGATCATTTAGGCCTTTTTGAGGTATGTTGAATATGGTGTCTGGCTCATATTTACATCACAACATCCGAGTTGCCTACCATGCATTGTAATACTATTTTAAGTATGTAAACATAGTCAGAATAGCTGGGGGTTTAACACAGGGCAAGTCCACAGTATAGTTCTTGCATGCGCAAGACCATGTTAGATTCTGATTACGTTCTCTTGCTAAAAATAGTAAACGTGAACCCCTGCATGCCTATGTCTGGCATCAAGTCAAATCTTTGCCCAAAAGCATTATAGACAAGCTGCTTTTGGTGCCAAACTTTCTTGGAACAGTATGGGGTTTGACATGCTTGTAGTCAAGGCATTTGACTACCTATGTATGAGAGCTTGCAGCATGCAAAGGATGGTAAGGTCCAGGAGAAGTAAATATGGACCTCCTACAGGCTAGGACAACAACAACTGATGCAGCAGTGCTTCATGATGTACCTGGAACCTTGCGGATAGGGTTTGACTTGGCTAGGATGTTCAAAATGGGTCAAAAATTGAAATTCCAGTTCTTAACACCCTGTTACCCGCTTTCGATTGTAATGGACCCAATTATAGGGCATTGTCAGCTAACAATAGTAGTTTGGCTTCCAGAAATGCAAAAAATTATCTTTTGGCTATCTTTTAGTATGTTCCCATGGGCCAAATAACATATGATTGGAACCTAAACATGTGTAAAAGGTTTGGTTTGGATTGGGTGTCAGATCTGAGGCCATCCAATGTATTGATTTGAACACGCTTTGTGTACATGACCAACTATACATATCCTTGTTTGGGGCCATCTTTGAGCATTCCAAAATCATAACATTGATGTCTAGAATCCCTAGATATCTAACATGCCTAGATTCCATAGAACTTTTTTGCCATATGCAAATCCTTGATGCCATACGACAGGTAGAAGAATCCTATTTGATGAGGTGGTCCCAAGATGGCTAAAAAATTAGCAAATTTTTCATGTTTTTAGTCCCTTTATAGCAGTTAATTTGGAAAAAATGCAACCAAACCTTATAGGCATCAAGTTCTAAGTGTTTTGCACTGGCATACATGAGCACAAGTCAAATAGATGCTTTGAAGGGGTCCTAACTGCCAAACATGGAGGCCTATACAGAAGTGGCCTTTTTTGGTGTGTCCAGTGCTCAATTCAGCAGCTCAGAATATGCCCTTTAGCCTATCAAAAAATTGTTGGACCTGGTAAATAGCTGTTACATACATAATACTTCTCATATGCAAGAGGGATCTGCAAAACAGTGAAGATAAGGCCCCATTTTTACCAAACATGTACCCCCTGTAAGATAGGGTCACACGAGAGGTTCGGAAAGAGATTTAAAGCAATTGTTGATGCTAATGAACCCCCATATATTGTCTGTTGGTCATCAAACTTCATAGGCCTATGAAACTAGATGTAGTTGAGAGTCTTATAAAGTCATACTAAAAAATGATAGGTGGAAAACCCCTAAACTGCCAAACATGGAGCTTTATTGCTATGTTTGGCCAAACAATCAAATCTTTGTCTGGGACCATATTGGAGTAATCAAAAAACATAGCATTTGTACCCATAATACCTTGACCTTTGATATTCGTGTAGTCCATAAGACTTTCTATCCTTGTGCAAAACCTTGTTACCATGCGATAGGCAGAAGAGCCCCATTTTACCAAACGTGGATCCCCTGTGTGCTTATCTGGGCCACTTCATCTTGAGACAACCTTGTCTTGCGTGCAGGCCGCCAAAAATTTTGATTTACAGCTCTAATTGAGGCGATCAAGTAGTTAAAAGTTATCTACTAAAAACAAGGATTCCATATTTGAAAGAAATTTGCAAAATTGGGTATTCCCTCAAAAGTTATAGGTGTTTAGGTAAAATGTAGTTGAGCATCAGGACATATAGTTACCCAATGAAATCTTTGTTCGGGACCATATTGGAGTAATCAAAAAATTTAGCATTTGTACCCGGAACAACTTGAACTTTGATATGCATGTAGTCCATAGGACTTTCTACCCTTGTGCAAAACCTTGTTGCCACACAAAAGGCAAAAAGCCCCATTTTACCAAACGTGGACTCCTGTGTGCTTATATGGGCCACTTCATCCTAGAGACACCCTTGTCTTATGCAGGCAATAACTTTTGAATTACAGCTCCAATTGGGCCATCAAATTGTCAAAAGTTATCTACTGAAAGCAAGGATTCCCAGGAGAAAGGTGATCACCTCATTTTGTGATGAAATGATTTCCTGTATCACTTACAAGTTAGAGTGGACAACCATATATTGTTATGATATTCTTGTACAAGAACTTGGCAGTACTTTGAGCATCAACTTTTACAGTGGCTCAGGCCTTTGCCCATTTTAAACAATAGCATGTATCTACTATAATACACCTTGCTTGAGTTGGCTCAGTTGTAGGACTGATGGGTCCAACAAAATCCACTCCCCACTTTTGGAAGACTTGTAGAGAGTAGACTACAGTCAAGGACATTTCAAATGATGGTTTAGAGCCCTCGCCTTTTGTTTATCGAGCTTCCTCATATTGCACAAAGAGTTCATCTAAATTATAATTCTTGAAATAATCAAGAATCTTGGAAGCATCTTCTTCCAAGTATTCTTCTTCTTGGGCCTTTCATTTTGTTCAGGGAATTGCAACTTTTCGACCTTATTCTTAAGCGCTTTTCCTAACCCAACTCCTTCGTTACTTGAGTTAATTGTTTTGCCCTTAAGTATGCTTAGATATGATAAGTTGGGATAAAATCATGCATGGATTAGAGTTTAGAGCTTACTTGGAGAGCTCAACATCTCTTAATATCTTGTAGAAGCGTCCTAAATGTCAAATTAATTGTGTCCCTCAAAGCTCCTTATCCACCTCGGCTCTCTTGTGCACTTAAATCTTGTAATAATTCTTCTTACAAACTTAAATGGTACAATGTTTAGCAAAAAAATAAAAATTTGATAGCATTTCGATTCTTTACCAAGTGCAAGTGTGGACAAAATAGGACTTGCAACAATGGCGCTAAAGAGTATGTTGCTAAAGAGCGCTAGTGAGAGGGATGAGAGTACAATAGCCTTATTGTTCTTACCGTGGCTTGAGACTTTCGTTGGTGAAGCCCCTGCAGCTTTGGTTGAGTTGCTAGCACTTGTAGATGATCTTAGTCAGCCCAAAGCAGCTCCACCTTGCTCATCAAAAGATGAGACTTGCCTTAAATCTAAGATCTTTTACGAAGAAGAAGTGGTGTTTGAGGGGGTTTGTATGCCCTCAAACTAAATTCTTTCCTTACAAAGATATAATAGATTAGGACACTTACCAGTACTTACCACAGTGGTAGTTGTTGAGTAAGCTTGCCAAGAATACGAGAAGCTCTTCCACAAGCCCCTACCGTTAATCCAAAAATCAAGCCAAAACCACTCCAACATTCACAAAAAACAAGCAATTTTCAACCATACTCAAATTTAAGTACTCAAATTTAAGTGAATTTTCAAAAGTGAAAATTAAGCCAAATGCACTTAGGGGATTGTAGATATTTTTGGATTGATTCTGAATATGTCCCTAGATACAAGATCGGACGCTCGATTGGAGAGCTAAGAGCTCCTGCATGCCACTTTCTCCTCATTGTAGAGCTTACAAAGAGTGACTAAAACCTACAAAATAGCTTCCAAATCCCTCAATAGTGCATGGAATGGATAGAGATCAATTAGAAGTAATTAAAAACTCTAAATCCATTCAAGAGAATCCCTAAACATGATTAAATTTAGTTAAA
This sequence comes from Cibotium barometz, assembly GCF_041138505.1. NCBI lineage: Eukaryota > Viridiplantae > Streptophyta > Polypodiopsida > Cyatheales > Cibotiaceae > Cibotium > Cibotium barometz. The sequence continues at coordinate 9,307,802 of NC_141075.1, forward strand.
CTTAATTAATATCTTAATCACCTTGTCAATTACCTCAAAAATTCAAGAGTGATCAAATGTAGTTTTGAGGCTTGAAATAACTCAATTTAGGTGTCCTAATTCCAAATCCAAGCTTGGATTTTGGATTAGAGTCCTCTTAATTGAGTTATTTAGGGATTAAGCTCACTAGCCTCTCTTTATAGAGTAATTAGTAAATGCTTAATCTAATGCAAAATGATTAAGCTCACTAGCCTCTATTAATAGAGTAATTAGTAAATGCTTAATCTAATGCAAAATGCATGAAATGCAAGTCTAAATACATCTATTATGCTTAGAATGCAAAATATTAACTAGTATATGGATTAATTAGCTAGTTTTTATACTAAATATCCGATTTTGGATTAATTAAGCACTCTATAAATGGACTTTAAACTAAAAAATAAAAATCATATTTCATCCAAAATTAATGTAAATGCAAGTTTAAATGCTATTGTAATGATGGAAATGCAATGCTAATAGCTAATATATTAAGCTGATTAAAGCCAAAAAAAACCCAATTTGGGGTTAATTAAGCCTGTTGTTATGGGCCTGCAAAAATAAAAACATTTTTTATTTTTTCATTGTTCTTATAGAGAACTCAATCAACACATTAAACAACCAAAAACCACACAAGATAATAATAAATTCCATACACTAAACCCACATTAATAAAGAAAAACAACCCACACAACAAAAATCAAAATAAATACGGAACCAACCAACCTTTTCCTCTTCCTTCTCTTACCTTATCCACTTTGTTATACACAAAGAGTGGGCAAAAATGGAAGAAAATACAAGAGAAAGCACTAGAAGCAAGAATGTAACTAATATTTAAGCCCTTACCTCCCCGACAATGGCACCAATGTTAAGCTCATTTCACCACACTCTCAAGAAAACTCAAGCAATAGCATTATGCACACCTCAATGAAAGGCTCAACATGAGAGAAAGAGATGAAACAACTTGCTTGTTGTGGGGATGCAAGGGAAATCTATTTAGAGCTTCCCAAGGGAGGCTCTCCAATGCTGAGATATTGAGATAACCCTCTTAGGTGATAGCTTCCGCACTTATGCCACTAGCATGGTTGGTGCGATTATGGTTGATATGCCGCCAGTGGGATGATAGCCTGTGTGACAGCCACTTTGGAGTACTAGAGTTATGGCATAGTTATAGCGCTAGCTCATATAGTCATGTTCACACTACATTTTGTATGTTATTGTAGGAGAGTACTTTCTCTTTATGTATAGACTCTCATCTTTTAGTTATATGGATATAGAGAAGAGAAGAAGATAGAAGAAAATTCAGCCATCCATCTCTCTCTTATGTCTTGCACTCTCTTGTGTGTGTGTGTGTGTGTGTGTGTGTGTGTGTGTGTGTGTGTTTGCTTTGCAAGGAACTCAAGCTCTCTCTCTCCTCCACATTCTCTTTATCCAACCACTTAGAGAAGTAGCTAGTGCAAACTTACCTCCCACCTTGGAAATACCTTCTCATAGCTCCATAGCTATAGTGATACAACCCAATAACCTACAAACAACTCTCACTCACACACTCACACACTCTAGCAAGAGGATAAGAGCAAGAGAACACAAGAGCTCTAAGATTGCATAAGGGAATTGTATGTTCCAATTCCTTACATTGTTAATTATACAAAACTTATAAGTGACCAGGCACCCAACTTAGGCAGCCATTGCGTAAAAATGAGAACTATCTGTATCTGCACACCTACTAGTATACATATGTATGTGATTCTAGCATTACACTTAGCTCAGACATCCCTTGTTTACATCGTGATACACTCAATTGAGCGATAAAAATCCATAAGATAATACATGAAGTGCTAAAAAACCCACTCGGGCGGACAAAACATTACAAGTGACCCAATTAGAGTAATCTGATGTTCCCAATCACTTGTTACGCTTGGACAGCCTTTGAAAAAATAAGCGGCGGGCCAGCCCATTTAACCACCATCGGAGATGCGGTCAAACAAATGCCTTATGATAGGCAAAATAAAAAGATAACAAAATGAAAATCTATGGAGCTAGGGCCGCATCGAGGTCCTCATCTCATGAACGTGATGTTCCTTGTCATTATCTTTACCAAAAACACAAACACAGTCTCACACATTTCGATTATTATCATTCCTTGTAGCTTCACCCTCTACTCTCACATTTCCATTGCTTTTTGATTACACATGGACATGGTTTGTAGTAGCATGATCCTAAAACACAATAAAACTAACATAAGTGAAACTTAGTTTTGAAAAAACAAAGCGGTTATGGTTTTAGGAATGTACCTACTTGCCATGCTTGCTAAGAATGGCCTCTAGAAATAATAATATATCCTTCTTCGTGCACCCTTTCAAAGAGAGCTTTACAACCCCATTCTAATGCGAAATCATATTCATCTTACGTAGGGGGCGGTCCACTTCTTCGAGCTTCAGGCATACATATAAATGAACATCGATTTTATGTTATTATAAGATAACCTTAAGATATGAGGCAATATACTTACAAATACTTTTGGGATATCTACTCCTCCTTCACGTGTAACATTGCCCTATAAGTTGTTTGCCATCTACCTATGCATTAACATAAATACTTAAAACTCCTATGTATAGTCTATGTATAATCAACAATTCATCCTAGATCATGGCACCATAGCATTGCAAGTTGTTTCTATCCATGGTTATTAATCCTAGATCGTGGCACCCTTCATAAAAATAAGCAAGAAAAGGTATTAAGAAGCTTACCTCAAGAGTCAAGGAGGTGTTGGTGGGCTCAAGATAGAGTAGACCTATAATATTAAATAAGAGTTAGAAAAAACATTAATGTAATAGTAATATCCTCTAATAAATCTCCACTGCGAGTTGGAGCTCCCCTGTCGTTGCCCCCCTCTTCATCGTCGCACTCCTCTCACCTTCCCTTCCTCGTCGTCGCCTCTCCCTCTTCATCGTCACTCCTCTCACCTTCCCTTCCTCGTCGTCGCCTCTCCCTCTTCATAGTTGCACTCCTCTCACCTTCCCTTCCTACTCCCCTTTGTTTCTTGTCTCTTCGCTACCTCCTCATATCCCTTTTCCTACCTCTGGTAGGGAGACCTTAGCATCATCGATCCCTCTATCTAGAGTTGATCCCTACTAGGCAAGTTGATCATTCATGGACTTCTTCCAGGTGGTGAACTTGGAAGGACTTTCTCTTACCCCAGACCTCAGCCTACACCTCTCGGAGGCCTAATCAAGGAGTCTCGTTGAGATATCAAGCAGGGACATACTTTGTCTTGACATTAACTCTTTCATTCCTTCATAGTAGCTTAGCTTAATTATGGACCCCCTCCCTTACAATGGTGGTTGGGAGTGGTGTCGCACCATCATGACATACCTTTTGCAGTACACACATCACTCAAGATAGTTCAGCCCTCCTATCAGGCCTCGTGGCAGACTTGTTAGAGAAGAGACCCCTTCCAAGGATCAGAGTTGGATGCGCACAAGTATGGGAGTGTTGCACCATCATGACACACCTTTGGCATTACACACTCAAGATAGTTTGGCCCTCCTATCAGGCCTCATGGCAGACTTGTCAAAGCAGACACCCCTTCGAAGGATCTCAGTGGATGCGCACAAGTATGAGGCCTTCCTATGGATTTGGTGTTATGGTCCTTCTCTCATTGGCAGAGGTGGTGAACCCACCTAGCATTATAGACCATTTGTATGGTTGTTCGTTCCCTCCATCGACCCACTGTATGAGGTAAACTCCTCCCCCTAGAGTGGCAAACTAGGGGAGAAGCACAAACCCCTTCCAAGGATCTCAGTGGATGTGCACAAGTACGAGGCCTTCCTATGGATTTGGCATTATGGTCCTTTTCTCACTAGCACAGGAGGTGAACCCACCTAGCATTATAGACCACTGGTATTGTTGTTCGTTCCCTCCATCCACCCATTGTATGAGGTAAACTCCTCCCTCTAGAGTGGCCAACTAGGGGAGAAGAGCATCCCCCATCCCCTGGACCTTTGTTTCTCATCGCTCACTCAACGGAGATCTTCATACTTAGCCAGCATTGTTGTCTTTTTTTGGTAACTAAGATCTCTCTTTTTTTTTAAAGAAATGTTAATCTAAAGCTCCTAATATACATGCACATAGAGCATACATAACTACAATAATATGCATACACCCTGAGGGTGTACTATTTTAATAGAAAGGATTTAAGGTTTAGAGCTTACCTCAATAGGAAGGGTAGGGTGTTGGACCAAAACAAAGAAGACCTACAATCATAAGAGTAGAGGTAATGCATAGGCATAGAAGCATCTTATGCAATTCTCTATTATTGGAACTTTGCATGTTGTATGTATGCATATTAAAGCATACATAGAGCATGCATAAATCATGTATATATGCATACATGTATATTAGAGCACGCATAGAGCATGCATATCTTTAATATGCATAGAACATATGTATTCTCTATGCATGCATAGAGCATACATATGTATGCATGCATATTAGATCTATGTGTATACTCTAATATGCATTCATATAGGCCTCTTATACACAATATCTCTATGCATAGAGGCCTCATACATGGAGCCCTCTATGCGTAGATGTCTCTTTAAGCATAGATGCCTCTTTATGCATAGATCCCTTTATGCATACTAGTAACATGAAAAAAAACTCCCATAGCATCCGAGGGTGTACCATTAATAGCACCCAAGGGTGTACAATTAATATACAGGGTTTGGGGTCTAGAGTTTACCTGAATAGGAAGGGCAAAGTGTCAGACAAAAAAAAAAAGAATACCTACAAACACATGAACCATAAACCATAAACATAAAGCTTATTGCAAAAAAGTGTGTGAGAGAGAGGGTTTCCCACCTTATGTGGAGGAGAGAGTTTCTCACTTTATGTGGAGGAGAGAGTTTCTCACTTTATGTGAAAATATCCTATAAAAATAAAAATGCTCAAATATTAGGTGAGATAAAACATAAACTTACATATGCCTTACTTATTAGTAAAGAGAAGGAGAAGAAATACCCCGGTTTAAAGAGGAGAATAAAGAACAGGAGAAGCAAGGGCAATAGCAAGAGGCCACTCTTCACTAATCAAGTTAAGGACAAGAATAACCCAAATCAGATGCATAATCATTATACTAAAGAGTATATACCTTCACGTGTTGCATGCTTATGAAAGAGAAGAGAGAGGGAAATAGAGGAGGGAGTTGAGGAGTTTGCCATGGAGGGATATGAGAAAAGGTAGATGAGGGTTGAGGGAGATGAGGTGAGGGTTTGCCAAGGAGGCATATGAGAAGAGGGAGATTATAGATGAAGAGATGAGTTGAGGGTTAAGTCGATGGAAGGATATGGAGATGCCGAGAAATGAAATTTGAACTATATTAAGCACTAAGCGACAATATAAATGTGTGAGTATATGAGATTCTTGTTATTAGCAACACATACCCGACTCTTTTTTTCAAATAATGGTTGAAAGTATCACTATAGGGTGTCATTTAGCAACACACCCGTATGTTTTATCACTAATCCCCTATCTCGTATGCCTTCTAGTGAGAAGAGCTAACAACGCAAAAAAGACAAGAGATCTACAATATAAGAAAATGATGTAATCATAAGAGCAATGCTAGAGTATGCATGCTCTATGTTTTATGCATGCATACATCTTGTTCACGTAACTAACTTTAAACCCCAACACCCAAGGGTGCAAACAAGAAAAGCATAAATAGCAAAAACATAGAGCATAGAGTATAGAGCATGCATAACACTCACTCTCTTTATGCATGCATAAAGCTCGATCTCTTTATGCATGCATAGAGTACGCATGCTCTATGCATAAAGATTATGCATACATAGAGTATACAAGCTCTATACATGCATAGATCATGCATACTCTATGCATGCATGGAGTATACGAGTTTTATACATGCATACAGTATGCATGATGCCTACTCTACGCATGCATAGAGAGTCTGCATGCTCTAACTCCATGCATAAAAACTATGCATGCATAAAAACTATGCATGCTCTAAGCATGCTTAAAGAGTATGAATGAAGCCTTAAAGCATGCATCCATAGAGTAAGCATACTCTTTATGCATGCATAAAGTATGCAAGCTCTATGTCCTATGCTTTATGCATACATAAAGCATGTGCTCTCTCTCTCTCTCTCTCTCTCTCTCTCTCTCTCTCTCTCTAATCCTAAACTCCATCACCCAAGGGTGTACATAAGAAAAGAATAAATAGAAAAAGAGCTTATCTCGAGTTGTCTCAAGAAGAGCTAATGGCTTAAAAAAGTTGAGAGATCTAATATAAGAAAATGATGCAATCATGAGAGCAATGCTAGAGTGTGCATGCTCTATGCTTTATGCATGCATAGATCTTGTTCATATAAGAAAATGATGCAATCATGAGAGCAATGCTAGAGTATGCATGCATAGATCTTGTTCACATACCTAATATAAGAAAATGATGCAATCGTGAGAGAAATTCTAGAGTATGCATGCATAGATCTTGTTCACATACCTAATCTTAAACCCCAATACCCGAGGGTGCAAACAAGAAAAGCATAAATAGAAAAAACATAGAGCATGCGTAAAGCTCTCTCTCTTTATGCATCCATAGATTATGCATGCTCTAATGCATAAATAATATGCATACTCTATGCATGCATAGAGAGTATGGATGCTCTATGCTCTATGCATGCACAAAGAGTATGCATACTTTAACTCCATGCTATGCATGCATAAAGGGCTCTATGCATGCATGCTCGAAGCATTTATAGAGTATGCATAAAGACTTAGAGCATGTATCCATAGAGTAAGCATAATCTTTATGCATGCATAGAGTATGCAAGCATACTCTATAACCTATGCATGCATAGAGTATGATTTATGCATGCATAGAGCATGCTCTAAGATCTCTCTCTCTCTCATCCTAAACCCCAACACACCCAGGGTGAAAACAAGAAAAGCATAAATATTAAAAGAGCTTACCTCGAGTCATTGAGAAGAGCTAACGACTCAAAAAAGGCAAGAGACCTACAATGTAAGAAAATGATGCACATGAGAGCAATGCTAGAGTATGCATGCTCTATGCTTTATGTATGCATATATCTTACTCACATAACTAACCCAAAACCCTAGTACCCAAGGGTGAAAATAAGAAAAGCATAAATAGTAAAAACATAAAGCATAAAGCATAAAGCATAGGGCATGCATGCATAAAGCTCACTCTCTTTATGCAAGCATATGCATGCTCTATGTATGCATAGAGTATACAACATCTATGCATGCTTAGACAATGTATGCATACTCTATGCTCTATGCATACATAAAGAGTATGCATAAAACCTTAGAGCATGCATACTCTATACATGCATAGAGCATACTTTAAGCATGATCTCTCTCTCTCTCTCTCTCTCTCTCTCTATCTATCTATCTCTTATCCTAAATCCCAGCAGCCAAGGGTGCAAAAAAGAAAAGCATGGCTCAAAAAAGGCGAGAGACCTAAAATATAAGAAAATGATACAATCATAATGAGAGCAATGCTAGAGTATGCATACTCTATGCTTTATGCATGCATAGATCTTGTTCACATAACTAACCCTAATACCCTATAGCCAAGGGTGCAAACAAGAAAAGCATAAATAGCAAAAACATAGAGCATAGAGCATAAAGCATAGAACATGCATAGAGCATGCATAGAGAATGCATACTCTAAACATGCATGAAGAGTAAACATAAAGTCTTAGAGCATGTATCCATACTCTTTATACATGCTCTAAGAGTATGCATAAAGCCTTAGAGCATGAATCCATAGATCAAGCATACTCTTTATGCATGCATAGAGTATGAAAGCTCTATGCCCTATGCATGCATACTCTACATGCATAGAGTATGCTTTATGCATAAAGCATGCTCTCTCTCTCTCTCTCTCTCTCTCTCTCTCTCTCTCATCCTAAACCCTAACACCCAATGGTACAAATAAGAAAAGTATAAATAGCAAAAGATCTTATCTCAAGTTCATTTAAGAAGAGCCAATGGCTCAAAAAAGACAAGAGACCTACAATACAAGAAAATGAGGTAATCCGAAAATATTAAAGGAGCAGAGAAAGCTTGAGCTCTTGCAAGCACACACACACTCTCACAACAATGGATAAGACACACATAAAGATGGGAGGATGAAATATTCTTTTACTTGTTGCTCTCAAAAGAGTTCTACAAAGATAAGTGAAAACCAACATAAGTACTTGACTACTATGTACAATTGGTCCATAATGTGAACATGGTAAGTAAGTGAGTTGGCAAGATAAGTATGTCATAACTTGGTTGGACTAGGTAGGTGTAGTCTAGCTATTGAATCACGACAAAGATCCATCATGTTAGCTACCAAACACGCCAGTGGTGTAAAGGTGAAATGATCATCTAGGCATGTTGTAAGTGTCAACTCCTATTGAACTTGACATCTCAACACTTCTCCTCAAGCTTAACTCCATCTCCAAGACTCCATGCAATCTGTGAAGCTTCTTTTCTCCTAAGGCCTTTGTGAAAACGTCAGCTACTTGCTCCTCTGTGCTAACATACACGAGATCAACATCTCCTGCTGCCAAGACCTTCTCACTCTGATGAAGTGATAATGGACCTCTATGTATTTGGTCCGCACATGAAACACTGGGTTCCTAGCTAACTGTATGCTACTAAGGTTGTCACAAATAGATGACAACTTGCCTATCTACTTGTAACCCCAAATCTTTAAGTAGCTTATGTAACCAAGCTGCCTCACATGTTGCCATACATCACCCTCCTTGTACTCTTCCTCCTTACTTGACAAGGTAACTATCGAGTGGCTCTTGCTGCTCCATGTAATAGCAACACTCCCAAAGAAAAATATAAACCTGCTACTAGTAGATCTTCTATCCAAGATGCTACCAGCCCTGTTGGAAATAATCCAAACATAAAGACAATATTAAAGCCTAAGGTTCAAAGGTTATTGACCATGTAACTTCAGCATTATAAAAGGCACAAGAATCCACTCAAATGGGTGAGAAGTAGGCACCCTCCTCTGTAGAGAATCAAGGAGAAATATGAGGGCAATGCCCACCTACATTCTCTCCACCTCTCCTACAATAACTCCATCTCTCCACATTCCTCTCCACCTCTCCTAAAATCAAGCCACCTCTTGGCCTATAAAAAAGGGACTTTTGGGAATGAGAAATTAGTACTTGTGTTTTGATTCATACCCTCTTCATGCTTGTGTAATTAGTTTAATTATATCTTAATCATATTGTTAATCATCTTCTAGTGATGTGGCATACATATGCTTTGATCCACCATAGTTACATGATCCTTTCAATTTTCTTTCATGGTATCAGAGCTAGGCCATCCCTTGGTACCTTAATTACACTTATTTAATCATCCTTTCGCAATATCATCTATAGATTATTGAGGTTTTTTATCACTAACTTAATCTAGCTCCTCTTCCCACAGCACATACATTGCTTGGAGGCCTTAGAAGGAAAAGGAAAGAGAGGCTCAAACCAAGGGGGGCAATAGTATGGAGAGGTGGAGGAGACTCATGTGGAGAAGGTGAGGGTGGTGATGGCCCGCCAACATTAGAGGCTGCCCGTTAGCATGCTCTCCACTCTCTTTTAAGCTTGTGAACTATCCTCTTTCTCTCAACTTCTTAAGCTTCATGAGTGGGGGGTTTCCTATTCCTATCAGATGTATTACTCTTATGACTTTGTGAGCTTATTCTCTCTAAAATGCTATGAAAACTAGACACCAAACTATGATTAAATGAAATGAGATTAGAAGTGTATGCATTTGAAGGAAACAACAATCTCTTATATTGCATTATATTGGATATTCTAATTCATAAGATAAGATTTTCCTTATTCAATTAGATGATTATGGATTTATAGATATTTTTTAAAATTAAATATACATGATATCTTTGGTTAGATTTTTGAAATAAGGAGTAATTTCATGTAATATATATTTTTTAAAATTAATATTTAAAAATAAATAAAATTCTTTTTTAAAGGAAAAGATATAAAATATATTTCTTTCAACTATAAAATAATATTTTATTCAATTTACATAACCATGCCTTTAAATTATATATATTATTTAAATTAACAAATAGCTATTTTTAAAATAATTATATATATATATATATATTACATAAATTAACAAACAGCTAATTTTTAAAAGTAATTATTTAATATAATTATATTTTATTTAATATAATTATATTTTATTTAAAAATAAGTATCATAAGAGTATTTTACACACATATGCATGGATTATCTATAAATTTTATATATATATATATTACATGCATGTGAAACTATGAATGGATGCACCTATGCATGGGGTGATGATATGGATACTCGAGTTAATAACAGGGCATGGTGGATTCTTGACATAGCATATGCTCCACCTAGGCTTGGCACATTACCTAACCTAGGTTACCAAGCCTAGTTAAGCTAGAAACTACTCAAGTAGAGCTATTTTCACATAAAATGAATGAAAATAGATCTTTTGTTACTTAAATTAAACCATATTTTTTTCACAGATTCACCATGATTAGCACTACCTTCTCACATAAAATTGTTGCATAATCAAATAAAAATGAATTTCTATAATTAATTTACCAATTATGTTCAATAAAGTATATTTTTTTCATAGATTCACCATGATTAGCACTACCTTCTCACATAAAATTGTTGCATAATCAAATAAAAATGAATTTAATTTACCAATTATGTTCAATTGCTCTAAGACTTTAAAGTAAACTTCCAATAGAGATCTTGGAAAATGTAACTATTTTAAAAATGAAATTTACAATAGAGATCTTGGAAAAAGTAACAATTAAAAATGAAATTTGATCATATGGTCATATTATCCTTAAAATTACCTATCCTTGGGTCATTCAATCAAGTAAATAATAATAATTTTTTCTATAAAGATATGTTGTATAAAAAAAATTTACTCTTTTTGTATACCTTCAAAACATATAATAATTCATTTAAAATAAAAACTACATGCAAAAATCAAGTTAAGATCAGCATTACATACCTTTCTTACGTGCAAAGTGGAGATGGAATTGGAGTTAAAACAAGGAAGTTACATTTTATGATCATATTGTCTACCTATTCAAGTTTGGGACATGCCATATACACTATATTTGTGATGCAAAAAATTTAGCGTTTGAAATTTTTGATTTTCAATCGGACCATTGAGGACCCTTATTGGACAACCATCCTCACCCACAATGCTACCTTTATGGGTTGTGGTATCATACATTTCACTTATTTATACTCCATCAAAAGGATATACTAGGTTGTATTATGGGCCTAACATTTACATCAGATATAGATCCACTATACCTTTAATCATAGCTATCTATGTTGATGATATCCCAACCTTATCTATATTAACATTGCAAATCTTAATGAAGCCAAGGAAAAACTCTCTTCTACCTTCTCCATGAAAGATTCTTGGTCCCTTGGAGTTTTTTATAGGGTCTAAGTCTTTTGTACATGTCTATTGGCATAATACACCTCTCCCAACCTAAGTTCATCAGCAAAATTTTATCAAAATATGAGATGTAAGATTACAGGCCTATACCTACACCATTGCCTACGACATGCCAGTTGTCTTTGAAGTTATCTTTGACAACAAGCCCCAATGAGGCCACTTCCATGTAGCACATTCCATATGCACAGGTTCTTGGTAGTGTGTGGTATTTAGTGACATGTACCGATCCTGATATTTGTTATGTTGTAGGTTTCTTATCTTGATTATGAAGAATTCTAGAATGGAAAATTGGTGAGCTGTGAAAAGACTACTTCGATATCTTCAATATTCTAAGATTTTTATGCTTACTTATGCATGCATCTCATTGGTGAGCTGGGAAAAGACTATTAATTTATAATCTACTTCTGGGTCTATGTTTATGTGCAAGAGGTGCAATGTCATGGCAAAGTAAGAAACAATCGACCATGGCTCTCTCATCCACTAAGGTCGAGAACGTTGTTGCTACCAAAGTAGGAGTGTGGATCCAAAAACTAGTAGTAGAAGTGTAAAAGATGCCGGAAGTACCTATCACAATTTATTACCACAATCAATCGTGCATCGCACTTGCCAAGCAACCGTGACATCATGAGAAAACAAAGCATGTTGATTTCAAAATGCACTTCATTCGTGACTATAGAAGATGGCCAACTCAACTTTGTGTAAACACCAACTGAAGATATGTGGGTTAACTACTTAACAAAGCCCACTTCATTCGTGACTATAGAAGATGGCCAACTCAACTTTGTGTAAACACCAACTGAAGATATGTGGGTTAACTACTTAACAAAGCCCACTGCCTAATCAGAAACATTATTTATGTTGTACTAGCATAGGAATATAAAGTACTTAAGGGGAGGGCATGTTGAAATGTATTAATCATGGATTAAAGAGGTGAAACCAAGAGAAAATCCCAAGCTTTTAAAGCATAATTAAGACTTTGAAAATTTTCTTTTTTTCCTCTCCATCCACGTGGGTGACGAATCGCGAAGCACTGGTGGGTTTCTTCTTCTTCACAAATGCACGCTACCCCATGGGTCTCTTAGCTGTGTGAGGAAAACGTATTAAAAAAAATTCAAGCCTAGGCTTTAAGCTTTGAAGCTTTAAAGCTTGTTATAACTATAAGCTTTTTAAAAGTTTATAACCTTTTAAAGCTTTTGTCTCTTATAGGCTAAAAAGATTATATATTTCTTAAAGCTCCAAAACCCTTCAAAGACTACAAGAGAGAGAGAGAGAGAGAGAGAGAGAGAGAGAGAGAGAGAGAGAAGTTTTATAGAAGAAAAATTCCAGCTTGCATTAATTGCAGGGAAATCTTTAGAAAAAAAAAGTTTGCCCACTTTTTTTTTTAATGGAAGGCCTCTTACAACCAGAAATTTTGGGCTTTACCAAAGGGGATCAAAAACCAAAATTTTTTAGAGGTGCTCTTCGATACCAGTTTCCTCATCACATCAAGCTTTAAGCAGGATTTTTGGATACTCAATGGATTTGAAGTGGCTTTAAAAATCTTGCTAAAGTCGACCGAAACTCAAGACTCTTAACCATGCATGAGATTCATTTGGAATTAGAGTAAAGGACAGTGCTAAGAACATCCTTTTGACAAAATTTCAAACCCGAATTTAACACGGTTTAAGAGCTAAGTTTTTCATCTTTATTTATTTATCCACATCATGAATTTTATTTTCTTTATTTATTTATTTACAATGGACAATTTACCTGCACAACCCACTATGCAAGAGTAATTTTTTGCACTTCAAGAGCAAATTACAAGTGAGCGTAAACTTCGACGCAAGCTAGAGTGACATATGAAGCGTTCTAAGCTCAAGCGTGACTCTTCTGACTATGACAAGGAGGAAAGTGATCATGTTAGGTGCACCATCAAATATACTTTGCGTGCCAAGAGTTCTCGAAAAGATTCACATATTAGCCAAAATGAGTTCACTTTCCAGAACTATGATGGCAAGAAAGATGCACAAGTACTTATTTCATGGATCAATCAAATGGGTGACTATTTTTTAAGAAAAAAATTCTAGAAAAAGGACAAGAATAAATGTGCTTGTAACCATTTGATTGAAAGTGTTTCTTTGTGGTGGTGGTATGTGATCAAGCAAGGTAAACATCGACCTAGGACATGGAAGGAGTTCTAGAAACTTTTAAAGAAACATTTTCTTCCTTCTCGATACAAGGCTAAAGCTCATCGACGATAGGATACTTTACATCAAGTGTCCAAGCTTACATCAATAAATTTTGGGACATTCTATTACAAGTTCAAGTGATCAAAAAGGTCAAATAAAAAAAGCAAAGAAGAAAATTCATTGCCCATCTCAAGCCTAGTATTACGGCCAATGTCAATATGTTTCATCCTCATAGTCTTAATTCTGCTATGGATCTTGCTCTAAATTTTGAATGCAAAACTTCTATTTCTAGAGATTCTAGAATGTAGGAAAAGCCTTTTACAAAGTCTTCTAAACCATCTTTTCCTTTGAGCAATTTTGATAAATCCAGGATGCATAAGGGTAAAGATGTAGTTAAAGGAGATGTTCAAAAAGACAATAAAAATAAACTCTCAAATGGTCAGCTAAAGAATCATATCATCATGTGTTTCAAATGTCACAAGGAAGGTCACCTTGCACCAAACTATCTAGAGAAGAAAAAAAACTCTACACTTATGGCTCGTCTCAACGTGATTGAAGAGGATGATAATGATTCTTTCAAGCAAGAGAATAATTCTGACCCTGACTATTTGAATTCATAGAAAAATAAAAGGAAAACCAATTTTTATCTTTCATGATGATGGTAGTTCCCATGACTTTATTTCTGAAAAGGCATTGAAAGTACTTAACCTAGATGCATCGTACTCTAGTTATAAAGTGAAAGCTACATTTCAAGAAACTAAGTATAATTGCACTAAAGAGGTTAATAATCTAGAATAGGAAATGGATTTGTTGAAAGAAAATAACATTTCTAGTTGCTCCTTTTTGCAAGGTGTTGATGTCATCTGAGGAATGCCATGGAGACATGAACATAATCCTCATATTGATTATAACACCCATACAATATGGTTAATGAAAGGTGACAAAGAAATTTGTCTCCAATGTCAGACTAAGGGCAGCTTAGATCCTCTTTTAACTCATACCCAAGCTAAAAGTGCTATAAGGAAGAAGAAGAAGACATTTTTAATTCTTGTCAACCAGCTTAGTGCTCAGGCTGACTCTAACCCAAACGTGTCTTATGATCCTTTCATTTCTAAGTTCTCTAACTGCTTTATACATGACCTACCTCCTGGTTTACCTAAACCTCGTCTAGAAGATCATAAAGTTAAAATAATCCCTGGAATCTCTCTGCCATATGCAAAGCTCCTTATCGAATTAATATGCTTTAGCATAAAGAGATTCAAAGACAAGTAGAAGAATTGTTAGAGAAAGGATTGATTAGACCCAATAGTTTGCCATTTTGTGCTCAAGTTCTTCTCATTAAAAAGAAGAATGGGACATATCGAATGTGTATCGATTATCGTGCTTTAAACAAGATAGTATCAAGAACCAATATCTGATACTACAAGCGGATGACTTGCTAGACAATCTCAAGGGAACACAAGTTTTTTTGTAAAATTGACATTAAGCCTAGCTACTATTAGATTTGAATGGATGAAGGGGATATTTTCAAGATTGCTTTTAGAACCAAAACCAGTCACTATTAGTTTTTAGTTATGCCATTTAGTTTGCCTAAAGCTCCGGCTACTTTCAACAGAATGATGAATAGAATATTCTTGAAACATCAAAATTTTATTGTAATGTTTTTTGATGATATCTTAGTTTTCAGTAAGAATCATCGAGAGCACGAACATCATTTAGAAAAAGTGTTCTCACTTCTACAAGAGAATCAGCTCTATGTCAACCCGCGACAAGAGAAATTTATTTCAAGAGGAAATTGAATACTTAGGACATATTGTTTCTGTTGATGGTATTTGAGTAGACCCCAAGAAGATCAAAAGCATTGCTAATTGGTCCAAACCACGTGATATTCATTAACTCCGATCTTTTCTTAGATTGTGTAGTTACTATAGGAAGTTTGTTATAAAATTTTCATGTATTGCAAATCCTTTAATCAAAGTTCTTAAGAAAGCTAGACATTTTGATTGGACTAGAAGACAGGATCATTCCTTCTCTGAGCTTAAAAAAGCATTGACTCATGCACCAGATCTTACACTATAAGATTTTCAACGACCATTCTTTGTCATAGTTATTGGTGCAAGTGGACATGGTTTTGGTGCTGTTATCATGCAAGATGGACATCCCATTGCTTATGAAAATCGTACGCTTAAACCAGGAGAAAGAAATTATAGTACATATGACAAGGAAATTAGCTGATATTGTTCATGCTTTAAGACTTTGGAAACATTATTTAATGGGATCTGAATTTTTAATAGACTGACCAACAAAGCATTCACCATTTGTTTACCCAACCCTTGATTTTTGACCAACATATCAAATGGGCTTCATTTATCCAGAGTTTCTAACCTATGATTCAATATCAACCAGGGAAAGAAAACGTTGTGGTAGATGCTTTAAGTAGATATCCTAGTGCCCACAACATTTCCATCATTTAGAGTGAACCTTTGAGTCCTATGAAAGAGTCTTATAATAGTAACCCAAATTTCTATGAGGTTTGGACTAAGCTTAAAGACAATAATTGGAACCCTATCAGTGATTACTCATGCTGTGATGGTTACCTTTTCTTCCATAAGAGATTGTGTATTACACAATCTTTCAGATAATTCATATTAGAGGAAATGCATCAACCACCATACATGGGTCATCGTGGTGTTTCAGCTACTTTATAATTAGTCTCTAGAGAATTATTTTGGCCTTATCATAAACAAGATGTAGCAAAATTTATGGCTAAATGTTCTATTTGTCAAAAAATTAAAAGCTATAAAGGTAAGACCCAAGGACTTCTTACACCTCTACCAATCCCTAGTGATACTTGGGAATAAATATCAATGGACTTCATCACAAGTTTGCCCACTACATCCGGTCGTAAATAATGACATGATTTGGACTATAATGGGCCGTTTAAGTAAGCAAGCTTATTTCTTATCTTGTAAGAAAACATCGACTTCTTAGCAAGCTGCAACTATGTTGATCAAGCAAATCTTTTCCCACTACATCTAGTTGTAATGACATGATTTGGACTATAATGGGCCATTTAAGTAAGCAAGCTTATTTCTTACCTTGTAAGAAAACATTGACTTCTTAGTAAGCCACGACTATGTTGATCAAGCAAATCTTTGTACATCACATATTGCCACGACTATGTTGATCAAGCAAATCTTTGTTCACTCATCACATATTGCCAAAAGTTATTATTTCTGACAAAGACTCTAGATTTAGCACAGTAATAACTTTTAGATCACTCTGTTCTTGAACGTAGGCACTAAGATAGATTTTCCCACATCTTTCCATTTGGAAACGACTGGACAAGCTTAAGTTACTAATAACACTATCTTGGATCTACTAAGAGAATATGTTTCCCAACAACCTAATTCATGGGATAAGTATATTCTTCTTCTCCAGTTTGCTTACAATTACTAGTCAAGCACCTTTCTAAATTGTGTATGGAAAACCTTTGCTTATTCTAGCTACTAGACATTCCCATAAACCGAAGCTACTGATCAATTCACTATCGATTTTAGTAGCATTTTTAATGATGTAAAATATTATATTGCACATGCTCAAGAGCAATATGTTAAGAAAGCAAACCACCAATGTAAAGCTATCTCTTTTAAAATTAGAGATTATATACTTTTGAGAATTGAGAAATGTAGACTTAAGAGTGTTGAAAAATTCATAGATGTCAAGCTCATTCCAAGATTTTATGGATCTTTTAAGGTGATTCATAAAATTAATGATGTTGCTTACAGACTTGAATAACCTTCTCATGGTGGCAGATTCATAACTCATTTCATGTGAGTTTGTTAAAACCTGGGATCACTTCCCACTCATCTTGTGTATGAGGAACCACCTCTTATTGAGGGTGAGGAAGAAGCCAGATACTGTCATTGACCAATAGATTACATCGACTTGTATTGGAAATCAATATATCAAATATTTGGTGACTTTTTAAATCATCCTTTATGAAGATGCAAGATGGGCGCCTGAGAAATATTTTCATGCCTTCCCTGAGATCCTTCGTTCTTTTCATCAACAAACCCACAATTGAGGGCAATTGCAAACTCAACCAAGAGGGAATGTTATGAGAATATATTTTAAGCTCTCTTTAAAATATTATTATACCCTCTTAGATAATTTGGGGATGCTTGGATTATCTTTGCGTCATGTCAAATCGTGTTAATATCATGGGTGATACCATTATAAATATTAATACGTTTGGTGTACATTAACGTATGATTGGGGCCTCCAATGTTTATTATAGTTGGTTTGTATGGAAGGGATTCGTGGGTGATATCATTATAAATATTAATACGTTTGGTGTACATTGACGTATGATTGGGGCCTCCAATGTTTATTATAGTTGGTTTGTATGGAAGGGATTCGTGGGTGATATCATTATAAATATTAATACGCTTGGTGTACATTAACGTATGATTGGGGCCTCCAATGTTTATTACAGTTGGTTTGTATGGAAGGGATTGGTTACTTACGCCTGGCAAACATGTATGTGGTGATGGTTTGTATACTTATGGAAT
This sequence comes from Cibotium barometz, assembly GCF_041138505.1. Lineage (NCBI taxonomy): Eukaryota > Viridiplantae > Streptophyta > Polypodiopsida > Cyatheales > Cibotiaceae > Cibotium > Cibotium barometz. Next base: position 9,326,097 of record NC_141075.1, read on the forward strand.
ATTTGTTTACCAATTTATTATTGGTTATTTTATAGGCAAAGAGGATTCAAAAGATTAAGGAGGATGCGCATGATATTATTTATTGGCACACATTTTTGTAAACAAGCTTTGTATATACATGTGTTAGCTTGTCCACATTTTGATTTATTTTGAAAAGCTTATATTTATCAAGATTAGACTTGAAGTTTAATATTTTTATAAACCATGATATGCTTTAACCCTAGCCTTAATTTATGGAGACTCTATTTTGAGCACAAGAGATTGATGTGCAAGTAAAAGCATCTTTTTGTATTTTTGGAGGCTATGGCCTATTTTGGAATGGAAAAATTACATAAATGCTCATGTGTGGGGAGAGGCCACACACATGAGGGGAGAAGATTGCACCTAATGTTCAGTCATTTTCATGAGCTAAGTGTTTTACACGTTATTTATCCAATTATTGAATATGTTAAACTTGTGGTTTTTATAAGTTGATTGAGTTGAATAGTATATTTTCTTGCAAGTCTCCATTTTCTCTCTTTTCCTAGAAGTGGATCCGTGTTAAGAAATAACCCAAGGTAAGAAAACTATGATACCATTTAGAGAGTCTCTCTTAATTAATTTCATTAACATTAACCATCTTTTTGTAATTCCATATGTCTTTTAATTTGCTTCTGCAACGTTGCGCATTTTTCTAAAAATAACATGTTACATGTGTGGGCTCTGGAAATGTGAATCATGATGCATGCTGGAATGTCAATTTGTATTCCTCTTCTCGTTGGCCATAAGGTGCAGCAAAGAGAGAGCTCTCTTGTCTCTCTTATGCATTAGAGAAACAGAAACACGCCTCTCCTCCTCCCATACAAATGCAAGGGAGCCTCTCTCTCTCTCTCTCTCTCTCTCTCTCTCTCTCTCTCCATCATTACTTTCGATTGTAATTGTCTCTTTGTCGTTGAATGTAGGTTATAGCTATCTCTCATATACTGAAGTGCAGATAAATCTCTTACTCTCACAAAGATTTTTAAAGCAGGCCGATGTCACCAGCACAACGACAACCAACCAAAAGGAACAACAAACAAGGTGCAACGCCATCACCTCCCCACCAAAGCGAGTCACACCCTGCATCAAAGAAACCTGCACGAAACCCTAACGAGAGGGAACAACAAACAAGGAATAGCGATAAGGGCTGTCACATCTCACCTCCACTCACATGTCATTAGCATCACAACCACAATGACAACGAACCAAAAGGAACAGCAAACAAGGAGCAATGTCACCACCTCCCCACCAAAGTGAGCCTGTATCATAGAAACCTACACAAAACCCTAATGAGAAGGAACCTGTATGAAACCCTAATGAGAAGGAACCTGTATGAAACCTTAACGAGAAGGAACATCGATCAAGGAGCAACCTCACCAACGTCCAATCACCTTCACTCCGCCCTCAAATAGACCTCCCCACCAACATCACCGGGTGTCAAAAACACATGCGATCTTTCACATCACTAAATCTACCATCATCACCTTTTAAAAAATGATCATAATTAATTAATGCATGAAAAAATGATCTTGGGTAGCTTATTGACTATCTTGGGCACTAGTGCCTGTCGTTTATAATTTCACCCAAATGTCTATCTTGGGCATTAATAAATGCCTAACGGTTAGCCTAAGGGTGAATATGCACCTAAAGGTTTACACTTTCACCCTTTCCACGTGGAAAGTCTCCCCCTATCCCCCAAGCGACCTCTACAGCTTGCCAACATCCCTCCACACCATGTGTGTTGCGTTGCTCGTGTGTCGTTGTGCTCTGTGTGCGTGTTGTCGGTGTGCTTGTGGTTTCTTTGTGTATGCTTCTGATTTAAGGTTTGAAGTTTTAAGGTTACTGGACATCGAGGGTGAAACATCTAACCTTGGTATAAATATTGATTAATTACTTCCGAGTCGATATAATTAATTACTTCCGAGTCGATATAATTAATTAATGCAACAATTTCAAGTGAAATAACTATATAGTAAGGGCGGGCATTAATTAATACAACCTTACACGATTAAGGTTGTTGTTGCTCTCCCATCACACACGACTGCATGCGAAGCAGAAGGGCGAGCTCGCCCATGGGCTGGAGGCAAAGGAGGTGGTCTTCCTTCTCCAGCAGAATGAAAATCGTGGTTGGAGGTGAAGAAGAAGGGTGATACGGTGCTGGTCAGGGGCGGGTGAGGTGCAGGATAAGGCGAGGTGAAGGGTTTCAGCGATTTCTTTCTCGTGTATGGAGGTATCACTTCCTCATGCATGAAGCAGGTGTTTGCAACCAAAGACATATGCAGGGTACAATGAAGCTTGTGTTTGTATGTCAGAGCTTGTAGAGCACAACAACAAGGCCGATGAGCTTTGCTTGGATATGGATTGGAGGCAAGAGACGAGGGGGCGTGTTATAGACGCCGAAGGTCGTGGAACACGTGTCACAATATACTATAAGCGGAAGATTTGTAAAATCTATGAAGATGCAAAATAACTGAAGAAAACCTTAGAAATAGCCTTGAAGACCTTCTGAAAAAAAGAATCGATTAATTAGTCATTTGACACGCTAAGGCAAATAAATTATTGGTAAGCCAAGTTCAATGAATACCTCTGTGGAGAGTGCATGAACAATGAATACCTAAGGTGGGCAAAGGTACTCGGGAGTATGTGTCAACAGTCATCTGGAAGAGGATGTCCCCTTCCCGAGGGACAGCACATTGCTTTATCTCTTCTCATTGTGGTGTGTTCTTTTATGGTCCATGTAACGGGATTCATCGCTTCATGTTTAAAAAAACACACACATACATGCATCGACCTTCTTTATGCTCTCTCTCTCTCTCTCACACACACACACACATAGACATCCCTTGCCCTTCACCGACCTTCCCTGTTCTCCCACTCGTGAGCTCTTACCTGCTCTCTCTCAATCGCATCCCTTTGGCACACTTTTCACCCCTCTCTGAGCTCTGTGTGTTTCTCGCCCCGCTCCCTTTTTTTTTTCTTCTTTGTGTATGAGCCCGCCCTTCCTCTCCTCTCAAAACCTTGCGGGCCTGATCACATGGCCTTTTCTCGCTGAAGCACAATCTATTGCAAGTGATTCACGGTGCCCTTTCCCGCTGTCTGTAGTGCTTCTGTAGCCCTTGGTCCGGTGGCTCATTTCAATTGATTCAGGGGCGTATACAACGGTGGAAGAGCTGATCAAGAGCATTTGCAGCTATTTAGGGTTTCACTAGCCAAGGTGTGATGATTCAGTCTTGCAAGCAGGTGTATTAGGGTTTCTTTGGCCAGGGCCTGATGAAAGCAGAGCTGATTATGGCTTCAGCAGGGGGTCAGAGGCCTGTGCAGTTGTGACAGCGCCGTTTGGGGTTTACTTTGAGGGGCGAGGCTGGGAACTTTGCACTGGTAGCAGAGTTAATCAGGCCTGGTGGGGTTTTACAATACAATTGAAGCAGAAACATCTACAGTTGTGCTAGGGCGACAATGTTTTCTGGCTTGCTTCGCCTGATTTGAGCAGGGGCAGCGCTTGATAAACGTGGAAACACTGATTTAGTCAGCGGCATGCAGGTACTTGGGCATTGCGGAACCACCTCTTTACTCAGTGACATACTGGCAAGAATGTACTCCGTCCTTTGTGGCAGAGCTGATTAGGATTTCTTGGCTTATCTTCATTGCGGCCATTGTTCAGGTAACAGTCGGAACTTGTTTCAGGCTTAATTATCAACTTAATTATGGGATTAATAATCAATCTTTTAGAATTTCCATAAATTAATTATTCGAATATGAAAGCCGCAGGAACCATTTGTTAATCTTAGTGCCATGTAGTATGTACATGGCTATGGCATCAATTAAGAAAGAAACTTTCCCTGGTCAGTCAGGGTTACACAAGAGTCCATCTGGGTATCATTCCTGCTTGCGTGTCAAACATTTATTGGCTGAAAGTTCACAAGGTCCACTGACACCTAAAGCATGGACTCCCACCCATCATGCCTCGTCACGGACACTGAAGCGCAAAAAAGTGTCCCACCATGGACAAGCCATCAAAAGGTGGACATGCTAGAAAATGGGACATAGCAAAAGGACCTCAGCCAATTAAAAGAGAATGTCTTGACCACATGGCTCACTTCAGGTTGTTGAAACAGAAGGAAATTTATGAAAAGGTGTCCATCGATGAAAAAGAAGAAGAAATCTACCCCTCTTCTACTCTACACACCAAAGTCCTCAAAGGACTACATCTTGCAGAAGTGCACGACACACAAGAGAAAAACAAAATAACTTTCTATATTATTAACAAAAAATGTGTAGAACCTCGTTATAGGAGTTACAAGTTGCTAGAAATAAACTAGCATCTATTCTTATGAAAAGGTCCTTCAAATAAATGCATAAGATTGGGCTATGGTTTTAACCATATTTATTCAAAATCCATCTTCACCTTGTGACACTTCCGCCTAGCGTCCTCCCCTCCCGGAAATGCCCATGGACAGCTGTGAATCGCTGTCCCCAATATGAGGGGTATATTACATTGGAAGAATTTTTGATCACCCTAGTCACTCCGTTCATTTATATTGCTGAACAATGATGGCTTTTGCAAAGTGAGCAGCTTGATTTTTTTGCTTACAACATTAAGGCTTTATTATGTGCATCTGAATGTAATGTCCTTGGTCCAGTTTTTCAGGTACTTCCGTCTCAGCTCTACATTGTCATAATTTTTTGAGCGAGCAGTCCGTGGACAGTTCACGGGATGGAGTCGTGCAATTGTGTTGAGCCACATTGGCCTCCTGATGATCTTTTCATGAGATATCAATACATTTCAGATTTCTTCATTGCATTAGCTTACTTCTCAATACCTTTGGAACTTATCTACTTTGTGAAGAAGTCAGCTGTCTTTCCATACAGATGGGTGCTGGTACAGTTTGGGGCCTTTATCGTACTCTGTGGAGCGACACATCTAATCAGTTTGTGGACCTTCACCACACATTCCCGCACAGTTGCGCTGGTGATGACTGTCTCAAAAGCATTGACGGCTGTGGTGTCTTGTGCGACTGCCCTTATGCTTGTCCACATTATCCCGGATCTTCTCAGTGTCAAAACAAGGGAGCTATTTTTGAAGAATAAAGCAGCAGAGCTTGACCGTGAGATGGGACTGATTAGGACCCAGGAGGAAACTGGCAGGCATGTGCGGATGCTGACTCAGGAGATCAGAAGCACATTAGACAGGCACATGATATTGAACACTACCCTTGTTGAGTTAGGAAAGACATTGGCATTAGAGGAGTGTGCACTTTGGATGCCGACACGCAATGGGCTAGAATTGCAACTTTCTCATACACTCCGGCTGCACAAACCTGTATCGATGACGGTTCCTATTCACCATCCAACTATCAAACAAGTGTTCAGTAGCCACAGAGCGATGGTTATTTCTCCTAATAGTCCTGTGGCAATGACACGGCCTAAAACAGGCAAATATATGGCTGGTGATGTCGTAGCCATGCGTGTACCATTGCTGCATCTTAATAATTTTCATATTGCAGATTGGCCAGATCCCTCAAAGAGGCCGTATGCGCTCATGGTCCTCATGCTTCCATCAGATAGTGCTCGCAGGTGGCATGTGCATGAGCTTGAACTAGTCGAGGTGGTGGCAGAGCAGGTTTGGTTTTTTCAGACCAGACATAGCAATGTATACTGTTTTGTAATTTAGATTGTTGGGGTCATGCAGGCTCCAGAGCGATTGGGAGATCCTCTTGATGAAACAAAGCTTACAGCATTAATTCAGTTTTATGCACTTCCTTTCAACGGCGTTTGATTCGATGGTGCTTTCTTTCAGGTAGCAGTCGCCCTGTCACATGCTGCCATTCTAGAGGAGTCAATGAGGGCACGGGACTTATTAATGGAACAAAATGTTGCTCTGGACATGGCCAGGAGGGAAGCAGAGACAGCAATTCGTGCACGAAATGATTTTCTTGCTGTGATGAATCACGAAATGCGGACTCCGATGAATGCAATCATTGCATTCACGTCCCTTCTGAAAGAAACTGACCTGACACCTGAACAAAGGTCAATGGTGGAGACTGTGCTTAAGAGTAGCAACCTTCTTGCTACTCTGATAAATGATGTACTAGATATGTCACGTCTAGAGGATGGGAGTCTTGAATTGGACTTGCATACTTTCAACTTGCCGGCTGTGTTCCGAGAGGTATTGCCATGCCTTTTGTTTCATGTCAGTTAAATGTGTGCAAAATGCTTCAATAAAGATAGCCTCTTTTTGCCGAAATTAATCAACAGTTGTGCTTCAGGTTCTGAACTTGGTGAAACCGATTGCTTCAGTGAAGAAGCTTTCAGTTACATTGCAGTTAGCCCCAGACCTTCCTGAATATGCAGTGGGTGATGATAAGCGGCTGATGCAAACTACTTTGAATGTGGTTGGTAATGCCGTGAAGTTTACAAAAGAGGGCAGTGTAGTTGTGACTATCTTCTTGGATAGGCAAGAATATCTAAGGGATCCTCGCTTTCCTGACTTCCGTCCAGTTCACGATAATGGTTATTTTTTCCTCAGAGTACAGGTAAATATTTTCAAGCGCAATTTCATACCTGATGTTTTTGCATCTTTTTGACCTCATGACTTTGGATTAGAAACGTTTTCAAGGGAGGTGTCATTTGCTGTTTGGATTGTTTGCAGGTCCGAGACACGGGAATTGGTGTCAATCCTGCTGATATACCAAAGTTATTCAACAAGTTTGTCCAAGCTGATTCGGCAACTACTAGGAGCTGTGGAGGGACAGGCCTTGGTTTAGCCATTTGTAAGAGGTAGGGTTTTATCAGTTTTGGGTACATTTTGTCAAGAGCCTTTTTGCTCCTTTAGAGGGATAGATTGGTGTAGTATCTGACTACTTGATTTTACGGGGTGGTTCCAGGTTCGTGACCCTGATGGAAGGGCACATTTGGATAGAAAGTGATGGGCTGGGAAAGGGCTGTACTGTGACTTTCATTGTAAAGTTGCAATTTCCGGAGTTTTCAAGTGAGATGCAACAGCTCGCTCTCACTGCTCCTTTGAGTAACATGTGGGCGGATTTGTCGGGGGTTCGGATTCTAGTAATTGATGATAATCCGTAAGTTGACTCATCTTTTATCACGTGTTGCTTTCTTTAATCCGTTTCATGGTGTAATGTTATTTTTTTATTGTTATGTAACAAGAGAAGAATCTCTCCAAGGGGCCTGCACAGAGAGAGAGAGAGAGAGAGAGAGAGAGAGAGAGAGAGGTTCTATTGATGTCTACAAAAGACCAAAGGCTCTATGAAACCAAAAGTGTTACGATGTGTCCAAGAAGTGACAGAATCATGGAAAAAAAACCTAACTAGAGCTAAAAGGAAAAAGACAGCTCTGTAAGTGGTAGTGGTACAATGCTACAATGATACATGAGGGGATCAAAGTGGTCCTCGACATCTATGACTGTATAGAGGCTCTCCACATTGACGGTCTGTGGAGGCCCGAGGGGCACTTTTGTATCTCTAGAGGATGTTTTGGATCTGAAGTTCTTGGGTGGAGCATCTCCTCGGACCAATGGGTCTTGGGAGTGTAGCTAGCTGCACCTGGGCTCTGTCTAGGGAGATGCCCGGGAGGTGGGGTGGCATGCACATGGCACATGTACTGTCAATGTGCACTGCCGGTCTGTTGAGCATAGGTAACAAGAAATGTGCTTCATTCTGAGGCCAACCTGTTTGAAACGACTAGTTTAAGATGTTTCAAAGAACGAGTTTTTTTACAAGGTTAAAAAAAAAGCATCTTGTGACCCACACTGACTAGAGGACAAAAAAAACGTACCTGCATAGTTTAAATAGATCAGGGATCAGGATGCACAGCATGTTGCCTGTTATAATTCATTAGTCAAAGTCTTAGGATGACTGTTGACATCTGGCATTTGTTAGACATTTAGCACTGTATGAAACGTTTTTGAAACTTGGCAGATTTGTATGATAGTAGATGCAATGAATGTTTTTTACATTTAACCATACTTGCCAAGTCCCACGTGTGCCTTTTCTCTAGTGCTGCCCTCTCCCTCCTCCTGTTGACCTGAACAGACTCGCTGCCCCTGCTGTGCATATGCACATACATGTTTATGGCTGCCATGTGGCAGTCCGTACAGTGTACCATCTGTACCTTGCGCCTGCTGGCTGGCTGCGCACTGTTCTACTCTGCGGCTTCTGGATTCTGGCTGCCTGTATCATGAGTGTGCTTCTTTCTTGCTTACATGAGAATGACCAAGCCATAATATGCTAGTCTCCCTACAACTATAGCCAAGCACAAACATGCTTTCCTGCATATAGCTCATAGGCAGCTCATGCCTTCTTGCTTCTCTCTTGGTATAGAACAAACCAAGAGACTGGTCACTGGGTGCCTTGTAAGTACTTGAACACACACTTAATAGTTTGCTGATGCTTTGTCCTTGGGATGTGCATAAATTTGCTCAACTTGGACATTCCAAACTGTATGTCCGGTCTTGTGTTACACAAGTATATGAGGCAGCGAACAGCCTGGCTGTAAAGAGTGGCAAGCATCACAAGGCTCTCTTGCATCATACATACTCAGCCTAAGCCGCCTAAGGTGGGGTTGTACTGGAGGAGAAATAGGGTTACAATCCTGAAATTTGAACCTTTGTATTAGCCCCTTTATGTACTTGGACTGCAGTGAAACAATGTCCTCTTGTAATTGTACAAACTGTATGCTTAAATAATAGTGTAACAGCCCGAGATTTGTCATCTCAAATGAGGATTCAAGATCAGCGTTGAATGCTGCAATTTCATCCTCATTGATCCTTGCTAGCAACATATCATCCACATATAGGATGATGATAATCAAATCTTGTTTGTTCACTTTGATGTAGAGGGTACTCTCCGTTGGACTATTGTGGAAGCCCTAGCTGGTCAAATAAGCATGTATCTTTTCATACCAAGCTCGAGGAGCTTGTTTGAGGCCATACAATGCCTTGTGTAATCTTCATACTTTACCTTCTTGACCATGTGCCACAAAACCTGTGGATTCACTCGCATACACTTCCTCGTGCAAGTCCTCACTAAGGAAAAGGCTATTTTGGTATCCAATTGAAGTACATTCCAACCATGATGGGCAGCCAATGCAATAACACTTTTGATGGTGGTCATCTTGGAAGTAGGTGCAAAAATCGCATCATAAACAGTGCCCTTTTGCTGAGCATATTGCTTATGTGACCGCTGACGATGTTGCCCACTTTTTCATGATTCCTAGGACCATAGTGTCAGATCGAGATGCCAAGTTTACAAGTCATTTTTGGAGGGCATTGTTTGATAATTTTGGGTACTAAACGGAACTTTTCCAGTGCGTTTCACCCACAGACAGATGGCTAGAAAAAAATCTACAACCCGTTGGCTTTCGACGTGCTGAAGTGTTATGTCCATGATCAACAAGGTAAGCTGGAATCATATTTGCCTTTAGTTCAAGCAGTTTTGAATGATTCATTTTCTTCACCTAATGGCAGGACTACTTATGAAGTAGCGTTTGGAAGACAATTCTAGTCGCTATTGACCAAAACCTTGTCTTCAGTACCTGAAGACCATTCTAGTCGCTATTGACCAAAACCTTGTCTTCCGCCAATCTGTTCACTTCAGTACCTGAAGTGAACAGATTGGCGGAGTCCTACGAGATCAGTTAAAGAGAGGTTGGCTATGAGTCTCCCTCTAGAATGATGTCAGGTGTCCTGAGTGCTTAGTTTGCAACCAGATGCCAGACATCTGTCTAGAAGCATGTAGTTGCATGTAGAAGGGGGGCAGCCCTTAGGGCTACCCCAGAAAGGGGTGTTGTATCCCTTGAATGGGCAAGGGGTAGGCCTTAGGCCCAAAGGGCCCAAGAGGCTTGTGGCCAACGGCCACTAGCCAAGGAATGGCTGTAGCCTAGTCGGCCAGCCCAAGAAAGGGCTTTGGCAGCCTGTCGGCCAGCTTTGGAGGCTTGGCCAGCTAGCCGACTTGCCTTGGAGGTCAGCCTAGCTGGGCGGCCAGGGCATATGTCATGACCCGGTGAATTTGTGCAGCGTAAGTGTGAGCATGGTGGTCGGTGAGCAAGATATATGTTTAAGGTTCATACTTGGGGCAAATGTTTTATTTAAATAACCCCATGTGTGGAGGGGACAAGGTATTTAAATAACCCCATGTGTGGAGGGGACAAAAGGGAACAAAGGTTTAAAACCTTAAAAAAAATAAAAGAACACCCCCTTTTTGGAGGGATCGTGGTCCCTAGGCTATTTTGGGGCCTATGCTTCTTTTGGAGAGGGAGTCGGGCCAGCACTCTCTCTCTCTCTCTCTCTCTCTCTCTCTCTCTCTCTCGCTTTTGGGGAGAGGTTGGCGGGCTTTGCTGCAGCACACACAGGCGTACTTCTTGGTGCAACAAGCAGGTGGGCTGGACAGAGAAATGGGGCTGCAGGAAGCGCAGACTGAATCTCTCTCTCTCTCTCTCTCTCTCTCGCTCTCTCTCTCTCTCTATTTGCAAGGAGTCGGCGGGCTGCAGCCAAGGACTGCAGCATACGTGGGCGCACAGAGGGGTTGGCTTTTTCGTGGAAAAAAGAGGGGGCACAGGGCTGCAGCATACGTCGGCTGCACGTGGGAGCTATCTTTCTCTCTCGTTGGCTGAAGTCGGATGGATTGCAGAGAAGCGTGGATTGGACAGAATTCCCTTTGCTTTTTGGTTACTGGTTGGCTGCAAGCGCAAGGACTGAATTGCTTTTTCTCTCTCTTTCTTTCTCTAGGGGAAAGCAACACAAGAACTGTAAGTTTCTCTCTCTCTTTATGAGCAGGTGGGACTGCAAGAAGTGCCTAACCAAGTCTATCTTTTCATTGGCTCGTCACTGTTTCGGAGTTGTTTCTCTGGCCCTTTGTGAGAGGAAGGGTTTGGCAGTTTGGAGGGTGAAAATAGGGCAAGTTTTTGGATTGATTTGGAAGAGTTTATGGACTGTTTTATGGCTGAGCTTGAGGCTATGTGCATGGGCCAATTAGATGCATATTCAAGGTCTCACGGATGCACTGTCTTGGCTGATTAGAGGAGATAACAGTGTGGTGTTTTTGGGGCACAAGGCTATGTGTAACCTCTATGCTAAGAGGTCCACGGGATTGGCAGATTGGACATGCAAACATACAAGCCATGAATGGCCATGATGTACTCATTTAAACTCTTCCATTTAATTTGAATAAAAAAATACCGAAAGGGGCGCCAAGCTTTGGGGCCAACAGGGGTCGTTCTTCTTTTCGTGTTGGAGCACTCTAGCTCTCATATATTTGTTGTATTTGCTGGATTACAACTGGTTTGGGTGACTGCTAGTCTACCGCACTTTGGTTTCTACCAGAGGCTGGTTTCAGCATATGGGCTACCCAGCAGGCCTAGGCAACAGCATGTGCAGGGCGGCCAACAAGCACCTTTGCTTTTGGCAAGAAGTTGACTGTCAGTTGAACTGCTGTTCATACAAACAGTGCTGGACATAGAAGCGTGGACTGTAGGAGGGAGTACAGGCTGGACAGCAGGTTCATCCACAGGTGTTCTCTCTCTCGGCTGCAAGACGAGGGCAGGACTGAACAAGGCTTTTCCTCACGCCTCCTCTCTCTTGTGAAAGGCGACACAAGGACTGTAAGTTTCTCTCTCTCGTTGTGAGTAGGTGGGACTGCAGGAGGTGTCATATTAAGTCTCTCTTTTCTGTTACGACCCTGTGTTTTTCTCTGGACAACATGCAGGTGGGCACGGGGACAGAATGGACAGTGTGAATGGCATCAGTTTGGAATTGAGAAGGAAACCCATGTGTGGACACCCCAAGTGTGAAGGGGACAAAAAGAATTAAAGTATAAAGGTTTTATAACCTTTGGGACAAAAGCATTTAAGTTTATAAGGTTTCATAACCTTTGATGATTTAAAATAATAATATCTTTGGGAGGTTGCGCTTTTTGGCTATTGCTTTTAGTTTTTGCTTTTTGAGAAAAGCGGGCTGAGGCGCCTCCTTATTAAGGGGAAGGGTGGTGGAGTTGACGGTGTGTGTGTGTGGCGCTTCTCCTTGGAAGGTTGGGAGTGTTTCTCTCTCTCTCTCTCTCTCTCTCTCTCGCTTTTGGAAGGAGGCTGGTTGGCGGTCTGCCCTGTAGTACACACAGGCGCAACAAGCAGACACATGGGTTGGTCTACAACGAAAGGTTGCGCAGCTCTACAGGGGCAAGCCGGTGGCTGCAAGAGACCGACTGGTTTGCAGGAGGCGGACTGGCAGGGCAGAAGCGCACATGTGGGCTGAGCAGGTTTCCTCACACGCTCTCTCTTTATCTCTCTCTTTGGAGGAGGCGCAGGGTTGCAGGCTGCTGCAAAGGGTGGCGCACAGAGCTGTAGGCAGGGTTTTGCTCTCTCTCCTCCTCGCTTGGCACACAGGCAGGTTGGCCTATAGGCGCACAGAGGACTGCAGCGCGAGCCTTTATGGAGACGAAAACCTGTTCGTCTGGAGTGCTTCAGTGTTTGGTTCAGAAGACACTCCATGGGAAGGCCGCGATGGAGGTTGTGACGAAGGAGATTGTGGCTGAGAGCAAGAAAGCTGCATCAAGAAAGCTCTGGTGACATGAAGCTTGGAAAGAAGAGTTTTTGGAATTGTTTCAGAGGCTCATTGGGATTGTTTTAGAGGCATGAGCCGCTATGGCAAGAGTGGGAGCATGAGGCTATGATTCCCAAACATGAACGCGTGCACTCCTGGAAGGAAAAAGCTGCAGATCAATTTGTATCTTGGGCTGCTATCTCTTTGTCTTGGGTCACGATGTTTTGGGTGGGTTAGAAGTGCTCTCTAGTGCTAGCCCTGTGTGAGCAAGGGTACTATGAAAAGTGCCTTGGCTAACAAGTGGTAGGACTTGGATCATGGGACACATCCAAGGTAGACTTGCAAGAGAGCAAGAGCGCCATGAGAGGTTCCGGCTAGCGAGTCTTGAGCCTTGAGTGTGTACGAGGCCCTCGAGCACTTAACTTGAAGGCTTTTGAAGACAAAGATCAAGGGTTAAGGCTTTGAGAAGGGCTCTTGATGAAGAAGACATGGGGTAAGGCTTGCTAAGCACTCATTTGGAAGACTTGGGTGAAACTACAAGGGATTCTGTTGCTGGAGGATTCTACAAGTTGTACTTTGTTCTCAAATTTGATTAAATTAAAGAAATACCGCAAGGGGCGCCACTGCGATTTGGGGCCAACCAGTGTCCGTGTACTTTTTGCAAGAGCACTCTAGCTCCCCCTGTTTGTTTTCCTTTTCCAGGTCCTCAAAGGTGTTGAAGTGTTTTGTGTGCGAGTGTTTGTTTCACCGCCCATCAAGATTCTGAAGGCCGGTTTCACTTTTCATTGGCTCGTGACTATTTCGGAGTTGTTCTCTCTGGCCCTTCGTGAGAGGAAGGGTTTGGTAGTTCAGAGGGTGGAAACAGAGAAGCTTTCTCCCATGATCAGGGCTGCCACAACCATCCATAGCCTCTCACCCTATGAACAGCATCACACCTTGACACATCCGGTGCTTCTGCATCACAACAAAGACTCCAAACTCGCATCACAGCACAACATACCATATAGTAGACACACCTGTACACCCTCTCTTTCACGACCCTGTGTTTTTCTCTGGACAGTATGCAGGTGTGCACAGGGACATGGTGGACAGCGTGAATGGCATCAGTTTGGGGCAATAACTTCATGGACAGATTGGTACAACTCTTGGGGTTGAAAAGGACTCAAGGTTTTAAAAAGGTCCTTTTTTCATTACCCCAATGTGGGGGGAGGGGACAAAAGGTTTTAAAAACATTAGAATACATTTTTTTTAAAGGGATCGTGGCCCATAAGCTATTATTGGGGGCCACGCCTGTGCTTTTTCGAAAGAGGGGCTGGCGGGCTGCAGAGGGCGCTTCCCTATTGCTGAAAAAAACGGAGGGTTGAACAGGAGGAGGCAGGCTGGAGCTGCGGCACATGCTCTCTCTCTCTCTCTCTCTCTATCTCTCGCTTGACACACGGAGGGCTGGACTGCAGGCGCACAGGGCTGCAGCAGAGGAGTGTGTGTATGCTTTCTCTCTCTGGAAAAAAGGCTGCGCTGAAGTACATACAGGCCCGACTGAATTTTTCTCTCTCTAGCGACTGTCAGCCTGGATTGCACGTGGCTGGACTGCACGTGGGCTGAACAGAGGAGTAGGGTTGAATAGCAGGCTGTCGGGCAGTTTTGCAGGGGCGCATAGGGACTGAACAGCAGGTTCTTTACCTATTTGCAACAGGCCGGCTGCAACTGCATGTGTGTGCTTTTTCTCAAGGGAAGGCTGAAGTGGCAGCATGCTCTATCTTTGAGACTGTTTATGGGCTGTTTTGCTTGGCTGCAAGTACACTATGTACATGGGTTATTGGCTGCAAGTACAAGGTCACCTGGTTATGTTTCTTGGCATGGGAGCGAAGCAAGCTCTCATAGGTGCATACCCATGGAGCAGATTGCTTTCTTCCTGTTGGGAAGGAACAGAGGGATCATCAGTTTTGGGCTTACCTGTGTAACATAGTTGTGGGGCAGAAATACAGCCAGACATATTCAGTAAGAGTTCTCTCTTTTGTTTGTGTATTGTGTTGGCACTACATTTGAATGTGCTGAGAATGTTTTCATGTGGAAACATGACATGGGTTTCATGCTGGGCCAAACCAGATGTTTCATGGGGAAACAGGTCACCCGATGTTTGCTGAAACAGGTCTTCGTTTCATGTGGAAACATGTATTTGGGTTTCTCCAGGAGATAGGTCACATGCAGGCAGCGGTCACAGGAGTGGACACATGTTTGGTATAGCCTTGCTACTGATTGGACAAGGGACAGGGAATCCATGACTGAGATGGATAATACCCTTGGAAGGTAGAGAGGGAGACTGGGAGTGTACAGGTGTGTCTACTGTATGGTATGCTGTGCTGTGATGTGAGTTCTCTTTTGAGAGACAATTTGGGAGTCTTTGTTGTGATCCAAAAGCACTTGAAGTGTCAGGGTGTGATGTTGTTCATAGGGTGAGAGGCTATGGATGGTTGTGGCAGCCCTGATCATGGGAGAAAGCTTCTGTATGCAGACTCAATGTGTGGGAGTCTTTTGATGTGAACAATGGCTGGACTTGTTTGTGGATGCCGAGTGGACAAGAAGCCATGATGCACGGTCTTTGCAGGCTTCAGGAGTTCTACTATGACGGTTGAGTTTCCAGCTTTATTGTAATCAAAGCTCTCTTATAATCAATCAAAGAAATACCGAAAGGGGCGCCACTGCGTTTTGGGGCCAATCGGTGTCTGTGTACTATTTGCAGGAGCACTCTAGCTTCCCTTGTTTGTTTTCCTTTTCTTGGTCCTCAAAAGTGTTGAAGTGTTTTGTGTGCGAGTGTTTGTTTCGCACCTCCCTTTTGTTTTGTTTGAAGACTGAGGCCGGTTTACAAGGTTGCGTTGTCGGGACATTGTCGACTTTCTCAAGTAGGCGAGCCCATGGTTGCTTTGGTTGGGACAATCACCAACTGTCTCAAGGGGGTGAGCTCGTGGTTGTCTCATGAGAGTCACATCAAAAGCTTCAACATGTGGAAAGTGAAAAGGAAGTGCAGGAGGCAGTGCAGGATTGTGTGTCTTTGTCTATATCAGGTGGAGCGAAAGCTGAGGATGAAGCTCAAGAGAAAAGACACCAAGGACAAGAAGTAGTCGGCCAGGAACAAGAAGCAGTTGAAGTGTTATGGTGCAAAAGATGGGTTGAAGGCTATGACTTTCGATAGTTTGTCATCGGTGGTATCTTCATGGAGGCTTCATGGGTTCGGAAGGCAGCTTCTTTCTATGTTTAGCAGTGGCGATCTACTATGCTTCATTAGGGACTTGTGCTTACCACTTGGGAGGAGTGCAAGCAGGTTTTGGGTTCCTGAGGATGTATCAGATGAGGCTTAGACGGAAGTGGAGGAACTTGATGAGGTTCTTATTCCCGAGCAGATACTGGCACATAATGAAAGAAAGGTACAAGGTAAAGTTTCCGGTCGCTATGTTGTGAAGTTCAAGAACTGTTCACCGATGGATGCAAAGTGGATGGAGGAGGGTGACTTAGCAGATTCACCTAAGGTATTGCAGCTTTATCTTGATGCCTTTGAGTTAGAGCCGACTCTTGCTATGGCTCATTTAGGTTGAGCAAGGCTGGGGTCTGGAGCATTGCCTGATGCTCAAGAGGGGGGTAGCACCTCGGCTCCCTTCTTACAGACAGGCTCAGTTGTCATCTAGGAGTCGCTTGGTGACATCTTTGTATTCACCCGAAGGTACTGATAGCTGACAGTACATTTGCTTATGGGACTTCTATGATATTGTGTACTAGTCACATGAGGTGGTACAGTTGGGTATGGTTCACAATCGGCTGCACCATGAACTATAACTGCAACTATAACTCTGTCTACATTTATGGTTAACAGAGATGGTTTTTGCCTTTGGAACTAAGGTATGACTGAGGAAGATTGGGTCATTGATCTTTGTCATATGGTTTTGGCTGTTCTTGACCACAGGATTGGTCAATTGGATATTGAGATGATGCTATTTGTGGAGTCATCAGTTTTGGGCTTACCTATGTAATATAGTTGTGGGGCAGAAATACAGCCAGACATATTCAGTAAGAGTTCTCTCTTTTGTTTGTGTATTGTGTTGGCACTACATTTGAATATGTGCTGAGAATGTTTTCACGTGGAAACAGGACATGGGTTTCATGCTGGGCCAGACCAGATGTTTCATGGGGAAATAGGTCAGCCGATGTTTGCTGAAACAGGTCTTCGTTTCATGTGGAAACATGTATTTGGGTTTCTCCAGGAGATAGGTCACATGCAGGCAGCGGTCATAGGAGTGGGCAGCGGTCATAGGAGTGGACACATGTTTGGTATAGCCTTGCTACTGATTGGACAGGGGACAGGGAATCCATGATTGAGATGGATAATACCCTTGGAAGGTAGAGAGGGAGTGTACAAGTGTGTCTACTGTATGGTATGCTGTGCTGTG
Source organism: Cibotium barometz (assembly GCF_041138505.1). Taxonomy (NCBI): domain Eukaryota; kingdom Viridiplantae; phylum Streptophyta; class Polypodiopsida; order Cyatheales; family Cibotiaceae; genus Cibotium; species Cibotium barometz. The sequence goes on from NC_141075.1 coordinate 9,343,101, forward strand.
ATGCGAGTTCTCTTTTGAGAGACAGTTTGGGAGTCTTTGCTGTGATGCAGAAGCACTGGAAGTGTCAGGGTGTGATGTTGTTCATAGGGTGAGAGGCTATGGATGGTTGTGGCAGCCCTGATCATGGGAGAAAGCTTCTGTATGCAGACTCAATGTGTGGGAGTCTTTTGATGTGAAAAATGGTTGGACTTGTTTGTGGATGCCTAGTGGACAAGAAGCCATGATGTAGGCATAGTTGCGATGAAATGCGTTTCATTCAGTTTGAATGAAACGAAACGTTTCGTAAACGTTTCATACGAATGAAACGCGCGCGTTTCATTCGTGTCCACTTGGGAACTGTACGATTTAAGCGTTTTTAACCCAGATTCTTTAGTTTTAATTTGAAAACATGTTTTAATGTGTAAATGATGCATGTTTAATACTGTTTTGAAGGAAAGGCAACATATTTTTTACATATTATAAACTTATATATAAATTTTGGGCCTGTAATCTCCATTTTTTGTATGAAACGTTTGGGATTTGAAAGAAACGTTTATGAAACGTTTTTGAAACATGTTTCATGAAACGCTTGGCAACTATGGATGCAGGGTCTTTGCAGGCTTCAGGAGTTCTACTGGGACGGTTGAGTTTCCAGTCTTATTGTAATCAAAGCTCTTTTATAATCAAGTAAAGAAATACCGAAAGGGGCACCACTGCGTTTTGGGGCCAATCGGTGTCTGTGTACTGTTTGCAGGAGCACTCTAGGTGTAACGGGAGGCGGACGCGTGTATTGGAATCGTATAAATGTGAACAAGATTCTGAGCACTTAACACTTGAGCATTACAACCACAAAGTTGAAAATGACAGTACACCACATAAAGGGGCCGATGATAGGCTGATCCCCCCCCCTTTAGGTTATATTACCAAAAGAGTCTGCAAAGTACAAGATTACGGGTGCCTGGGGATTCACCACCAGCCTGCACCTGATTCTTCCAAATACATTATGAATGAATACATTTCAAACAAGAGAATCTGTAGGTACATCCGCCCTACACACAGGTACATCCGTCCTGCACAAGCCTCTTCAGCTGTAGCAAACACGCATGCACGCTCTCTCTCTCTCTGTGAAACTCGCACGTAAGCTCTCTCTCTGTGAAACGCGTGTGCAAGACTGAAAAAGGCCCAAATTTTGAGCCGTACGTTTTCAAACGGCAAAAATCCCCAATTTTGACATTAAAAAAAAAATAAGCATAAAAAACTCGTTTCAAATTTAACGAAACGTTTCGAAACGTTTCGTACTTCAGTGGGAATGCGAAACACGTTTCATTGCTACTATGGGTTGGACCAAAATTAACGAAGTCCGGACAGCTTATGGCCATTTCCCATTTGGTTGGACCTAAACTTACAGAAACAGGACAAATGGAGCACTATGGGCTGGACACCTACCTGGACACCTTATGGGGACACATGTCAGCCAGCATGTGTACCCACCAGGCCCCTGAGGTGGCACCTGAAAAAGGCGCCTCCCTCAAGAGGCCCTTTTGGGCTGTTTTATTCATTATTCAACACATTGGAGAGCTGGTTGGAGCTTTGGGAGTTGCTACAGGGCTGGTTGCTTGCTTCCCGGACTCACACAAGCTTGGATATCGATCCCCACACTCTTCTAAAGGGCTGGTTGGTAAATTTCAGACCTGCAATTTCTGGTTATTGCGAGTTTTGGGCTGGTTAGAGGTGTCCAAAGTCAACTTGGACAGTACAGGACAGCTCTAGGGACCTCCACAGGGCTGTAGGACCCCTTACAGGTGGATTTCTCGCGATAGAAAGTTGCTGTTTTGGACTGGTTATTGCACAAAACAGACCGGACAGCAATGGAATATGTGAGCATGGATGTGTCTCAAGGATTCCTGGTATAACAGGTGCTTAGGGCAAGCATTGGGGACACTTGCTCACGGAGAACACAGGTTTCTGGATCAGTTTCTCGCGTGGAAACAGGGCCTAAAGATCCATTTACATCCTGTGCAGGGCGGAGTACATGTGAGGATTGTGATACTCTTGTGCAGGGCGGATGTACCTGCTTGCAACTAGCAGGTTTTACCTCCCTCTCTCTCTCTCTCTCTCTCTCCTCTAGCTTTCTCTCTCTCTCAAGACTCTCTCTCTCTCTCTCTCTCTCTCTCTCACACACACACACACACAAACACGCACACACACACACATCTCAAATTTCAATTTTCAATTGAGATGTGTGTGTCTGTGTGTGCGTGTTTGTAAGTCTATAAGATCAAGGTGACATGTTGTTTGTTTGCAGTCTTATAAACTGATATGAAACTTGTTGAGGGTCCCTATTGTTGGGTCTCCCCCCCCCCCCCCCCCCCAGGTACCCCTCCCGTTTCATACTTTTGGGTCCGGCATCGAAACGTTTCGAAACGCGTTTCAAAAACCTTTTTTATGAAACTCCTGGCTACTATGGTCCAACCAAATGCGAACGCATTATAAGTTGTCCGGCCACTTATTAATGAGTGTGGACCTGCAAACCAATAAACCTTAGTAGTAAATGAAGTAAGCTGTAAATTGAGTGTGGACGCACTTACCACCTGCAAAACCCATAAGCCCACAGTTTTAGGCCCAAACAAACCCAAACAGGAGTGCACACACGTGTCCACAAGGTGCCCGGGCGTCCCCGGTCCCTCGGACTTCACAAGCCAAAATAACAAGCATTGTCCAGGCAGCAAGACAATGTCACACAAAGTAAAATAAAGTTATGGCATGCATCATTTATGCATTGTGCACATGTAAACTTGGAGAACCACCTATCATCATTCTTGTACTTGAAAATATTCCGCCTGCCATCATAACACGCCATGTGTGCATGGCCGGAATCCACACGGGCACCGCCCGAAAGTCCACAAATGTCCTGCCATGTCCTTGGACTCATATGCATCCACTCATATGATCCATACACATGCCCAGGTATAATACATACATGCATCCACATGTTTCTAGGCCTGACACGCATCCGCATGTCCCTAGAATATAGGGGTTTGTGACACTAGCTCCCCATGTTTGTTTTCCTTTTCTTGGTCGTCAAAGGTGTTGAAGTGTTTTGTGTGCGAGTGTTTGTTTCGCAACGCCCTTTTGTTTTGTCTGAAGACTGAGGCCGGTTTACACTCTCTACCTTCCAAGGGTACTATCCATCTCAGTCATGGATCCCCTGTTCCTTGTCCAATCAATAGCAAGGCTGTGCCAAACATGTGTCCACTCTTGTGAATGCTGCCTGCATGTGACCTATCTCTTGGAGAAACCCAAATACATGTTTCCACATGAAACAAAGACCTGTTTCAACAAACATCGGGTGACCTGTTTCCCCATTAAAAATCTGGTCTAGCCCAGCATGAAACCCATGTCCTGTTTCCACGTGAAAACGTTCTTGGCACACACTCAAATGTAGTGCCAACACAACACACAAACAAAAGAGAGAGCTCTTACTGAATATGTCTGGCTGTATTTCTGCCCCACAACTATGTTACATAGGTTTGCCCAAAACTGCAGGTCTCTCTGTTCCTTCCAAGCAGGAAGAAAGCAATGTGCTCCATGGGTATGCACCCATGAGAGCTTGCGTCGCTCCCATGCCAAGAAACATAACCAGGTGACCTTGTACTTGTAGCCAATAACCCATGTGCACAATGTACTTGCAGCCAAGCAAAACAGCCCATAAACAGTCTCAAAACATGCCCTGTTGCAAGGAGGACCAGCGTACTTGTGCACCTTTGTCCAGCAGCCAACTGGTCTTTCCCTCCAAAAAGCAAAGAGAGAGGAAGGTTCAGTGCCTGTGTTTTTTGTAGCACAGCAGCCAATCAGCCAACCTTTTCTCTCCAAAAAAGCAAGCCTGGTCTGCGCCTGTGTTCTCTGTAGCACAGCAGCCAAAGAAGCGTAGCCCATGTACTCTCCCCAAAAAGCAAGCCTGGTCTGCGCCTGTGTTCTTTGTAGCACAGCAGCCAGAGAAGCGCAGCCCCCCAACAGCTATTTTCCAAAAAGCAAGAGTAGCGCTGCCCGCCAGCAGTCCTTCCAAAAAAGCATGAGAGAGAGAGAGAGAGAGAAAGAAAGAAAGAAAGAAAAAAGAAAACTATATTAACGTCCTTTAGAGGCCACATTTGACCTATAGGACTAATCAGATACATCCATGTGATTACATTCCACTTCGGGGGCAGCAAAATGAAAATAGAGATAAAACTAAGGATTTCTCTAGCAGCTACTCTTCATTACTACCATGTTTGGTTGTCCTGAAATGTGCAATAACAGCTCTACCTCTACGGTAGACTGCCCATTTTCCTCGTTTCCTTGCTTCGTATACTTTATTGAGTTCTTGTTTCCTGTTTTTTAGTTGTGTGGCTGTGAGTTCATCCGCCATCCACACCTTCGTTCCCTTAAGTGACCTTGTTTGCTTCATGACTTCAATTTTGTCTTTCATATCTGCGTACCTCAAAACCACATGTTTTCCTTTGATTGCCACTGAGGGATCTCCACTGAGAGAGAGAGAGAGAGAGAGAGAGAGAGAGAGAGAGAGAGAGAGCCAAGGTGCATGTGCAGTCCCCATTGTTTTTTTCCACCAGTAGAGAGGCGCATCCAACCATCTGCTGTTTCACCAACAGAGACGCATCCAGTCATCTGCTTTTTCACCAAAAAGAAAGGTGCATCCAGGCATCTGCTTTCTGCAGTCCACAGCCAACCGGCGTGTAAGTGCAGTCCAGCGCTCTGCTTTTTCATCCATAAAGAGGCGCCTGTTGTAGCCCGCCAGTCCCTTTTGAGAAGAGCACACACGTGGCCCCCAATAATAGCATATGGGCCACGTTATCTTTCATAAAGGGTATTATAATGTTTTTAAAGGTTTTTAAAATCTTTTGTCTCCTCCCCCCACATGGGGTTGTGAAAATAAAAAGATCTTTTTAAAACCTTGAGTCCTTTTTGACTTCCGATGCCATTCACACTGTCCACCATGTCCCCGTGCACACATGCATATTGTCCAGAGAAAAATACACGGTCGTGACATACCCCCCTCTTGAAAAATACCAAGCGTCCTCGATTGCACTCAATGGCACAGTAGGCATCTTATGAGCAAAGACGCCCCATATGACAAAAGCAATGGCCCTCCAATGCATCTGGGTGATGCAACAATCATCCTGCACAATATGGCCACACCGTCACATAACCAACCTTCTTTGTTCCTTCAGAACCTGCAACAAAAGTCTAAAACCAAGTGGAAACACGTAACCTGTGCCAGCCAAAAACAAAACCATGCAACATTCTACATATGACACACATATGCATGGCACATATATGCATTCGCAAACAATATGCTCCTCAAGATGCTCTACCTACTCTAAAGTAATAGTCTAAGGGCTGCTCGCAAGCCTTACGCCAATGGACATCCCGCAGGAGTCGCGATTGGTGGTACAACATGAGCATATGAAAGTACTCAATGCATCCAAACAATACATCCACTAAGTACTTTCCACATATGTCCCTCTTGATGCTTTACCCACTCTGCTCATGGCCATCCCGTAGGAGCCACACCCAGTGGTGCATCCATGAACATAATAAAGTACTTGATGTATCATACCAACATACATGCCTCACACGACACAATCCGGAGTATTCCCAATGTATTCTCAAGGGTACCAGGATCCAATGGCACTAGAATACAATAATACCTCAAAAAGTGTATGCATACATGCACAAATAGAGTTCGATCCATATATCTATGAACCAAACCAACTCTAGGACTGCTCGCAAGACTTATATCCTCCATAGAGTCTCGAAGTGTTAGCTCAAGTTGCCGTAGACTTTGAGCTCTACCAAACCATGCCAGTCCAAAGGAGACTAACTCCACAAATAGCATCATCTCAATATCCAATTGACCGATCCTGTGGTCAAGAACAGCCAGAACCATATGACAAAGATCAATGTCCCAATCTTCCTCAGTCATACCTTAGTTCCAAAGGCAAAAACCATCTCTGTTAACCATAGGTGTAGACATAGTTATCCATAGTTGCAGTTATAGTTCATGGTGCGGCCGACTGTGAACCATACCCAACTATACCATCTGATGTGACTAGTACACAATATCATAGAAGTCCCATAAGCAGATGTACTGTCAGCTATCAGTACCTTCGGGTGAATACAAAGATGTCACCAAGCGACTCCTAGATGACAACTGAACCTGTCTGTAACAAGGGAGCGGAGGTGCTACCCCCCTCTTGAGCATCATGCAATGCTCCAGACCTATGCTCTGCTGAATCTGAATGAGCCGTAGCAAGAGTTGGCTCCAACTCAAAGGCATCAAGATAAAGCTGCAATACCTGAGGTGAATCTGCTAAGTCACCCTCCTCCATCCACTTCGCATCCATCGGTAAATAGTTCTTGAACTTCGCAAGATAGTGACGGGAAACTTTACCTTGTACCTTTCTTTCATTATGTACCACTATTTGCTTGCGAATAAGACCTTTGAGGACCAAGAAAAGGAAAACAAACAGGGGGAGCAAGAGTGCTCCTGCAAACAGTACACGGACACCGATTGGCCCCAAAATGGAGTGGTGCTCTTTGCGGTATTTCTTTAATTGATTATAAGAGACCTTTGATTACAATAAGGCTGGAAACTCAGCGGTCACAGTAGAACTCCTGAAGCCTGTAAAGACCTTGCATCATGGCTTCTTGTCCACTCGGCATCCACAAACAAATCCCACCATTGTTCACATCAAAAGACTCTTTCACATGAGTCCTGTATACAGAAGCCTTCTCCCATGATCAGGGCTAGCACAACCATCCATAGCCTCTCACCCTATGAACAGCATCACACCCTGACACATCCAGTGCTTTTGCATCATAACAAAGACTCCAAACTCGCATCACAGCACAACATACCATACAATAGACACACCTGTACACTCCCTCTCTACCTTCCAAGGGTACTATCCATCTCAGTCATGGATTCCCTGTCCCCTGTCCAATCAGTAGCAAGGCTGTAGCAAACATGTGTCCACTCCTGTGACCGCTGCCTGCATGTGACCTATCTCCTGGAGAAACCCAAATACATGTTTCCACATGAAACAAAGACCTGTTTCGGTAAACATCGGGTGACCTGTTTTCCCATTAAACATCTGGTCTGGCCCAGCATGAAATCCATGTCCTGTTTCCACGTGAAAACATTCTCGGCACACACTCAAATGTAGTGCCAACACAACACACAAACAAAAGAGAGAGCTCTTACTGAATATGTCTGGCTATATTTCTGCCCCACAACTATGTTACATAGGTTTGCCCAAAACTGCAGGTCTCTTAGCAGGAAGAAAGCAATCTGCTCCATGGGTATGCACCCATGAGAGCTTGCGTCGCTCCCATGCCAAGAAACATAACCAAGTGACCTTGTACTTGCAGCCAAGCAAAACAGCCCATAAACAGTCTCAAAACATGCCCTGTTGCAAGGAGGACCAGCATACTTGTGCACCTCTGTCCAGCAGCCAACTGGTCTTCTCCCTCCAAAAAGCAAAGAGAGAGGAAGGTTTAGCGCCTGTGTTTCTGTAGCACAGCAGCCAACCAGCCAACTTGTAACTTGGTTGAACACAATGCTAATCAATACACTTAAATACACTAAGATTTGAAGGACACTTGCTCAAATACAAGAAGTAAATTGCTGAATTGACAAGAGGCACACAATGAGCCGGAACGGCCGACCCCTCCCTTGAGTAAATTGTATTACTATAGGAGAAATTCAATACATAGTTTCACGGGCATCCATTGCCAAATCCTCCATGCCAATGCATATGAAATTCAGCATTTAGAAAACAATGGTATGTCGATGTAGATCACCAAGGAGCTGCCTTGATGCCCGGCCCGACTTCAGTGCCCATATTCTCTACCATTGGCTCTATGTTCTACCAAGCAAGGTAGCAACATCTTCAAGAGCACATAGGACAAGAGAAATACTACACAGGGCGGCTAAACAAGGAGTCCTGCCCTTCTACTGAGTAAGTAATGACAATACATTGTCCAATTACCTTACCAGTCTTCATAGAAGTTGTTGCAAGCGGAAGCCTTCGCGTTGGAAGCTTTAGAAGTGTTGATATCTTCGATTTGTCGCAATCCTTCGCGACAAAAGTCTTCAAGAGGATGAAGGGAACCTTTGGAAAGCTTCCCCTATGGTTCAACTTGAGAAAGAAAGGCTGAAATTAGGGTTTTCAGCAAAAAGACCAGAAATTACAGCAAAAATGAGAGCTGTTTTGCTGAATTTCAGTCATTGGGAGTGAGTAGGAGAGTGATTAGCACTTGGAAACACTCTTGGAAGATTGGAAAACACCCTAGTAAGTTGGGTATGGCTATGGAGAGCTTGGAAATGGAGAGAAATGGTGGAAAAACAGAGTTTTCAGCCTCCAAAAATCCTCATGAAGAGAAAACACGAATTTCTCTTAATAAGTAAGTGAATTGGGGTCCAATTAGGTGAAGGGACATGGGGAGATGCCCATTTATGAGTAAAAGGGGAGGATCAGGTCCTGGACATTGAGTCTTGTCCGCCTCGGGACTTCAGTGAGTGTGAACTTGGAAGCGGTCATAATTTATAAGTGACTTTTGGGCGCCCAAACTTTAATGAAATGGGAACGCACTCACTTATAAATATTGGCTAAGTCCTAAGGGTTATTTGAGCCTAGATTGGGTAATACTTACCACCTGTTCACATGCCACACAACCATGTCAGCAGACAGTTTCACACGCACGGTTCACGGGCGGGCGTCCCCTAGCCCGGAACTACACATAGGTCATGCAGGCATGAAAACAGCATGCAATTTCATTTGCAGGCAAGCACATAAAGATGCTATGCAATGCAGCATTGGCATGAGCGATTTCCGTTCATGAAACCATATAATACCAGGCGTTTCCAGGCAAGTATATGCGATACCAGACCCAGTGGAAAGCCAATCCTCCAGGCGTTTCCGGGCATGTACACAAAGGTACAAGTCCCAGCGGAAAGCCAAGTCCTCCAGGCATTTCCGGGCATGTACACAAAGGCACAAGTCCCAGCGGAAATCCAAGTCCTCGAGATATTCCGGGCATGATAACATCAAGTCCCAGCGGAATATCATATCCAACTATACAGCATGACACGTGTCAATCACCTGCATAGGCATATTCCATAAGCCATGGACACTAATCCAATATGTACATAGTGTGAAAGCAAGAGTGAACCATTCGGGTGGCCAAATGGTGACATTCCTCCCCGCTTCTAAACAGTTGTCCGCAACTGAAATGCATCCAAATATGTCTGAAGCACATGCGGGCAATCTTTGAAGAACTCTTCATCTACCCATTTAGCATCAATGGGAAGATAGTTCTTAAACTTCACAAGGTAACGCCTCCCAATCATTCTCTTTAACATCCAATTGCCTTCTATGCTTGTCGGCAGTCTTTTTATGCTTGTCTTGTGACCTTGCAATGGCTGTCCGCACCTGAGCAAAAGCAATATCCAAGTCTCTTACATACTCATCAGCTGCAAATATCTCATCCTTTGTGCGAAGGATGGGTGGCAAAACCACCTTACCATAAACAATCTCAAACGGGGCCTTTCCCGTAGATGCATGCACTGTGTTGTTGTATGCAAATTCCACAAGCGGTAAGTACTTCTCCCAAGAAGACTTCTGATCCGCCACATAACATTTCAAGAGATCCAACACGGCTGAATTTGCAGCCTCACTTTGCCCATCCGTTTGAGGGTGATAAGCTGATGAGAATTCCAATTTGGTGCCCATATTATCAAATAAGGCCCGCCAAAAGAGACTTGTAGTTCTGGGATCTCTATCCCCCACAATGGACTTCGGCATTCCATGATGTTTGAACACTTGTGCAAGATATATTTTAACCATATGCTCAGCTTTGATGGTCTTTTTGACCGGCAAGAAATGAGCTTGCTTGCTAAACCTGTCCACAATTGTCCAAATTGCATCATTACCCTGTTGGGTACGTGGCAAGTCCATAATGAAATCCATTGTAATACTTTCCCATGGCTGCGTGGGAATAGGCAATGGCTGAAGCAAACCTGGTGCCTTTTGCCTATCAAATTTGACCTTTTGACAGGTGATACATGCACGTACATGTGCCTCTATGTCCTTCCGCATACCTGGCCAAAAGAAATACCGCTCAATCATGTGCGTAGTAGGCATTATGCCTCTATGACCAGCATATGGAGGAGCATGGCACTCATCCAAAACCTTTTGCCTCATGTCAGACACCACACATAGGCAATTATCTTTCATGAGATAACCTTCTTTGATCACATATGAGGCATGTGCATGACCAGCCATCAAATCAGCCCAAATAGTGGCAAAATCAGCATCCGTATGATACAAATCACGCATGGTAGACAAGTCCCCATGAGAGGCAACCGAGATAGCTGCTACATACGGCTTTCGTGACAATGCATCGGCCACTACATTCTTCTTTCTTGGGGTGTGCAAGATCTGAAAATGAAACATAGAGAGGAAATTGGCCATCCTCATATGCTTCTCTGACAACTTAGTTTGAGTAAGAAAATACCTCAAACTCTGGTGATCTGTCTTCACATTGAAATCAGTCCCAAGAAGGTAATGTTTCCATATAGTAAGTGCATGAATTACAGCCAAGAGCTCTTTCTCATAAATGCCAAGAGATAGCTCTGCATCATGCAATCTACGACTTTCATAAGCCACGGCATGTCCCTCTTGATTAAGGACAGCCCCTATGCAATTTCCAGATGCATCACATTCCACACAAAAAGGCTTTTGCAAATCCGGAACGATCAACACTGGACCATGAGTAGTTGCATCTTTCAATTTGAGGAATGCATCTCTCTCTACATTAGTCCATTTGAACACGGCCTTCTTCTTTGTCAAATCATGCAAAGGAGAAGCAATCCATGCAAAGTGCCGAATGAACCTGCGGTAGTAAGAGCATAATCCAAGAAAACTACGGATCTCATGCACTGAACTCAATTCAGGCCAATTCCGAATTGCATCAATCTTTGCAGGATCCATCCGCATTCCATCTTTGGACACAATATGCCCAAGATAATGTATCTCTGACAAGAAAAACTCACTCTTCTTTGCATTTATGAAGAGTTTATGCTTATGGAGCTCTTCAAAAACAATAGCCAAATGAGCTTTATGCTCTTCTTCGGTCTTCGAGAAGACTAGTATGTCATCAAAGAAGACACCTGTAAATTTCCTGTACCCACGGAATATGCGATCCATCATTCTATTGAATGTAGCCGGGGCATTTGTAAGACCAAAAGGCATAACAAGATACTCATAAAGCCCAAATGCTGTCCTGAAAGCAGTTTTGTGTACATCCTCAGGCACTACACGCACTTGATGATATCCACTCTTGAGATCAATTCGGCTAAAGCATGCCGATCCATCCAACTTGTCAAGGATGTCGTCTATGCATGGAATCGGAAACCTATTCTTGATGGTAAGCTTATTCAAAGCTCTATAATCCACACACATACGAAAGGATCCATCCTCTTTTGAACTAAGAGGACGGGTGAACAATATGGGGAAGAGCTTGGCTGAACCAAACCCTTCTCAAGAAGCTCATTTACTTGCTTCATGATCTCCTCTTTTTGGGATGCACTTACACGATAGGCTGGCCTATTAGGCGGTGAGCTACCCGGCACAAGATCAATGCGATGATCTTCCGGTCGTACAGGTGGTAACTCATTTGGTAACTCATCAGCAAAACAATCATTGTGCTCTTGCAAAAATTTCAGCCTATCATTACTAAGAGTGTTTACATGTACATTATTTTTCTCAACATGATCTCGTACAAAAATCAAGTACGCAAAAACACTCTTTTTCATTACTTTCTTAATTTGTACATGAGATACAAGGGGAATGGTATCACCCTCTTCACCAACATCAATTACATGTTCTCGGCCTTTATGCATGAAGGTGATCCTGTTAGTCTTGTAAGCCTTGCACGGATCAATACGTGTATGCCAAGGCTTTCCAAGCAATACATCACAGCCATTCAAAGGCGCCACAAGAAAATCCTCATGATCCACATAGCCTTGAATGTGTATGCGAACTTGCCAAAAATAGGCATGACCTGCACTTCTCTACCAACAAAGGCAGCGCCTGCTTCAATTTGAGGACCCATGTCCTCCACTTCAATACCCAAAGCAGCTGCCATCTGAGTGGATATGAAATTCTCCGATGCACAATCATCAAACATGAACAAAGCGGACTGATCCTTGAGTTGTCCCCAAGCTTTGCATACAATCCTATCTTTGCTATCATGTGAAGTGTTGCCCTGCACATCCGGAACCATATGCACATTAGGCTTCGGTACATTAGCATTTTCAGCTTTGTTCTTCTTATTTGGGCATGCTTTTGCCATGTGCTCAGTGCTGCCACAAGTAAAGCATTTGCCTTCACGCATATATTGCTCCTTCTTCTCAGCACTAAGACCAAAGTTTGCCGGCTTATAAGGGCGCTTGTTAGCAAACTTATTTTCAGCTTTTGGACCTGATTTGGCTTGGTTTTGGTCCCTTTTAGGTGGCTGTCCATCATTTTGCAGGTTTTGGACAGCCCTCTCTTTGCCTTGAAATGAGGGTTTAGCCTTATTGGATCGACTCAATTTGAGTTCCAATTGTTCGGTGGCGGTGGCGGTTGCGATTAATTGGTGTAAGGTATGACCAGGATACATTTGTAATCCCGCTTTGTACACGGGTTGTAATCCCGATTGAAACCTTCTCTTCCTTTCCGCCTCGGTGACATGCATAAATGGAGACACCTCCAAGAGCACTTTTCAAAACTTTTGTACATATGCATTTACCGATTCCTCCTCATTTTGCTTTACCCAATCCCACTTCATTGTTATCTCATTCAATGCATTGGGAGGCAAGAATTGAGCATAAAACCTCTCCTTGAACTCTTCCCATGATCTAACGGGATTCGGTGAGAGCTTCTCCGTGAGCCACCAATGGGCAACAGTGCCTTTCATGAACATGCTTACATGCCGGATCATGGATTTCTGAGTGAAATCCTCATCACTGAAAGCAATATCAAACTGGGCAATAAAAGCAAGTGCCTTTGATGCATCGTATTCTCCATGATGTGTCAAACTTCACAGATTTGTCTCCGGCTTTGAAGTCACGAGACTTTGATGCATGTGTGTGCATCTCAACATGTTTTCCCCCATGTTTGTCCATTGGTAACTGGCATCATTTTTGGACCAAAAGGTGATACATAAGGCATAGATACGTGTGCCATGTAAGCATGAGGCATGGCTGGCCCCTCAACATGCATTGATACATTTTCAACCATAACTTCTCCCTCACGAGCACACTCGAAGGCATGAGTGGCATGAGAGATAACGCGGAATACCTGCACCAACAGAAAATTGCAGCCCATGTTGCATGTGTTGTGCCTGCACATTTTCAGTCGGCAATGGCATTTGACATACATTTTGACCACGGCCATAAACATTGTATCCTTCACGGGCTACATGAGATATTCCTGCATGGCGTGAAGTCACTGATTGTTCCTCTCCCATAGCATGGAGATTCATCCTCTTAGACATAACTTCTTGTTCGGGCACTTGTGGGGATTCCAAGACATGTGGGATGGTTGCCTTTTCTGTATAGGCATCCTCGGTACGAGCCAAGTATGCACGTGCTGCATCCCTTGGTTGCATGTGCAACTCTTGAGCAATCATTGCCATTGCATGATCCATATAAGATTCAGCTTTCTTGGTCTTCAAACGGTCATGTACCAATGGATCCTCGCGGCGATAGAGATTCAATTCTTCTTGTTGTGCTTGGAGAAGAGCCTGCATACGAGTAAGTTCAGCCCTCAAGACTATCGACTCTTCTTCTTGCATCTTCTCTTTGCCACGAGACGGCTGTCCCACATATTCATGTTCCCTATTGTGCACCACATGAGTTTGCTCATCCTGTAAAGCATTGGAGGCATGCATTTCATTGTCCCTGCCTCTTGTATTAGCATCTCCAACATTCATTGTATGGCTGTCCATAATGTTCTAAGTGTAGAGATAGCTAGTGTTCACGGTGATCGTCTCTCACGATAGAAGTGAAAGAGAACCGTATGCTCTGATACCAATGTAACTTGGTTGAACACAATGCTAATCAATACACTTAAATACACTAAGATTTGAAGGACACTTGCTCAAATACAAGAAGTAAATTGCTGAATTGACAAGAGGCACACAATGAGCCGGAACGGCCGACCCCTCCCTTGAGTAAATTGTATTACTATTGGAGAAATTCAATACATAGTTTCACGGGCATCCATTGCCAAATCCTCCATGCCAATGCATATGAAATTCAGCATTTAGAAAACAATGGTATGTCGATGTAGATCACCAAGGAGCTGCCTTGATGCTCGGCCCGACTTCAGTGCCCATATTCTCTACCATTGGCTCTATGTTCTACCAAGCAAGGTAGCAACATCTTCAAGAGCACATAGGACAAGAGAAATACTACACAGGGCGGCTAAACAAGGAGTCCTGCCCTTCTACTGAGTAAGTAATGACAATACATTGTCCAATTACCTTACCAGTCTTCATAGAAGTTGTTGCAAGCGGAAGCCTTCGCGTTGGAAGCTTTAGAAGTGTTGATATCTTCGATTTGCCGCAATCCTTCGCGACAAAAGTCTTCAAGAGGATGAAGGGAACCTTGGGAAAGCTTCCCCTATGGTTCAACTTGAGAAAGGAAGGCTGAAATTAGGGTTTTCAGCAAAAAGACCAGAAATTACAGCAAAAATGAGAGCTGTTTTGCTGAATTTCAGTCATTGGGAGTGAGTAGGAGAGTGATTAGCACTTGGAAACACTCTTGGAAGCTTGGAAAACACCCTAGCAAGTTGGGTATGGCTATGGAGAGCTTGGAAATGGAGAGAAATGGTGGAAAAACAGAGTTTTCAGCCTCCAAAAATCCTCATGAAGAGAAAACACGAATTTCTCTTAATAAGTAAGTGAATTGGGGTCCAATCAGGTGAAGGGACATGGGGAGATGCCCATTTATGAGTAAAAGGGGAGGATCAGGTCCTGGACATTGAGTCTTGTCCGCCTCGGGACTTCAGTGAGTGTGAACTTGGAAGCGGTCATAATTTATAAGTGACTTTTGGGCGCCCAAACTTTAATGAAATGGGAACGCACTCACTTATAAATATTGGCTAAGTCCTAAGGGTTATTTGAGCCTAGATTGGGTAATACTTACCACCTGTTCACATGCCACACAACCATGTCAGCAGACAGTTTCACACGCACGGTTCACGGGCGGGCGTCCCCTAGCCCGGAACTACACATAGGTCATGCAGGCATGAAAACAGCATGCAATTTCATTTGCAGGCAAGCACATAAAGATGCTATGCAATGCAGCATTGGCATGAGCGATTTCCGTTCATGAAACCATATAATACCAGGCGTTTCCAGGCAAGTATATGCGATACCAGACCCAGTGGAAAACCAATCCTCCAGGCGTTTCCGGGCATGTACACAAAGGTACAAGTCCCAGCGGAAAGCCAAGTCCTCCAGGCGTTTCCGGGCATGTACACAAAGGCACAAGTCCCAGCGGAAAGCCAAGTCCTCGAGATATTCCGGGCATGATAACATCAAGTCCCAGCGGAATATCATATCCAACTATACAGCATGACACGTGTCAATCACCTGCATAGGCATATTCCATAAGCCATGGACACTAATCCAATATGTACATAGTGTGAAAGCAAGAGTGAACCATTCGGGTGGCCAAATGGTGACATTCCTCCCCGCTTCTAAACAGTTGTCCGCAACTGAAATGCATCCAAATATGTCTGAAGCACATGCGGGCAATCTTTGAAGAACTCTTCATCTACCCATTTAGCATCAATGGGAAGATAGTTCTTAAACTTCACAAGGTAACGCCTCCCAATCATTCTCTTTAACATCCAATTGCCTTCTATGCTTGTCGGCAGTCTTTTTATGCTTGTCTTGTGACCTTGCAATGGCTGTCCGCACCTGAGCAAAAGCAATATCCAAGTCTCTTACATACTCATCAGCTGCAAATATCTCATCCTTTGTGCGAAGGATGGGTGGCAAAACCACCTTACCATAAACAATCTCAAATGGGGCCTTTCCCGTAGATGCATGCACTGTGTTGTTGTATGCAAATTCCACAAGCGGTAAGTACTTCTCCCAAGAAGACTTCTGATCCGCCACATAACATTTCAAGAGATCCAACACGGCTGAATTTGCAGCCTCACTTTGCCCATCCGTTTGAGGGTGATAAGCTGATGAGAATTCCAATTTGGTGCCCATATTATCAAATAAGGCCCGCCAAAAGAGACTTGTAGTTCTGGGATCTCTATCCCCCACAATGGACTTCGGCATTCCATGATGTTTGAACACTTGTGCAAGATATATTTTAACCATATGCTCAGCTTTGATGGTCTTTTTGACCGGCAAGAAATGAGCTTGCTTGCTAAACCTGTCCACAATTGTCCAAATTGCATCATTACCCTGTTGGGTACGTGGCAAGTCCATAATGAAATCCATTGTAATACTTTCCCATGGCTGCGTGGGAATAGGCAATGGCTGAAGCAAACCTGGTGCCTTTTGCCTATCAAATTTGACCTTTTGACAGGTGATACATGCACGTACATGTGCCTCTATGTCCTTCCGCATACCTGGCCAAAAGAAATACCGCTCAATCATGTGCGTAGTAGGCATTATGCCTCTATGACCAGCATATGGAGGAGCATGGCACTCATCCAAAACCTTTTGCCTCATGTCAGACACCACACATAGGCAATTATCTTTCATGAGATAACCTTCTTTGATCACATATGAGGCATGTGCATGACCAGCCATCAAATCAGCCCAAATAGTGGCAAAATCAGCATCCGTATGATACAAATCACGCATGGTAGACAAGTCCCCATGAGAGGCAACCGAGATAGCTGCTACATACGGCTTTCGTGACAATGCATCGGCCACTACATTCTTCTTTCCTGGGGTGTGCAAGATCTGAAAATGAAACATAGAGAGGAAATTGGCCATCCTCATATGCTTCTCTGACAACTTAGTTTGAGTAAGAAAATACCTCAAACTCTGGTGATCTGTCTTCACAGTGAAATCAGCCCCAAGAAGGTAATGTTTCCATATAGTAAGTGCATGAATTACAGCCAAGAGCTCTTTCTCATAAATGCCAAGAGATAGCTCTGCATCATGCAATCTACGACTTTCATAAGCCACGGCATGTCCCTCTTGATTAAGGACAGCCCCTATGCAATTTCCAGATGCATCACAGTCCACACAAAAAGGCTTTTGCAAATCCGGAACGATCAACACTGGACCATGAGTAGTTGCATCTTTCAATTTGAGGAATGCATCTCTCTCTACATTAGTCCATTTGAACACGGCCTTCTTCTTTGTCAAATCATGCAAAGGAGAAGCAATCCATGCAAAGTGCCGAATGAACCTGCGGTAGTAAGAGCATAATCCAAGAAAACTACGGATCTCATGCACTGAACTCAATTCGGGCCAATTCCGAATTGCATCAATCTTTGCAGGATCCATCCGCACTCCATCTTTGGACACAATATGCCCAAGATAATGTATCTCTGACAAGAAAAACTCACTCTTCTTTGCATTTATGAAGAGTTTATGCTTATGGAGCTCTTCAAAAACAATAGCCAAATGAGCTTTATGCTCTTCTTCGGTCTTCGAGAAGACTAGTATGTCATCAAAGAAGACACCTGTAAATTTCCTGTACCCACGGAATATGCGATCCATCATTCTATTGAATGTAGCCGGGGCATTTGTAAGACCAAAAGGCATAACAAGATACTCATAAAGCCCAAATGCTGTCCTGAAAGCAGTTTTGTGTACATCCTCAGGCACTACACGCACTTGATGATATCCACTCTTGAGATCAATTCGGCTAAAGCATGCCGATCCATCCAACTTGTCAAGGATGTCGTCTATGCATGGAATCGGAAACCTATTCTTGATGGTAAGCTTATTCAAAGCTCTATAATCCACACACATACGAAAGGATCCATCCTCTTTTGAACTAAGAGGACGGGTGAACAATATGGGGAAGAGCTTGGCTGAACCAAACCCTTCTCAAGAAGCTCATTTACTTGCTTCATGATCTCCTCTTTTTGGGATGCACTTACACGATAGGCTGGCCTATTAGGCGGTGAGCTACCCGGCACAAGATCAATGCGATGATCTTCCGGTCGTACAGGTGGTAACTCATTTGGTAACTCATCAGCAAAACAATCATTGTGCTCTTGCAAAAATTTCAGCCTATCATTACTAAGAGTGTTTACATGTACATTATTTTTCTCAACATGATCTCGTACAAAAATCAAGTACGCAAAAACACTCTTTTTCATTACTTTCTTAATTTGTACATGAGATACAAGGGGAATGGTATCACCCTCTTCACCAACATCAATTACATGTTCTCGGCCTTTATGCATGAAGGTGATCCTGTTAGTCTTGTAAGCCTTGCACGGATCAATACGTGTATGCCAAGGCTTTCCAAGCAATACATCACAGCCATTCAAAGGCGCCACAAGAAAATCCTCATGATCCACATAGCCTTGAATGTGTATGCGAACTTGCCAAAAATAGGCATGACCTGCACTTCTCTACCAACAAAGGCAGCGCCTGCTTCAATTTGAGGACCCATGTCCTCCACTTCAATACCCAAAGCAGCTGCCATCTGAGTGGATATGAAATTCTCCGATGCACAATCATCAAACATGAACAAAGCGGACTGATCCTTGAGTTGTCCCCAAGCTTTGCATACAATCCTATCTTTGCTATCATGTGAAGTGTTGCCCTGCACATCCGGAACCATATGCACATTAGGCTTCGGTACATTAGCATTTTCAGCTTTGTTCTTCTTATTTGGGCATGCTTTTGCCATGTGCTCAGTGCTGCCACAAGTAAAGCATTTGCCTTCACGCATATATTGCTCCTTCTTCTCAGCACTAAGACCAAAGTTTGCCGGCTTATAAGGGCGCTTGTTAGCAAACTTATTTTCAGCTTTTGGACCTGATTTGGCTTGGTTTTGGTCCCTTTTAGGTGGCTGTCCATCATTTTGCAGGTTTTGGACAGCCCTCTCTTTGCCTTGAAATGAGGGTTTAGCCTTATTGGATCGACTCAATTTGAGTTCCAATTGTTCGGTGGCGGTGGCGGTTGCGATTAATTGGTGTAAGGTATGACCAGGATACATTTGTAATCCCGCTTTGTACACGGGTTGTAATCCCGATTGAAACCTTCTCTTCCTTTCCGCCTCGGTGACATGCATAAATGGAGACACCTCCAAGAGCACTTTTCAAAACTTTTGTACATATGCATTTACCGATTCCTCCTCATTTTGCTTTACCCAATCCCACTTCATTGTTATCTCATTCAATGCATTGGGAGGCAAGAATTGAGCATAAAACCTCTCCTTGAACTCTTCCCATGATCTAACGGGATTCGGTGAGAGCTTCTCCGTGAGCCACCAATGGGCAACAGTGCCTTTCATGAACATGCTTACATGCCGGATCATGGATTTCTGAGTGAAATCCTCATCACTGAAAGCAATATCAAACTGGGCAATAAAAGCAAGTGCCTTTGATGCATCGTATTCTCCATGATGTGTCAAACTTCACAGATTTGTCTCCGGCTTTGAAGTCACGAGACTTTGATGCATGTGTGTGCATCTCAACATGTTTTCCCCCATGTTTGTCCATTGGTAACTGGCATCATTTTTGGACCAAAAGGTGATACATAAGGCATAGATACGTGTGCCCTGTAAGCATGAGGCATGGCTGGCCCCTCAACATGCATTGATACATTTTCAACCATAACTTCTCCCTCACGAGCACACTCGAAGGCATGAGTGGCATGAGAGATAACGCGGAATACCTGCACCAACAGAAAATTGCAGCCCATGTTGCATGTGTTGTGCCTGCACATTTTCAGTCGGCAATGGCATTTGACATACATTTTGACCACGGCCATAAACATTGTATCCTTCACGGGCTACATGAGATATTCCTGCATGGCGTGAAGTCACTGATTGTTCCTCTCCCATAGCATGGAGATTCATCCTCTTAGACATAACTTCTTGTTCGGGCACTTGTGGGGATTCCAAGACATGTGGGATGGTTGCCTTTTCTGTATAGGCATCCTCGGTACGAGCCAAGTATGCACGTGCTGCATCCCTTGGTTGCATGTGCAACTCTTGAGCAATCATTGCCATTGCATGATCCATATAAGATTCAGCTTTCTTGGTCTTCAAACGGTCATGTACCAATGGATCCTCGCGGCGATAGAGATTCAATTCTTCTTGTTGTGCTTGGAGAAGAGCCTGCATACGAGTAAGTTCAGCCCTCAAGACTATCGACTCTTCTTCTTGCATCTTCTCTTTGCCACGAGACGGCTGTCCCACATATTCATGTTCCCTATTGTGCACCACATGAGTTTGCTCATCCTGTAAAGCATTGGAGGCATGCATTTCATTGTCCCTGCCTCTTGTATTAGCATCTCCAACATTCATTGTATGGCTGTCCATAATGTTCTAAGTGTAGAGATAGCTAGTGTTCACGGTGATCGTCTCTCACGATAGAAGTGAAAGAGAACCGTATGCTCTGATACCAATGTAACTTGGTTGAACACAATGCTAATCAATACACTTAAATACACTAAGATTTGAAGGACACTTGCTCAAATACAATGTCACGATTGTGACGTGTTTATATATCAGATTCTCTCTTCATTACTGATTACTGTTGCAGATGCAAAGAGTTACCAGCCAAAGGGAACCCCTACCCTCGACTGGTTGCAACTCTTCGTCAAAGGATGTACCTCTTCATCGAATAGCCACATCTCTTCGACGAATGGTTGTATCCCTTAGTGAATGGTTGTGCCTCTACATCGACTAGACACATCCCTTAGCCTAAAAGTTGTACCCTTTCGTCTAAGGTCATGTCCTTTCATCAAAGGACATGCCTCTTCAAATGTGTCTCTTCATCTCCTATATAAGAGACCCATTGTACTCAGTTTAATAACAACAAGTCAATTCAATCTTGTCTCAAGTGTTCTCCTGAAGGTTCTTGTTCTAAGATAATTACTTAAGTAGTAATTAGTACACAATATGCAGGATTAACAACATAATCCTCACAGTGGTATCAGAGCAAATTTTTTTCCTACCCGTGGGTTGTGAAGCCCTCACCCTCTCCGCGGCACTCCCTCATCCACCTCTCCTCTCGGTGTTGTATGGAAGAAGCAGAGCGATGGCGGACTTGGCGTGAATCTTTGCTTGTCGTAATGTAAACAAGTACACAAGGTCTCACACCCATATACACGTGTTGTGTGTATAGCAGAGAGGGACCCCTGCCGTATTTCCGGAATGCCCTCCCTCCCTGCTGCCGGTGGCGTTCGCAACATGGCAGGAACTGCCCCCTTCGCTGCTGACTATGGAGCCCCCCTCTCTTCGCCTTGGTTGCTGCCAACCGGCGCTCTTGTTTGCTGAGCGTGGCTGCCTACTATATGCTGAGCGTGGCGAAGTGTCACCTCCTACTTTGTGTGCTACTGGTTCAACACTGTTCGCAGCACGTTCAACACTGTTCGCAGCAACCCATTCGGCGATCAGCCTTCGAAGCGTCACCTTTAAAAAAAATAAAAAACGTAACGCTTCAGATTAATACCAAAAGCCTCATTACTTTAAGGCTTATACACTTAAGCCTTTTTATCCACGTGGCTTTCACCAGCCACGTGAGCAGTCGGGCGCCAGCACCCAACAGCCGCCAGCGCCAGGACACCCGCCGCCAGCTACCAGCGCAAGGAAACCAGCCGACCAGCGATTATTAAAAAAAAAAAAACAAAGGAGTACCCCACGGCCAGCGATCAGCACAATCTTTTAAAAAAAAAAGAAAAACCAATGGGCGTGCGCTAATGTGAACCGGCACCCCCCCTTTCCGTTGGCGATTCGGCAACCCCAGGATGCAGCCCTCTTCATGTACGCCTCTCTTGTCTCCGGCAATGGCTTTCTTGGCATGCATTTTGACTACCTTTCACACTTCTCCGGCTACCTTGTCTATTTCCAAGGTTTCTTTGACGCATATGCTCGTGGTAGCACATGTTCCATTGAATGGTTCTTACTAGCGCAATCAAAATGAAGGCATTTCAACTACTCCTGAAGCCTTCGCTGGCTACTTTTTCGTCACACTTGATCCATGGTGAGCCAAAGCCTCCTCAAGCTCCCGGCAAGCAACTTCTCGGCGTACAACACCCACAACAAGTTTCTTGTCCTCAGCACGGTTCTGTAGAGACCACTAGACATGAACTACCTTCGTTCGAGCCTCTGCATGCTCGTCGCAAACATTCTCAACATTACAACAGTTATGAGAAAGATCCATCTTTGAATCACTATCAGCAGAAGCCAAAGCAGCAATATGAAGCTTTCAGAAGATCTCCCCTTGAAGAGTCATCAATCTCTTCGAAGTGGGCTCACATAGTGGCACATATTTCCGACCCTAGTCGAGTACTCGGTCGTGAATGCCGCAACGCTGGACAAGTTCCCCCTTGCGAGCCATGCCATGCTCCTCCTACTCTGGAAGCCTTAATACCCGCTGATAAAGCTGAAGATTCAAGAGGTTCTGGTTCATGTGTGGCATCCCAAATGCACACAACTTCTTTGGCTGTGGTCCAGGCAAAAACAAAAGCCTTGTCACCGCTCCTGCAGAATGAAGTCTTTGTCTCTTACACAATAACCGATGCAATTGCAATGGTGAATGATGATTCTTCAAAAATGAAGACTCCAGTCCTTACCTTCAGTGGTGCAAATGAATCTTTGGACATAACTTGTCCCGAGAACAACTTTCTAAGCAAAGAAAAGCATATGGAAGATATTTCTTCTTCATCTACGACAACACTTCAAGACTTTTGTGTTCCAGAAAAATCAGTGGAATCCCTTTCAGACATCCAACAGGTGGTTGGCACCTCTCAGCCGGAAAGCGTGGTGACACAATCAGATAATTTACCAATAGTTTCACTTGAAGCAGATAAAGATTCAATCTTTTCTTGGACAAAGCTCGAAGTTACCAATGATGTTAACAAAAGAGTTCCAGATATGATTCTCATACTTTCGGTAAAGATGAGACAAGTTGCAGATGCAGTTAATATTCAGTTTGGTATGTGCAAGATTGTTATGGTCAACAATAATGCCATGACATGGGATCTAGCAGCTAGAGCTTTGGATGCAGAAGCAATTCAATCATTTCCCTTCTTCCAGAGTCTCAACAACTACCCCTGGATTTTATTTTAAATGGGAGGGAATGTCACGATTGTGACGTGTTTATATATCAGATTCTCTCTTCATTACTGATTACTGTTGCAGATGCAAAGAGTTACCAGCCAAAGGGAACCCCTACCCTCGACTGGTTGCAACTCTTCGTCAAAGGATGTACCTCTTCATCGAATAGCCACATCTCTTCGACGAATGGTTGTATCCCTTAGTGAATGGTTGTGCCTCTACATCGACTAGACACATCCCTTAGCCTAAAAGTTGTACCCTTTCGTCTAAGGTCATGTCCTTTCATCAAAGGACATGCCTCTTCAAATGTGTCTCTTCATCTCCTATATAAGAGACCCATTGTACTCAGTTTAATAACAACAAGTCAATTCAATCTTGTCTCAAGTGTTCTCCTGAAGGTTCTTGTTCTAAGATAATTACTTAAGTAGTAATTAGTACACAATATGCAGGATTAACAACATAATCCTCACATACAAGAAGTAAATTGCTGAATTGACAAGAGGCACACAATGAGCCGGAACGGCCGACCCCTCCCTTGAGTAAATTGTATTACTATTGGAGAAATTCAATACATAGTTTCACGGGCATCCATTGCCAAATCCTCCATGCCAATGCATATGAAATTCAGCATTTAGAAAACAATGGTATGTCGATGTAGATCACCAAGGAGCTGCCTTGATGCTCGGCCCGACTTCAGTGCCCATATTCTCTACCATTGGCTCTATGTTCTACCAAGCAAGGTAGCAACATCTTCAAGAGCACATAGGACAAGAGAAACACTACACAGGGCGGCTAAACAAGGAGTCCTGCCCTTCTACTGAGTAAGTAATGACAATACATTGTCCAATTACCTTACCAGTCTTCATAGAAGTTGTTGCAAGCGGAAGCCTTCGCGTTGGAAGCTTTAGAAGTGTTGATATCTTCGATTTGCCGCAATCCTTCGCGACAAAAGTCTTCAAGAGGATGAAGGGAACCTTGGGAAAGCTTCCCCTATGGTTCAACTTGAGAAAGGAAGGCTGAAATTAGGGTTTTCAGCAAAAAGACCAGAAATTACAGCAAAAATGAGAGCTGTTTTGCTGAATTTCAGTCATTGGGAGTGAGTAGGAGAGTGATTAGCACTTGGAAACACTCTTGGAAGCTTGGAAAACACCCTAGCAAGTTGGGTATGGCTATGGAGAGCTTGGAAATGGAGAGAAATGGTGGAAAAACAGAGTTTTCAGCCTCCAAAAATCCTCATGAAGAGAAAACACGAATTTCTCTTAATAAGTAAGTGAATTGGGGTCCAATCAGGTGAAGGGACATGGGGAGATGCCCATTTATGAGTAAAAGGGGAGGATCAGGTCCTGGACATTGAGTCTTGTCCGCCTCGGGACTTCAGTGAGTGTGAACTTGGAAGCGGTCATAATTTATAAGTGACTTTTGGGCGCCCAAACTTTAATGAAATGGGAACGCACTCACTTATAAATATTGGCTAAGTCCTAAGGGTTATTTGAGCCTAGATTGGGTAATACTTACCACCTGTTCACATGCCACACAACCATGTGAGCGGACAGTTTCACACGCACGGTTCACGGGCGGGCGTCCCCTAGCCCGGAACTACACATAGGTCATGCAGGCATGAAAACAGCATGCAATTTCATTTGCAGGCAAGCACATAAAGATGCTATGCAATGCAGCATTGGCATGAGCGATTTCCGTTCATGAAACCATATAATACCAGGCGTTTCCAGGCAAGTATATGCGATACCAGACCCAGTGGAAAGCCAATCCTCCAGGCGTTTCCGGGCATGTACACAAAGGTACAAGTCCCAGCGGAAAGCCAAGTCCTCCAGGCGTTTCCGGGCATGTACACAAAGGCACAAGTCCCAGCGGAAAGCCAAGTCCTCGAGATATTCCGGGCATGATAACATCAAGTCCCAGCGGAATATCATATCCAACTATACAGCATGACACGTGTCAATCACCTGCATAGGCATATTCCATAAGCCATGGACACTAATCCAATATGTACATAGTGTGAAAGCAAGAGTGAACCATTCGGGTGGCCAAATGGTGACATTCCTCCCCGCTTCTAAACAGTTGTCCGCAACTGAAATGCATCCAAATATGTCTGAAGCACATGCGGGCAATCTTTGAAGAACTCTTCATCTACCCATTTAGCATCAATGGGAAGATAGTTCTTAAACTTCACAAGGTAACGCCTCCCAATCATTCTCTTTAACATCCAATTGCCTTCTATGCTTGTCGGCAGTCTTTTTATGCTTGTCTTGTGACCTTGCAATGGCTGTCCGCACCTGAGCAAAAGCAATATCCAAGTCTCTTACATACTCATCAGCTGCAAATATCTCATCCTTTGTGCGAAGGATGGGTGGCAAAACCACCTTACCATAAACAATCTCAAATGGGGCCTTTCCCGTAGATGCATGCACTGTGTTGTTGTATGCAAATTCCACAAGCGGTAAGTACTTCTCCCAAGAAGACTTCTGATCCGCCACATAACATTTCAAGAGATCCAACACGGCTGAATTTGCAGCCTCACTTTGCCCATCCGTTTGAGGGTGATAAGCTGATGAGAATTCCAATTTGGTGCCCATATTATCAAATAAGGCCCGCCAAAAGAGACTTGTAGTTCTGGGATCTCTATCCCCCACAATGGACTTCGGCATTCCATGATGTTTGAACACTTGTGCAAGATATATTTTAACCATATGCTCAGCTTTGATGGTCTTTTTGACCGGCAAGAAATGAGCTTGCTTGCTAAACCTGTCCACAATTGTCCAAATTGCATCATTACCCTGTTGGGTACGTGGCAAGTCCATAATGAAATCCATTGTAATACTTTCCCATGGCTGCGTGGGAATAGGCAATGGCTGAAGCAAACCTGGTGCCTTTTGCCTATCAAATTTGACCTTTTGACAGGTGATACATGCACGTACATGTGCCTCTATGTCCTTCCGCATACCTGGCCAAAAGAAATACCGCTCAATCATGTGCGTAGTAGGCATTATGCCTCTATGACCAGCATATGGAGGAGCATGGCACTCATCCAAAACCTTTTGCCTCATGTCAGACACCACACATAGGCAATTATCTTTCATGAGATAACCTTCTTTGATCACATATGAGGCATGTGCATGACCAGCCATCAAATCAGCCCAAATAGTGGCAAAATCAGCATCCG
This sequence comes from Cibotium barometz, assembly GCF_041138505.1. Classification (NCBI taxonomy): domain Eukaryota; kingdom Viridiplantae; phylum Streptophyta; class Polypodiopsida; order Cyatheales; family Cibotiaceae; genus Cibotium; species Cibotium barometz. The sequence goes on from NC_141075.1 coordinate 9,369,596, forward strand.
TATGATACAAATCACGCATGGTAGACAAGTCCCCATGAGAGGCAACCGAGATAGCTGCTACATACGGCTTTCGTGACAATGCATTGGCCACTACATTCTTCTTTCCTGGGGTGTGCAAGATCTGAAAATGAAACATAGAGAGGAAATTGGCCATCCTCATATGCTTCTCTGACAACTTAGTTTGAGTAAGAAAATACCTCAAACTCTGGTGATCTGTCTTCACAGTGAAATCAGCCCCAAGAAGGTAATGTTTCCATATAGTAAGTGCATGAATTACAGCCAAGAGCTCTTTCTCATAAATGCCAAGAGATAGCTCTGCATCATGCAATCTACGACTTTCATAAGCCACGGCATGTCCCTCTTGATTAAGGACAGCCCCTATGCAATTTCCAGATGCATCACATTCCACACAAAAAGGCTTTTGCAAATCCGGAACGATCAACACTGGACCATGAGTAGTTGCATCTTTCAATTTGAGGAATGCATCTCTGTGCCGAATGAACCTGCGGTAGTAAGAGCATAATCCAAGAAAACTACGGATCTCATGCACTGAACTCAATTCGGGCCAATTCCGAATTGCATCAATCTTTGCAGGATCCATCCGCACTCCATCTTTGGACACAATATGCCTAAGATAATGTATCTCTGACAAGAAAAACTCACTCTTCTTTGCATTTATGAAGAGTTTATGCTTATGGAGCTCTTCAAAAACAATAGCCAAATGAGCTTTATGCTCTTCTTCGGTCTTCGAGAAGACTAGTATGTCATCAAAGAAGACACCTGTAAATTTCCTGTACCCACGGAATATGCGATCCATCATTCTATTGAATGTAGCCGGGGCATTTGTAAGACCAAAAGGCATAACAAGATACTCATAAAGCCCAAATGCTGTCCTGAAAGCAGTTTTGTGTACATCCTCAGGCACTACACGCACTTGATGATATCCACTCTTGAGATCAATTCGGCTAAAGCATGCCGATCCATCCAACTTGTCAAGGATGTCGTCTATGCATGGAATCGGAAACCTATTCTTGATGGTAAGCTTATTCAAAGCTCTATAATCCACACACATACGAAAGGATCCATCCTCTTTTGAACTAAGAGGACGGGTGAACAATATGGGGAAGAGCTTGGCTGAACCAAACCCTTCTCAAGAAGCTCATTTACTTGCTTCATGATCTCCTCTTTTTGGGATGCACTTACACGATAGGCTGGCCTATTAGGCGGTGAGCTACCCGGCACAAGATCAATGCGATGATCTTCCGGTCGTACAGGTGGTAACTCATTTGGTAACTCATCAGCAAAACAATCATTGTGCTCTTGCAAAAATTTCAGCCTATCATTACTAAGAGTGTTTACATGTACATTATTTTTCTCAACATGATCTCGTACAAAAATCAAGTACGCAAAAACACTCTTTTTCATTACTTTCTTAATTTGTACATGAGATACAAGGGGAATGGTATCACCCTCTTCACCAACATCAATTACATGTTCTCGGCCTTTATGCATGAAGGTGATCCTGTTAGTCTTGTAAGCCTTGCACGGATCAATACGTGTATGCCAAGGCTTTCCAAGCAATACATCACAGCCATTCAAAGGCGCCACAAGAAAATTCTCATGATCCACATAGCCTTGAATGTGTATGCGAACTTGCCAAAAATAGGCATGACTTGCACTTCTCTACCAACAAAGGCAGCGCCTGCTTCAATTTGAGGACCCATGTCCTCCACTTCAATACCCAAAGCAGCTGCCATCTGAGTGGATATGAAATTCTCCGATGCACAATCATCAAACATGAACAAAGCGGACTGATCCTTGAGTTGTCCCCAAGCTTTGCATACAATCCTATCTTTGCTATCATGTGAAGTGTTGCCCTGCACATCCGGAACCATATGCACATTAGGCTTCGGTACATTAGCATTTTCAGCTTTGTTATTCTTATTTGGGCATGCTTTTGCCATGTGCTCAGTGCTGCCACAAGTAAAGCATTTGCCTTCACGCATATATTGCTCCTTCTTCTCAGCACTAAGACCAAAGTTTGCCGGCTTATAAGGGCGCTTGTTAGCAAACTTATTTTCAGCTTTTGGACCTGATTTGGCTTGGTTTTGGTCCCTTTTAGGTGGCTGTCCATCATTTTGCAGGTTTTGGACAGCCCTCTCTTTGCCTTGAAATGAGGGTTTAGCCTTATTGGATCGACTCAATTTGAGTTCCAATTGTTCGGTGGCGGTGGCGGTTGCGATTAATTGGTGTAAGGTATGACCAGGATACATTTGTAATCCCGCTTTGTACACGGGTTGTAATCCCGATTGAAACCTTCTCTTCCTTTCCGCCTCGGTGACATGCATAAATGGAGACACCTCCAAGAGCACTTTTCAAAACTTTTGTACATATGCATTTACCGATTCCTCCTCATTTTGCTTTACCCAATCCCACCTAATTGTTATCTCATTCAATGCATTGGGAGGCAAGAATTGAGCATAAAACCTCTCCTTGAACTCTTCCCATGATCTAACGGGATTCGGTGAGAGCTTCTCCGTGAGCCACCAATGGGCAACAGTGCCTTTCATGAACATGCTTACATGCCGGATCATGGATTTCTGAGTGAAATCCTCATCACTGAAAGCAATATCAAACTGGGCAATAAAAGCAAGTGCCTTTGATGCATCGTATTCTCCATGATGTGTCAAACTTCACAGATTTGTCTCCGGCTTTGAAGTCACGAGACTTTGATGCATGTGTGTGCATCTCAACATGCTTTCCCCCATGTTTGTCCATTGGGACAGCCCCTGTAATAACTGGCATCATTTTTGGACCAAAAGGTGATACATAAGGCATAGATACGTGTGCCCTGTAAGCATGAGGCATGGCTGGCCCCTCAACATGCATTGATACATTTTCAACCATAACTTCTCCCTCACGAGCACACTCGAAGGCATGAGTGGCATGAGAGATAACGCGGAATACCTGCACCAACAGAAAATTGCAGCCCATGTTGCATGTGTTGTGCCTGCACATTTTCAGTCGGCAATGGCATTTGACATACATTTTGACCACGGCCATAAACATTGTATCCTTCACGGGCTACATGAGATATTCCTGCATGGCGTGAAGTCACTGATTGTTCCTCTCCCATAGCATGGAGATTCATCCTCTTAGACATAACTTCTTGTTCGGGCACTTGTGGGGATTCCAAGACATGTGGGATGGTTGCCTTTTCTGTATAGGCATCCTCGGTACGAGCCAAGTATGCACGTGCTGCATCCCTTGGTTGCATGTGCAACTCTTGAGCAATCATTGCCATTGCATGATCCATATAAGATTCAGCTTTCTTGGTCTTCAAACGGTCATGTACCAATGGATCCTCGCGGCGATAGAGATTCAATTCTTCTTGTTGTGCTTGGAGAAGAGCCTGCATACGAGTAAGTTCAGCCCTCAAGACTATCGACTCTTCTTCTTGCATCTTCTCTTTGCCACGAGACGGCTGTCCCACATATTCATGTTCCCTATTGTGCACCACATGAGTTTGCTCATCCTGTAAAGCATTGGAGGCATGCATTTCATTGTCCCTGCCTCTTGTATTAGCATCTCCAACATTCATTGTATGGCTGTCCATAATGTTCTAAGTGTAGAGATAGCTAGTGTTCACGGTGATCGTCTCTCACGATAGAAGTGAAAGAGAACCGTATGCTCTGATACCAATGTAACTTGGTTGAACACAATGCTAATCAATACACTTAAATACACTAAGATTTGAAGGACACTTGCTCAAATACAAGAAGTAAATTGCTGAATTGACAAGAGGCACACAATGAGCCGGAACGGCCGACCCCTCCCTTGAGTAAATTGTATTACTATTGGAGAAATTCAATACATAGTTTCACGGGCATCCATTGCCAAATCCTCCATGCCAATGCATATGAAATTCAGCATTTAGAAAACAACGGTATGTCGATGTAGATCACCAAGGAGCTGCCTTGATGCCCGGCCCGACTTCAGTGCCCATATTCTCTACCATTGGCTCTATGTTCTACCAAGCAAGGTAGCAACATCTTCAAGAGCACATAGGACAAGAGAAACACTACACAGGGCGGCTAAACAAGGAGTCCTGCCCTTCTACTGAGTAAGTAATGACAATACATTGTCCAATTACCTTACCAGTCTTCATAGAAGTTGTTGCAAGCGGAAGCCTTCGCGTTGGAAGCTTTAGAAGTGTTGATATCTTCGATTTGCCGCAATCCTTCGCGACAAAAGTCTTCAAGAGGATGAAGGGAACCTTGGGAAAGCTTCCCCTATGGTTCAACTTGAGAAAGGAAGGCTGAAATTAGGGTTTTCAGCAAAAAGACCAGAAATTACAGCAAAAATGAGAGCTGTTTTGCTGAATTTCAGTCATTGGGAGTGAGTAGGAGAGTGATTAGCACTTGGAAACACTCTTGGAAGCTTGGAAAACACCCTAGCAAGTTGGGTATGGCTATGGAGAGCTTGGAAATGGAGAGAAATGGTGGAAAAACAGAGTTTTCAGCCTCCAAAAATCCTCATGAAGAGAAAACACGAATTTCTCTTAATAAGTAAGTGAATTGGGGTCCAATCAGGTGAAGGGACATGGGGAGATGCCCATTTATGAGTAAAAGGGGAGGATCAGGTCCTGGACATTGAGTCTTGTCCGCCTCGGGACTTCAGTGAGTGTGAACTTGGAAGCGGTCATAATTTATAAGTGACTTTTGGGCGCCCAAACTTTAATGAAATGGGAACGCACTCACTTATAAATATTGGCTAAGTCCTAAGGGTTATTTGAGCCTAGATTGGGTAATACTTACCACCTGTTCACATGCCACACAACCATGTGAGCAGACAGTTTCACACGCACGGTTCACGGGCGGGCGTCCCCTAGCCCGGAACTACACATAGGTCATGCAGGCATGAAAACAGCATGCAATTTCATTTGCAGGCAAGCACATAAAGATGCTATGCAATGCAGCATTGGCATGAGCGATTTCCGTTCATGAAACCATATAATACCAGGCGTTTCCAGGCAAGTATATGCGATACAAGACCCAGTGGAAAGCCAATCCTCCAGGCGTTTCCGGGCATGTACACAAAGGTACAAGTCCCAGCGGAAAGCCAAGTCCTCCAGGCGTTTCCGGGCATGTACACAAAGGCACAAGTCCCAGCGGAAAGCCAAGTCCTCGAGATATTCCGGGCATGATAACATCAAGTCCCAGCGGAATATCATATCCAACTATACAGCATGACACGTGTCAATCACCTGCATAGGCATATTCCATAAGCCATGGACACTAATCCAATATGTACATAGTGTGAAAGCAAGAGTGAACCATTCGGGTGGCCAAATGGTGACATTCCTCCCCGCTTCTAAACAGTTGTCCGCAACTGAAATGCATCCAAATATGTCTGAAGCACATGCGGGCAATCTTTGAAGAACTCTTCATCTACCCATTTAGCATCAATGGGAAGATAGTTCTTAAACTTCACAAGGTAACGCCTCCCAATCATTCTCTTTAACATCCAATTGCCTTCTATGCTTGTCGGCAGTCTTTTTATGCTTGTCTTGTGACCTTGCAATGGCTGTCCACACCTGAGCAAAAGCAATATCCAAGTCTCTTACATACTCATCAGCTGCAAATATCTCATCCTTTGTGCGAAGGATGGGTGGCAAAACCACCTTACCATAAACAATCTCAAACGGGGCCTTTCCCGTAGATGCATGCACTGTGTTGTTGTATGCAAATTCCACAAGCGGTAAGTACTTCTCCCAAGAAGACTTCTGATCCGCCACATAACATTTCAAGAGATCCAACACGGCTGAATTTGCAGCCTCACTTTGCCCATCCGTTTGAGGGTGATAAGCTGATGAGAATTCCAATTTGGTGCCCATATTATCAAATAAGGCCCGCCAAAAGAGACTTGTAGTTCTGGGATCTCTATCCCCCACAATGGACTTCGGCATTCCATGATGTTTGAACACTTGTGCAAGATATATTTTAACCATATGCTCAGCTTTGATGGTCTTTTTGACCGGCAAGAAATGAGCTTGCTTGCTAAACCTGTCCACAATTGTCCAAATTGCATCATTACCCTGTTGGGTACGTGGCAAGTCCATAATGAAATCCATTGTAATACTTTCCCATGGCTGCGTGGGAATAGGCAATGGCTGAAGCAAACCTGGTGCCTTTTGCCTATCAAATTTGACCTTTTGACAGGTGATACATGCACGTAACAAATTTCTATTGAACATATATTTCATTTTCTGTGCTATATAGCATTCAAACAAAAAAAAAGAAATACCGCTCAATCATGTGCGTAGTAGGCATTATGCCTCTATGACCAGCATATGGAGGAGCATGGCACTCATCCAAAACCTTTTGCCTCATGTCAGACACCACACATAGGCAATTATCTTTCATGAGATAACCTTCTTTGATCACATATGAGGCATGTGCATGACCAGCCATCAAATCAGCCCAAATAGTGGCAAAATCAGCATCCGTATGATACAAATCACGCATGGTAGACAAGTCCCCATGAGAGGCAACCGAGATAGCTGCTACATACGGCTTTCGTGACAATGCATCGGCCACTACATTCTTCTTTCCTGGGGTGTGCAAGATCTGAAAATGAAACATAGAGAGGAAATTGGCCATCCTCATATGCTTCTCTGACAACTTAGTTTGAGTAAGAAAATACCTCAAACTCTGGTGATCTGTCTTCACAGTGAAATCAGCCCCAAGAAGGTAATGTTTCCATATAGTAAGTGCATGAATTACAGCCAAGAGCTCTTTCTCATAAATGCCAAGAGATAGCTCTGCATCATGCAATCTACGACTTTCATAAGCCACGGCATGTCCCTCTTGATTAAGGACAGCCCCTATGCAATTTCCAGATGCATCACATTCCACACAAAAAGGCTTTTGCAAATCCGGAACGATCAACACTGGACCATGAGTAGTTGCATCTTTCAATTTGAGGAATGCATCTCTCTCTACATTAGTCCATTTGAACACGGCCTTCTTCTTTGTCAAATCATGCAAAGGAGAAGCAATCCATGCAAAGTGCCGAATGAACCTGCGGTAGTAAGAGCATAATCCAAGAAAACTACGGATCTCATGCACTGAACTCAATTCGGGCCAATTCCGAATTGCATCAATCTTTGCAGGATCCATCCGCACTCCATCTTTGGACACAATATGCCCAAGATAATGTATCTCTGACAAGAAAAACTCACTCTTCTTTGCATTTATGAAGAGTTTATGCTTATGGAGCTCTTCAAAAACAATAGCCAAATGAGCTTTATGCTCTTCTTCGGTCTTCGAGAAGACTAGTATGTCATCAAAGAAGACACCTGTAAATTTCCTGTACCCACGGAATATGCGATCCATCATTCTATTGAATGTAGCCGGGGCATTTGTAAGACCAAAAGGCATAACAAGATACTCATAAAGCCCAAATGCTGTCCTGAAAGCAGTTTTGTGTACATCCTCAGGCACTACACGCACTTGATGATATCCACTCTTGAGATCAATTCGGCTAAAGCATGCCGATCCATCCAACTTGTCAAGGATGTCGTCTATGCATGGAATCGGAAATCTATTCTTGATGGTAAGCTTATTCAAAGCTCTATAATCCACACACATACGAAAGGATCCATCCTCTTTTGAACTAAGAGGACGGGTGAACAATATGGGGAAGAGCTTGGCTGAACCAAACCCTTCTCAAGAAGCTCATTTACTTGCTTCATGATCTCCTCTTTTTGGGATGCACTTACACGATAGGCTGGCCTATTAGGCGGTGAGCTACCCGGCACAAGATCAATGCGATGATCTTCCGGTCGTACAGGTGGTAACTCATTTGGTAACTCATCAGCAAAACAATCATTGTGCTCTTGCAAAAATTTCAGCCTATCATTACTAAGAGTGTTTACATGTACATTATTTTTCTCAACATGATCTCGTACAAAAATCAAGTACGCAAAAACACTCTTTTTCATTACTTTCTTAATTTGTACATGAGATACAAGGGGAATGGTATCACCCTCTTCACCAACATCAATTACATGTTCTCGGCCTTTATGCATGAAGGTGATCCTGTTAGTCTTGTAAGCCTTGCACGGATCAATACGTGTATGCCAAGGCTTTCCAAGCAATACATCACAGCCATTCAAAGGCGCCACAAGAAAATCCTCATGATCCACATAGCCTTGAATGTGTATGCGAACTTGCCAAAAATAGGCATGACCTGCACTTCTCTACCAACAAAGGCAGCGCCTGCTTCAATTTGAGGACCCATGTCCTCCACTTCAATACCCAAAGCAGCTGCCATCTGAGTGGATATGAAATTCTCCGATGCACAATCATCAAACATGAACAAAGCGGACTGATCCTTGAGTTGTCCCCAAGCTTTGCATACAATCCTATCTTTGCTATCATGTGAAGTGTTGCCCTGCACATCCGGAACCATATGCACATTAGGCTTCGGTACATTAGCATTTTCAGCTTTGTTCTTCTTATTTGGGCATGCTTTTGCCATGTGCTCAGTGCTGCCACAAGTAAAGCATTTGCCTTCACGCATATATTGCTCCTTCTTCTCAGCACTAAGACCAAAGTTTGCCGGCTTATAAGGGCGCTTGTTAGCAAACTTATTTTCAGCTTTTGGACCTGATTTGGCTTGGTTTTGGTCCCTTTTAGGTGGCTGTCCATCATTTTGCAGGTTTTGGACAGCCCTCTCTTTGCCTTGAAATGAGGGTTTAGCCTTATTGGATCGACTCAATTTGAGTTCCAATTGTTCGGTGGCGGTGGCGGTTGCGATTAATTGGTGTAAGGTATGACCAGGATACATTTGTAATCCCGCTTTGTACACGGGTTGTAATCCCGATTGAAACCTTCTCTTCCTTTCCGCCTCGGTGACATGCATAAATGGAGACACCTCCAAGAGCACTTTTCAAAACTTTTGTACATATGCATTTACCGATTCCTCCTCATTTTGCTTTACCCAATCCCACTTCATTGTTATCTCATTCAATGCATTGGGAGGCAAGAATTGAGCATAAAACCTCTCCTTGAACTCTTCCCATGATCTAACGGGATTCGGTGAGAGCTTCTCCGTGAGCCACCAATGGGCAACAGTGCCTTTCATGAACATGCTTACATGCCGGATCATGGATTTCTGAGTGAAATCCTCATCACTGAAAGCAATATCAAACTGGGCAATAAAAGCAAGTGCCTTTGATGCATCGTATTCTCCATGATGTGTCAAACTTCACAGATTTGTCTCCGGCTTTGAAGTCACGAGACTTTGATGCATGTGTGTGCATCTCAACATGTTTTCCCCCATGTTTGTCCATTGGGACAGCCCCTGTAATAACTGGCATCATTTTTGGACCAAAAGGTGATACATAAGGCATAGATACGTGTGCCCTGTAAGCATGAGGCATGGCTGGCCCCTCAACATGCATTGATACATTTTCAACCATAACTTCTCCCTCACGAGCACACTCGAAGGCATGAGTGGCATGAGAGATAACGCGGAATACCTGCACCAACAGAAAATTGCAGCCCATGTTGCATGTGTTGTGCCTGCACATTTTCAGTCGGCAATGGCATTTGACATACATTTTGACCACTGCCATAAACATTGTATCCTTCACGGGCTACATGAGATATTCCTGCATGGCGTGAAGTCACTGATTGTTCCTCTCCCATAGCATGGAGATTCATCCTCTTAGACATAACTTCTTGTTCGGGCACTTGTGGGGATTCCAAGACATGTGGGATGGTTGCCTTTTCTGTATAGGCATCCTCGGTACGAGCCAAGTATGCACGTGCTGCATCCCTTGGTTGCATGTGCAACTCTTGAGCAATCATTGCCATTGCATGATCCATATAAGATTCAGCTTTCTTGGTCTTCAAACGGTCATGTACCAATGGATCCTCGCGGCGATAGAGATTCAATTCTTCTTGTTGTGCTTGGAGAAGAGCCTGCATACGAGTAAGTTCAGCCCTCAAGACTATCGACTCTTCTTCTTGCATCTTCTCTTTGCCACGAGACGGCTGTCCCACATATTCATGTTCCCTATTGTGCACCACATGAGTTTGCTCATCCTGTAAAGCATTGGAGGCATGCATTTCATTGTCCCTGCCTCTTGTATTAGCATCTCCAACATTCATTGTATGGCTGTCCATAATGTTCTAAGTGTAGAGATAGCTAGTGTTCACGGTGATCGTCTCTCACGATAGAAGTGAAAGAGAACCGTATGCTCTGATACCAATGTAACTTGGTTGAACACAATGCTAATCAATACACTTAAATACACTAAGATTTGAAGGACACTTGCTCAAATACAAGAAGTAAATTGCTGAATTGACAAGAGGCACACAATGAGCCGGAACGGCCGACCCCTCCCTTGAGTAAATTGTATTACTATTGGAGAAATTCAATACATAGTTTCACGGGCATCCATTGCCAAATCCTCCATGCCAATGCATATGAAATTCAGCATTTAGAAAACAACGGTATGTCGATGTAGATCACCAAGGAGCTGCCTTGATGCCCGGCCCGACTTCAGTGCCCATATTCTCTACCATTGGCTCTATGTTCTACCAAGCAAGGTAGCAACATCTTCAAGAGCACATAGGACAAGAGAAACACTACACAGGGCGGCTAAACAAGGAGTCCTGCCCTTCTACTGAGTAAGTAATGACAATACATTGTCCAATTACCTTACCAGTCTTCATAGAAGTTGTTGCAAGCGGAAGCCTTCGCGTTGGAAGCTTTAGAAGTGTTGATATCTTCGATTTGCCGCAATCCTTCGCGACAAAAGTCTTCAAGAGGATGAAGGGAACCTTGGGAAAGCTTCCCCTATGGTTCAACTTGAGAAAGGAAGGCTGAAATTAGGGTTTTCAGCAAAAAGACCAGAAATTACAGCAAAAATGAGAGCTGTTTTGCTGAATTTCAGTCATTGGGAGTGAGTAGGAGAGTGATTAGCACTTGGAAACACTCTTGGAAGCTTGGAAAACACCCTAGCAAGTTGGGTATGGCTATGGAGAGCTTGGAAATGGAGAGAAATGGTGGAAAAACAGAGTTTTCAGCCTCCAAAAATCCTCATGAAGAGAAAACACGAATTTCTCTTAATAAGTAAGTGAATTGGGGTCCAATCAGGTGAAGGGACATGGGGAGATGCCCATTTATGAGTAAAAGGGGAGGATCAGGTCCTGGACATTGAGTCTTGTCCGCCTCGGGACTTCAGTGAGTGTGAACTTGGAAGCGGTCATAATTTATAAGTGACTTTTGGGCGCCCAAACTTTAATGAAATGGGAACGCACTCACTTATAAATATTGGCTAAGTCCTAAGGGTTATTTGAGCCTAGATTGGGTAATACTTACCACCTGTTCACATGCCACACAACCATGTGAGCAGACAGTTTCACACGCACGGTTCACGGGCGGGCGTCCCCTAGCCCGGAACTACACATAGGTCATGCAGGCATGAAAACAGCATGCAATTTCATTTGCAGGCAAGCACATAAAGATGCTATGCAATGCAGCATTGGCATGAGCGATTTCCGTTCATGAAACCATATAATACCAGGCGTTTCCAGGCAAGTATATGCGATACCAGACCCAGTGGAAAGCCAATCCTCCAGGCGTTTCCGGGCATGTACACAAAGGTACAAGTCCCAGCGGAAAGCCAAGTCCTCCAGGCGTTTCCGGGCATGTACACAAAGGCACAAGTCCCAGCGGAAAGCCAAGTCCTCGAGATATTCCGGGCATGATAACATCAAGTCCCAGCGGAATATCATATCCAACTATACAGCATGACACGTGTCAATCACCTGCATAGGCATATTCCATAAGCCATGGACACTAATCCAATATGTACATAGTGTGAAAGCAAGAGTGAACCATTCGGGTGGCCAAATGGTGACATTCCTCCCCGCTTCTAAACAGTTGTCCGCAACTGAAATGCATCCAAATATGTCTGAAGCACATGCGGGCAATCTTTGAAGAACTCTTCATCTACCCATTTAGCATCAATGGGAAGATAGTTCTTAAACTTCACAAGGTAACGCCTCCCAATCATTCTCTTTAACATCCAATTGCCTTCTATGCTTGTCGGCAGTCTTTTTATGCTTGTCTTGTGACCTTGCAATGGTTGTCCGCACCTGAGCAAAAGCAATATCCAAGTCTCTTACATACTCATCAGCTGCAAATATCTCATCCTTTGTGCGAAGGATGGGTGGCAAAACCACCTTACCATAAACAATCTCAAACGGGGCCTTTCCCGTAGATGCATGCACTGTGTTGTTGTATGCAAATTCCACAAGCGGTAAGTACTTCTCCCAAGAAGACTTCTGATCCGCCACATAACATTTCAAGAGATCCAACACGGCTGAATTTGCAGCCTCACTTTGCCCATCCGTTTGAGGGTGATAAGCTGATGAGAATTCCAATTTGGTGCCCATATTATCAAATAAGGCCCGCCAAAAGAGACTTGTAGTTCTGGGATCTCTATCCCCCACAATGGACTTCGGCATTCCATGATGTTTGAACACTTGTGCAAGATATATTTTAACCATATGCTCAGCTTTGATGGTCTTTTTGACCGGCAAGAAATGAGCTTGCTTGCTAAACCTGTCCACAATTGTCCAAATTGCATCATTACCCTGTTGGGTACGTGGCAAGTCCATAATGAAATCCATTGTAATACTTTCCCATGGCTGCGTGGGAATAGGCAATGGCTGAAGCAAACCTGGTGCCTTTTGCCTATCAAATTTGACCTTTTGACAGGTGATACATGCACGTAACAAATTTCTATTGAACATATATTTCATTTTCTGTGCTATATAGCATTCAAACAAAAAAAAAGAAATACCGCTCAATCATGTGCGTAGTAGGCATTATGCCTCTATGACCAGCATATGGAGGAGCATGGCACTCATCCAAAACCTTTTGCCTCATGTCAGACACCACACATAGGCAATTATCTTTCATGAGATAACCTTCTTTGATCACATATGAGGCATGTGCATGACCAGCCATCAAATCAGCCCAAATAGTGGCAAAATCAGCATCCGTATGATACAAATCACGCATGGTAGACAAGTCCCCATGAGAGGCAACCGAGATAGCTGCTACATACGGCTTTCGTGACAATGCATCGGCCACTACATTCTTCTTTCCGGGGGTGTGCAAGATCTGAAAATGAAACATAGAGAGGAAATTGGCCATCCTCATATGCTTCTCTGACAACTTAGTTTGAGTAAGAAAATACCTCAAACTCTGGTGATCTGTCTTCACAGTGAAATCAGCCCCAAGAAGGTAATGTTTCCATATAGTAAGTGCATGAATTACAGCCAAGAGCTCTTTCTCATAAATGCCAAGAGATAGCTCTGCATCATGCAATCTACGACTTTCATAAGCCACGGCATGTCCCTCTTGATTAAGGACAGCCCCTATGCAATTTCCAGATGCATCACATTCCACACAAAAAGGCTTTTGCAAATCCGGAACGATCAACACTGGACCATGAGTAGTTGCATCTTTCAATTTGAGGAATGCATCTCTCTCTACATTAGTCCATTTGAACACGGCCTTCTTCTTTGTCAAATCATGCAAAGGAGAAGCAATCCATGCAAAGTGCCGAATGAACCTGCGGTAGTAAGAGCATAATCCAAGAAAACTACGGATCTCATGCACTGAACTCAATTCGGGCCAATTCCGAATTGCATCAATCTTTGCAGGATCCATCCACACTCCATCTTTGGACACAAGATAATGTATCTCTGACAAGAAAAACTCACTCTTCTTTGCATTTATGAAGAGTTTATGCTTATGGAGCTCTTCAAAAACAATAGCCAAATGAGCTTTATGCTCTTCTTCGGTCTTCGAGAAGACTAGTATGTCATCAAAGAAGACACCTGTAAATTTCCTGTACCCACGGAATATGCGATCCATCATTCTATTGAATGTAGCCGGGGCATTTGTAAGACCAAAAGGCATAACAAGATACTCATAAAGCCCAAATGCTGTCCTGAAAGCAGTTTTGTGTACATCCTCAGGCACTACACGCACTTGATGATATCCACTCTTGAGATCAATTCGGCTAAAGCATGCCGATCCATCCAACTTGTCAAGGATGTCGTCTATGCATGGAATCGGAGAGCTTGGAAATGGAGAGAAATGGTGGAAAAACAGAGTTTTCAGCCTCCAAAAATCCTCATGAAGAGAAAACACGAATTTCTCTTAATAAGTAAGTGAATTGGGGTCCAATCAGGTGAAGGGACATGGGGAGATGCCCATTTATGAGTAAAAGGGGAGGATCAGGTCCTGGACATTGAGTCTTGTCCGCCTCGGGACTTCAGTGAGTGTGAACTTGGAAGCGGTCATAATTTATAAGTGACTTTTGGGCGCCCAAACTTTAATGAAATGGGAACGCACTCACTTATAAATATTGGCTAAGTCCTAAGGGTTATTTGAGCCTAGATTGGGTAATACTTACCACCTGTTCACATGCCACACAACCATGTCAGCAGACAGTTTCACACGCACGGTTCACGGGCGGGCGTCCCCTAGCCCGGAACTACACATAGGTCATGCAGGCATGAAAACAGCATGCAATTTCATTTGCAGGCAAGCACATAAAGATGCTATGCAATGCAGCATTGGCATGAGCGATTTCCGTTCATGAAACCATATAATACCAGGCGTTTCCAGGCAAGTATATGCGATACCAGACCCAGTGGAAAGCCAATCCTCCAGGCGTTTCCGGGCATGTACACAAAGGTACAAGTCCTAGCGGAAAGCCAAGTCCTCCAGGCGTTTCCGGGCATGTACACAAAGGCACAAGTCCCCGCGGAAAGCCAAGTCCTCCAGATATTCCGGGCATGATAACATCAAGTCCCAGCGGAATATCATATCCAACTATACAGCATGACACGTGTCAATCACCTGCATAGGCATATTCCATAAGCCATGCACACTAATCCAATATGTACATAGTGTGAAAGCAAGAGTGAACCATTCGGGTGGCCAAATGGTGACACAACCTTCTCTCTCCAAGAAAGCAAGCTTGGTCTGTGCCTGTGTTCTCTGTAGCATAGCAGCCAAAGAAGCGCAGCCCATGTACTCTCCCCAAAAAGCAAGCTTGGTTTGCGCTTGTGTTTTCTGTAGCACAGCAGCCAGAGAAGCGTAGCCCCCCAACAGCTATTTTCCAAAAAGCAAGAGTAGTGCTGCCTGCCAGCAGTCCTTCCAGAAAAGCATGAGAGAGAGAGAGAGAGCCAAGGCGCATGTGCAGTGTAACACGCGGAAGCTCTGGGAGTCTTCTTTCAGCCCTAAACACTCCTGGCAACATGCTGATGCAAAAACGCAGATATAGAGAGAGAGTAGAGAGAGAGAGAGATGCTGGAAAATTCAGTATATTACTATAGTACAAAAAGGTACTTGTCTGCAGCCGCCGACCTGATCTGGTAGTACAGCCCACGATGCCCTCCCTGCAGCCGACAACTCCTTCTGGGTCTTCTTCAAGCTTTGCTTTATGTCCAACCTTCTGCTCCTTGTGCCCAAGTCTGGTTCTCATGCTCTTTTTCTGGTTGCCTTCCTTTGGATCAGCCTTGAGAAGCTACATGGCATTTATCATGCACATGACATCCCCCTCTACTAAACTTGATGACGGGATTCCAATCTGCTCTTGGATGACTGTCATCGTCCCAAATCTTTTCCCGAATTCCCTCTGTCATCCATCCATCCCTGACAACCCTTTTCTCTGAAAGCCCGGCCTGTTCTCCAAACCACTCTGTCTCAAACGAAGATCTATGCATCTGTTCCCTCTAGTCCACAATCCATTCTTGCCCTGACTCTGAACACCGTCTTGGTCTTCATTCCTGAGAAATGAGTCTGGCACTCTCACATCACCCTTGGACTCCTGTGCAGGACAATGCACACCTGACCTCGAACAACCGAGATGGATCCCTGGCTGACTCGTCCCGGACTGGGCTCACATGGGACCAGTTCACCATCCCAGGTCCCGCACCTTCTGTACAGAAATGTCTATGTGGCATCCAAGTGCGGGAAGCTACATAGCCTCCAAATAATCCGGCAATAACGCTGGATAGTCTTCGAAAAACTCTTTGTCGAGCCATACCGCTTCATGGGTTCCTCGATCCTGAAACTTTGTGAGGAACTGTCGTAGTCTTCGGCTTGAGCCATGCTTGAAACGGTGTAGAAGGATCTATTCTGGAACCATAACTTCTGCGTCATCAACAATGTCTGGTTCCGTTTCGTCTTTGACCTCTGAAGGGGGTGGACCTGCATATGGCTTTAACCAACTGACATGAAATACATCGTGCATAGTCCAACTCGGAGGTAGCTTTAACTGCATAGACACCTCATTAATCTTTTTCCTGACGGGAAAAGGTCCGAAGCTCCTGAAAGATAACTTTGGGCATCACTTGTTTCAATCTTTGCTTCATAATCCGAAGATAAACCCAATCCCCTTCCGAAAACTTCATATCCCTTCGGTCTTTATTGGCCTGTCGAGTGTAGGCCTCTTGCGCTTTAGCCAATCTGTCTTTTACTGACTCTAAAATCTCCTGGTAAGACTCCGTCACTCTATTCGCCTCCAGTACTGAAGACGAAGTCCTGGTCAACAACGACTGGAAAGGTCTTCCAAACGCTACCTCATATGGAGTCCTGCCAATAGTTGAAGAAAAAGAATCATTCAAAATAGCTTAAACTAAAGGCAAATACGATTCCCACTTACCTTGCTGATCGTGGACATAACACTTCAGCACATCAAAGGCCAACTGGTTGTATATCTTTGTCTAGCCATCCGTCTGTGGGTGGAATGCATTGGAAAAATTCAACTTAGTACCAAAATTATCAAACAATGCCCTCCAAAAATGACTGGTAAACTTGGCATCTCGGTCTGACACTATGGTCCTAGGAATCCTGCCAATCGGGTACCAATGCCAAATGAACAACTGGGCAACATCCTCGGCGGTCACATTGGCCCTGCAAGGAATAAGCATAACAAATTTGCTAAACCTATCAACAATAGTTAAGCACTGCGTATTACGCTTACTCGGACTGGGAGACAGATTTGTGACAAAGTCCATCGAAATGTCTTGGAAAGGACCCTCAGGAATTGGCAAGGGTTGTAACAAGCCTATCTTCTTTCCACGAGGTGCTTTCACCTTTTGACAAATGTCACAGCGTTGTACAGTAAACACATCACGTCTCATCTTTGGCCAATAGTATTGCCGTTCTAATTTCTCTAGAGTCGAATTCATGCCCCTATGACCACCTGTAATGGCGTCATGGGCATCATGGAGACGAGCTACCCTGAACGACTTCATGACACATAGTCGGCCTTTGTAGAAAAGCCAACCATCGTGTATCAGAAAGTGGCATGGTCCTGTGGCATCCAATGCCTGTTCCCACTGTGTACCGAATTCCTTGGAATCCGCATACGTGTGCTTCATGTCCTCTAGTCCTGTACCAACAAGATCAAGTCTAGTGGTCTGAATCGTAGACACTTGTCCCTTCCTGCTGAAAGCATCAGCCACTGGATTGGCCTTTCCTGGAAGGTACTCAATCATACCACTGAATTGCTAGAATATCTGACTCCAGTGGTGTTGTCGATCACTCCACTGTGCACTTGGTATCGTTTGAATCCAGCATAATGCCTGATGGTCAGTGCGAACCTCGAAGTCACGGCCATACAGAAAATGTTTCCAATGTTTCAAGGCGTGTATAATTGCTAGGAGTTCACGATCATAGACTGAGTAGTTTCTCTCGGCGGGCAGTAACTTACGAGACATGTAAGCTATTGGATGACCATTCTGTTGCAATACACCTCCAATTGCGATGTTACTCGCATCAGTGATCACCTGAAATGGGTCGTCCCACGAGGCAAGCGCTAAACAAGGCGCTTGTGACAAAGCCACCTTGAGGTTCTGGAATGCCTCCGACGCTCGTGGAGTCATTCGAATCTTTTGCCTTCTTGTTTTCACTCCCTTTAGCAGATCGGTGAGATCTGCCGAGAGGTCAGAAAACTTGTCGATGTGGGTGAAGTATGCCTGGCATATACCCACAAAAGATCTAATGTCATAGGCTGTCTGAGGTACTTCCCAGTTGACAATCTCAGCCACTTTAGTCGGATTAAGTCGAATGGCTTCAGCACTAATTATATATCCCAAGTAATGCACCTGGAACAGATAAAATTTTGACTTCTTTTCATTAACGTAGAGCTTGTTGGTTTCCAGCAACTTAAGGACTTTCTCCACATCAATGTCATGCTGCCCAACCGTAGCTGAGAATACTAGTATGTCGTCCAGGAATATAAACGCACACTTTTCAATCTAATTCCGGAAAACACGCATCATCATGCGGTTAAATGTAGCTGGGGCGTTCGTCAAGCCAAATGGCATGTCCACAAATTCATAGTGGGCCCGTTCTGTACCAAAGGCTGTCTTGGGGATGTCCCCCTCCACAATCTGCACCTGGTGGTACCCACTCTTTAAATCCAGTTTCGAGAACACCTTTGCTCCATTCAGCCTCTCGAGCAATTCGAGGCATCGGGAATCTGCTCTTGATAGTTAGCTTGTTGAGTGCACGGTAACCGACACACAAACAGGAAGACCCATCTTTCTTTTTGACAAATAAGATCGGGGTTGCAAATGGCGACACACTGGGGCGGATGAAGCCAGATTGCAACAATTCTTGGAGTTGGCGGTCCAACTCCGATTCCATTGCCTTGGAAAGGCGATACGGAAACTTGCTCGGGGTTTCCGAGCCTGGGAGGAGGTCTATCTTGTGGTCCTCCGGTCTAGACGGGGGGAGCTAGGTTGTCCCGAATAAAAATCTTTTGGAACTTTTCATGGAGAACCGAGTACTTCTCGGAAGCACTGGCCACCGTCTGGCCTGTCTGGATGTAAATCATCGCACACTGTGCGCCTTTCCTGACTGCTCGCTTAGCCTGTAGGTGGCCTATGAGCGGAAGGTTCGGAATTCCTAGCCCACACTTAATGGTCACTGGGGCGTTTGACACATTCCGATTGATCTGGAACGTGTGCTTGTCCCACTTGACATCAGGAAGAAACTTGTGAAACCACTGAATACCCAAAATTATGTCTGCTCCTACAAGAGGGGCCACCATAAAATCACGCACAAACTCTATGCCCTGAATCACTAACTTAGCACCTAGAGCTTCATATTTGACGCTCGTTGTCATGCCTGTGCTAAAACCCTCAACCTGTTTGTCCATCGAAGTCAGATCGAAACAGGCACGCCTAGCGGCCTATTCCGTGACCACATCCTCCGTGCTGTCGCTGTCAAACACGACAACGACTCTCTGGCCACCTATGTAGCCAAAGGACTTGAGCAATTCGTTGCGCTCATACTCCTGGTCATGGGCGCCCTTCTACTTATCTTCGAGCTCCCGGCTAATAATTGCTCCAACTGAAGCACCGGGGTTTGAAGAACTAGGGGTGGGGTCTGTGTGGGAGCTGAGCTCACCACGGACGCTGTGGAGGCGGCGGTGGCGGGCTTTGGAGGCTTCTTCGGACAATCCCGAGAAGTATGTTCTTTTGTATGACAAAAGAAACATCTACCCTCCTTCTTGTACTGAGAAAGCTCCTCAGCACTCAACTTGCCACCTGTCTTGCCTGCCTCCGCTTTCTGGTCTGGAGTAAGCTTAGACGCAGTGCTCGAGTTCTTGGAGCCAGAGGCTCTCGGGCTCTGTCCTGAGGAAGACCCCGTCTGGTTCTGGCTTTTGCCCCCCGAGGCGGTAGCCCTGGGAGAAGCCGGCTGGGAAGTCTTGGGCTTGCCACCATTATGTTTCATTTCTGCACTCTGCGCAAGCGAGAGTGCGTCCTCAAAGGTGGCTGGCCTAAACATACGCACCTCCCATTGGATTTGCGTGTCCAGGCCATACAAAAACTGCCCTTTCTTGTCCGTATCAGATAAGCCTAATTGCAGACATAAAGTCAAAATTTTATTGGCAAATTGAAGGACTGGTTGCGCGTTCTGACGCGCTCCCCTGAACTCGTCTTCGAGTCGCTCAAGGTAGTGGGGCGGTAGAAACCGCTGCTTAAGGTCGCGGACAAACTCGTCCCACACGTAAGCTGCCATACCTGCTCTGGTGTGGGCATGAGCCCACTGAGTCCACCAAGGAATGGCCTCACCTTCCAAGTACCAACTGGCTAAGATCACTCTGTCAGTATCTGTTTTCCTAACTGCGGCAAAGTAAGCTTCAAATTGATGTAACCATGAATAGAGAGTTGTGGGATCGAGTTTACCATTATACTTACTGAAGTTCATTTTCTTGGGAAAATGATTCGAGGGCGCCGCTGGTGTCAATCTGGCGTCCAATGCTTTGAGGTAACGCTCGTGTTCCACGCGTCGCATGGCTTCGTCTTCTCGTTGTCGGATCTCCAATGCACGCATTTGCAACTCAAGCAAAGAGCCTGGTTGCGGCTGTGACCTTGGGAGAGGGTTCCTGTGTCGAGGATCTGGTATCTGGGATACGGAAGGAGAGGGAGGAGGAGATGGAAAACGCGACGCTGGAGAGCGGGTACGCTCCTCCAGAGCCAAGATCTGCGCCTTCTGCTCATCCAACTTGGCTATCTGTTCTGCGATTGCTCGCATCATCTGCTGGAACATGTCTGTGACACTCAAGCTTGGTGCCCTAGGAGGGCTGCCTGGTGCACTCTGGTCCCATGGTTCTTGGTCTCTCTCGTCGTCGAAGCTCGCCATAGCAGGAAAATGCACTTCCTTTTCGGAACGCAATCTGACCATCCACTATCTGTGTGGGAGACGTCCGGAGGCTAAAAACCAACCGTCCTTCGAGGGACAGGAGTCACTCCGAAAGGGGTAGTCCACCGGCGTCTAAAAACCAACCACACGAGCGAGAAAAAATTCTGGTTTCTTTGCTGAATCTTTGTACTTGAAGTAGGCTCTAATACCACTGTAATATGCGGTAGCTCTGGGAGTCTTCTTTCAGCCCTAAACACTCCTGGCAACATGCTGATGCAAAAACGCAGATATAGAGAGAGAGTAGAGAGAGAGATATATGCTGGAAAATTCAGTATATTACTATAGTACAAAAAGGTACTTGTCTGCAGCCCTAGGCTACCTTGAAGAAAAGGTGATAACACCCAAAATTTTGTCCCCCTATGGGACTCCTACTGACCCAATCCCTAGGGGATTGAATGAAAACAACTATGGGCACACTTTGCCTTTTATAGTATTCTTGAGCAATGTAGAAGCTGGCCGACTGGGCCTGAAGCACACATATTGCTGGTCGGGCTGCGCTTCTCCATGGATTGAGGTGCCTGTTGCAGTCGACCTGATCTGGTACAGCCCACGATGCCCTCCCTGCAGCCGACAACTCCTTCTGGGTCTTCTTCAAGCTTTGCTTCATGTCCAACCTTCTGCTCCTTGTGCCGCAACTCTGGTTCTCATGCTCTTTTTCTGGTTGCCTTCCTTTGGATTAGCCTTGAGAAGCTACATGGCATTTATCATGCACATGACATGCAGTCCCCATTGTTTTTTTCCACCAGTAGAGAGGCGCATCCAGCCATCTGCTTTTTCACCAAAAAGAAAGCCGCATCCAGCCATCTGCCTTCTGCAGTCCAGCCAACTGGCGTGTAAGTGCAGTCCAACGCTCTGCTTTTTCACCCATAAAGAGGCGCCTACTGCAACCCGCCAGTCCCTTTTCAGAAGAGCACACACGTGGCCCCCAATAATAGCATATGGGCCACGTTATCTTTCATAAAGGGTATTATAATGTTTTTAAAGGTTTTTAAAATCTTTTGTCTCCTCCCCCCACATGGGGTTGTGAAAAAAAAGACCTTTTTAAAACCTTGAGCCCTTTTTGACTTCCAAACCGATGCCATTCACACTGTCCACCATGTCCCCGTGCACACCTGCATACTGTCTAGAGAAAAACACAGGGTCGTGACACCACAGGTCTCAGCAGTTTCACTTGCTTATCATCATGAGCTTGATGAGATGAAAGAGCAGTATGCCCAAGATGAGGATTTTGGCAGGGTCTATGAGTAAATGTCTGAGGGTCAGTGGCATGATCATTATACTCTCATGGATGGCTTTTTGTTGATGCATGGTAGACTGTGTTACCAGGCAGTTACGACTCAAGGTTATGATTGAAAGTCATGCTCCATCGTATGCAGGTCATAGAGGCATTGATGCCACGGTAAAGGCAGTTGAGGCTTTCTTTTATTGGCCGACCTTGAGAAGAGATGTTAATGCTTTTGTTAGGCAATGCATCGTATGCCAGAAGGTGGAGTTTGACCTTCAGAAGACACCAGGGTTACTTCAGCCTTTACCTATTCGGGATAGACCATGGGAGAGCATTGCCATGGATTTTATATTTGATCTTCTGAGGACACAAACAGGGAATGATGGCATTTGGACTATCATATGCAGGTTCAGTAAGCAGGCTCATTTCATTCCCGTTCGGAAGAAGATCAAAGTTAATCACATGGTGAAGTTGTTCATGGCGAACATCTTCAAGTATCATGGCATGCCTTCGTCTATCATTAGTGACCATGATCCACAGATGACGAGTTTATTTTGGTGAGGGTTGTTTGACAACATGGGTAGAACTCTCAAGTTTTCATCATCGTTTCATCCACAGACAAATGGGCAGTCGAAAGAGGTTAATTCCACAGTGTCATATCTTCTCAAGTGTTATATGTCAGAGCACAAGCATCAATGGGAAAAGTATCTTCCTTTGTTGGAGTTCGCTTATAACAACACCATCCATACCTCGACGGGCAAGGTGCCTTTTGAGATTGTGGAAGGAGGGAAGAAGGTACCACCCATTTTGCACACAAAGGATAAGATCTTTGAGGCTGACCAATATGTGGAGAACATGGATGAAGCTTATAGGAGAGTTAAGTTGGCACTCCAAAAAACTCAGCAAAAGCAAAAGAAGGTAGCAGACCGTCACAGGCGTGCATTAGAGTTTGCATTGCGTGACTGGGTTCTTTTGCGATTTGAGAAAGCCGGTATGTGGAGAACATGGATGAAGCTTATAGGAGAGCTAAGTTGGCACTCCAAAAAACTCAGCAAAAGCAAAAGAAGGCAGCAGACCGTCACAAGCGTGCATTAGAGTTTGCATTGGGTGATTGGGTTCCTTTGCGATTTGAGAAAGCTAGGCTTAAAAAGATGAAGGGTAAAGAGCGCTTATTCCCTAAGTTGAGCATGCGCTATTATGGACCTTTTCAGGTATTGGAAAAGATCGGTGAGGTGGCCTATCGTTTGAAGCTACCAGATCACTAGAGGATTCACAATGCATTTCATGTGAGTCTACTTACCTTTCCAAGGAGATGTGCCTGAGGATGTATCAGATGAGGCTCAGCCGGAAGTGGAGGAACTTGATATTCCCGAGGAGATACTGGCACATAAGGAAAGAAAGGTACGAGGTAAAGTTTCTCATCACTATCTTGTGAAGATCAAGAACTATTCATTGATGGATGTGAAGTGGATGGAGGAGGGTGACTTAGCAGATTCACCTCAGGTATTGCAGCTTTATCTCGATGCCTTTGAGTTGGAGCCGACTCTTGCTACGGCTCATTAAGGTTCAGCAAAGCATAGGTCTGGAGCATTGAGGGGGGTAGCACTTCCGCTCCCTTGATACAGACATGCTTAGATGTCATCTAGAGGTCGCTTGGTGCAGTTTTTGTCTCACCCGAAGGTACTGATAGCTGACAGTACAAAGTTTATGGGACTTCTATGATATATGTGTACTAGTCACATTGGATGTTGTGGTTGTGTATGGTTCATAGTGGTATACAACTTAGACTATTACTACACCATTGGTTTGCAGTGAATGTTGTTACATATACATGGCTTTATTGTACTTTTCACTTTTAGTTGGATCACATGGTTGATATCTTACTGTATTGGGCAGCCTTCGTTATTAGTGTGGTTCCATTCTGGATGTCTTGCTGTATCACCAGAATGCAATTGATGTAGGCATATGCTCACTTATGGTAGTGCTATGTGTAAACAGGGCTTAACCAAGGACACTTTTTCCCATGTGGTTTTTCCCCTTGGACATCAAGTGTGAAAGGACACTCTTAACATATAATATTTGTACTTCTATATTATATGGATGTGGCACACATGCAAGGGTTGACTTGCATTTTGTGGATACCACACTTTTGGCTCTCTCTCTCTCTCTCTCTCTCTCTCTCTCTCTCTCATTTCTGTGTGTGAGCTTCTCTACTCTGCACCTAACCCTAATGTGCAGGTTTGTGTGTGTGAGAGTGTGAGTCCAACACCCAACAATTGGTATCAGAGCTGGGAGCTGGCCCTGGAGTAGTGCTTGTGGAGATTCTGCAGAAAAGTGTGCAAAATTCCGTCGACGTTGTATTTTTCCGTTGCCTGCGTTTTTCTGTCGCCGTCCGTCCGTCGATTCCGTCGTTGCTCCACCGTCCGGCCACCCGAAACGGGCGGGACTAGTGGGGAGCCCACCACCTCCGCCCAGCCTCGCGGGCGGCGATACTCCAGCACCCGCTCCTGCCGTCGCGACCACCCACCCACGCCGTTCCAACACGGGCGACGCCCTTCGCGCCGTCACGGCCCCGTCCCGGCGTTAGTACCAATTGTCCAGCCGTCGCCTTCTACGTTCGGTTCCGCCCGACCAGGCGACGCCGCTTCGTTCCGGCTGCCTCATCTTCACTGCTCCCTTTAGGCGATCAACTCCCGTGCGTACCCGTCGCTCCTTTGTTCAGGCCACCCAACACGCCTGTGGCTGGTCCCTTCCGGACGTGTACAGCCGCCGCCGTCGTCCTGCGCCCTCCGTGCTAGCCCAAGGCCGCCGCCGGGTCGTGCATTGCGCTCGCCCTCCTCCTCGACACTTCTGACTGGTTCGACACTTGCAGCTCTGCACGCCTCCGCCTGCTGTACATACACCTGTCTGCAGCTCTCCTCGACACCTGCAGCTGTGCACAGCTCCGCCGGCTCCCACCGTCAACTCTATTTGACTGTCTGCTCCCCACCTACCACCTGCTTCCTCACACGTGCTGCCAAAGGTATTTTCTGTATAATTTTTTCGTCAAACACATACAAAATTTGCAGCCATTCCAGTGCAGGTCATATGCAGATTTTGCAGACACTTCTGTGAAAGTAAGATTGAAAGGAAAATTGCAGGTGCGATTTGGGGGATTTCTCAATTTCAAGACAAATCGAAAAAATTGGGCATATTGCTTTGCTTGCAATTTGAGGTTTTTGAAATTGAGGTCAAAATCAGCAAATTGAACCTCTTTCATTTGCAGAAATTTGGGAGTTTTCAAAATTGAGGTCAAAATCAGCAAATTGAACCTCTTTCACTTGCAGAAATTTGGGGCTTTTGTGGAAATTGGCCAATTAGATGCACATTGAAGCAATGGGAGTGCATAAAAATTGGGGATTTTCAGATTGGCGCATGTAATTGGGCATTACAGCTGCGATTTGTCGCGTATGTATACACATTGTGTGTAATTGGACAATTTGGTGCAGGTTTACACTTGCTTTGATTTGCAGGCATACATTTGCACAGGACATTTGGTTGCCTGGCAGTGCACATTGGTGCTTGGTTTGCTTGCAGATATATTTTGTTGACATGGCACAGAATGCTACAGATGTATTTGGTGTGCTCACCCAGGAGGATAAGCTGGATGGATCTAACTACTCCCTCTGGAGTTTCATGATCCGTAATTTGCTGGTAGCCAAAGGGCTTTGGGGCATCGTGTGACACACGTCCACTTACCATACAGCCAGCCACGCCTCAAAGGGGAGGTGCTCAAAGAGCTCCTGATGTAGATCCTGCTCCCACACAAGAGCAGAAGAGATGGGACTCTAGAGATGCACAGGCCATGTCATTGATAGCCCTTTCAGTGAAAAGGACTATTATTCCGCACATTCGTTCTTGCAAGACATCGAAGCTTGCATGGGACACATTGGAAGCAATGTATCAGGTACGCAACGAGGCAAGAGTTGCCTACTTGAAGTGGCAATTGGATCTTCTTTCTATGGATGAGGGTGACTCCATGGTAGATCATCTTACCAAAGTGAAAGATTTGCAGGAACAACCTCTCAATGAGAGGAGGTGGTGATCCCGTCACTTTTGAAGAGCTTGTGGGTTTACTCTTGCAGGAAGAACAAACAAGAGCAAACTTATCGAGCAACCGTGGTGGAGAAAAGGCATTTACAGCCAAGGATAAAGGTAAAGCAAAGAGCTTTAGGCATGGGGGACAACAGTCTAGCAAGGCTGGTCATGGACAGCCCTCTTCTAGTGGTGAAAAGTCTGACAAAGGGGATGCAAACAAGCCCAAAAAGAAGGGCAAATGTCACTACTGCCATAAGCCTGGACACTACATCAGTGAATGTAGGAAGCGGATTGCAAAAGAGAAAAGGAAAGAAGCAGGCAATGCAGTAGCAGACTCTTCTGATGACAAAGCACAGCAATCAGCTAATGTAATCCTGGAAGAGTACACTTTTTTGGTCACATGCACTAGTGACACACCAAGTGCTTTAGACACTAATATGTCTTGCATTGCATCTAACAGACAGAATGCATCATGGTATTTTGATAGTGGTGCTTCGAGCCACATCACTTCATGCAAAGATGTATTTCAGCACTTGGTTTATGCTTCAAATGGCCGCACTGTATCATGTGCAGATCATACCACATATCCAGTAAAGGGAATTGGTAATGTCATACTTATTGCAGCCAATGGTGCCAATATATGTATAAAAAATGTATTGTATGTTCCAAGGATAAAGAAAAATCTGCTCTCCGTCTCAGCCATAAACGACCAAGGTTTAAAGGTTGAATTTGAAGATGGGAAGTGTTTGGTAAAAGACCCATCAAAGGGTTATGAAATAGTGACTTCTGGAACACGATACAAAGGCTTGTATAAGCTGGACAGCTATGACAAGCGCACTTACGATGCAAATACAGTGGCTGCCCACACTCCTGCTATGCATGATGCAGAGCTATGGCATGCTCGTTTTGGGCATGTAAATTTTCAGAGTTTGATGCTTTTGTAGAAGCATCATATGGTTGATAATATGCCGCCTCTTGAGTCTCCACCAAGACATGTATGTGGGGTGTATTTTGGGAAAGATGCAACGAAAACCATTCCCCAAAGATGGAGTTGTTAGAGCTGAAAGTAAATTACAGCTCATACATAGTGATGTATGTGGTCCAATGCGGACACCATCTATAGGGGGGCATCTTTACTTCGTCACATTCATTGATGACTACTCCAGGTTTGCTTGGGCTTACCCTTTGAAAGCGAAAGCAGATGTGTTTACATGCTTTCGACACTTTGTAGCAATGGCTGAAAATATGTGTGGATGTAAAGTCCAAATACTCCGCTCAGATAGAGGTGGAGAATACATGTCAAATGTGACTTGGTTGAACACAATGCAAATCAATACACTTAAATACACTAAGATTTGAAGAACACTTGCTCATATACAAGAAGTAAATTGCTGAATTGACAAGAGACACACGATGAGCCGGAACGGCCGACCCCTCCCTTGAGTAAATTGTATTACTATTGGAGAAATTCAATACATAGCTTCACGGGCATCCATTGCCAAATCCTCCATGCCAATGCATATGAAATTCAGCATTTAGAAAACAATGGTATGTCGATGTAGATTACCAAGGAGCTGCCTTGATGCTCGGCCCGACTTCAGTGCCCATATTCTCTACCATTGGCTCTATGTTCTACCAAGCAAGGTAGCAACATCTTCAGGAGCACATAGGACAAGAGAAATACTACACAGGGCGGCTAAACAAGGAGTCCTGCCCTTCTACTGAATAAGTAATGACAACACATTGTCCCATTAGCTTACCAGTCTTCATAGAAGTTGTTGCAAGCGGAAGCCTTCGTGTTGGAAGCTTTAGAAGTGTTGATATCTTCGATTTGCCGCAATCCTTCGCGACAAAAGTCTTCAAGAGGATGAAGGGAACCCTGGGAAAGCTTCCCCTATGGTTCAACTTGAGAAAGGAAGGCTGAAATTAGGGTTTTTAGCAAAAAGACCAGAAATTACAGCAAAAATGAGAGCTGTTTTGCTGAATTTCAGTCATTGGGAGTGAGTAGGAGAGTGATTAGCACTTGGAAACACTCTTGGAAGCTTGGAAAACACCCTAGCAAGTTGGGTATGGCTATGGAGAGCTTGGAAATGGAGAGAAATGGTGGAAAAACAGAGTTTTCAGCCTCCAAAAATCCTCATGAAGAGAAAACACGAATTTTCTCTTAATAAGTAAGTGAATTGGGGTCCAATCAGGTGAAGGGACATGGGGAGATGCCCATTTATGAGTAAAAAGGGAGGATCAGGTCCTGGACATTGAGTCTTGTCCGTCTCGGGACTTCAGTGAGTGTGAACTTGGAAGCGGTCATAATTTATAAGTGACTTTTGGGCGCCCAAACTTTAATGAAGTGGGAACGCACTCACTTATAAATATTGGCCAAGTCCTAAGGGTTATTTGATCCTAGATTGGGTAATACTTACCACCTGTTCACATGCCACACAACCATGTCAGCAGACAGTTTCATATGCACGGTTCACGGGCGGGCGTCTCCTTACCCGGAACTACACATTGGTCAAGCAAGCATGAAAACAGCATGCAATTTCAATTGCAAGCAAGCACATAAAGATGCTATGCAATGCAGCATTGGCATGAGCAATTTCCGTTCATGAAACCATATAAGACCAGGCGTTTCCAGGCAAGTATATGCGATACCAGACCCAGTGGAAAGCCAATCCTCTAGGCGTTTCCGAGCATGTACACAAAGGCACAAGTCCCAGCGGAAAGCCAAGTCCTCCAGATATTCCGGGCATGATAACGTCAAGTCCCAGCGGAATATCATATCCAACTATACAGCATGATACGTGTCAATCACATGCACAGGCACATTACATAAGCCATGGACACCAATCCAATATGTACATAGTGTGAAAGCAAGAGTGAACCATTCGGGTGGCCAAATGGTGACAAATGCATTCAAGGATTATATGCTTCAAAAGGGCATCAAACACCAATGTACTGTGCCTTATACACCGTAGCAGAATGGTGTAGCTGAAAGGAAAAATAGATCTCTCATGGAGATGGCAAGATGCATGGTGAAAGCACAAAAGTTGCCTCACAAATTTTGGATGGAAGCTATAATGTGTGCAACTCATGTGTTGAACAGGTGTCCAACAAAAGCTTTGAAAACCATAACACCATTTGAGGCTTGGTATAGCCGAAAGCCAACAGTGGATTATATGCGTACATTTGGGTGTTTGGCATATGCACATGTGCCAGAACAACTCCGAACAAAGCTAGATGACAAAGCAATTAAATGCATTTTTGTGGGCTACAGCAATGAAAGCAAAGGATACCGTCTTTATAATCCAACTACACGAAGGATTTTTGTCAGTAGAGATGTGGTATTTGCTGAAAATTCAGAACAGCCCATGTACAGCTTGTATAAAAGCAATGATACAGGCATACAGGACATGTTTGATGGACTTTTACCCATTGCAATTAGGGGGGATTCAGATGAGCCAGCCCCTACACAAGAAAATCCACATGTAGAACATGTGGACCAGCCAGCCATTCAGCCCCCTTCTATGGAAGAAGTGGAAGATCTCGTCAGGGAAGAGCAAACAGCCATAGACACAGCCAAGTCAGTGCCAAGATGGTTGTTGAAAACTTTGCAAGAAAGCAAAGTTGGAGCTCCACTCACAGGTAGAACAAGGGCTAGTTCCAGCCATGCTTTGAATGTACATCGTGGGGAGTCTGCATTCGCAATGGGTGGTCTCTTTGATTCAGAAGAGCCTTCTTCTTATGAAGAAGCACATGAGAATGAGCATTGGTTGCAAGCTATGCAAGCTGAAATTTCTTCTATCATGAAGAACAATACATGGGATCTTGTGGAATTGCCTTAAGGCAAACATGTAATTGGAACAAAATGGGTGTACAAAGTCAAAAGAAAGTCTGATGGTACTATTGACAGGTACAAAGCAAGACTTGTGGCTAAAGGCTACTCCCAGAAAAAGGGAATAGATTATGAAGAGACTTTTGCTCCTACTTCGAGAATGACCACAATAAGATCAGTGATTGCATTGGCTGCCCATAAAGGATGGAAAGTGCATCAATTGGACATCAAAACTGCATTCTTAAATGGGGATTTACAGGAGGAAGTATATGTAAATCAGCCCATTGGTTTTGTAGTTCCTGGTGAGGAACATAAAGTATGGAGGTTGCACAAAGCATTGTATGGGTTAAAGCAAGCTCCAAGAGCTTGGTATGATAAGATACATGCTCATCTAACCAGCCAAGGTTATGAGAGTAGTCCAGCTGAAAGCACATTGTATGTGAAGAAAACCGATGCTGATATTCTCATAGTCATCTTGTATGTAGATGACATGCTCATTACAGGTACAAGCAAAGCACAAATTTCAGATTTCAAAGCTGATTTGAAAGCTGAATTTGATATGTCAGATTTGGGGCCTTTACACTACTATCTCGGCATACAGTTTATGCATACAGATGATGGCATTGTTATGCAGCAAACTAAGTACATACAAAGTTTGCTAAAAAGGTTTCACATGGATAAATGTAAGCCCATTTCTACTCCGGTAGAACCAGGTGTACGGCTTACTATGCATGATATTGGAGAGCCTTTTGAGGCCGGCATTTACAGCCAGGCAGTGGGATGCCTCATTTACTTGTGTAACATGAGGCCAGATATATCTTTTGGGGTGTCTTTGTTGAGCAAATTCATGCACAGTCATTTAAACTTTTCCATTGAATTTGAATAAAGAAATACTGAAAGGGGCGCCAAGCTTTGGGGCCAACAAGTGTCGTTCTGTTTCATGTGTTGGAGCAGTCTAGCTCCCATTTATTTGTTTTATTGGCTGGACTACAATTGGATTGAGTGACTGCTAGTCTACCGCACTTTGGTTTCTACCAGAGGCCGGTTTCAGAAGGTGAAGAGTGCAGGTCAAGAACATATCATGAGATCTCTACAGATTTGCGTTATTGTACATTATTCTAATAAAGCAAATATACCATTCGTGGTGGTGGAGGCCCTATCGAGGGTATTCGAGACCCAATAATGTGTCCGACTCCTCTCTCTCTCTCTCTCTCTCTCTCTCTCTCTTTCTGCACTTGTCTATCTATCTTGTGCGTTATCTTCGATGGGAAAGATTGCTGAATTCTGTCCATTGAAGCTACTGATTCTACCCATCAAGCTTCCTCATGTTACACCCTTGACGATCTTCCATAGTCGTCCTCACATAAGGAGTAGCCTGATTTTGGTTTGCGACGATGGAAAGTTAGCATTGGAGAACTTGTCGAAGGAGATGTTGCTTCTGTTAAGATCCATGGCACTATGGGAACTTCAATGTGCTGCAAGAGGCTCTGATTTTGCCAATTTTGGAAAACCCCCAAATTTATGTTGTTGCAGGAGCTTCAATTAGATGAATTTTGCCCTAAAATTGGAAAAGGCCCAATTTTTCCAAGTTGCAGAGAGCCGATATTCACAAAAGCCCTAATTTTTGTGAACTGCAGTAGTGCTAAATTTGAAAATGCAGAAATACCCCAAATATCGTGCTGATGTCGTGGGCGGTTGCAAGTGGGCAGGTGGCTGGCGCTGTTGATGATGGGAATGGTAGAGAGGCAGCCGGTGGGCACAAGGCGTCAGGAGGCGCAAGTCGACGCTGGGCTCTAAGAGTGGGCTGTTGGTGGCGATCACCCATAGGTTGCAGTTGGCATCGTTGGCTGTCAGCAGGGTGGCGCAGAGCAGTTCGAGTAAGGCGGCGCCAATGCTCAAGAGCTCGCAGTAGCAGCAATTTCAATGTCATAGCTAGGTGGAGGAAGCATTGGAGCTGTGTGCAGTCGTCGGCGGGCGAGGAGTTGACGGGCAGACGGTGCTTGCAGCTGGTTCCGACAGGGAGCAGAAAATCGAAGAGTAGGCACTTCGACCACCAACAGTTCACCAAAGTGAGGTGGTCTTAAATGTCAAGGCTGTGAATGAAGGAGCTGTGGAAATTTTCTCCTTCGTAGCTGCTGACGACGGCACAGAGACTGTGGTAGTCGTCATGAGGAGGCTGGAGCAGGAGTAGCTTGGGCACCACGAACAATTGATTGATGAGCAACGTAGAGAGCCTTGCTCTGATACCATTTGTGGGATCTTCAGTACAGAGGTGGCAGCCTGAAGCTATGGGGGATGGAAGATTGCCATGATGCACAGAGAGAGAGAGAGGGAGAGAGAGAGAGATGTAATAAATGCAGGGACAGTGATTTGCACAACTCAATAATCAGCATTCGTTGATGATTAATTTTGTATCAAGTACATGGTTTTATAAGCTAGAAGGCCTCATCTTTGACACATCACATGAAAGGGAAAAATGAAACATGGCTAGACCAATGACATCACTGCTTATCACATTTACACCCAAAACGGCTGTAAGAGGGCCACAGTGCACACACACACTCACTTACATGAGTGTTCACACACATACATAAACGAGGGCACACATACATGATGATACACACACAGAGACTCTGAAATACCCAACATGCAACAATAATGAAGGGAGATCTTTGAGCTGGAGTACCAATAGTAGAGTTGTTAGAGAGAGAGAGAGTGATATATGGGAGCTAGAGTGCACCTCCAACACATGAAGAAGAACGACACCTGTTGGCCCCAAAGCTTGGCGCCCCTTTCGGTATTTCTTTATTCAAATTCAATGGAAAAATTTAAATGAGTACAACATGGCCATTCATGGCTTGTATGTCTGCATGTCCAATCTGCCAATCCTCTGGACCTCTTAGCATAGAGGTTACACACAGTTTTGTGTCCCAAAAACACCACACTGTTATCTCCTCTAATCTGCCAAGAGAGTGCATCCATGAGGCCTTGAATATGCATCTAACTGACCCATGCACATAGCCACAAACTCAGCCATGAAACAGTCCATAAACTCTTCCAAATCAGTCCACAAACTTGCCCTGTTTGCACCCTCCAAATTGCCAAACCCTTCCTCTCACAAAGGGCCAGAGAGAACAACTCCGGAACAGTCATGAGCCAGTGAAAAGAGAGACTCTGTGTTACACTTCTACAGTCCCACCTGCTCACAAAGAGAGAGAAACTTACAGTCCTTGTGTCACTTTTCACAAGAGAGAGGAGGCGTGAGAAAAGCCCTGTTCTGTCCTGCCCTCTTGTCTTGCAGCCGCCAGCAGTCCAGCACCTGATTCATGCTGTCCAGCCCTGCACTCCCTTCTTCAGTCCACACACCTGTGTCCAGCTCTGCCTGTATGTACAGCAGCGCAGCCCGACAGCTAGCCTCTTGCCAAAAGCAAAGGAGAAGGAGAGATTCAGCTGGCGCCTGTATATACTGTAGCGCAGCAGCCAGCCAGCCCTCCAAAAGCCAAGGAAAGAGAGAGATTCAGTCGGCGCTTGTGTGTGTACTGTAGCGCAGCAGCCAGCCAGCCTTCTCTCTCCAAAAAGCAAGCCAGTCACTGATATGCAGCTTCGCCTGTATATGTTCTAGTGCAGCCCGTCAGCTCTTTTTTTCAAAAATCGAGAGAGAGAGAGAGAGAGAGAGAGGAAGCGTGCTAGCCCAACTCTCCAAAAGAAGTGTAGGCCCCCAAATTAGCCTAGGGGCCACGATGCTTTTTATAAAGGTTTTAAACCTTTGAACCTTTGTTCCTTTTTGTCCCCTCCACACATGGGGTTGTCCACAAGGTTATAAACCTTTGAACCTTTGTTCCTCTTTGTCCCCTCCACACATGGGGTTCTCCACAAGGTTATAAACCTTAAACATATATCTTGCTCACCGACCACCATGCTCACACTTATGCTGCACAAATGCACAGGATCATGAGAGAGAGAGAGGGAGAGAGAGAGAGAGAGAGAGGATTCATATGATGGCATTGAAGTGTGAGGAATGGGACTTGATTTTGGGGTCTCTTGCTTAAGTGATCCAATGCGTATGTGTGTGTGTGTGTGTGACACACACACACACACACACACAAAACCACGATATGAGAGAGAGAGAGAGAGTGTCTAAGTAGAGAGTCTTAGTAAAGACCACAAGGGCCTACCAAACAAATGCAATGCATCAAAAGTGTATCAATGAAACTGTATGACATTGCTTGATAACATAAGCTGAAACTAAATATATAAAATGCTTTGGTATTAAGGTGGCAGCAAGATTTGGTGCTGTCTGTGGATATGATTGCTCCAAAAGTATCCATTGAGCATTTACTCAGTCCACTCACTTGATATCATGTTTGGAATTTTTACTTGTCTAATTTATATTTAACACAGCTTCTCACTCGTTTTGCAGTGGAAATCGGGCCATTACCAAGGGGCTTTTAAATAGGCTGGGCTGTGATGTAACTTTTGCAAGTTCTGGCCGTGAAGCATTTCAGATTCTCTCTCATGCCATCCAGAGTTTCAAATTTCTCATAATTGATATTTCCTTGCCTGGTTTGGAAGGTCTTGAAGTGGGGATCCATGTCAAAGAAAGGTTCCCCCCGGGACCTGATAAACCCTTACTGGTGGCCTTGACCACAAATTCCGACCGCTTAACTAGAGATAGATGCCTTAGCATTGGCATCGATGGTGTTGTGGTGAAACCAGTGACTCTAGATAAAATGAGGAGTGTACTCGGTGAGCTTTTGGCTGGATTCTCAGGAAGTGATAGCTCTCAACACATGTGACTGATGTGATTGCCTTGCCAAATCTTGAAGAGTTCTTTTGAGAAAGGGTGTGTCAGGCTACAAAAGGGAAACTTGATTTTTGGTTGTCCAAATGAATTGGCAGACAATGCTGAATTGGATTACTACACCAGTGTTATGATGCTTTGCACGGGGTGTCCGCAGGCTCTGTATACATGGGCATAGCAAAGTATCCATGACAACCACCTACGCTTTGAATCTCCCAAAGTTGTGTTGTGCACAGAGCTTCCAGTTTATGCAGTTTTGCGATGGCAAAGAGAGATTCTATATAGCTCAATTCGTCGTGTAATTTTTATTCACTGATAATTGTTTATACTTCAATCTGCGTGCTGCTGGTTTTGACGTGAAGGTTTTTCTTTGAAGATGGGAAAACAACAGTTGGTTGTGTACTTAAGAAACTAGCTACTTTTCCATGACTGTCTGGTGGGCGTTGACAGCTCTTGGATGCTTGCCTTGGCCATGCAAGAAGAGATGTGCTTTGTCATTGTGGAAAATACAGTGCATAAACCTATTGATTAGCTCATAAGGGGTGCATGAGCTGCTTTTTTGATATAGTGTTGTCTGAGGTTTTTTGATCAGTCTTTTGTATCAGGAGCAGTTTTCAGAGTCGATTTGTTATTATTGGGATGAAGCGCACTATAAATTCACGTTTGAAATATTTTCAAATAACTTACATAATGCTTTGATGATGTAACAGGAAAGTATATATATATATATATATATATATATGTATATATATATGTGTGTGTATGTATGTATGTATGTATGTATGTACATGTACATATATATGGTTCCACATGTTGTTCTCGCTATGTCTGGTACAACCATATGCAATTGTTATCTTTGGTGTGAGTGTTCATTAGTTTAACTTGCCCTAGTAGCATAAAAATTGTCCTTTGAATTTGTACTTTTTTTGGCAAGTAATCTTCCTTTTAGATGTAGAATCTAGGAGGGGTTTTTTCTAGTAGAGCTGCAGGCCCCTAACCTGCTTTGGTCTCGAGGTCTTTGCATCAAGTGGATGAACAAACATGGCACTTGGTAACACAATGACTTGGTTTTTTGTTTAGTTGACAGTTGATTGCAGCTCTTCTGCATCACAACCTAGCACGAGGGTTGATTTTCCAAGTGAAGACTATAATCTTGATTCCCGTGCTTTTGCTTTCAGAAAACATAAGACAAAGTAATGGTTTTCAAGGGAACACCATGATCTTGATGGAGACCTACTAGGATTGCTGTTGTAGTGGCATACTAAATAAGTCAATGTAATCATTGGTTGATTATGGGCTTTGTACATGGGCCTAAACCATTGAATCTCAGAGTTTCAAGACAGAGATGTAAATGCCTTGGTTAGAATTGCCGTGTTTATTATTGTTTTGATTCCCTTTGGCTAAGTTCTTGTATGCAAACTCAGGATCGATTTGTTGGGTAGATTTTCATAGTAGTTTAAGCAAGGTTAATGATAAGCTTTTACATAGTGTTAATGCCAGTGTTAATTTAATGGTATTTGATGTTTTGTGAACTTGATTTTTTATAAATATTGACACTTGCATGGGACGTATTTAAACGTAAGAAATCTTTGCTAATTGGCTAAAGTCGAGCCACATTGAAGACATGAATGCTAAGTCTCATGTTTGAGATTAATGTTATAATAAGATAGTGTGAGATTGTGGGTTGTTTCTATCAAGGGAAATTCTCTCAAGGGAGGTCGGCTGATTGACAAGTCACCTCATTTGTCATTGTGAGGGTTCTTAGTGATTAAATCTTTATTTAGGACCGTCACGCTAAATTAAGGGATTGATCAAGGTATGGGTTTGCCAAGATTGTTGGTGGACATGTCTACTAGCTGCTTTTGTTAGAAGCGACTGCCGTTCCAAAGTGGTTAATGATGCTTCATAAAAGAGTCAAATGGTACGAGGATCTAATATTGTTATTTTTGTTTTTGATGAAGTGAGTTTGATCTCTTGGATGTGTAGTCAGCTAATGTGAGAAACAAGTGCACATTTGGATTAGTGTTACGTTAAGGATGTGCTTTGATTTGCATAAGAGACTACATATTTGCAACTATACTATGATTAATAAAAGATTTTTAAATACTTGCATTTTTTGGATATTTAATTTGGCTATTGATACATTTTTAAAAAATGAAAAGGCCATTGCAAGCTATTAATAGGTCTTGAGAGCTTATGTGATTGTTGGCCAATTATTGACAGTATGATTGAGAAATTGATTGATTGAGGAATACACGTTGTGGGTAACCAAAAGGAGTTGATATTTGTCCCTATAAATGTTGGCTCTTAAGGAGGGCAGTATGTCAACACCTTGGCATGGATTGGCTAAGGGATAGAATTAATTCTAAGGTTATTAATGTAAGTTTTTTTTTTTGGTTGCTAAAAGCTTGTAAAATTTCTTGGATTAAAAGAGAAAACTTCATGAAGTAGAGGTCATTCACCATTCCAAGAATCACATGTAGTATCATCATTAGCTTGGTAAGACTTTAGTTTGAAATCTCTATAAATGTACCACCATACAATGTTTTTCTATCATTGGTGAGTTGTAGACTTGACCATGATGAAGGCTTGCATGCCATAGGAAAAAAAGAAAGAAGCACACACACACACACACACATCATGTGTTGTGGCCAACAATTGGACAAACACTTTGAAAGAAATTTGCATGTTTGCTTATATGACAGAAAGATATTTCAATGGAAAGTTTTAAGCTACCAAACTTTTAAAAAAAAAAGAGATGATGGCATTCGAAATGGGAAGGGGGGTTATTGCAACCAATATAGTACCTAGAGGCTCAGGGTTGGGCAAAACCAAGCCAATCCACATCTCAAGGATGTTGGCTAAATTTGATGGAACTTGAGATCCCATTTAGTACCTAGAGAAGTTCAATCAAATTTGTGAGGCCATAGGATGGATTGCTGATCCCACAAAGATCCACTCATTTTGACTTTGCCTTGACAAAATAGGCCAGTGGTTTAGGTCACTAAACCTTCTCGACAAGGCTAGCTATGAAGACTTGAGACACACTTTCATTGTGAGATTCTTGCCAAGTGGAGTTAGATGGAGTCCCATTGCACATATATATAACCACAAGTAGGAGAAGGGAGAAATGATGTGAGATTGCATTGCTAGAACCAAGTATCTCGACATAAGATGCAATACCCACAAAAGATTGGATCACTTATTGTTCATCGACCAATTTATGATCGGTCTCAAGAGTAAGAGGCTTCATGGCCATCTCTACAGGTCTAGGTACTACATCTTTGATGAGTGTTGCCCGTGAGGCAATAGACCTAGTGGATAACCTGCAAGAAAAGGATGTATAAGTCATCCAACAAACCAAGAGATAGGGGATGCATCATTCAAAGCTTCAATAGCCAAGGGTGCCCAACCAGCACCAACTAGAGTCTTACTCAAGGAAATGAGCATGGAAAAGTTGACAAAGAATCTGCTCAACTGTTTAGGCCAGTGGTGTCAGGGCTAGCTCCAGCCAACACCTCAAGTAGGACACTCACATCTAATCCCATGGAGAGATATGGCTTGGTGCACAGTTTTCTGCCAAAATTATATAAGTACAGAGTGTCTAATGTTGAGGCCTAGACAACAATAGTATTATGCTCATTTATCAGTGCCCACAGGAACCATGACATAGCTCATTATTGGTATCAAGGAAACCCGACACCACAACCTATGCTCTCGGCACCAAAGCTACTAGCCCTACCACCCATACCAAATGCTTCTCAACAGGTACAGGCTCCATGGCCTACGTATCAAAACCTCGTATCGAGAGGTAAGTACAGACCTGTCATACCCACCCTTGGTATTATCAGCCTAGCACGTTCCTCTTAGACACCAATATAATAGTGTTGGAAAAGCATTTGCTCAATGCTCCACCCTCGTGTTGTTTTTGTGAACGGATATGCTCTCTTTTGTAAGGGTCCCTTTATGAAGAGTAGCTGTTGTGGTAGTGAGAACCCGGGCACCCAGCAGTTCCTACTTTAGACACTCTGTGGGGTGGCCAAGTGCTAGTTAGGAGATGGCTTATGTAGACTTAGCACTCTACCAAGTAGGATGCATGCTTGTGTGGGCTATGTAACCGCATAAGTGAGTGCTAGACAACAAGGATACACTGTTCTTGGGTTGGTGGGGTGGTCTCACATGGTTGTGGGAGCTACACAGTCCCTTTGAGACTATTTTGTAGTCTAATATGGTCCCAGTCAGATGATGTGGTTAGTTGGTCATTTTGGACCAAGTCATGAGTCTGACGACATGGCCGACCTACGGCCATGCCGACCTTGGGTACTACATAAAGACTTGTTTGGGAGCTGTAGTTTATCATCGAGTTCATGTTTAAGCACTCTTCTAAGGAAGACATCCTCCATCCAAAGTTTGTTTAGACTGCCATCAAAGTTCCTTAACCGGAGCACTTGAATGGCCAGACACCATCAATTTGTAATCAAGTTTTTGCAAGAAGTAATATTGTTTACTCTTTACTTCTTTCTCTAATTCAGTGTTTTGTAGTAAGGCAAAGCTTATTTTTGGCAGTTTGCTATTTAAATGTAGATTTAAAGAGATGGACTAACCTACAAATAACGCAGCCGCTTGTGCTCCCACCCTCCACCTTTTAGTGATGGGAAATTGGATGGGACAAATCACTCTCTGAAAAATCAAGATTAGGTCCATTCTTGATTCATATGAATTGTGGGAAATTGCAACTGGGGATGCAAAGCTAGGTCCTACTTCGGATCGAGGAGATCCACTATAAACCATACTACTAGATCCTACTCTCACTTTGGCGTGGCGGTGAAGGAATGCAAATACGCTATGTGCCATCATCACCAACATTACTGATTCAGTGATTACCCTATTTTTAGCATACTACCATAGCTTTTGAAGCAAGGCAAGTTCTAAAGAACCAGTATGAGACAAGGAATCAGACAAGGATTCACAACCTTGAGAATGAGCTTGCACGAGAAAGGCATTATGATGGAGAAGTAGCATAGTAATTTATATTGAATCTGCAAGATTAGATGGCATGACAGTGGGGTGATATAACTAAGACCAATGAAGAATTGGCACAAAGATGCATTAGGGTGTTGCTCCCAAAGTATGACAATTTGGTGACCTCATTAAACACACAGGTACCTAACCCACCTCTTACTTTTGAGGAGTTTGGTACAATGCTGGTTGAGGAGTTGCGCTTCAAAGCCGCAAATGGTAGCGATGCAGCATTCTCCACAAGTGCAAAGAAAGGGAAGGGAAGGGCTTCGGTAATGCCAATGCTTCTAAAAGGAAGAAGAATTCTAAGGCAAAGAGTTTCTACTATGACAAGCATGGTCACATGGTTAAAGCATGTAGATTGAAG
The DNA here is from genome assembly GCF_041138505.1 of Cibotium barometz. Lineage (NCBI taxonomy): Eukaryota > Viridiplantae > Streptophyta > Polypodiopsida > Cyatheales > Cibotiaceae > Cibotium > Cibotium barometz. The sequence continues at coordinate 9,409,743 of NC_141075.1, forward strand.
GAAGAAGCGGATGACAAGAATGACACTTTTGAATCCTTGAAAGGAGGAGTCCAAGAACAATGATAAAGTGAACTTGGAGTTGTTTGTGGCAATAGAAGAAATCTATGCAAAATAGAACATTCCTTGCCACTTGGCATCTGATGGTTCATGGATCTCATTGATAGTGGAGTGTTCTAACATATGACCAATCAAAAGGGCGAGTATACCTTTCTCAAACTTGTGGGGGAGTCCATCCTGGTAGCAGTTGGGAACAATGCTAAATGACTAGCCATGGTTTGAGGTACCATTTCTTTTGTTTCTAGCAATGGTGATACTAAGAAGTTTCCAATGTCATTTATATGCCTTTATGTATTAGACATCAAGAGGAATATGTTGTCTGTTTACGGCCATAGCTGACCGTGACTTGAAGGTTCTCTTTGATAAGGTTGGTGCAGTCATCATATATGCAAGCGACACTGTCTTGCGAAAGGAATCTAGCATAATAACTTGCATGAGCTATTGGCTTTTATAGCCTGAGCCAATGTTAGGACAAGCGTGCTATAGCATGAGAGATTTGGGAACCTGAGCTTTGTTGTCTTGAAAGAGATACAAAGGTCTAGTATTGTGGCATATCTACCAGCATTTTCAGAGGGGGCGACTGATCACTACAGATGGGGGACAAGGGAGATATGGAGATAGGCAGAAAGAGAGATAGACACTCATATGAAGAATAGACATATGAAGGATGCAGTCATTGTATGCTCTCAAGTGATAGTTGATAGTCTGTATAATGAAGCTTGTTATAAGGTGGTACTCAGGAAGCGATGCAGTCATTGTATGCTCTCAAGTGATAGTTGATAGTCTGTGTAATGAAGCTTGTTATAAGGTGGTACTCAGGAAGTGATAGTCTGTGTTGGGCAATTGCTTTGTATTAGTCTGCAATACTTCTAGAATGTAATCAAGAGCAATCTTGCCATTTCATCATGTTTCTATATTACTCTCTGCACTATGTGGATTAAGTGTGTAGTGTCCATGTTTTAATGAACATGCTGTGTATGAGTGAGAGAGTGAGTGTGATATGTAGTGGAGAGATGCGGAATGAGAACTAAGAGAGTGAGAGTGAAGGTTTGCTCAGTAGAGTGGTGTTATGTGTGTTCCCATGACCATTTGTGAGTTGGTGTTCATACCCGGAAACTATGGTGGGTGACTAAAAGTCTCCCATGGCATTGCGTGACTGGTCTGTCACCCTAAATTGTTGACTTGCCATTCCACTTTGAGAGGGAATTCAGCAAGAATTAGCCACTCAATGAGATGATAGTGTCCCCTTTTGGTGGATGTGATAGCTTGCACTGGCGTGCCTTTCTATAGGCAACAAGAATGGTGCAGTGCACTAGTGAGTGGATCAAAGGCAATTCTTTGTCTCACTTGATGGAGTTGAGGTGCACGAGGCATGATTTCAAAAAATTACATTCACTCTGAGATGTGATTGTAGAAAATGGGCATGTCAAAACCTACATGCTGGGAATAGAAAGACTCTTTCTATGTCACCTATTTCAATGTGCCGATTACTATTTCAATCCCTTTTTACTTTTTTGCATGCTGTGATGACTGCTACTCCGTTCTTTTGTTAACATTTTCCACTGGCTACATCACAAATGTCTATCCATTGGCTGATGCATTCCATGTCATTCTTGTCCTCCTTTGGCTAACACCTTGCTACTTGCAGATCATCTCACTTTCTATTTAGACACTTTTTCTAGGGTCATCGTTCTCTCAATATTGTTTTCTCTCTCTAACTTTTTTATAAGGTGAACAAATTATTTTTCTAATGAGTCTGTTTTTCTAAGCGGTCCATGTAGGGGCATGTGCATATATGGTGACTCTTGTACTTTTAAAAATCCTTTTGCGAGGCGTCTGTTTCGTGACCTAATTGAATTTTTGAGTTCTTGAGTTAAAGGAAACTTCTGATCCAATTACTTTTTTCAAATCATAACCCTCTTTCTCTAAGATAACTTTCTCTCACTAGAACTTTCAACTAGTAGATGAAGGGTTTCAATTATACCTGTTGAGAGACCGGGGAGAGACAACCACCATCCAGAACTGGGAACTGCGTGGGTGCTCACCAAAACAGCTACTCCTTCATAAAGAGCGCCTTACAAAATAAATCACATCTATCACCCGCAAAAATAACACGAAGGTGGAATATTGAGCAAATGCTTTTCCAACACCCCCCCTCAATGTCCACCCCTGTAGTAGGTGAACTACCTCTTCGGTCCAGCTAAATCAAAATGAAGTTGATGCTCTAACAAACATCTCCCCAAAACCTTTGTGAAAATATATGCATAATTCTCTATCATCGGGCAGTAGACAATCTCCACCTCTCCATCCATAATTAGCTCATGCACATAATGATACTGTATCTTCTTAATGTGCTTCATGCAAGCATGAAACAAAAGTTCTTTGTAATAGCCATGCAACTTTGATAGCAACACTGTCGCTCCCTTTTGAGCAATGTCTCCTAAGGTATTCCTCAACCAGATTGCCTACCTCTACAGAAGAAAGTGCCACTGTAGGCTACTTCGTGTTGATCCAGGATGTAATTCTATAACCAATAAGGAAACCGTAACTAGAAATATATTTTGTGCTATGATCAAAATCTCCTACCTAATATGAGTCACAAAATCCACTCAAAGGAATTACCCGATTTGTAAACGATGTCATACCCAACGATACTTTTGATGTATTTCAACACCCACATCTCTACCTTTCACTAGTTCTCTCGGGGCTAACTTGAGAACTTGCTTTGAGGACACCAACTACAAAGCTGATGTATTCAGGTAGTGTATTACAAAGGAGGATCAAACTCCCCATCAACTTCGTGTACTCCATATCCACAAGTGGAGAAGAATCTTCAACAGAAAGCTTCGCGTTAACTTCTATGGGTGTAACCACCACTCTGACTTGCACCACTCAGCCATGCCAAATGCCTTCAAACTTTCTCCTGTTAAGAAATGAAGATTCCATTTGACTCTTGCTAGATCTCTATCCCTAAATAAAAAATGCATAAGCCCAAGGTCTATCATATCAAACTTAAACTCAACATCTCATGTGTCTGTCGGATCTTCTTCCCCATCTCATAATGATGTTGTCCACATATAGGACAATGTTATGTACATTCCCTGCTCAAAGAAAATATATAAATTTGTATCTAATGGTCATTTAAAAAGACCAATACTTACAAAGAAAGCATCTATCCATTGGTACCATGCTCGAGGGGTTTGTTTTAACCCGTACAATGTCTCCTAGACTCTGCACACTTTGTTTTTTGAATTGGGTATCTCAAACCCAGGTGGCTATGCCACATAAACCTCTTCCTTGAGATGGCTATTCAAAAAGCTTACTTGACATCGATTTGCAATACAAGCCATTTTCCATTAGTGACCAAGGTAAGTATTTTACGAATAGTGGTTAGTCAAAAAAGCTTACTTCACATCCGTTTGCAATACCAACCATTTTCCATGAGTGACCAAGGTTAGTACTATACGGTCAATCTAGTTGTGGGGGTGTCTCTTGAAAGTCAAACCCCCTTTAACTTGTGCAAAACCCTTTCACCTATGTAAAACCCTTCATCCATGAGCCTTGCCTTATACTTATCCAATGTACTATCAAGCTTGTAATTAGTCTTCCAAACCCACTTAGTGCTTATAACCTTCCATTTTTTAGGATGATCCACAAGATTCCAAGTGTGGTTTCTCAAAATTGAGTCAAAATCTAGCTCCATGTCTCACCCTCCACTTTGGATATGCTACTAATGCTTCCTCTGAGTTGCAGAAACAAACTGGATCTCTTTAGTTCTAGGGTTTTGGGGGGGGCATCTATCACGCTTTGATTGGGCCCAAAACTTTGGAAGGTGTGATGACTACCGGAAGTATGTTGTTTTGGTGAACGATTTTTCCAGAAGGGACGACGATGTAATGGTTCAATCTTCCTCCTTTTCCCCCACCTCTTCGTGAAAAAACGTATGACATCACTTCTTTCGAGAGAGAATTAGTATCTATTTCTGAACACTCTCGACGCCTTTCTCTCTCTCTTCCATCAAAGTATATTTCTAGAAACTCGCCATCAGTAGCGAGGAAAAAAGGGGAAGGGGGAACAAGCAACTTGGAGAGCGCAGTATGACAGAGTTGTATGCTATCACAAAAATGGTTTTTCCTACTACAGTGATCCAATGAATGGGTCTTACAAACAAACCGCGAGAACACTGAGCGTGGCACAAGAGCGACATAGACATTTTACGGCTTTTGGGAAGAAGAATGATACTGATCCAGTTGAGCCGAATGCTACTAGTGGACATAAAGGAACGTTTGGCTCTAGTACTTTCATTATCTCAACCATCAAGGCCATATTGACAATCCTCTATTCTCTTGGATCTGCAAACAGCTACTCTAATCATTGTTGGTGGAGCTTTCCCATCCAAGAGTTGCTTCACCCATTTAGGATATGGCTCCTTATGAGCTATTGCTAGATTCATCATATGATGAATCCACCTCTTTTGGAGTTGGTACTATCGTTGGTGGTTGCGTCTACACTACTTTTTTGTTATATATAGTGTGGACGTAACTCTCTCCTTTACCTGATGAGGTTGTTCCTCAAACACCATATCATGGCTGACAATTTTCTTATTTGTCTTGTGGTCCTATAGTCGATAACCCTTTGACTCCATACTGTACTCTAAGAAGATACACTTTCTGCTCTTAGAATCCCACTAAGTTCTGGAAGAGTCTCAAACATGCACAAAACAATCACAACCAAATGTGCTGAAATATACAATTGAGGATTTTTTACTTGAATAATTTGCTTGAGTTGTCATGCCCTCAAGCAGATTATTACTGCCCTTGTGTAACTCCTATTATAAGGATATGCACTGCAGTGTTAACTGTCTTGGCCCGAAAAAGTTTTTTGTAATCCTTTTCCTTTGAGCATACTCCATGCCATCTCCACCACTATGTGATTCTTGCACAGTACTGCAACCCCAGTTTGCTAGAGCATGAGAAACTGTCAAATCTCTCTTGATCCCATGCTCCTTGTAATAGCATTGAACTCAATGGATGTGAATTCTCCCCCTTGATCTGTTTGAAACTTCTTCAATCTCTTTCATGTCTCATTCTCTACCAAGTTATACCATATTTTGAGCTTTCCAAAATATTTAACCTTATCTCGAAGAAAATGCACCCACATCTTTCTCCTAAAGTCATCGAACAAGAAGTAGGAAGAACCACCCAATGTAATGGTTAGCATTATACCACAATGATCTCCATGAACAAGCTCTAGAGAAGGATATCACAATGTGCTTCTCTTAACACTGCTTGTTGCTCATGATTCGGGACACATCTATGTAGGATCTGGTCGATGACTGTTTTTTAGAGTTGCCTAGTAGTTATGGTGAAATTTATGCTTCTTAGGGCAATTCTCTTCTTCCTGTCAGTAGTGTACCCTTCCGAAAAAGTCCCATCTCCCAAAAACTACATCATGTCATAATACCAGTTTTCTTCCACTTCAGCTACTGCTATTGTGAATAAGTTGGTATCTGGGAGTCAATCTTCTACACCATCCAGAGTAGGTTCTCTAGAATCTAGTTTGGATAAAAAGTCCACCACTGCATTATCATTTCTAGGTGTGTGCTAGATGGTGAACTCAAATTCTTGAAGTAGGAGCATCATCTTGCCATTTTTCCACTGCAAGAAAAGTTTTGTTCACCAGATAAATGAGGGCTTGATGGTCCACATGGAAAACAAAATTGTTTCCCAAGAGATAGTGTCGGAACTTATTCACGGCATAGATCATTGAAAGGGCTTCACGCTCTATTGTGTTGTAGTTCCTTTCTGCCCTTGTGAGGGCTTTGCTGGCATAATGGATGGATTGCATATAACCTTTTTGCTTTTCCTACATCAGTGCATTGCCCATTGCTTTGTCTGACACATCTACATACACATGGAACATTAGATTCCATTCTAGATTGATCATCAACTCGTGCAGATGACACCATGCTCTTCAGCCATTGGAATGCCTTCTGACGCTTTGGACTCCATTCATACCTTACATCCTTCTTGGTAAGTGCATATAATGGGTAAGCTACATGTGCTAGATATTTCAAAAATCTAGCATGCCACTTCACCTTACCAAGGAACCTTTCAAGTTGCTTAATATTCTGAGGAGCAGACATTTCGGATATGGCCTCTGCCTTAGCTGGATCTATAGCCAATCCTTGGGCTGACACAATGTGTCCTAATAATGTTTCGGATTTTACTACAAAAGCACACTTGGTCGGATTTAACTTCAGCCTTGTATCTCTGCATCTTTGCAGACATAGCCTCAGATAATAGACGTGCTTTGCCTTATCTAGACACGCTGAAATCATCCACAAAAGCTTTCATGAAATTTGTCAGGTAGTCATAGAAAATCTCCTACACCATTCTCTGGAAGGTAGTAGGTGCATTTTTAAAGCCAAACATCATGAGACGATTGCCACAAAGACACCCCATTTAGTGATGAAGGCAATCTTCTCCCTGTCTTCTGGATCCATCTTCACTTGGTTGTACCTGCTGCTAAAACCATCCAAAAAAGAATACATCTCCTTTTTGGCTACCTCATCCAACAAGGAGTCCGTGAATGGAAGTGGAAAGGGATCTGAGTTAGTTGTGGTGTTCAGCTTGTAGTAGTCCACACAGATTTTGATTTTCTTGTTCTTTTTGGGGACCACTACGATCGGGGATATCCAGGCAGCTTTTTCCACTGGCACGATGAAACCCACCCTTAGTAGTCTGTCAATTTTCTCTTTGAATTGCTTTGCATAATTGGGGTTCCTTATGTACCTCTGTTGTCTGACAGGTATCACTCCCTCTTTTAAGTTGATGCTGTGCTTGAAGAATTTAGGGTCGATGCCCTCCATGTCTTCATATGACCAGGCAAAGACATCTTGGTATTCCTTTAGGAAGGACACCAGCTCCTGTTTGAATTCTTCTTCCAGATCCAGACTGATCTTTACATGCTTTTCTTCTTTTCCATCCCCTAGATTTACCTCCTGTAGTTTGTCCGGGCTTACTTTTATGGCATTGTTTTCCTAGTTCTCCTTTTGCTTTTGCACCCAATCTTAGATCTCCTGGATCTCTTCTTCTTGCTCTAGATTTCGAGCCCATTTAATTTCTTCTGAGGCTTTCTCCTACAAGGTCTTTCTCAGTTTTAAGCCCTCTATTTTTTCAGAATTTGCTTCTTTTTTCTTCATTTGGTTGTTTACTACTTCACCGTTTTCACCCTTTGCTTCCGCATAATGCCTTATTACTTCATCCACATTTTACATGTATAAGGGCACCATGTCCAAGTGTTCGCAGAGTATTATGTTCTCTTCATCATCACCAAAGCGTTCTGATATGTTGAATGTTTATGCATGGACTGGCCTCTGAGCAGGTTTCACTGATCCCCTTGCATTGAAAATATCAACGTGAGCTTTTCGCTTTCCCTTTTTGATGGTGATTCTATTCTTGCCCCAGTCTTGCTTTACCTTGCCATGTCTCAACCAGGGCTTTCCCAAAACACATGGTAAGACCCGGTGTGGTTTTTTGTGGTAATAACCACTAAATTGACCTTGAAGTCAACTTGTTTGATTTTTGTTGGGGCGTTTTTTATGATTCCTTTAGGTACTATTATCTTGTTTTCTGCCATTCTTATGTTGAATGGAATGGGCTCCCACTTGAAACCCAATCCCAATGCAATTTCTTCCGTGATTACATTCACTCTGGATCCTCCATCTCTCACACTGCATCATTTAATGAGTACATTGTTCAGTTGAATTGTGACTTTGGCCACTTCATCATCTCTGGATGCTGGGGGTTCTTCGGCTTGATTATTGCTACATTCTGAGGTTTCTTCTTCTACTGAGTGCTTAAGTTCTTGGCTTAGTCCTTCAAAGCCTGCCATCAGGATCTTGGTCTTGAATCTTGGACATAAGTTCAGCACTTGTCTTAATCGGACCTGTCTATCTAGTAGCATTGACACTACATTGGGGTTTGCATCCTTTTGGCTTTCTTTCAGGCATTCTTCATTGAGGTGCTCTGCACGCTTGCTTTTGTTTATTTCTGAAAGATCTGTGATGATTTTGCGTAAGTCATCCTCCTTTTGCTTACCTTGCCTTCTCTCTATTTCTTTGGTAGTTTAGATCCTCACCTTTTCCTGTTGTTCCCAGTCCACAACTACCTTCTCACGGGCTTTGGGTGAGTTTTGATTATCTACTAGCGGAGTTATTTTTACACTAGATTCATTAGCTTTAGCCCTTGTGACTGCCAAGATATAATGAACCTCCATCTGAATGTCATCTGCGTGCATCATGTTGGCGCTTGGTGGATTTTCTTTGAGTTGTATCAATTCTGCTTGTCTTTCTTCATCATGATTTTTCTTCATGGCACATTCCGCTTTGGTGTGTCTGGGTTGTTTGACAATAGTAGCATGTGAAGGTTGTAGAACCTCCGGCACGTCCTTGGCCTCTTCTTCCTAAATAATTTCCATGGCCTCTATTTCCATAGTAGCATGTGAAGGTTGTAGAACCTCCGGCACGTCCTTGGCCTCTTCTTCCTAAATAATTTCCATGGCCTCTATTTCCATACCTTCCCATTCTTGGGGGTCTTCTTTCCGCTCCTTCCATGCTGCTCACCATGGGAGCTCTATTTTTCATGTTGTACCTGTAGTTCCATGTACTATGATTGTACATGTTACAAATGGTGCAAGTTGGTGGCATAGTGCATTCCTCCTTGAGGTGACCTTCCTGTTTACATTAGGAACAGAACACATTTTTACAAAAATATGAGCCCTTGCTCTTTTTCATTGCTTGCATCAGTTGCTTTACCTCTTGCAGTATCAATTCTCTGGGGCTTGCTTGTGCCTTCCTAGTTTTCTTCTTTTTGTCTTTCTTTTTCTTAACCACCACTGGAGTGTCCTACGAGGAGTCGCTTGAATCATCCTCTTCAATGGTGAAACTCTTCCTGGGCTTCCTCTTTTATCTCCTTTATCAACTTCTTTTTTCTGCCATTTTGGCCAACTCAACCAGTTCCTCGAACTCCTCTTCAGTTTCTTCTTACTTTTTGTGCATGAATGTCCGGCTTTTGAGCCCTTGGACAAACCAATCAGTAACAATTTGCATTGAGGGTCGGGTTTGTTCCGCCACTCTCTACCTCAAACTTAGCAGCTTTGTTCCATGTTCTCTTTTGTTGGAGCTCTCTCATTTGATTATAGAGTTAAGTTGCAGACTTTATCTTGTGGAATCTTCCCAAAAAAGCAATCATGACCTCTTCACATGTCTAGAAATGGTTGTCTTGATATCTTGACACCTTTTTCATGGTTCTGTCTTTGAAGGTATTCATGAAAGCATCTCTGCGGATTTCACTCAGCTTAGGCTCCTCCACACCCCTAGTCTGGCCAAATGTCTTTCCCCCGGTAGCGGTGTCAAAGATGTTAATGGAATAACATACTATCTCACAAGAACAAGAGAGAAGAAGAAGGAAGGGCATGTAAGGTCGAATCCAGTGATCCGCACTTGGCCAACCTTATTAGGGTTAACTCCAAAGTGAGGCCTCTAGGGGCTCACTCCACACTCTCCTTGTGTCACCCAAAGAGAGATCCAAGAAAGCTAGGTAGGAGCAAGAGGGAAGGAGCTATGGAGAGCTCAACCTCTACCTCATGCCAATCATATGCAAACAAGACAAGGTGGAGAGAAATGAGAAGGGAGTGAAGGAGAGAAGGGAGAGCAACACCATTCGTATTCACATACACCAAGCATCACAAGCAAGCAAGCCACCATAAGCGAGAGAGCGAGAGAGAGAGAGAGAGAGAGAGAGAGAGGGAGAGAGGGAGATAAGGCAAGACTCAGTTGAGACAAATGGGATTGTCCCTTTTCATATTTCGTAAAATGTCTTATATACATGAGCTCATATTTACAATGTTCGGCTGCCTAATTACAAATGGGGGCCCAAACCTAGTCTTCCTAGTTTAACTAGCTCTATGTACATCAATTCCTTTTATGACTGGCATTACACAAGCCATAAGCTTGTTCATCCCATGTCTCTTTTACAATTAGCGCTTAGCGCGGTTACAAAAAGATAAGTTACAAAGGAGGTACAGTAGCCGCGTGAAAGGTCACGTTAACCCGAGTGGTTAACAGACTTCATTATCAATGTGTAAGGTCTCTGTGAGAAAAGGGTCAATGTGTGTGAGATCTTACCAGTAAGAGTTGACCATTTTAAGTGGAGAACCAATGACGGGAGTTGAGGATGATCTTCATGACACTGCTTTCTTCCAAAGAAGTCCAGTGCCAAGATGGAGCAATGAAATCACTCAATTCTTAAGCCATGGATTCCTAATGGGGAGGAATTAATGTCTTAAAGAAAAAGATAACTTAGAAGGCATCAACCCCTTACACGTTTATTTCAAGTTAGCTCTATAAAAAGGGAAAGGATGATGTCTTAAAACTTTGCATGTGTGAGGACGAGTACATAGATATTCTTGAATAAGCTCACGTAGGAGCCACGGATAACATTTTTCAGGAGCAAAATCACCGCTCAAAAATTCCTCTATGTCAGGTTATGGTGGGGCAATACTCTTTAGAGATGCCATGAAATACATCAAAAGATGGACGAGTGCCAAGGCTTCACAATATCACAACAAAAAGACAAAATGACTTTACAATAATCTATAAAATGTATGTTAGACTATTTGCTAAATGGGGAATGGATTTTGTTGGATCCATTAGCCCTGTAGCTAAAAGTATGCAAGCACGATGTATTATCATAGCTATGGATTATTATGTAGCTAGATGGGCCAAGGCTAAAGCCACAGTCAAGGGACCAATACTAAGTTCCTCTATGAGAACGTCATCGCAAGGTTTTATTTCTTAAATAAGGTGGTGGGTTTCTCTTAGAAGAAATTATGGTTATCCACCACCATATGTCTTCCCTCTACTATCCACAAATAATTGACAAGCAGAGAGTACGATCAAAGTCCTATGCACGGTGCTCTAAAAAATAGTTGATGCTTTTAGAACTAATTGGGAACTTAAACTTACATCAACATTGTGGACATACATAAATTCTTACAAAAATTCAATAGGGACTACACCTTAGTTGTCAGCATACACTAGGCCATTCAGGAAGTTGTAAGGGCAAGGCTAAAGTAGAGGAACAATTGACCATGGAAGAGTGGAAATGATTCCAAAGGCAAATTTGCCTTTGGAATCATTTCCACTCTTCCATGGTCAATTGTTCCTCTACTTTAGCCTTTGCCTTTGGAATCATTTCCACTCTTCCATGGTCAATTGTTCCTCTACTTTAGCCTTGCCCTTATAGGTTCTTTTAGGTACCTATACCTGCTTTGGCTCGGTTATTGGCTTTGACAACGATGATGACTTTTTATGTTCTTTGGCTCTCGTGCTCTCTGATTGATGCCCCCCCCCCCCCCCCCCCCTTGTGGGCTTAATCTTTGGCAAACCAAATCTACCCTTGATAATATCCTTGGGCTTTGAGGGAGCATTATGTGGCCTCTTGAGAATGGCTACAAGTTTGGTCAAGGCCTTTAGGAGAATCAGAGGCTCCACCAAAGCCCAAAGCTTTCCTCACATAGGTTCAATAATCAACTCTAAAATAAGGTCTAATATATGCTCTCGAGGCAAGGTCAATGGCTCTTACTTGACCACTTACTCAAGAGTAGGCTCTAATCTAGCATGCACCTTCCTTACAAGCTCAGGCTCTAATTTATCCAGCACCTTTCTTATAAGCTCTTGGGCTTTAATTTAGTCGGCATCTTTCTTATTACAAGCTCTTAGGCTTGTTTCATTCTCGTACCTTCTCTAACATGGGATTAGGGTACTCTTTTGACTTTCCTAGGAAGGTTTGCACAGTCAATGGGCTTCTCTTTGGGAAGAGATGGTTTGAGCACAAGATCGCTTATTGTTTTTGTAAGGGATCCAACTTTAGAGATCTCATCTGACCACTTTTAATGGCCATGATGTCGTTGTCCTTGTTGATTGACATTATGTTTTCTCGTACTCTTTGAGGCCTTCTTCCATGAGCATGTTTAGGGACTAATGTAGTCTTTAGGGCTAACCTCAAGCTATTTACCTACTTGCTTCAAGTTTAAAGGTTGAGTTTTCTACTTATTGTCACCTTGGTGGATATTCCCTTAGCTACTACCCCCGCCTTAGCTTGGAGACTTGTGATGGCATTAAGAAGGGAGAATGTATGAATAAATCCTCCTTGTATTTTTTAACAAGTTAAGGCTCATCAAAGAGGCCATTGTCGGGGGTCAATCGGCACAACAAGACAAATGTCTATTATGCCATCGAGGGTCAACTAGCATAGCAAGACAAACGTCTACTATTTAGGATAGATCCATCAATTCTTGAATGCCCAATATGTAAGATCACTAGTCAAACAACACAGTTTGACATATGCACACACATGTAGAGACATACTACCAAAAGAAACTATGTAGATATAGTAAAAGAAGGTCACAAAGTTAAAGCAAATACAACATGCATATATTATCATCTTAAATGAAGACTAAGATGTAGTGCAAGAACTGTTGTGATGTAGTCTATGGAATGCACTAAAAAGTAGGTGAGTGAGTATTTGCCTCTTCCTAACCACACGGTCTAAGTTAGCACATGTCACTTATACATCTACACCTGTCGGTTACATCTAAGATCCTAACAACTTAATGATTACAAGGCAATATACAAGGTAGTGGGCACATTGGCGGATGCCAATGGATAGCATTATGGAGTCGACGGTGTTCCCATGGTCTAACAACATGGCCACTCAATAGGTTGGGTCCACTAGTCAACACCTAGCACACCCGATGGTTCTCCTTCATTAGGTTGTTGTCCTTGTTGGAGGAATGAACGGTAAAGAGATTGAGGTGGAGTGCACTAGTCAACACCTAGCACACCCGATGGTTGGTTCCACTAGTCAACACCTAGCACACTCGGTGGTTCTCCTTCAGCAGGTTGTTGTCCTTGTTGGAGGAATGATGGTAAAGAGGTGGAGGTGGCGTTCTGCACTAGTGAGCTTCCATGCCTCTTTGTTTTCTTGGTATTTTTGCTCCAATCCATGGGCTTTAGCGACTGCTTCTATGTTACAACGTAGGCCACCCTCAAGCTGTAAATGCATGCCTCTTTGTTTTCTTGGTATTTTTTCTCATGGATGTTACAACTTAGGCCACCCTCCTGAGATCTTTCTATGGATGGTTGCAAACTATGATAAGCACTTAAAATTTTACTTCCATTGAAATTATGTCCTAGGGTTTGATGTCTATTTGTCTTCCTCATCCAAGGTTGTTAGGCTACCACCTCTATTGTAGAAGTAGCATGTTTTTCTATTGCAGAGGTAGTAATGCTACTACTTGCACACAAGGCAGCATTGTGTGCTAGTCAAAAGATATGAGTATTAGATTGCATAGTTTTCTAGGGTGGGTTTGAGCTGATATGGCACCTTGTATGTGGGATTATTCAAAGTCTTGTACATCTAAATAAAATTTTACACTTTCTCTTTGTTGTGATCGCATGAGAAATTTTTCATTGTCATGTAATCTTCCACCAACCACGTTAAACACTATGCTACAAAGTCAAGATGTAACATTATATTCAATGTGCAATCCTATATGCATTTGTAGCATATTATGCTAGATCTCTTTAACCCGTGCATCCCATTGGCACTTCCTTTCAGTGTCTTATGTAGATGTCAGCCTCTTGATTTTTTCTTTTTCTTTTTTTTTTTGGGATCTTTGTGCTCGTGTGTGTGTGCTTTTTCATGCCGCTGTCAACAGCCAGCAGATTTTAAACTCAACACCTCATGCATGGGACTTTAACACCTACCACTAGGCTGTGTCTCCATTGGCTCCGCTTGATTTTTTCTTAACCTCTAGCAGTTCTGCATACGTTGTTCTTTGGACCTTCTATCGTAGCTCCTGATTGATTAATTTGCCTTTGCTGCTCGGAGCTCTTGTAGCTTTTAAGCTATGATGGTTTATGTTTTGCCTTTTTTTTTGCTATCTTGCTTCCTTTTTTACCCTTGGTTTTTACATGTGTCATTGGTGACTTTGTGCCCGATAGTTCCTCTCATTTATCAAATAGCTGAAAGCTTTTAACAATCAGCTTATCCACCTTCCGATGTAGCCTTCTAATGTTGTGCTTGGAGTTTTCATATTCCTATTAGATCTTTGTGTTCATCTTGTCGTGAAAGTATTTTCATTCCTTGTAATCTCCACCTGTTTATCTTCTATCACTTAAATATGATCTTGCATTTGTGATGGAGTCATAGTGTTGAGGGTTACTTGTTACAATGGCTTTATGATTCCACTCCTTGTATACCCTCGAAGCTCTTCTATAGATCCTTTTGATTAAGATTTCATCTCTTAAAGAGTCTGTCTTTCACCCGCAAGCTATAGCTCATTTGTTTGCTTCCTTCAGCTCCCTCATATCCTTGTTGTTATTGTTGGGTGCCTTGTTACTATTAATGACTACTTGTGATGGTTGTTTTTAGCTAATTGTTTGGATCCTATGGATCCTCTTACAACTCCATTCTTGTCCTCTGATGGTGGCATGAGTAATGGCTTACATGTGCGAGGAGGTAGAACCATGAAATCTTTGACTAGTTGTATGTTCTCCTCCTCCCATCATGCCGTGTGGGGTGATTTCCTACTCCCACACTCGCACATCTCCATGGGTAGCTACACCACATCTATCTCTTGGATATACATTGGTGGTGAATAGTTCCCTTCTATCTACCTCTTTTGCACATGTTTAGCAATTTTTTGTGGCTTTGTGTGCATATGTTGCCATTTGTGTTTAAGCTTCCCTTAGTTTTTGATGGTGGAGCTCATTGTTTGTGTCTTTAAGCTCATAAAAATGTTGCCTCCAGCTCATTGTAGGTAGTCTATTTCTCTTTTTCTTAGCTCCTCCACTCTTTTTTGTTGCAGATGTAAAATCGTTATTTTTTAGTTGCTACCTTTGCAGCCTTTGTTTTTGCTTTGTCTACTTTATTCCTAAGCATTTTTGCCTACTCCTCCAAGTTGGATACTATTATCTAGCTTGTAGAAACTTTCCAAATGCTCCAAAATCATGTTTTACTGTCCCCAGTGCCTGCATGTGGCATCTGATGCTTCTCCTAGGTTGTTGAGGAGCCATCTTGTTGTGTGCACCTGAATTGCTCATGATGCATGTGCATAGATCCTTTGGTTAGCTACATTTCACATATGTGGGGGGCAAATTCACCTCTCTCTCTTGCTACTTTTTAGGGCCGAGGACATTCTGAAGGACATGTTTATAGATGTCACCATCTGAGCTTTCTGTTAGTCTTTCTCTGCTCATCACAGCTTGGTCTTCTTGGGTTTGTGTGTTACAACATTATGAGTCTAGTCAAATAAGCATTTGCACGGGAGGGGTTGGGAGGGGGCTAATGCATCTTCTACACTTGACGAGTTGAGGGTTGAGTTTTTGACAAGTTTTGTTGCTTTTTTCTCTTAGATTCCTCCTCACATTCTTACATCTTTTGCACCTAAGGAACCAAAGGTTGAGCTTGACATCTTCTTTTGTCTCTTATTCTTTCTCCTCTCGCAGCTTGGTCTCCTTCAGTTTGTGTGCTACAACATTATGAGTCTAGTCAAATAAGCATTTGCTAGCATAGAGGGGTTGGGAGGGCGGATGCATCTTCTGCACCTGAGGAGTTGAGGGTGACAACTTTTGATGCTTTTACCTCTTAGATTCCTCCTCATATTCTTGCATCTTCTGCACCACCTAAGGAACTAAGGGTTGAGCTTGACAATTTTTGTTGCTTTAGTCTCTTAGATTCCTCCTCACATTCCTCCATGTTTTTGTGCTCTCTCTCTTCTCATCTTCTGCTTTATCGGAATGTTTTGGGCTTCTGAGCTGCGCATTTCAAGCTACACAATGGCTTGCAGATGACCGCTCATCCTCGAGTGTCCTCCTAAGGAAGCTATCTTTTAAACTTAAGTCACCATGTTTCTCGAGATTATTGCTGACAATCGACCTTCTGCTCCATCTTTATTGCCTTTAGCAAGTTGTAATTAGATTTTCTCATGTTGGTGTTCTTTACTAATAGACACACCATGTCGATGTAGAACCACATTTGTTTCTAGCATATTTAACTCTCTGCCTAGTTGACATTTTTCCCCATCTTAGTTGTAGTTGGATTTGCTCATGTTGGTGTTCTTTGTCCAAGTAGAACCACATCTGTTTTGGGTGTATCTGATGCTCTGCTATGGAAATAGAGTATTGGCAACTTTCTTTAGCTCTAAGGTGTTTTTTTTTGCATTTAATGCATCTGCATTGGTTATGCCTTCTAATAGGATATGGAGAACCACATCTATTTTGGATGTATATGACTCTCTATTATGGAAGTAGAGTATTGGTGGCAACTTTCTTTAGCTCTCTGAGGTGATTTCTACATTTGATGCATTCGCATTGGTTATGCCTTCTGATGGGAGATGGTGGAGAGTCTTTGCCATTGTCTCCTATGTGACAAGCATCATCTTCTTCCCAACTGTCCACACCCTATTGTTTTTTGCCAAATTCTCCCCATTTCTCTTCTTCTTCAAGATTGTCCTTGTTCCAAATTCTTCCAATATCATCGAGTCAAGTTGATTAAGTCATTCGCTTCCAACCATAGGTGATGGTCTGGGTGATTGGGGTCCACCAGGAGTTTGATTATGACTCAAACTTAATGAGCTTTCTTGTCACCATGTTGACAACTAGAGGGTGAAAGAGTTTACAAGAGGGGGAGAGAAAAAGTGCAGGCCAGGTGATCGAGTGTGCTTAGGAAAAGTTTAAAACAAATGGTTACCTTGCACATTGATTTCATTTTTTTGCATCTTTGAACCATTGCTTGTTTGATGTGACACATGATTCGTTATCCTCCTCAATGAGCATGCATAGTGTGGGAGTAACTCTAGCGAGGGGATTAAATCCCACATTTGATCTGGGCTGAGCCTTTCCATGGTTGCAATTCTCATGCTTGCCACTACAAACTCTTGCTACAATTTCTTCTAATCCATATGCAAGAAGTGTCTAACCTATGCAGCATGCCTTATACATTGTTCAAAAAGCTCATAATGTTGAGTGTAATTTTTGACCTTATAGGCTATCAAAATACCCATAATGCTGAGTGTAATTTTTGATCCCGATCAGTCATGTTCTCATTGAAGATATTGTTCAATATTTGCAAGAGCTGTTGATTGCTTGACTCTGCAGGGGTAGTATACTATATTGCTTGACTCTGCTTGTTGCACTGCAGGGGTAGTATACTATATGGACTTCTTGTGGATTAAGATGCTTGCTTGTTCAAATATTCCATTATGTCATTCAAAAAATGTTTGCCTTGGTCTCACTGACCAATTTCAAGTGGCATCCAAATCGTGTCATGATGTCCGTATATTAAAACTTTGACATTGAATTGGTTGAGTTATCCTTGAGGGCCTTTGTCTCTACCCCTTTTTCATATCCTCTGGAACCATGTAGACTTGGTTGTACCTAAGAATGAATACATCTCATGGTGGACACCTACCTTGTCTAGATATTAATTTGTTAAAGGAAAGGGAAAGGGAAAGGGAAAGGGATCTAAAAGGGTAGCTACATTAAGCCTCCTATAATCAACACAGACTCTAACCTTGAGATTCTTCTTGGGCACAATCACAATTAGTGAAATCTAGGTTGCCTTCCTATGACGTAAATGAACCTAACCTTCAGTAGTTTATCTATCTTTCCTTTCACCTACTTGGTATAGTTCACATATGGTGTTTAATTGGAATTGCAACCTTTTTGAGGTTGATCTAATGTTAATAAAAACTAGGATCAATGCCATCTATGTCAATATAGTTCCTTGTTGCAAAGACATCTTCAAATTCTTTCAACAGGCTTACTAGTTCTTCTTTGAACTTTTGATCCAATTTTACACTCATTTTGACATTCTTAGGGTCTTCCTCTGCAAACCTAGATTGACATCCACCAATTCATCTACTTGCTCTGGCTGACTTCATGGTGAGCTTTTCTTTCAGATTTCCATTTTCTATCCACTTCTTCAGCTCTTATAGTAAGGGAAGGTTGTTCTGTCTACTGGTTCTTAGCTTCCTTATTTTTTAATTAGTCCCATTTGCATGACTTACTTGTTACTACTGCATATGGGCTTACTTATGTGGCCCCTTCTTTAACTATGTTGCACAGGTCAGCTTCCATGTATTGCGCATCAATCTTCTTCACATCCAATATCAACAATGATAAAAGGTCAAGAGTCACTACAAGGATCCTCTCCTCTTCATCCTCTTCCACACCATTCATTAGATTTATCCCTTTCGAATGGAGTGGTCGGACTATGCTTTGGATTATCCTTTCTTTTAAGAGTGTTAGTTTGAGCTTCTTCTTGCCTATTCTAATGCTTATCTTATCTATCTCCTAGTTTTACTTGATTTTTCCATGTTGCAACCACTGCCTTTTAGGATCGAATATGCTCTGTGAACGAATTCCATCCACATCAAGAGGAATATCATAGGGAAATTCCATCCTACAATCATCATTTGTTCATTTCTTACTATGCCCAATGGTCGATTCTTTGGTCTTCCATGTGGATATTAAATGATGCTAACATACATACATGTATTCCCAACTGTTTCACTGTGTTTTCAAACATTATGTTCACTCCAGAAGCTCCGCCCAAAAGTACTTTAGGCATAACATTACCTAAAGTAATGTAATAAATGTATGATTCTAGCATACATACATGTATTCCCAATTGTTTCATTGTGTTTTCAAACATTATGTTCACTCCATAAGCTCCGTCCAAAAGTACTTTAGGTATTAAATTACCTCAAATGTTCACATTTATTTGTGGAACGACATTGTCCACCTCCGGTATCATTTCTACTGTGGCATTCTAGAAATCTAATGATGGCTCTTTGACTGAAACCTTTAAGTTATCCTTTGACTATCCCTAACAGCTTAACTACTAGCTTCTTCTTGCAATTTGATACCAATGTCAATATAGTAGTAGCTGATCTAATGTGATACTGAGTTTCATGTTCTTCACATCATCCCATACATCATACTCCTCCTTCCCTTCCTTCTATGTCTGAGATTACGTTGTGTTTGACTTACTAGTCTTCTTCATGTTGCCTTATGCTACCTTTTGCATGATGATTCTTTCCTCAACTGCTTTTGAGATTTTTAGGATCTCTGCCCCATCCTCTTGGCTATTTGTCTACTATTTTGTAGGCCTACTTCACCCTCTTTCTGTCTTCTTTTTTTTGGGTTGTTAAATCTATCATGATCCTCAGGAGTGCTTATGTAGCTCCCTATCCTTTAGACCTTTAGGACGAATCCGTGTTTTCTTTTCAGATCATTCCTTTCACCTGTTGCACTAGTTTTATGGCTTTTTCCCAAAATCTTGCTTGATTCTCCTAAGACACTGACTTCATTTTCTTTTTTGATGGCCTCTTTGGACTCACCAGCTCTTCTTTCTTTGACTTGTTGCTACACAACACACTCATGGTTGCTCTTCCCTCCATAGGAACGAGCATCACCATGTTTCCTACAGGGCTGACTAGTCTCTTTAACTAACCCATCTTCTCCCTCACCTTTTGTTGATGATGTTTCTCAAAGTTTAACCAAGTGGTCTTCCTGTTTACTAGGGACTCTATAATACATGCATAAATTTATGTCCATGGAACTACCACCATCGTGTCCTCTGCCTCTTCTATTTTCATTATATAGTGTCCTCTACTCATTGTAGTATGGCCTCCTATTGCCATAATTTTACCTCTGAGGCTCTTCTTGCAATTGCTCTCATCATTCCATGGTTGTTGCATCCATTTGTCCTCCACATTTGCTAGGTTGTTTAATGTGCTTCTGATTTACTTATGCCCACTTCAAAATTCTTCCTCATTACTAGCAGAACTTCTCCTCAAGCTTCTCTAATGACCAGCCTTGTCCCCAATAAGATCACTAAAAGTCTAAAGGGTCAGTTGGCACATCAAGACAAATGTTCACACTGCTGATTAGGATGGATCCAACAATGCTTGAATGCCCAATATATAAGATCTCCAGTCGACTCTCTAGTCAAATAGTGCAGTCTCACACACACACATATGTTGATTAGGATGGATCCAACAATGCTTGAATGCCCAATATGTAAGATCTCCAGTCGCCTCTCACACACACAAATAGTCCAGTTGGCTCTCTAGTCAAATAGTGCAGTCTCACACACATCAAGACAAATGTTCACACTGTTGATTAGGATGGATCCAACAATGCTTGAATGACCAATATGTAAGATCTCCAGTCGGCTCTCTAGTCAAATAGTGCAGTCTCACACACATATAGAGAAGTACATAGGTAGACTATCGAAAGAAATTATGCAGATGCAATAAAAGAAGGTCACACAGTTAAAGCAAATACAAGTGGATTGTATTATTATATGTAAAACAAGACTACCTGAGGACTATTGTGCAACACAAAGATTATTTAAGATGTAGTGCCAACAAGAATTATTGTGCAGCACTCTATACAAATACACTAGATAGTAAGTGAGTAACTAGTACAATCTATGTGAATATAATAGGTAGTGAGTGAGTAAATAGTAAGCGAGTGAGTACACTCTATGTGAATATACTAAATAGTAAGTGAGTGAGTATCTGTATCTTCCTAACCACACGATCTAAGTCTACAAATGTCACTTATATACATTTGTGCCTATAGGTTACATCCAAGATCCTAACGGCTTAATGATTACAAGGTAGTGGGCACATATGGACAAATGCCAATGGACGGAGTTATGGAGTCGACATGGTGTTCCCACATGATACGATGCATTAGCTCCACACCAGCCCACTGCCACTAATACCTCCATCATTGTCACTCTATTCAAACAATCCTTATAAGCATGATCAAATCCACACTTGTAATAGGTGCATCCATAAGAAATAACATTAGGGTTGGCACTAGATTCAAATTCTAAGAAGAGCACTTGGGCGATTTGGTGTTACTAGGGTCCTTGTGAGGGAACTCCGTAATATAATGTGGGCCTTTACATCAAAATAATTATATCGATTGGCCTACGTACTATATTGTTGAGGTCTCTCACTACCTCATGGCAACACTCATCAAAGATGTAATGTCTAGACCTCTATAGAGATGGTTGCCCTCATAAATCAATCAATGAGTGCAATAAGTCATCCAACCTTTCCTAGGCTACATCTCATCTGTATCTAGCGATGTAGTCCTACATGGTCTCACTTTCTCCTTGGTTGAGGTTGTAGATTCATGCTATCTGGATCCATCTCATAAGAATCCCACAATAAAAGTGTATCTCAATACCTCATAATTGGATTTTTCAAGTGGGTTTAGTAATGGCCTACTTTGCCTTCAAGGTAAAGTCCAAATGAACAGATCTTGGTGGGATCATCATTCCTTCCCATAGCTTTGTTGCAAACTTGATCGAACTTCTTCTGTAAGTACTAAATGTATCTAGCTCCATCAAATTTAGCAATTATCCTTGAGATATGGATTGGATTTGTTATGTGCTAAATTTTGAGCCTCTAGGTGTTCTAATCATGGGGTAATTCTCCTTCCCACTTTAAACGTCATCCTTAGCATGTCTTCTACATATTCATGTGTGGTGGTGAAACATAAGGGAGTGCTTTCACAAAACCCTCAGTCCCTAGGTTAGGTGTCTCATGCCCCATAGGGTTTGGTTGTGTGGTTTTCAATGGCACTTCTCCTATGCCTAATATGTGCCTTTGAGGCTACAGGCTTATGGCAACTTATTAGGACACATTATGTGATTATCCTTTGGAACACCTAGGTTAAAACTAGTCCCTATAATTAGCTCTTTACCTTTTCTCTCGTGCCATGTTCCTCATACGAATGGAGAGTAACTAGAACTTGGTTATAATGGGCTCCTTTTGTGAGGAGGTGGAACTGTGTAATTAGCTCTTCCATAAAAGTAGCCCTTGTAATTAGCTCTTTACCTTTCCTTGCGTGCCCTGTTTCTCGAGCAAATGGAGAGGAACTAGAACTTGGTTCCATGGTTAAGAAGCTTCCGGAATGGGCTCCTTAAGGAGACGGAACTCTTTGCTTACACTATGTGTACTCATTCTCATTTATGAGTTTGTGGATTGTGTGCCCCTAATGGTACTAGAAGAGACATGTCTCAATGCCATAATTGCAGTTGTTAGGCTTCTTGGCCATGGCCAGTTTAGGCAAACCCAACTCAAGATCACAACACACCAAAAGCTTGAAACATTGTGGTGTATGACATGGTTTGAGCACTTCCAATGGGAGAGAACCTTTGATGTTCCTAGTACTACTCTCGCTCCTTCACTAGAGCTTCCAAAGATAGGGTGGTTTAATTCCCTTTTCATGAAGTTTATGATGCTTTTCACTCAGCTAAATGATGAATCTGGCTCATAGAGGACCGCCAGCTAAATCATGAATCTGGCTCACAGAGGACCATGGATGGCTCCTTGTATTTCTAGGGGTTCCATTATTCCTCCACTCACATCTGTGTTTAATTGGCTCATTTTGTTCCAAATCTCCTTGCTTGAGGTAGATGTAAAGGAGTCTTGCCTTCTTAACAGGAGAGTATTATGTTGAGTACAAGTAGTTTGATGGGACTGAAGGCTAGGTGGGTTTAAAGAGGTGTGGTTTGATGTATTACAAACTACTAGAGTTTATTTTCAATAATTAGTCCAGAATGAGTTTGTATCAAACGGTTTCTTTGTGGTGAATCAGTGTCTCACGTGCAGATCTAAAGGGATTAAAATACACGTGTTTTGCCCAAGTTATAATTTTTACCTTTTAGTTTGAGGTTTTTGGTTTTTTGAAATATTTTGTTTAAATAGGCCCATGTCACATCTATGGGCTACTTGTAGGCCCATGTCTATAGGCTCACGTCAATAAACTAATGCATGTGTGGAATCATGCATATAGGCTCATGTTTATAGGCTCACGTTTGGAGGCTTACTCCTTTTTAGTATGTTTGGTGAGCTGGACTCACGTCACGCTTGGCAAGCTCACACCTTGTGGGCTTACATCTACGACCTTATGCTAGTTAGCTCATATCTTAGGGGCTTATGCCTTGTGTGCTCACATCTCACGTCTTGTTAGGCTCATAGATAGCTAATTTTTTTATTTCATTTTTTGAAATAGGCTCATAATTATACTTAGTACTCCAGTAATTATACTTAATTCTCTAATAATTATTGGGTAATAATCATACTTAATGCTCTAATATTATAAAAAGATAAGAAATTTCTTTTGAATTTTTTGTTGATACAAATTGTATGACATGAATATCTTTTGAGAACATGAGTAGGTGTGTCCTTACAAGTCTTTTAAGCAGTTTTAATTGGTTGTATAATATTAGGTTTATCTACCTCTAGACTCATGAATCACATCTTTTAAGCAGTTTTAATTGGTTGTATAATATTAGGTTTATCTACCTCTAGACTCATGAATCACATCTTTTAAGCAGTTTTAATCGGTTGTATAATATTAGGTTTATCTACCTCTTTTAAGCAGTTTTAATTGGTTGTATAATATTAGGTTTATCTACCTCTAGACTCATGAATCACATCTGCAGACTCAGAGCTCATGTCCCCAAAGTTCTGGCTCACTCCTCCAAGCTCTGTCTCGAGGTTCACGGCTCATATCTCCAGGTTATGGTTCATGTATATAGATACACAACTCACGTTTATAGACACGCGACTCACAACTTCAGGCTCACGATTGCTAAACTCATTTCTGTTAGACTCACATTTGTAGGCTCACTCCTCCAAGCTTTGTCTCAAGCCTCACGGCTCATATCTCCAGGTTATGGCTTGCGTCTATAGAAACATGGCTCACATCTTCAGGCTCACGATTGCTAGACTCACATCTCTAGGCTCACGTATACTTAGACTCTCTTTTTCTTAATGAGATTGTGCGCTCACGTCTCCTCCAACCTCGAGAGATGGTTTGGCCTGGTCTTTGGAGTTTTTAATGGTTTTTTAGACTTGAGTGGGGGTTATTAAAGGCTTTTAGTCCTAATTAATGTAATGATTAGCTTTCACCTAGGCCATTTAAAACTTAAAAATATTTCTAATCTTAAGCAAGTATGTATCTCAAAATTTGTCACTTCCTCATTGGCATTAAGCTAAGAGTAAAGGGATTTTATAAAGTCCACAATCATCTTACAAAAGATGGGCTTCTGTTACACACAAAGGTCAGAT
Organism: Cibotium barometz; assembly: GCF_041138505.1. Classification (NCBI taxonomy): domain Eukaryota; kingdom Viridiplantae; phylum Streptophyta; class Polypodiopsida; order Cyatheales; family Cibotiaceae; genus Cibotium; species Cibotium barometz. Next base: position 9,434,034 of record NC_141075.1, read on the forward strand.
GGATCAGCGTCTTATGATAGGTCTTGTGGGTGAAACCATGTTAACTTGCAAAGCAATAGTCTACTTTAATATTTTAGATTCTATGGCATGTGGAGTACATTGTATGGAAGGCAATAATTTAGTGTTAACTTGTTTATGCACAAAGATTTATTTTACTAGACTTGAACTTTAGTGTTAAATGGAACTTTGGTGTTAATTGGTGTACATTATATCAAAGGTATATATTTGTTATTAACTTACTTATGTATAGTGCATGTACTTAATCACAAAGAATGCAACAGAAGAGCAAAACAAGAAAGATTCTCTTTATCTATCCTTTCTATATAGCTTTGTCATTTTAAGGGTAATTTTTTTTCGCATAGGAAGGTGTCATGTTTTTCTTCCAAATATTTTAGTAGGATACCTTGATTGAAGAAACATTATTTAACACCATGGTACCTTTGAAGCAAATATATTTTTGTATGTTGAAAAAACATGGCAATGGCAAATATACATCTTTCCCCGTGCCTTCACCTATGATGTTTGGTGTTTCCATCTTATGATGCGATGACATTTTAGCAGGCAACACCATCTATAGTGGCCAACCTAAATCCACCATGGACCAATGTATTTGCCTCTTCCAGAGTCAATTTTGTTCCCTTCTTAATGGGCCAAATAGAAGGCAAAATTGGTATGGGTGAGATAGACGTGGGTGATTTCTCTCTAAAAAGAAACATGGACATGGCACACCTGTAGAACAATTGTTGATGATTTTATTGCACTTTGTCATCCTTGTTCCTTCAATGATCCACCCAAGGCATTTCACCTGACTATTTAAAGGTTTCCTCATAATTGCCCACTGTGATGAATGAATTGCTCCATAACAGACCTTTCGTCCAATATACATTGGAGTTGTGCTACAAGTGTGTCATGTTGAAGTGTTGCATCTTTCTCTGTGAAAAATATTCTCCTTGGTTGGTCTCGTGGTTGTCTACTTTTATTTTCATAATTATACTCAAGATGATGGGAATTGTTATCCTCCAAATTAACCACATGAGATGGTCTTCTTTTGCAATGCCAGACACTTTCCCAATCATGTACTCTATGTGTGTGATCAAATTACACCCATGCAAGTCACATCATCACTTCATCTCATGCGATTCACCAAGTCCACGCTTGAAGTTGGACCCTTACTTGACATCTTGAATACAAAACACCTTTCACTAGGCAACCTAAGTCTAGGAAACCTACTTCCTTGGAAGAAATTGTACATTGACTTCCTCTTTAATAGCAAGATAGCATCATATCCAACCCCAGCTAGAAAACCTTATTTCTTTCATTTGCAATAATACTTCTCAATCTACAACCTAAACACAAATTATAAGTACCTACACCAATAATTTTGATGTTACTAGCACAATAACAAACACAAATTATAAGTACCTACACCAATAATTTTGATGTTACTAGCACAATAACAAACAAGGGCACCTTTCATTCTCCACTAGAGGAGGCATTTCCTCCAACAAATTGGTCAATTCAATATCCTCGACTGTATCATCATCAACCCTATCCTCTTTCAACATTGAAAACATTATTAATTCTTGGGCTATTATCATATGAACCTTCCTTGGTCCACCAATACTCTTATCTCCTTGAATAGCTCGTTGAACTAAAATTCTAGTCTTCTCAATGGCAGCTTTAAATGTCCCTTTCCAAGGGCTACCGTAGCCTTTAGGAATTCTGCCTCCTGAGGCTCTTTGGCTACTAGCTTCAAGGTTGAAGTGTGAGCTTTCTGCTTCTTAGCTGCCTTGGATGTTTCCTTAGCAAACTGGGTCTCGATCGTTGTGATGGCATTAAGGGGGACTATATGAATAAGTCCTCCTTGTACGCTTAACGAGTTAAGGCTCGTCATCAAATGGCTCATGCCCTTGCCACCATTGGGGTGACTATCACTTTATTAAAACATGTTTAAATCCACAATTGTAACAAGTGCCTTTGTATGGAATGACATTAGGGTTTAGCACTAGATTCAAGGATGAAATTGGGCCACTTAGTATGTGCGATGGCTCTATGAGGCACCAAATATATTCAATTACCCTTATTGAATCAAGTGTTGTTGGACCTTGCCTTAGAGCTGCAATGCAAATCCTTGATGTGGTTGCACTAGCTCGTCTCACATCCTCACTCTATTGTGTCACATTGGATCGCTTCTTGATAAAAGGGTGAAGGAAGATCTCTCTTCACCTAGATGGAGGCAAATTGAGATTCTTCACAGTGGTTCTCTCTCACAAAAGGATGGGAAGAAAAAGCTAATAGAAGAGGGAAACCTCCAAACAAACCTATTCTAGCATGCATGAGTCCGATAGAATATAAGAAATCAAGAGTAGAGAAGAGAAGAGCTAACAAGTATTCTATTACAAGGGAATGATTATCCGTTGCTTACCAAAAAAAATAACTTATATACAATTGACTAGTTTTTACACTAGGCCGGCCAAACTTAAAAATGGTTCGGCCTCTATTACTAGTCTTAAGCAAGTATGTACACGAAGTTCTTAGACTTCCCCTATTTTACATTAATCTCAAGGTAAGGTTGCTTTATATGTTCCAAACATTGACTCCTACAAAGGATAAGTGCTCATTTGAGCTGGTAAGATGGCAAAGCGCCTTATGGTAGGTCGAGCGGGTGAAATCATGTTAACCTATAGAGTCATTATCACTCATTTCTCTTATTTTCTTACTCTTGCCCCTCATCCTCCTCTTTCTAGTAACCATAATCATTCAATTTTAGCGATGATAAGAAAACCAAATTTTGTATAGATCCCTATCATATCAAGGTGAGGCTCTATTGCTCATGCTCCTCCCCCCTCCTCCTATGCTAATGGTGGAGCTGCTATACTTCCCTCCTCATCCTTGCTGCTACTAATAGTTCTTATCTTTTCCTTTCCTATTTTTTACTCTCCTCCCCCTCCTTTCTTGGTGGTGCTCATTCCCCTCCTATAGGTTTGAAGCTAGAAACACCCTTTTAAAATTGGTTCACAAGGGAATCTATCCTGGTAACATTGCATTATGATGCAACTTGAAAATCTAGATAGAGAATCATTGGTCCTTCATCTTAAGAGTTATGGGGAGGCTAGGTTTTGGGACAAGAATGGGAATATGAACATATTCACTTGCCTTTGGTGCTTCTTTTCAACTGTTATTGAATGGTCATCTAGTACGAAGCTTTGAAATTCATTGATCCGTTAGACTGGGTTGCCCATTAGCTCCCCTTTTATTTGCTGTTGCTACTCATCCTCTCATTCTAGCCCTAGAAGATGCTATGAAGAAGGGTCAGATAAAAGGGATTGACTTTTGATGAATGGTCATTCATTGTTTAGCTAATGAATCTTTGCTTTTCTTGCATGCTGACAATGACAATATCAGGAGGGCACTCTCTTTGGTTCAACTTTCTGCATATGCATCTAGATCAAAGTGCAACATTTCCAAGTCTAGGATGATCAGTATGACTGAAGAGGATTCCTTTGATATTTCTAGATGGGAATGTCAAGTAATTAACAAAGGGGATATCTTCTAACATCTAGGGGCTCCTATAGGTGTTGGGGTTATTAACAAGGCACTAGTCAAGTGGGCTATTGACAAAGCTATTATGTCAACAACATCAAGAAATGGGATAATTGTTTTTAACCCTTTCACACTAAGGTGGAGGTTATCAATTCAATATTAAATGCATATATCATGTTTCTCTGTCTTATCCAGGATTTGGAACACATTTATCTCACATATCAGGAGGTTTCTTTGGAAAAATAAAAGGGGGAACAAGAGCTTTTTTACTTGGTTAGCCTGGGAAAAAATATGTCTCCTAAAGGAGTTAGGTGGTCTAGCTATTATGTACTTGCCCATTCATGTTAAGGCAAGAGTTCTCACATTTTTTCCCAGGTCCCTTTCTAAAAAAACTATGTGGTCCTAGTTACTCAAAGTGGTGATTGACATATGCTAAGTCAAAGCCAAGGGTGTTTGGAAGGGTCTGAGATGGTTAGATAAAGTGTTCTCTTTTACACCCCTCAAAATGTTGGATGCACCTTTCAGTAACTTTCTGGTCAAGATTTGGAAAGAGCACCTTGGTCTAGTGAGATGGAACAAGTTTACTAGATTTACTAGCAATTCCTTCTTCTTATTAAATATTTGGTGGTCTCATTTCTTTATTAAGCCTCTAGCTAGACTGTATGAATAGGATGTTGCCAACAAGGCCTTGAACAACAAAGGAATCTCCTACTTTGGTGATCTCTTGGGGGAGTGGGCCTTGTTGAAGGGTGGAAAGATATGAGACATATTAGAAGGGAAGGGAGGTATCGAGATAGGTGCTAGACATTGTGGAAGGTTGGTCATTTCCATTGCTTGTAATAGAGAAGCTTGGATTAAAGATTGGCATTGGCTAGGGGGGGTGGTCTAGTAGAATCATCCAAAACCAGCTTTTTATATAAGCACTAGGGTCCTTGAGAAGTATGGCCTATTGTTGCAAACAAATTTGGAGAGTAAAATGGGGCCTCTCTACTTGGCAAAAGCGATGGAAACTGCTATGGAATCTCATACCAAAAAAAGTCAGGCTTTTCATATGGAAAGTGTTAATGGGAGCTGTACCTCTAGGATTCAAATTTGGAGAGTAAAATGGGACCTCTCTACTTGGCAGAAGAGATAGAAACTGTTGTGGAAACTCATACTAAAAAAAGTTAAGCTTTTCTTGTGGAAAGTGGGAGCTCTATCTCTAGGATTCAAACTAGTAAAAAGTGGCTTCAGTTATGGGAAATGCCCCAGGTGTCTTACTGCCCTAGAGGATGGATGACATGCTTTCTAGGCCCGCCTTGCTTTGAAACCCTTTTGGGGAGCAATGAATAGTCAGGCTCCTGGCACTAGACTAACCTGGTCTAACTGGCTTATTGGTAAGGAAGAGATTGAGGGGGGAGACCTAAACTTGCTACTTACTCTGATTAGATTTACTTGTATGTGGGAAATTTGGACATTTAGGAATGGTAGGATCTTAAACTTTAATGTTGCTCAAGGCTTGGACTTGTGATAAGGTTAAAGGATTATGTAAAATCACATGTTATTCTTTTGTAATGGTTAATTGCTTACATAATTGTGAAATATCTGAACTACTATCCAAATTGGGAAAGTCTTGATCACTAATGAGGGGGCTTTGAAGATCTAACCTCCAAGATGATTTTTTTCCAGATGCTTAGGTCTAAAGCTTCAAAGCATAGCTTCCAACTAATGAGTTTGCCAGTCAAATGCAATTTGCCCAAATATGGGCCAAAAACTTAAAGATGGTTTAAGACGACTAAACAACCTTTGCCTACACACGTATTTTGGATAAGTACACTTCCAGAGGCACTACCATAGAATCAATGCTAAAGGTTGGTATGGATTTGGGCCATCGTATCCTCTTTTATTTCGGAAGATGAAATGTGGGACTTCATTTGTGATCGAACTCAACGAAGTAGTTGGCTGGCTGTGTCTCTTTATTTTGAGGTTGTTACTTTAAGGAGCTGATGTGAGATTTCCTTATTTTTTTGATGGTATATAATTTCCCCCAAAAAAAAAACTTTGTTTATGAATGCCGCCCGCCTCCCCGCCCGGCATTAGGTCCTCTCTGCGGTCGGTGGCATGTGTAAGGGTTTGGAAAGTCTCTTTCAAAAACTCTTCCACGCTAGCGTGGAAGAAACACCTGCTGCCGATGTTGGGCTAAAGTCATGGTTTGGGGCTGCACAAGGAGGTGGAAGCGACTCCATACAGCACTCATCTGCGGGGCCACAAGGGCTTCCCTAGCCACTCTGCAAGCTTCACCAAAGCACGCCCTTTCTGCCCAAACAGGTGGGCTTCTCTCTTTCTCTCTTTTGTGAATGTGTGTGTGTGTGTGTGAGAGAGAGAGAGAGAGAGAGAGAGAGAGAGAGAGAGAGAGAGAGAGAGAGATTATCTTGACTGCAAATCAAATCTTGGATCGCCTCACAGCTGGTTTAGCACCTCAAGAGAAAAATCAACTGTAATTTTGTTTATCATTCTAAGTGCAACTCTTTATTATCATCTAAAGCATGGTAATGTTAGTGGAAGTAGTAGGTAATAGTATCATTAGTCCTGCCTGTAAAAGCTAAATTATTTCTTTTCATGTATCTGTCTCATAAACTCCCATAAATATTCATGTCCCACTTTGAAGCAGTCCTTCATAACCTTAGAGCAGCTCGTAGGTGGACCTTATTGCCAAAAATCCACTTGGAGAGCACCAATATAACAGCCTGTGATGACGCTGTGAAATCCCCCCCCCCCCCCCCAAAAAAAAAAACAACTAAACAGCCAAAAAAGGAATAAAGTGCCTAATCCAGTCCAGGAAGATCATGATGCAGCTTCTGCTGCATGTTGAGGGCTGCAGCTTAAAGGAGTGCAAGGATGCTTGTTTTCAAAGGAGACAGCAAGATAGATGTGCGAAATGCAAGTGAAGCCAACAACTTTTAGCCTGTATCCTCCACCACTCATGCAACTTGCATAGAACAATTGTGTAAGTAATGTAATTGGGGTGCTCAGGAGACCTTAATTTTCACTTAATTAAGACAACTACACACAATGCAAATGGAGAATGGATGTAGATGCAAATTTTGTGTATGTGTGGTGTGCGTGCAATGTGCATTGTTCTTCAAACTTGAGAAGCCATGGGGAAACCTCCCGTTTATCCATCTTAGGGTGAAACTCTCCTACAAGGACCTTCTTACATAGCATTGCTTTTTCTACAGCCGTGAAGAGTCCCTTACACAACTTGAGGTACTCAACAAGGACCTAAATTATTGGCAACCAAGAAGCAGGTCATGCACAACCATAATTGTTTCGCAACCGTCTGCACTCGTGGTGTTGATGGTGATACTATTTATGTAAGTAGCCAGTACAAGTCTGCAATAGGCCACACAATTTCTTGCTATCACCAAACAATTTCTACACTTGTTGACACCTGATCGTACTGTTTGCCCCACAAACTCTGTCTGGGTTATCATGTTATGTGCCCATGGGTCATGTCAGATGACATTTATATTTGAGACTAGGTTTATGCCTATGATAGCCCTAGTGAGGGTAGGCAGGGAAGAAGAAACCGTTTTTTAGGTCAAACATGAAGGTGTCCCATATATATTGAGAGCCCTTGTGATCGGGTCTACATGTAGACTGAATTAATGTTGCCACTAGCCTCTAGGTAACTGCTTTGCCGGAGAGGTGAGGTGCTGCCAGGTGGACTTGGTCTTGAGGATCTGAAAGCTTAAGATGCCACATATTGATGAATAAATTGCATAACTGTAGCATGATCCCACTTACCATCATACTTACTAAAATTTGGTTGAGCTCGTATGATGGTGGGGGTAGTTGGGAGCGATGAAACTCAAACCTTGTTGCACCAGGGTAGGGAGAATTGACAGCATGTTTGTCTGCATAGATGTTATCAACTATTGGTTCTGGAGTTGCATAGTGTCTCGTTCAAGCCTTTTTTGGTATTCTCGGATTGCTTGATGTGTGTGTGTCTTTGTTGTGTTTGGCGTCCTTAGCCTTCGTTCATCACGTCGGGCTTCTTTGGCCCTTCGTTCTTCAGCTTGTAATTCCACCAGTCGGTGTGGAATGCTTGGTAGAACACAATGCTAATCAATACTTTTAAATACACCAAGATTTAATGGACAACAAGCATAATACAAGATGCAATTTGTTGAATTGACAAAAGACGCACAATGAGCCAGAACGGCCGGTCCCTCTCTCAAATAGTGTATATTAGCCTTGGGAGAATCAAGTACATAGTGTCATGGGATTTTTGACCAGATTTCCATTCATATGAATATAGTATTGCAAACAATATGGTTGTTGGTGAAGATCTGCAACTCACACTACTCTCTCAAGTATCCATGTTCTCTACCATTTGCTCTTTATTGTTCCACCAACACATGGTAGCAACAATCTGCAAGAGAGCACTTAGGACAAGAGAACACTACACAGGGTATGTGAACATGGAGTCCTCCTCCCTCCTACTACTTGTTTCCATAATTGAGTATTAAAGCTTATCGTTTGTAAGATGATAGTGGGAGTCTTCGCGATGGAAGCGTTTGGAGTGTTGAAATCTTCAATCTGTCACGATCCTTCGCGACAAAAGCCTTCAAGAGGGTAAAGGGAACCCTAGGAAAGCTTCCCCTATGGTTCAACTTGAGAAAGGAATGCTGAAATTAGGGTTTTGAGTCAAAAGAGTAGAAATTACAACAAATATAAGAGCTGTTTTGTTGAATTTCAGTCATTGGGAGTGTGTAGGAGAGTCAATATCACTTGTAAACACTCTTGGAAGCTTGGAAATCACACTAGCAAGCTTGGATATGGAGTTGGGAAGGAGATACAGCCAAAAAGACTCATGAAGCGGGGCGCCCTCTCCTAGAGAGAGAGACAGAGGAGAGAGATGATGAGATGTCCACCCTGAGTGTTAGGCAGAGAGGACAAGTGACTTGTGGTGCAAGCTGGGATGGACACATGGTGGCATCCCCAAGAGTCTTAGCAGCATCGTTTTTGGGATTGCCCAAAGGCTTAGTAGGTTTGGCAGAGGATCCTATGCATTTTCACTATGGATAGGGCTCTCACTGGTAATGTTACGTGGGGTACAATTGCTTGGGCCATTGAGGCCGCGATCGTCATGCCATATGAGGGGAAAGGTGGGGGACTAGTCCTTCAGGTCTCTCACCTTCGTATTTCTACAGTGTCAGTTCTAGCTCCTCCTATAGGTCGCTGGACTTGCAATAGTATAGTTGCATGGCATACATGGAGAGCTCGATAGAGCGAAGCCATCGAAGGCACCCTGACCCTCGAGCAAAGTCTATCTGTGGAGCATCTGGCTCGATGTCATTCATACCCTCCGTGGTCAGTGGAGGCAGTTCAAGGTGGCTCATACCGCATGTGGAAGTGCCGTGTGAGGATTTGGCGGCACGGTCCCTTTCTTAGAGATAGTGGAGGCGAGCTCACTTGGCATTATAGACCACTTGTGTGGTTGCTTCCCCCTCCCCCCATTGTATGAGATAGCCTTATCCTCCTAGAGCGGCCAGACGGAGGAGAACAACATCCTCCCTTGTTATGCATCTTGACTCTCGCTTCCCATATGGGGACCAGTTTGTACTTTAGCCATTTGGGTTGTTATCTTGGTAACTAATAGAAGGATCTTTTCCGCGGGAAAGTAAGAAAAAAGCCGAATAGGCTTTGTAACATGATGTGTCTCCATGGAGATCCAATCTAGACTTGTCCATTTCTAAGGCCCCTCTAAAGATGCTCGATCTTTTGTAGAAATTTGTTTTCAAGTCCAAGGGGCAGCCCCAATGTACACTTCTTGTTTAGCCTGGAAGTTTATCTAGCGCTCATTCTAGCAAGAAGGAAGATATTCTTTGGTCAAGGATTGTCTTTGCATTTGTACAATCTATTTTAACTCGAGCAATACAAGCTCCGCAAAGTGGGGCCTTCTGTGAGTATTGGGACCCGATTGGGTATCCAGGGTATGTTGGGTCTGAAAGGAGCCGTGTACCAGAGATCCCACCCCTGGCTTGCTAGCTGCCCCAACAGCAGCCTGGTCTCAATGCAACAGTTGACTCCAACAAACACAGCAAGCCTGACGGATCAAGCAAGGCACATGATTGCAGAGTTCCCACTGTTGGATCTGGAAAGGAGCCATGTACCAGAGATCCCACCCCTGCCTCCCCCAAAGCATGCACGGGGATAGCCTTTAAGCCCCACAATTTCTAGCCCAAATACCCTCCACAGGATCACCATTTTAAGCATGTGGGATAACTCCAAGCTTTCTGCCACGTGTCACCCAAGAGGGGGTTCGTTGCTTCCATCAGGGTAACTCTCTCTTTTCTCTCATGCCGCTTCTGTAATTAACAATCTATTTTAACTTCAGTAATACAACCAAATACATTGCAAGGTGGGAAGTTTAGAAGCATAGTTATTAACACAACCAATTACACTGCAAGGTGGGGGCCCTTCTGTGAGTATTGGAACCCAATTGGGTGCGTTCCGTGTCATCTCTCTTTTTTCTCAGTCTTCTTCTGTAGTTAAGTAAGCACACCAACTTAATTGGATGATTTTCATGATGCTTCCTGTTGGGTAGGAGGGAAGCTAGCTTGCACACACACACACACATACACAACCTCAAGCACAGAGAAACGTGAGAGTGCTGGAAAAGATGTACTCAATAATGATATGAAAATGAAAGTACAAGTGAGTACTAAAACGCCTAGGGCAAAGTGCCCAACACACATAAGTGTGTTCACACGGGGAAAAAACCTGTGTCCAGTCACAGGGAAAAAGTGCCCGTGAGTAAGCTGGGTTCACACGGAGAAAAAACCTGTCCGTGAGTAAGCTGGGTTCACACCTGAACTAGCCGGGAGTGTGTCACTAGCCTGGACATTTCCCAGTATGAAAGGAGTCTGGTGGACTCCAGGATGTCTAAATATTTGGAAAGAACAAGCCTTGGGAATGGGGGATTATCCTAGAATACAAAGGACCACACTCCTAAAATTTAGGAGAGTTGCTATTTTTGGCCCTACTCCGATGGAAATTCTGTTCGCGTCATTATATCTGGAATTGAGCAGATACCAAGAGTTGGCAAAGTGACTAGTTGGGATATTTTTAGTGGTAAAGTTTATGGAAGGACCCATCTCTTAGATTGGGACATGTGGCAAGAAAGTGGACCAAAGTGAGACAAGTGGCCTGACACTTGTTAGAAAGTGGATCAAAGTGAGACAAGTGGCCTCACACTTGTCACTTCAGCTATTGTGTGGCTCTCCACTTGTCATTGTAAGCCTTCTCTTGCCATTTTTGCTCATGGGAGGCCCAAATCTATAAATTGGAGCCTTCTCTCTTCATTAATAGAGGCTCTCTTGCTGCACACTAGCCTCTACCACCGTTACAGGTTGCCCTAATGATGGCTACTCTCTTTCTCTCTCTTTTGAAGGCTGCCCATGAAGAATATCGACTGTTGGGGACTGTTTTGGAGGCTTCCATCGCGAAGAAATACTGAAGGCAAAGGTATTTAATCATTTATTATGATTTCTAGATTGTACTTGTTGTACCAACCTTGTACCGGTTGTACCAGCTTTTGTACTTGCTGTACCACCCATTGTATGGACTGTACCAGCTTCTATACTTGTTGTACCACCCATTGTACTTGCTGTACCAGCTTTTGTACTTGTTGTACCAACCATTGTACCTGCCGTACTAGTCACTGTACATGCTGTACCAGCATTTGTACTTACCGTACCGGCTGTACCAACCACCGTACCGATTGTACCAGCAATTGTACCTAATGTACCGGCTGAATGGAGAGTTGTACTTGCTGTACCAGCTCTATTGCGTGAAGACCCGTGGTTTTTGGGGAAGAATCAGTACCCACACAGAGGTATATGGATTATGTTGTTGGCTTGGCATTTCTACAACCTATGTTCCGGCTTGGTTGCCTTTGTTGGGCTGTGTTATGGCATTTGTATATGGATAATTTGGCATCTCCCGTGGGGAGAGTAAGGCCCTCAAAGCTTGTACATGATATTATTCTCCTTGGGTAATAAAATACTCCAAGGGGGGGGCGGGGAGAGGCATTCCGGCCTCTGTGTGGTGTCACGTGTGCAAGCTCCATTTTCAGCATTTGTAGATGTTTTATCGCTTTTATGTTTTATGCAAAGTGATGATGGATATGTGTTAAGGTTGTGGCTATGTTTAAATGTTTTGATGGTATCAACAAGTGTGTCAAAGGCCCTAGTCTCCCGGGCAGTTACATTGGTATCAGAGCATAGGCTTTCTTGGAAGCGGAGGCTTTCTTCTATCAATAAGGAAGAGAAAAGATCTCAAGTGGGGACCACACTTACCATCATTGCTATTAAGCATAGCCGGCCACTTCAGAGCCTATGAAGCAAGAGCATGAGCAATAGACAGCTTGGTCTAAGGATTTATGAATTCACAAAATTTATCTTGGAAGTATGGAGTTGGCTTTATGTGCACACATTTAGCACTCTTTCCCTATGGATTGGCACATGTTTGTGTGCTTTGAGCTTGGATTATGATATCTGGACTTATGGGACTGATTTGTCTCGCCCATTTACTTGGGACATGATTATGATATCTAGACTTATGTGACTGTTTTTGTCTCGCCCATTTATCTTGGGACATGATTTTGATATTAGTATTATGGAGACTTATTTAGTCTCACCCATTTCTTTGGGACATGGATTCTTCAATTATATTAGATTTTTGGGACTGTCTCGTCTCGCCCACTTGATGGGACATGATTATATCTTGAATATATGGCTTAAAGCTTAAAGTTGTGGACAACTTTTAAGAAGTTGAGGTGGATGTCACCAGCCTGGACATTTCCTAGTATGAAAGGAGTCTGATGGATTCCAGGATGTCTAAATATTTGGAAAGTACAAGCTTTGGGAATGGGAGATTATCCTAGAATACAAAGGACCACACTCCTAAAATTTAGGAGAGTTGCTATTTTTGGCCCGACTCCGATGGAAATTCTGTTCGCGTCATTACATCTGGAATTGAGCAGATACCAAGAGTTGGCAAAGTGCTTATGACAGAATGTCTACTAGTTGGGATATTTTTAGTGGTAAAGTTTATGGAAGGACCCATCTCTTAGATTGGGACAAGTGGCCTCACACTTGTCACTTCAGCTATTGTGTGGCTCTCCACTTGTCATTGTAGCCTTCTCTTGCCATTTAGCTCATGGGAGGTCTAAATCTATAAATTGGAGCCCTCTCTCTTCATTAATAGAGGCTCTCTTGCTGCACACTAGCCTCTTCTACCGTTGAAGGCTTCCCTAATGATGGCTACTCTCTTTCTCTCTCTCTTGAAGGTTGCCCATGAAGAATACCGGCTATTGGGGACTGTTTTGGAGGCTTCCAGCGCGAAGAAATACTGAAGGCAAGGGTATTTAATCATTTATTATGATTTCTAGCCATTGTACTTGTTGTACCAACCTCGTATCGGCTGTACCAGCTTTTGTACTTGTTGTACCATCCATTGTACCGACCTGCACCAGCTTTTGTACTTGTTGTACAACCCATTGTATCGACTGTACCAGCTTTTGTGCTTGCTGTACCAACCATTGTACCTGCTGTACTAGTCATTGTACATGTACCAACATTTGTACTTGCTGTACCAACTGTACCAGCCACTGTACTTGTTGTACCAGCCATTGTATCGGTTATACCAGCCATTGTACCTGCTGTACCGGCTGAAGGGAGAGTTGTACTTGTTGTACTAGCTCTATTGCATGAAGACCCATGGTTTTTGGGGAAGAATCAGTAACCCACACGGAGGTATATGGATTATGTTGTTGGCTTGGCATTTCTACAGCCTATGTTCTGGCTTGGTAGCCTTGTGTTGGGCTGTGTTATGGCATTTGTATATGGATAATCCGGCATCTCTCGTGGGGAGAGTAAGGCCCTCAAAGCTTGTACATGAAATTATTCTCCTTGGGTAATAAAATACTCCAAGGGGGGGGTCTGCCCATTCCGGCCTCTATGTGGTGTCACGTGTGCAAGCTCCATTTTCAGCATTTGTGGATGTATTATCGCTTTTATGTTTTATGCAAAGTGATGATAGATATGTGTTAAGGCTGTGGCTATGTTTAAATGTTTTGATGGTATCAACAAGTGTGTCAAAGGCCCTAGTCCCCCGGGCACCCGCCGCGAGTTTCACAAGACCTCATCAATGTTAATGAGCTGCTCTTGTAGGTTCTTTACATGCGTAAGGTACTGATTGATAGAGTCACCTTCAAGCATGCGGTCAGTCTCAAGCTTGCCCCGAAGGTAAGCTACACGAGCCTCATTGCGACCTTAATACACTGCTGCCAAGGTATCCCAAGCACCCTTTGCAGTGGTGCAAGAACGAATGTGCGGAATGATATGCCTGCGGCACGAGAGAGCAATCAATGCATGGGCTTGAGCATCCCTAGCATCCCAAGTACGTTGTTGCTGAGTAGGAAGAAGACGAGGAGGTGGACCTGCAGGATGAGCGGGAATCACTTCACCTTCCGCTGGAGTAGGTGCAAGAGGACGCTCCTCAGTGCCATCCACATACAACCATACATTTTTGGTGACCAAAACATGACACATCATATAAGCCCACATAGGGTAGTTGTCTCCATTGAGCTTGTCCTCTTGAGATAGCATTCCAAAGAGGTCGTTATTACTGTTGGCCATGATAGCACAGCAAATCTGTCACAAGTCACCACGAGTATGCAATGCCTAGCAAAACCGTGAGAATGCGGGAGATAAATAGCAGGATAACCAATGGACTGAAAGGGAACTCCTTCACCACGAGAAATACATATGCATGTCCCAAAACTGCAAGTGTACTGCACGATGATGCAAATCTGTCAAAGTGTCCACAATGGCATACATATACTGCAACAAACCACAAATGTATACATGTGCCGTGAAAAACACAATCAGCTGACACCTGTAAGAGCTGCATGTGCTCAAATCCTGGCAGATCAAATGTAAATTGGTCGAATGCTCCAAGAATGGGCTCAATGTAGAAAAGCCCTAATTTTTAGGCAACCAATTAGACCACATCTAAACCGGATTTGCACCTGTAAATCTGCCAATGCGTTTGTCACTTGTACCAAGTGTTGCAATGCCCAAAATTGGGGGAAATGCCCCTATGCCAACCAAATGTGCTTGTAATACCTAAAAATACTTGCAAATAGTGCCAATTTTTGCAAAATAGTGCCAATTTTGCAAAATCGAGTCAATTTCTACAAAATCGAGTCAATTTTTGCAAAATCCCCAAATTTCTATTGCAATTATGCACCAAATCTGCTGAAATCAATGCCAATGTGTGCCAATGTTGCAATTGCAGGCTCAATTGTAAAAAGCCCCAAATTCGAACAAGCAATGTGTGCAATTTCAAGTCAAACCTTGCAGATCTGGAGTTTGAAGTTACTTTGGGTAGTGCAAAGCAGGCACAGTTGTAGGTACAGCCGTACGATATAGGTGCAGGTACGGTCGTACGGCGATACAGTTGGTGTGGGGCACGATACAAGGCGGCGCAGGTGGCGGCTGCTTGTGAGGGCGACGACAGAGGCGGCGGTGCACAGGGCGGAAGGTGCAGGCGACGGCACGTACGGGCGCAGGCAGCGGCACACAACGACGTCAGATCTGGTGCGGCGCGAGCAGGGGTGGCGGCGGCGTCAGATCTGGGTCAGGGCGACGGTGCAAGGTACAGGGCGACGCTGGGCAGAGGCGGTGCCAGATTTGGGGCAGAGCGGCGGAAATCTAGGGCTGGGCGAAGCAAATTTGGGGCGGCGCGCAGGACAGAGGACCGGTGCAGGTACAATCGGGTGGCAGCGGCGACACAGGTACAGTTGGCGGCGGCGTCAGCGCACAAGGGCGGCGGCGGCGTGGTGCAGCTGAGGGCAGCGGCAGCAGGGCCGTACAGTACGGCGTACGGACAGAGCGGCGGCGGCTGAGGGCGGCGGTAGGGTGGCTGAAGGCAAAACCCTAACCCTAACCCTAATGCAGCAAAACCCTAATCCCCTGATGTGTGCAATAGGCTCAAGCTCTGATGGGCAGCAGGGGGCAAACCCTAATGCTAACCCTAACCAAGCTTAGATACCAATGTTGGTAGGAGGGAAGCTAGCCTGAACACACACACACACACACAACCTCAAGCACAGAGAAACGTGAGTGTCGGAAAAGATGTACTCAATAATGATATGAAAATGAAAGTACAAGTGAGTACTAAAAGGCCTAGGGCAAAGTGCCCAACACACATAAGTGTGTTCACACGGGGAAAAAACCTGTGTCCAATCACAGGGAAAAAGTGCCCGTGAGTAAGCTGGGCTCACACAGGGAAAAAACCTGTGTCCAGTCACAGGGAAAAAGTGCCCGTGAGTAAGCTGGGTTCACACCTGAACTAGCCGGGAGTGGACATGACCAACACTTCATGCATGACACACTAGTATTGGAATAGAGGCAAAGCAAAGGCTTGTTCTGAGTCCCAGTCTCCCACATATAACATTGGTATCAAAGGAGCAGGTTTGTCTTGAGGCAGCTCAGAGGCTCAGCAAGGCTAATGTTGGCATGCATGTAACATTGCTACCAGAGCCAAGTTTTTTTTTTGAGGTGGTGTGTAGATGGTTTTCTGTGAATGGTTTGTTTGTGCTCTTGAAAACACCTAAAGCCGTCCACCATTGGTCTGCCCACTAGGAATAGAAAGCTTCCAAATAGTGAGGATGATCTTTTATCTTCAGCTAACTTACTTTAATTCGGTACTGCCTCTCTGTCTGTTTGCATAGAGCCTTAAATAAGGTGAGAGTCCTCGTTTTATTCATGCAAAGCATTAACAAAAGTCTTTGTTTTTAATAAAAGCATCCCTTTTTGTACTGAGTTGTTGTGGTGCCTTTTCTTATATGCAGTGGCTGAAAATATTGTGGCTGATTCAGAGGATGACTTGGAGGAAAGCATTCCCTTCGTTTTGAAGCAGCGAACAGGAGAATGGCAAGAATTGAGGCAGGACCGGTTGACTGCAAGCACATTTGCGTCAGCCTTGGGGTTTTGGGGAAATTACAGGCGGTCAGAACTATGGGCACAAAAATTAGGCTTGAGAAAGCCTTTTCCTGGTAACACAGCTACAGACTGGGGTATCAGGAGAGAAGCTGCAGCAATACGGAAATACGAAGAGTTTACAGGGATCAATGTGAGCTACTTAGCATTCCAGATCTACAAAGAAGGGGACAAAAGCAAGGAGTGGCTGGGAGGGTCTCCAGATGGTCTAATAGAAGGTGGTCTGACTGGGTTCTCTGATAGTGGTGGTGGTATACTAGAGGTGAAGTGCCCTTACAATCAAGGAAAACCAGAGTTTTCTATACCCTGGAATGAAGTCCCTTATCATTATGTCCCTCAGGTGCAAGGCCTGATGGAAATTTTGGATAGGGATTGGCTAGACTTATTTGTTTGGACCATGAATGGCAGTGCATTATTTAGGGTTGAACGGGATCCTGCTTACTGGGAGTTGATCTTTGACGTGTTGAATGACTTTTGGTGGGGAAGTGTCGTTCCCGCCAGGAAGTCTCTCTTAGCACAGAAGAATGTGGATGTTAATGTGTTCAAGCCAATTCTGCGACACAAGTTAACACCAGCTGCTGTGAGAGAAAGCAAAAGGCTTGCTAAGAAGTCTTTTATGGTTAAGAAATTTCTAGTGTGACTGCAAGGAGGATGAGGATGGGTGAGTTTTCAGATTGCTTGTGTGCTTTATGTATGGCATTTACACATCAATATTGCTGCTGGCTCCAGAGCATGCATAGACACGGTTCATGCCAGGAAAGAGCATTTTAACTAGGAATGGATGACATCTGCTGCTCTCTCTTGCGTGGTGGTTGGAGTTATCGTGTACAAACGTGGCAGTGTAGCTTGCTCTCTTTACTGCAAAAAGTTGTTTGACAATGAGGTGCTTTTGGTATTTTGATACGCTCAGGTGATTTTCAGTGCAATTGTAACCTTAGAAACAGATAACGTCGTCAAATTGTAACACGTTTTGATGGTACAATGCAATGGGGTCCTTGATTCAGTTGTAATGTGTTTGTCCTTGGAGTTGTCTTTTGTGTTTTGTACTGGGACATTAAGAATAGGACACATTGATGGATTTCACTCCTGCACAACATTGTGTATGCCCTTGAACCCTTAGCTTTTTCATTCCATGCAGTGATCTTTGAAGTGGCCTTGTGCCCCAAAGCACTCAATACACTTTTTTCTTCACTTTGATGGAGAATCCACTCATGTGGTGCTTCAACATAGTATCGCATCCATTGTTCAAGAGTTGAGAACTTGCACTTGCGTATGTACACACGCACTCTCTCTCTCTCTCTCTCTCTCTCTCTCTCTCTCTCTATATATATATATATATATATATATATATATATATATATATATATATATATCCCCCCCCCCCCCCCCCCCCCCCCCCAAACTCCACATGTGGAGTCCTCAATGAGAGCATGGATTCTTGCGAGAGAGACGTGCCTGAGCCCCGGTTTTTGCTGGGAGATAATCTAGTGCCATAGAGTAGCACCCACACGTGGAGTCCCTAATGAAAGTGCATCATATTCTAAATATGATCACACACTCTCTCTCTCTCTCTCTCTCTCTCTCTCTCTCTCTCCTCTCTCTCTAAATAAATGGATCCCAAACGTTTTTTACATTAATTAATTAGTGTGGAAGGTGGAAACTTGGGCAAAGCAAGCTTAGGATTGAAAAATTAATGGCCAAGGTGAGGTGATGGAAAACCTTATTTTTCTTCTAAAATCATTTTTCGTTTGTGTCGGTTGATGCCTTCAGTGCGGGTAGCTGGCCAGTAGTTATACTAACTCTGTCTAGAAGGAGCTCAGGGAGCTTGTCGTCTCATGGGTTGCAAGTTTTGTAGGAGAAGGGAAGAGGCAATGCAGTTAGAGCAGAAGGAGGGTTTTGCCCAATATGAGAGAGAGAGAGAGAGAGAGAGAGAGAGAGAGAGAACACAATATATTTCTTCGTACAAAAAGAGGAATAATTCCTTTGGTATCACATGAAAATGCAATAAATGACCTTTAATATGTTTCTCCCAATTTTGAATCCGAGAACAAAAATTCATGAATAAAAAATAAGTATGGTTTATGTTTTGGGCACCTCAACGTGGGCAACTTAATGGTGGGAAAAGGCTTGGAACTTTAAGAAGAATATAGGCTTGTGATCAAATTATGAGATAATAGAGTTGAGATCTTGCAATTGTTTAGGTAACACAATAGAGTATTGAAATTTAGGTTTTAAGGTAAAAGGATTTAATGCAAAGTAGTATTGTGAAATAGTAAAAAGAAAGGCGTGCGTTAGAGCAGAAAGCTAGTTATGTGATAATGTGAGAAACTAGAATCCGTGGAGGAGAGAAAATCTATGTTGAGTTTTTTAATTATGTGTGAAGGTTCGTTGTAAATGGGTGTCGAGCTAGAGAAGAGATCAAGACCAAGAATCGTTTCTTTATCCTCATTGTTAGTATCATCGCTTCTGTCACTTTCTAATGTTGTTCTCTTCCTCTTATTATTTCAATTGTTTTCTTTTTGGTCCTGTATTGTTTCTCTACTATTTCATATGTATTATGCGCATGCCTCAAATCATCAACTTTATTCTCATTACTTTTCTATCTTTTCATGAACCAATCTAGTCTTGGATGTGAAGCATCAAAATTTTGTTTTGCTAATAAAAATATCATAGATATCTTTCATTGTTGTATGGGATGGATATACCATTGTCTTCCATAGAGCGTCAACTTTCTGGAGCTCCATACCTCTTCCTAGATATGGAGAAGATGGGTAGTACTTTCCTGTCTTGATCATTTTATGAGTTGTTGTGTAGAAATTATTTTCTAAGGATGCTTTGAATAGAACTTCCAAAACGTCAATGCTCTATGTAAAAAAATGTTTGTTTGAGGGAGATAAACTTTGTTCTTGAGATTATCCACACCATTTAGCATATAAATTTCTATTCCCATAAAATATCGTCTGCACTAATATTATGTGAAACATTTTTATAATGAGACTTACCTAGATCTAACGTAACATTCCATGAAATGTGTGCATATTGTTTTGTCTTAAAGCTCTACACATTACAATTCCAGTAATAGAATTCATCTTATTCTATCCAAGATACTTTTTGATGAGTTTATTGACTGCAATACTTGACTTTGCATGAATTCTAATAACCGTTTGATAGTATAGATGGAAAACTATACCTCCTCTTTCTAATGAGCAACTTCCAACAAGGCATTATTTTGTGATAAAATGAGAAGATTACCGCCTAATGATATTGTTACACTTAGCTCAAGAACGTTGAAGTTGACATTAGGTTGATCACATAATTTTTCATCATTAGATAACTTCTTTCGTTTACCACGATTTTTCTTTATTTCAACTATGTGTCTCTCTTACTCTTTTTTCATTCTTATCATTGCTCTACATCATAGACAAAGCTAGAAAATAACACGTATGCATTAGGCAAATTGGCGTGTGACATTTAATCTAATTAGACCAAGTTATAAGCATTAAATATGGATACTATTCAAAGGGAGATATGAAAAACCCCCTTACCTGTTAACACTACATTAGCTCTAGCTTGTTCACTTTTCAATAGAAGCCTCTACCAAACCACAAATGGCGATGAAATTCTCCACCTCGCCAACTCAGGTATTTTCCTTAGGTTTTTTTCATTCCTCTACAAGTATAACTTAAGCATGTTCTTAATCCTTTAAAAAAAGAGTCCTAATTTGTATGCTTTCTCTAGTCCTAATTTGTATGTTTTCTCTCTCTCTCTCTCTCTCTCTCTCTCTCTCTCTCTCTCTCTCTCTCTCTCTCTCTCTAATTTGAGCTATAAGATTTCACTTTTATTTTAACCACGTCTAGAAAAAGAAGAGAAGAAGAAGACTCTCTCTCTCTCTCTCTCTCTCTCTCTCTCTCTCTCTCTCTCTCTCTCTCTCTCTCTCTCTCTCTCTCTCTCTCTCTCTTCTCAAAACTAATATTCCTAATGAATACATGATTTATGTATCATGCATCACACATGCAATCGAAACAATGTAAACCATTGCAAGTTCGATGAGACATTCCTTGCTCTCCAATCATAACTTTGGTTAAAAATCCTTAAGTCACATGATTTTGTTGAGGTTTTCACAATACACGAGCCACTTCTGGTTCTTGGGGATGGATCTCGACTTTCTTAATCTTTGATTCACCCTTGAATTTCGTCACTTCACAAGCCACATCTAATTCTTGGGGATTTTTCTCGACTTTCTTAATTCTTCGATTAACCCTTGGATTTCTAGCTTATGATTGTTGATATCCATATCCTACTTAAGAGAATGCTATGTATTTGCTCTAAATTTGTTGGAGGCCTTAATTAAATTAAGGATCTAGGATTTCACATTCTTGCTACAGTCATTCTAAGGTTTTATTGATTCTCAAACTTCTAGAAAAAGATTAAATTCTTGAGATTCACACAACTTCTTCAATTTGAGTTTAATTCTTGAGTTTCACACCTTAGAACGAGAGAGAGAGAGAGAGAGAGAGAGAGAGAGAGAGAGAGAGAGAGAGAGAGAGAGAGAGAGAGAGAATATTTCTCTCTCTAAAACTATTCTTCTGAATTCATTGAATCTGTTCTTTTAGGGGTCCCAAAACTTGCATTGGAGATATAACTCTACTTTTTAAAATAGGACACTCTAAATCCCTTGATTAGAGGAATTTCTCTCTAAAATTATACTTTCTTTCAGAGAATCTAACACAATATGGTACTAAAAATTTTATTTTAGAATTTAATATATCCTTGGCCTTAACTTTGCTTGATTAAAAGGTTATCTCACTTTCTCTCACTAGAACTTCTCATTCTCTCTCTAGAAATCTCCTTGTTTCTATTTCTGTCGTCTCTAGAAATTGCTTCCTAAACTGATTCCTTTCACTTGGCCAAACCTACCTTTCTTGCTTTCTAGCCTTGATATACCTATTTAGTTTTTCTACATGTATTTCGAATCTCTTTCCACACATTCTCTCTCTAAGTTTACGAATATACACAATGGCTATCCTAAAAATCAAACAAGCGTAAGCTCAAGAAATTCTATTTGTTGCTTTACTATTTATGTATGTAAACAACTCATTTTGTAGAATTCTCTCTCTAGAATCTAGGTCCAATCCCTATTTTTCTCACTACTAGGACTTGTCCAAAATTTCTTATATAGGCTAAACTCACCAAATGCATCTTGACTCATGGATCCTAATATCTTATCTATAATAACTTATGCACATGTGTATTTTTTCTCTCTAATATTTTAAATTTTATTTTTCACAATCTAGAGTTTTTCTAATTCAAGAGACAACCCTATCCCTCTTGTCTAAAATCAATTCTAGATGCACATGCACATCAAAAATTAATTTTGAAAGGTTAGCAAAACGTTTGGGGAATCTATTAATTTGCTAAGAGTAAAATATAGCCTTAGACTAATTCTATTTTAGAAAAATGTACATAGGATGATAAATTATTCAAAGAATTGAGCACCACAATAAAGCTCAAATTTGAAGAGAAAAATCAATATAATAGCAAAATTGGAATAAACGCTTAAGTACCTCGAAATTTGAGTTGGGGAATGTGTTAAATGACCAATTTGATGTGCTGCAGCTCCTGTCCTCCTTTAAGAAGTCCACTCTTGGAATCTCTCTCTCCCAAAGGTATAGCAAGTACCAAATGTACAAGATAAAAAGGGACTACACCAAAGCCTAGGAAAGTGATCAAATACTCTTACAACAAGTACGACATTGATTTTTTGTGCAGATTTATACTCCTCCTCCTCTCTCTAGAAGCATGCGTGGAGGAAAAAAAGGCCTCTTTCCCCACTTATTTATTGAAAAATGTGATGGGTTGGGAGTGTAAGATAAGCTTCAACCATATTAATTGGCCTCCATTGCTTTCCCCTTGATTTTAGGGTTAATTTTCTATTTCTTCATGCTCTCCACTCTTTTTATGCATAATTTTATGTAGCCATCCCTTTTTCCAACGTTTATGGGCTAGGAAGCACCTTATAAAAGCATAGTTTATCATTTATGCACCATCTACACATGTTTTTAATACTATTTCTCATATCTGCTTACTATATTATTATTATTATTATTATTATTATTATTATTATTGTTATTGTTATTGTTATTGTTATTGTTATTGTTATTTCTAGTTTATTACGTCATATTTGAGCTCTACCCCCATTAATCAAAATTTTAAACTAATTGTATATAGTATCTGCGTGTGCACACTCTAGGGGGGTTATAGCTGATTTTCTATGTAGATATAACCTATTATTTTTACATAAAAATATTCTTCTAAATTAATAGAACTATTTATAAGCTTTTTAACAAGGCTCTACACATTTTTCAGTATAAACACATTATTTTTACACATTTTTCAGTGCAAACACATTATTTTTACACATTTTTCAATGTAAACACATTTTTTTAAAACCATATTTTCTCTCTCTAGAATGAGATTTATCTTAATTATTCATTTTCAAAATTAATGCATGAGTAAGAGGGATCTTACGTTCTCCCCCACTTGAAAATCCGAGATGTCCTAATCTTGCAAACTGGGGATAATCTCTTACTATATCCTCTTCCCTTACCCAGGTAGCATCCTCAATTGGGAGAAGAACTTTATTTTGATCAAGTTCTCTCTTAAGATTCTATTTTTGAGGGGCTTTTCTTTGACATCCAAGATTTCTTGTAAGTATGGAGGAAGCAAAAGCTCATAAGCTTGATCACCAATTTCCCTAGTGATTGCATATGGTCCACACAATATCTGGGTGATAGCTTTTTGTACTTTCCCAGGGAGAGTGAACTTCTCTTAGGGTGTACTTGAAGAAAGACCATATCACCTTCTTCAAATCCTCTAGAAGTTCGCTTGATCAACAAATTATCTGTCCTGAGCAGCTTTGATATCAAATTCTCTAGAAGTTCGCTTGATAGACAAATTGTCTGTCTTGAGCAACTTTGATATCTTTCTTTATCACCTGTATTTGATGATCCATTTAATCTAATATTTTCTTTGACACTTCCACTCTAATCATTGGGGTCAGACCAATTCAATGGCATTACATAATGCTATCCCATAAAGTGCCTTAAGTGGACTTATCCCTATGCTTCGATGATGAGATGCATTACAACCAAATGGACTTATCCCTATGCTTCGATGATGAGATGCATTACAACCAAATTCAACCAAAATGAAGATATTTCATCCATCTCTTGGGCTCTCGTCCACAAAACGCTCAAAGAATGTCCTAGATTACCTATGGTTGACTCTCTCTGTAGTACTGAGATCTAGAGTGGTTTCCATAGCTTCAAAGAATGTAGTCCAAAAGTGGGATGTGAACTTCGCATCTTGATCACATTGATAATCCTTTTGGGCAACCCACGGAGTCTGAATATTTCTTTCAAAAATACTTTAGCAGCATCAAGACCCGTATGTCTTTTTCATTGGAATTAGCTGAATGACCTTTGTCGATGATTTATCACAACTAAGATGGAATGGTATCCAACATTAGCTGAAACCAATCTAGTAAAAGAAATCCATGTTATGCATTCCCACTTCATTTGCGGAATATCGAAGGGATGCAACTTTCCTAGCATTTTTATCCTTTTGGCCTTTATCTTCTGGCAGACTAAGCATTATTGTAGTACCTCGCTCTCTTAAGTCCGGGCCAAGAAACTTTTCTTTACTACCATGAAAGTCTTCACATAGACAAGGTGTATTGCTATAAGTCTTCACATAGACAAGGTGTATTGCTATAAGTCTTCATTTAAAATTCTTCTTCTAAGATCATTATCTTTAGGAACACACAACCGATTGTTGAGTATGTGCATCTATCTTTTAATATGAATCCTTGAACTTTCTTTACTTCTACAAGAAACCATGGATCAAAGACAAAGCTCTAATACCAATGCAAGAAACTATGGAAGTGTGGTGTGTTAGCCTCTCACCTAGAGGAAGCTCATCATAGGGAGCAATACCTAGAGCACTCATGGGAGTTTGCACCATATCCATGTGAACACATGTTCCAAGGAGAATAGATGTCCAAATGTCATAAAGTGAGTAAAAGATCCTAGTACATGATAGTAATCTCCTATTTATACCCCTCGGGCCCCATGTGCCCCACATGTGTAAATGGAACCTAATCCCATGTGCCTAGGCCCATCCCCATGTGTATGTGCACCACTAGGACACTTTGTTACAAACCATCCCCTCATACAATGGTTTCACCCTCAAAATCAAAGGGTGGTCACATAAAACATATACAAGAGGCTATGTACAAAAGCCAAAAATAATCACATTCATGACTGAATGTAGCGAAAGACTCGTATATGAATCATATGACCCCCTAGGTCAAATAGAAAAAGGATAGAGGGCTCCTGTTGGATGATGAGGCTATCTATGCAACCTCTTTGATCAAAAGGAAATCCGAGGCATGCAAAATCCAAGGAAATGGCCCCATGATGATCTGGTGCAAGTGGAGTAGATAAGGAACCACTATCGATGACGAATCTAGTCGAGTATCCTCTAGGATCAAAGGGATATGTACGGTATACACCCCGAACCATCGAAGCTGGAATGGTAGTAGCTCCTGGATCAAAAGGAAAGCTCAAAACTCCTAGCCAGAATGTCAAGTGGTCCTGGCACAAAAGAATCATCATGTAGGCCAAGACTAGAATATATCAGAGATGCACCTGAATGTCGAACCACATATCCAAAAACTTGGCTCCTCAAATGGCAAAGAATGCATCCAAAGAAAGATGTCATGACTCCAAAGAACACAGGATCGTGTCGACATCCAAAGGAGCCAAATGAACATAGCTCAAGGTTGGCCTCATGTAGACTCAAATGTGAACTCATGTCTCCGTCATATGTAGCACCACTCAAGAAGTCGAAAGTATGATCCACCATATCTATGTATGTATGAGCATGATCCAACCCATGCACAATATCTCCATGTGTACGACACTCTATATGTGTGTGTCCCTCTAGAATAGAAACTGGATCATCGTAAAGATCGTTATCACTAAGCAACTGACCAAGTGTCCACACAAGAGGTATAAGTGGTATCAGTCAACTCACTATCAATGGAATCTACAAGGCCACTAAGGTCATCCCCAAAGGTATAAACCAACTCCATCACTGGTGTCCCTATATGACCTAAATCCCATGATAGATTAATCTCAAATAGTACTGGATCTAAGGAAATATCTACATCACCCGTAAAACTCTCAAAGTCAATACCATAGGATATGCTAAAAATATGATCGATATGCATACTCTTATGATGTCTCACATCTATGAACTCATCACTACTCTCATGCACTATCCCTGACTGCTCAATATGGCAACAACTCGATCCACTCGAATGCTGCCAGGAATGCTATGAAAACTAGGAGTAGTGGTCGTATCCAAAATCTCTCCACATGTAACAAATCTAGAGGAGTAGCCCAACACATTCAATACTAGAACCTCAGGTCTATGCTCCTCATGGTCTATGATGTGCTCAACGACATGTGAAGTGTCAATCCCATGACTAAGATGTATGAATAGCCGAATGATCATGACTAGTCAAATGCCCATCAAGATCATGGAATGCATCACTATGGTCATCTAATGTATCCCTATGATCACTAGGAATAGAGATAGGTAACTCTATGATGCTCGTAATGCTCGATATGCTTGATTCCATCCCTCCCATCAAGATCATGCCCACATGATCTGACTCACACACATCACTCTCACTCTCACTATAACATACATCATCATCATGTACATATGTGTCAGTGGCATCATGTGCACGTGTATCACTATCATCATGTGTATGTGTGTGTGATACATCAATATCATCATGTGTATGTGTGCACGATACATCATCATAGGTATGTGGGTGTGATACATCAATGTCATCACATGTATGTGTATGATCATCACCATGTGTACACGTATCAACATCAATATTATCATCAACACGATGATCATCATCACTATTCACATCATCATCCATTGTGAATGCATGTCATAATGATAACCATCCTCAGGTATATAGTCATCTCTGCTCACAAATGCAGGGCACTCAATCAAATCCCCACATACATCCTCCCATGCAATTAATGTGCTGAACCATCCATGTAAGGATAACCACATAGATCCTCAATAAAATCACCATGTCTAGAACATCTAGACCATCTAGCACAAACATCCTCCTCATCAAATAAGTGTCTAAACTGGCTAGGTAATAACATCTGAAGCTCAAACATCCATATGTGACGTGAATATAATGTGTCATCATAGCATGATGTCGGTGAAGAAGGATCTAGAGCTCGAAGCCGCGATGTGCCAAATGTATATATGAACTCGGCCAATGATATGTAACTCCTCACCTGAAATGGCAAATCAAGATGACGGCCATAAAGCCAGAGTGATAGGATACGAGCGGATATCACACGATTAGCATCTAGGATGGAGATATAGTGATGTCGACAACAAAGATGGTGGGTAGCACGATGATCGTAGGCGGGGTAGAAGTAGTAATGGAAACTCATGTCGTCCCGTCAAAGCCCGAAAGTGTGGAAACACCTCTAAATGTTCTCAAGAATCCCACGCTGTGTGTGGAAAGGCACCAATATGCTCAAATGGTCACTCGAACGTGAACAAAAGCCAAAACAATGACTAAAATGCTCAGAATGACCACCCATGCATGAACAAGGGGCTAAGATGCACGTGTGAATGCCCAAAATACACTAAATGGCCAAAAGTGTGCATGTGAACGCCCAAAATGCACCAAATCGACCACACGGCACACTAACCACCTCCACGAGGCTCAAAACATGTGAACAACCCCAAATAAAACATCAACATGTGTGACACACCTCACACGTGTGAACAATCACCCAATATGCCCACACTACACACAAACTATCTCCACAAACTCAAGGCATGAGGACGAACTCCATCACCGTGTGTGAACACCCCTAACTCAATGCATACTTATCATGCGTGGGAACAAGTAAGAGCTGGGGTGTGGAATGGCCAAGCGATAAATGGGAGATGTAAAAGTAAGTGGGAACAAGCTGCAAAATGGGCGCAATGGGCTAATGTGAAAAAGAAATGAAGGGACAAGATGTAAAGTAGATGGAGGGTGGAGATATGAGTGAGAATAGGGTTAAAGCTAGAAAATGATAGAAGGGATCAAAAACTACAGGTTCTTCTTTCTTCTCCCTCTCACACTAATTCTTTTTCTTACACATACTCATATACACAACACTCACAAACTGTTGGCTGAGAGCTGCAACTTCTGTGAGGACGAATGAGAGTTGCAAAGTTCTATGATGCTAGTTTAATCACTCTCCTCTCTGACTGTTTGTTAGTTGCTATAGAAAAATGTGTGGTGGTTGCGTTTTTAGAAATGTCTTGTTGTTGCTGCGTTTGTTGTGCTGACTTCCACAGAAATGATGAAACGTGCTGACGTGCTGGTGTGCTATATTGTTGTGTTTGAAATTGCTTGTTGACTTGAATGGCCGTGTTTGAATCACTGCATGTATGATGCGTGCTGTGCTTGTTGGACCTGTAGCTTTGACTGTGCCTTCTTTTGCTTACGCTCAAAGCACTGTGCTTGAGCAAGGGAACCGCCTGCTTTTACCAACAGCAATGAAATCTTCGAGATCTTCTTTTGTTTACGCTCAGCCGACCGTCGATCTGTAACACGCGCCTGTCTTTAACCTGCAACTTCAGGTCC
This sequence comes from Cibotium barometz, assembly GCF_041138505.1. Taxonomy (NCBI): domain Eukaryota; kingdom Viridiplantae; phylum Streptophyta; class Polypodiopsida; order Cyatheales; family Cibotiaceae; genus Cibotium; species Cibotium barometz. The sequence goes on from NC_141075.1 coordinate 9,462,384, forward strand.
TCCTTGGCCAGACCAGGCAGGTTGGCCTTGAAGATGTGTCCGAGGTCTCCTGTATAGCCTTGAGCTTCTCCTCCAGGTCGGCCAGGCGCTTCTCCAATGCCTACTGTTCGACCACACCCTTATCCAAACCTTTCCTCAGCTGCTCATTCTCTTCCTGTACTCTCAGGATCTCTTCCGGTCGTTTCTTTCGAGGTTTTGAGTTGACTTGTTTGTGCAATTGCTGATCATTTTGACAACAAAAACTGAACACGGCTTGTTTATACTGTTTCCTCTCTTTCTCGTGACGATCTGGCTACTCTGCTCACTTAAACGTCAAATGCTGCAACTGTGATATCTGTTGATGAGCTGTGATCTGTAGCTATGGTCTATTGTGATCTGTTGCTCACAATAAGGATGGTGTGTGTACACAACCATTTCTACCAAAATGGTGCTCTAAACAGCCCCGAAATCATATGTTTCATGGATATGCATTTGCATATTGGTTGTTTGTTCTGAATAGCAGCACACACATCATCACTCATGCTCCTTTGTTATCTCCTTCGACTCTACATCCTTTGGTAGGCGAAGTTAACTATAAAGTGTTGATGTTCAATAAAGTTGGTTGAGTATGAATTCTTGAGCAATGTGCTATGGAGAAGAGTTGAAACTGTATAGGCACTGCAAGTGATACAGCTTTTGCTTGTTGCTACTACTGAACTGTTTGAAATGAATGACAGATGCTTGATGATCCTTTGTAGTATGAAGGTAGTTCTTTACTAAATCTGCAAGGGATCATCACTCTCAAGGAACCTTGTATGCAAGTTAGGAGAACCTTCTGGTGTATGGGGCACACTGGCTCACACCAGTGGACTAGGTTCAATTCCTAGCAAGGCCATGCTTGCAAACACAGTGCTAATCAACAAACCTTTTTTGGATTCTTGCACTCAAAATTGTAACACTTGTATACTTTTGCATCAACTAGTTATCAGCATGCTTTTTGCATAATACTAATGCTTAGATTTGTAATAAAACAACATGTTGTACATCTTCTTGATGGCAATGTGCTAAAATGTTGTAAACAGTGTTTTCTCAATACTTTTCTTGCTTCCTTTACTTCTAATACATTAAGATTTATGCTAATCTGTGTAGATTGTGCTGTTCCAACAGATTTGTAATCTTTGTCTTTCTTCTTTGAAAAGAAAGTATCAAGATCAGAAAGATTTGATCAAGAATCACTTATTATTTTTTTGTGTCAAATCTTGATTTTAGCACAATAAACTTTGCATAATTTGTAAATTTCTATGTTCTGCACTATAGATTTGCACCAATCCTTGAAAATATGTATCAACTGCACATAATCTTGAAATTTGCACCAAGATTTTGCACTTTCTTGAAACTGTATCAAATTTTTGCACAACAATCTTGATTTATGCACAACAAACTGTACTCTGCATAAACTCTACAATCTGAATATTCTACACAATCTGCACCAGTCTTTGAAAACTGCAATGAAATTTTTGTAAAATTGCTTCAGTAACCAAGCTTCTTATAAATATGTCCCAAGAACTCCAAGATTTGGAAAATAGGACTAACATAGAGACTTAATGGATGAGTAATTGGAACTGTAAGCTCTCTAAGCAAGATAATGCAAGAGAATCTTTCAATTTTGGTTGCTAAAATCTTTGTAAACCCTAATTCAAAAATCAAGATCAAGAAGATCAAGAAATAAAACAGTAAATTGGATTAGGATTCAAAAAATAGTGTTTAATACAAATTCAAAAATGATAAGCAGAAATTTCTTTGCTAATCTTGTCAAACAAGAAATTAGTAAATTTGAAAAGTGTGTGAAAGTCAATTTCGAAAATGATTAACACTAATCACTCCTTAAGCAAGGATCTAAGCCAAGATCTTTGATACCAATGCAAGAAACCATGGATCAAAGACAAAGCTCTGATACCAATGCAAGAAACTATGGAAGTGTGTTGTGTTAGCCTCTCACCTAGAGGAAGCTCATCATAGGGAGAAATACCTGGAGCATTCATGGGAGTTTGCACCATATCCATGGGAACACATGTTCCAAGGAGAATAGATCCTAGTACATGATAGTAATCTCCTATTTATACCCCTCGGGCCCCATGTGCCCCACATGTGTAAATGGACCCTAACCCCATATGCCTAGGTCCATCCCCATGTGCATGTGCACCACTAGGACACTTTGTTACATCCCCATGTGCATGTGCACCACTAGGACACTTTGTTACAACTTCTTGAGCAATCTTACTTTCTTGCTTAAGCAATGCTATAATAGGAGCTAAGAATTTGTCTAATCTGATCTTCTCCTTGATCTCAACGGTAGAGGGTTATAAATTATTGTAATCGTGAAGTGAGGAAGCCTTTTTGCAAAGCATATCTGCTACTATATTCTCTCTGCCTTACCTATACTTGATTTCAAAATCGAACTCTTGAAGCATCTACATCCACCTTTGCCTCATGTTAAGATAATTTTAAGTGAAAAACCACTTTAAACTCTTATGATCTGTAAACTTACGTGCGAGAAGATGGCGTGGCCAAAGCTTCAAAGCATGCATTACTATAAGCAATTCAAGATCATGGACAACATAGGTTCTTCATGAGGTCTTAATTTTCAAGACTCATAAGCTATGGGACATCCTTCTTGCATTAGGATTCCACCAACATCGAATCCACTAGCATCAGTAGTAACTTCGAAGGGCTTCCCAAATTCAAGCAACTTAGCATTGGATTAGTCAACTAAAGCAACCTTCAGCTTATCAAAATCGCTTTGGCACATGCAGCTATCATAGCGGAATATCTTTCTTAAGAAGAGAAGCTATCTTAGCAACCTTCAACGTATTAAAAGCACTTTGGCACATGCATCCACCAACAGAACAGAATATCTTTCTTAAGAAGAGAAGCTATCTAGCATATTGGGGAATAAAAATCCAATACCATGCAATTAATCCGATATCACCCTATTAATCCTAGGAATTCTCTGACTTTTTCTTTCTTTCTTTGGTGATGATAGCTTGCACATTTGTGGGATTGGTTGATATACCATTTCTCGACATTTTGAACCCTAAATATTCAATTTGAGTGTGGTAAATAAGGTATACTTACTCTTCTTGGAAAAAGTTTATGCTTTCTAACAGTTTACAAGACTTAACACACATGCTTCTCATGATTAGTAGCGTTCTTGGAATAAACTAGAATATCATCAAATAAGACTAAAGAAAATCATTTAAATGCTCTCTAAATATTTCCTACATCAATTGATTAAAAGTAGGAGGGGCATTTGTGAATGTGAATGCCATTATTGTGAACTCATAATGCCCATATCGGGTATTAAAAGTTATCTTGGAAATATGTTTCTCCTTAATCCCGATCTGATAATATCCAGCCTTCAAGTAGATCTTCGTAAATATCTAGACTCTATGCAAACTTTCTAACAACTCCTCTATCCTGGGAATATGATACTTATTCTTGATAGTAAGATAATTCAACACATGATAATAATGTACAATCTGAGAGTTCCATCCTTCTTTTCTGGAAAAGAACTGATGCATCACAAGGGGATACACTAGGAGCAAATCCTTACTATAAGAGTTATCTCAACTATTTCCTTGAGCTCAATTGCTTCTGGAATGGTCATCTTGTAAGCTCTTTTGGTAATTGGTTGGGCTCAAGAATCAACTCTATCTCATGATCAACTTCATAAGTCGAGGATAATTTAATTAATTCTTTAGGAAATATGTTAGCATGCTCACTTAACCATGCTGGTTCCTTTATATGTTAATTCTTTAGGAAATATGTTAGCATGCTCACTTAACCATTCTGGTTCTTTTATATCTGACTCTTTTTCTGGAAGGATTAAGCTTTACAACATAAATTGTTTGCTTCTGCATGAGTCCCTTCAACAACGACTTTAATGCCTTAACAAGTTGTAAGGGTAGGAGCTCTAGTTACGTATATCCTTCCTTTACCACCATGTGAAGAAGGTGGATGTGGTGGGACATGCTAGAGGTGGATGTGGGAAGGGGGTTGGTGGGGTATGTTGTATAATTACGTGTGCATATGAGTGCTAGATGTGTGGGCATGTGATGGGGTAGGGTAAGTGACATCCCTAAATCCTATGCCAAGCATCGTCAAAATTCTTGCTTAGTAAAGAGTTGGTATAAGTTCTCATGTTTTTTATGATAATGTACTTGTTTCTTGCAGTGATTAAAGTACCAAAGGAGATGGTCCCTTTGTGGCAATGAATATTGGCTTGGTTTTGTGTGAGCCAATCCATACCAAGAATTTGTTGAGGTATCAAGCTCAACTAGCTCTAGAGACATTGATGACCCACGGGGTTTTGTTGAGGTAAGCAAAGAAGTGGTACATGAGTAAGGGTATTTCCTGTAGCATTTATATGGTAGTGATGTGGGGAAATAGGGCTAATAATGAGCCAAGGAACTCATTTCCTCTTTATGAGGGTTTTTCCCTTGAGCGCATGTACACACTCTTATGAGTGTGTAAGTGACCTTATCATGTTACTTCACTTGTACTTCACTCATTCTCATCAATCTACTTTAAGTATTGTACTTATATCTATATCTTCTTGCTTTTTGCTGCATTTATGTGTGTGTTGCTACATTGATCTCCACCCCAACATTTGGTATCAGCGGGGCAATGGCGGCAGGTTATTTTAACTCTCACGCCTTTGTCATCTTCTTCTTGAGTTGCTCTTTTAATTGTCTCAGATTGAGCTATCCTCTTAGTAGGTGGAGAAAGTGTACCATATCGTGTTTTGTTAACTATGTTAACATAAGTTTGGCACATTTTGGAGTGTTTTAGGCATGCTTTTGGGCTTGTTCACATGCTATAAGGTTTTCATAGGCATCCCGAGAGAGTGTCCATCCAAACTATTTTTGTGCAAACACAATGCTGTCATCATCTCTTGGTCATCTTCTTCGACAAATATTTAATAGTTTCAATAGCATTGTCAACATTATCATTGATTTCTGCATTCCTACTAATTATCATTTCCACACTCTACACTCTGTAAATTTTTATACACTTTTGCTAGTTTCCAACATCATCAATGATAGTAGGCATTGACAATACCTGTAACAATTAGTTTGGATATTTACATTCTATACTAGAGATTAGTTATTTGTAGGCATAATGATAGGCAATGATGTATTTGGAATGCTTTCCACTGAGGATAAGCTTGACGAGACCAACTACCCATTGTGGTCCTATATGATGCACCATGTATTAGTCACCAAAGGGCTTTGGAATGTTGTTATTGGCATTGAGCCAGCACAATAGTATAATACAGGTACTTTGGATGGTGATACAAGTTGCATCCATCTCAAGCACCTCCCACAGTACAACAAGCTAGGTGGGATGGCAAGGATCCACAAGAACATGCATTAATGGCACTTTGAATGAAAAGGAGCATTATTCCTCATATTTGCTCATGTAAAACTGGAAACATGCTTGCGATGTGCTTGCTGTGCTTTACCAGATACGTAATGAGGCGGCACAAGTGATCTACTTTTGCAAGGAGTTAGAGTTCGAGAACATGAATAAGGGAGTTTCAATGGATGAGTTCATCTCACAAGGATTAAAGATCTTAGGGATCAGCTATCATGTATTGATGAGCGCTATCTTGAAATTTCTTTGGTATCTTTTGTTCTCACAACTCCACCAGATTCAAACCAAGAGTTTGCATCTACATTTCGGCTCATGATGAAGGGTAAACTCAATGCCCTTACTTTTTATGAGTTGGTTGCAATGCTCTTGCAAGAAGAGCAATCTTGACAAAACCGAACTACTATGCATATGGGAGATCAAGCATTTACTATCGATCAAAAAGCAAAGGTAAAGCCTTTTCTCAGGGTTTCTATAAGCCAAAGGTAGAATCAGCCCAATCTTATGGAAAGAATACCGAGAAGGGGGGTGATAAACCTAAGAAGAAAGGCAAATGCAACTATTACCAAAAGCCAAGCCATTACATTAATGAATGTAGAAAAAGGCATGGCTGTGGGCTGATGCATCATCACCAAAATGCTGAAAAGAAGGAGTCAACAAACTATGCACAGGATGATTGTGCATTCCTTATGCACTGCAATTATGATCCTTTTGTCAATGATGTATGCATGTCAGTGACATATCAAGGTACTTTAATAGTGGTGCTAGCTAGTACATTACTTCTCTGCGTGATTTATTTTCCTCACTTGAGTCTTCTCCTTAAGGGGAATAGTCACATGTGCAAATAACTCGTTTCTAGTAAAGGGAGTTGGTAAGATTGTTCTCACTGCTGCTGCTGCAACAAATCATGGAGAAATCACTCTCAAAAGTCTTGGTTGTGCGAGGCATAAAAAAGAAATTGCTTCTTTTAGTCTTTGCCACCACAGTGCTAGGGCAGGCCTAGTGGTTAGATTTATTGACGGCGGCGGCAAGTGTACAGTTCATGACCAGAATGATAGAGACATTACTATGGTATTTGGTACTCTAAGCCGTAGGATTTACAAGTTGGACACGTATGAGAGATTGGCACATAATGCTTCTTCAATTATTCACCACATGCTATGAGTGATGCAGAGCTATGGCATGTCCTCTTTGGAAACTTAAATTTTGGTAGTTTGTTGCATCTTAAAAGGCAAGAGATGGCACTGTCAGAGGTGCCAAAACTTCAGGCCCCTATCAAACATGTATGTGGGGTGAATTTTGGGAAAGATGCAATGGGAATCATTCCCAAAAGATGGATTAGTTAGGCCTATCCAAAAATTAAAGCTTATACATAGTGATGTATATGGTCCCATGAGGACACCATTGATCGAGGGATATCTACTTTGTGAATTTTATTGATAAAACCACTTCAAGTACACTTGGGTGTATCTGTTCAAGGAAAAGTCAGAGGTTTAACATGCTTTAGACACTTTGTTTCTATGGCTAAAAATATGTCTACATGTAATATGTCCAATGATTTTCATGTATATATGGCTGAAAGAGGCATAAAACATTAATGCACAGTACCTTATACACCTCAGCACAATGGTGCGGCTGAGAGGAAGAATAGATCTCTCATGGAGATGGCAGGTTACATGGTTAAAGGCTAGGATTTACCTTATGTTTTTTGGTTGGAGATAGTTATATGTGCCACGTATGGGCTTACAAACAATTACCCCTTATAAATCTTAGAATAGCAAGAAACCCTCTGAGGCTCATTTGCGTGTTTTTTATTGTCTTGCTTATGTTCTTGTGCCTGAGCAACAATGGAATAAGGTAGATGATAAGGTGGTAAAATGTTATTTTGTCGGGTATAGCTCACAAAGCAAAGGGCATAGACTCTACCATCTAGCCATAAAGCGGATTTTGGTGTAGGGATGTCTTTATTTGAGAACTTAGTTCATCCCATGCTTTTATGTAAAAAAAACAGCAAAATGTATGCTCACAAGACATCTTTAATACACTCCTACCTTTGTACAATGCCTGGTAGCCATATGTGGAAAAAATGAATACTCAAAAAAGATGTTGCAAATTAGCCCATGCTGGCTGAAAATCAGGTCAACTTTAAGTCCACATATCAGCCTATTAATGAGGCAATTATGGATGATCCAGTGTGGATGAGGAAAGGGCAGACATACAGGGTCGCCATATAGGCATCTAAGAGTATGCCCAAAATGGCTGCTCCTATGCGAGACAACAAATTAGCTACTCCTTTACCTAGCACGACATGTACATGTTCTCATCATGTATCTTATTCATTTATGGATCATGCTCTTTTTACTAGTATATGCAATGAAGAGGAACCTGTTTCCTTTGAGGAAGCATAGGAAAATGATCATTGGATGTAGGCCATCCAAGATGAGTACAACTTAATCCTAAAAAATGACACCTGGTATTTAGCAGATTTGCCTTATGGTAAAAGGCCATTGGTACAAAGTGGGTTTATAAGCTAAAGGATAAAGCTGATGGTAGCATTGAAAGGCTTGTTGCAAAGGGTTATGCTCAAGAGAAGGGCACATATTACACATATTATGATGAGACCTTTACACCCACATCTCACATGACTATGATCAGGTGTATTAATACATTGGTAACATGTATCATGATTGGAATGTACATCAATTAGATATCAAGGCTACCTTCTTAAATGGTGACTTGCATGAGGAGTTTTATGAATCTAAGCCTCATGGTTTTGTTGAGAAGGGGCAGGAATCTAAAGTATACACATTAACAAAAGCTTGATATGGCCTTTACTAGGCTCCCAGAGCATGGTATGAGAAGATAAACACATGCTTAGTTGCAAATGGTTTTGGCAATAGTCCAACTTAGAGAAACCTCTATATGTAAAAAGGAGAAAAAACTATTTTTTGGTCATCATTCTATATGTTGATGACATGCTACTCATCACAGGCCCTATAATGAGGAGATGATTTAAGCCTTCAAGAGGTTAAATGATATGTGTTATTTGAGATGGTAGATTTGGGCTCATTGCATTATTATTTGGACGACATACAATGTATGCAGCTTGATGAGGATATTATGATGTTACTGTCAAAGTACATAGAAAGGTTGCTTACACGGTTTAGTCTTGACGACTATAAGCCTGTTGGTAAACCAGTAAAGATAGGTGCTAGGCTTATCCATAGGTTGTTGGCGTGTCTCATCTATCTATGTAATATGAGGCTATACATTCAGTTTGGGTTCTCCCAGTTGAGTAGGTTTATGCACAATCCTGGAAGTAAGCATTAGCAGGCTGCCAAGCAAGTATTCATATACTTACAGGGCACTCAGTCCCTTGGCTTATTCTATGCTAAGGGGGGTGATGTTCAATTGCATGCTTTCAGTGACTTGATTGGGCTGGATGTTATGACACGTGAGTGTCCACTAGTTGCTTTTGTTTTCAACTTGGTGATTCATATATATCAAGGCTCAACAAGAAGAAACCGACATTGGCTACTCCAAACTATGAAGCTGAGTACAGGGCTATGGAGTGTGTATGGCTCAGATGCCTTTTGGTAGATCTTGGTGGTGTTGGATAGCAGTTCCCACCTTCATCTTCACTGAGAATGAGAGTGCATTAAATGTGTTGCGAGGAAACCAGTGTTTCATGCTTATATAAAGCACATTGAGGTGCATTATCATTATGTTGATGAGAGGCTCATTGCAAGAGAGATCAACCTGGATTATGTCTCTACACATGACAATGTGGCAAATATGTTCATGAAGGATCTCTTACGAGAGAACTTTAAATATTTTTGCAAAGATTTGGGATTATTTCCATTTGGAGATTGGACAGCCACATGATCCTTGTACATGTTTGCATCATCACTACAAGGGGGATTTGTAGCATTTATATGGTAGTTATGTGTGGATGTAGACTAATAATGGGCTAGGAAACTTTTTCCCTATTTAACAGGTTTTCTCCCCTGAGTGTATGTACGCACTCTTATGAATGTGTAAGTGACCTGATCATGTCACTTCACTTCTACTTCACTCATTCTCATCAATTTACTTTGAGTGTTGTGCTTCCATGTATCTCTTCTTGCTTACTGCATGTATGTGTAGTATGTTTCTACATTGATATCCACTCCAACATTTCCATCTCTTTTTCTCTTTGATTTTAGAGAAACACCTTTAGTAGTTGTGAGAGCTATAGGTTAACACGGAAGTCATTGTCTCAGATTGATTCCTCCTCTTGGATGAAGAAAGAAGACCATATTGTGTGTAGTTAACTTTGTTAATTGCATTTTCGCACGTTTCGACATGCGATTCGGGTGTGTTTTTGGCTCTGTAAGTTTTCTGTGAGCTTTTTGTGAAAGTATTGATTTTGACTGTGTATATCTAATTTTGGTTCAGTGAAAAGTTACACAACAAAAATTTGGTTGTAGAATAATAGTTTGTGCACAGAATCTATGATTTGAAGGCTATTATTAGATGTACGTTTATATGATGACTATTCCATATGTACAACAGGTGTGAGCTACCACTGTGTTGAAGATTACTATAAGTGAAAAAGTATTTATAAGCACTTTGGTTTGGTGAGTTATAGGGTAAATATGTATGATAGGCTATCCTAGATTATAAGCTAGAAGCTAGACAAGAATAACTTCCAAGCATAGAAGCTCATGATGACCAATTTCCTTATGGAAAAAGCATCATAAGTGATGAAAAGGAGCCAAAGATTGGTGAAGAAAATCCCACCTAGTAAGTGCAGGTATACAAAGCACGACATGAAAGAGACAGAAAGGTGTTGTATTGGTTATTTGTGGACAAAACTTATACTTAATCTTAAATAAATCTTATAATCATAATATGTCTACAATAGTTTTCCCTAATTTCTTGGCCATCAATTTCTTGGTGTTCTAGTGATTCCTATAAACTTACATTATGCCAGGGAGGATAAGGCCATCTGAACAAATTATACTTGATTTCTAATGCACCTTCTGAAAATCTTTTTGAACTTTTGTTTCAGGGGAACTTATTTTAATAAGAAGAGATATTTTTCCATCCGAAAGTATTCAAAATTTGAATAATCTCTCTCTAGAATATTTTCTCTCTCTAGACCAAAACAGGTAAAAACAAGATCTTTTATATTTCTAAAGAGGGATTTGATTACAGAGGAAGATAATGGACATCTTGAGAGGCTGGGGAGGAATCTTACATCTTTGATCTCAAGAGCTTGTATTTTAGGAAGTTATTTGAGGAAATGATAGGGTCCCTAAAAAAAACAAGACATGGTAGCTTCACACCCTACTGTCATCAAAGCTACTAAGCATGTTATATTCAGGTCACTACTTTTCTATGCTGTTGTATTCTTAACTTGAATGGAAACAATTATATATAGATGGATTTATAAGTACCATGTATGCTGAGAATTACATTGCAGATGTACCAGCTATTGTAAATGAGTGGTGAGATCAAGGACATGAAAACACAATGTACACACAATAACAAGTTTGAAAACTTTGGAATGTAGGGGTGTACAAAAGATGTCCATTATTCCTTGACTTTCCAAGTGGAAAATTTCCTAGGAGCGAGAAGGAGATGTGTGCACTTAGGCTTGTAAATTAAAGAAATTGAAGATGGTATATACTATATATCTAATCGTGCTTGTAATTAGATTTTTTGGTAAATATCTAATATTATATCCTATTGATTCATGATTTTATATTGTAAAGACTTGAATTCTATGTGACTAATCACATCTTAAAGCAAAGGGCAAAGAGCTTATGGTAGATCAAGAGGATGATGAAGATGAAGAGGTTGATGAAGAGGAGAGGGGGATGATGATGATGAAGTGGAAGAAGTGTTAGATGGGTATGCCACAAATGAAGCGGAAGATGCAAATGCAAGAGGGAAAGAAGATGACAAGGATGTTGACATCACATCAGAGTACAATGGTAGCGATTCCAAGGATGACATTCGGCCCATTGAGACAACACCAAAAAATAAGGAAGCGAATCATGCTATAACATAGGTAGGCCACTCTTTTAATCATAATCAATTACTTTTATTAATAAATAGTTGTATACTAACTTACACGTTTCTGTTATGGGTGCAGATAAGCTTGGATAGAGGTGAAGTGCCAAATGCACCATTTTGACATAATAATCCACATGACCTAGGTGTTTTGACACTAATCCAAATGAATTTTCTAGGTATGATTTAACTAAATGGTAATGACAATGTAATGTATATGTGAAGTGAATGTGCTTACAAAAATGTACGCTTTGTAGGAGTGTCTTATGGTACGATAAGTACAGTAGTCCTCAGTGTTCCAAAGTTGCAACATCAAAGTGTAAGTTCCTCTACTATTGTAGAAACCTCTATGCATGAAATCATAGGTATACTAATCAATTGTGTATTACATGTATAATGACATGTAATGTGTGTCTTTTATATCATTCTTAACAAACTCTTCTCAACATGGTGTAGCAATAGATACTTTTGAGAAGGTGAGAGCATTTGTAGGGGATCCTATCAAGATAGGACATGTAATTAAAAACCAAGAGAGTCCAAAGGAGCTAGCACGTCTTTAAAAAATGTTACAAAGTGTGAAAGAGGCAAATCGGATGTTCAATATTAAAGGTATCAATACAAGCACATGATGTGATTGTATTATAGTGAGGTTTCTCACAAGAGGTTCCATTTATGGCTTTTCCAATTACATAATCCCACCATGGAATCTTTGTACATGTGAGTGATAAAGGGAATTGTTCAGTAATAAAACCTTACGTGTTATTATGTAAGCTAAGGCACAAATCGCATGTTGTCATGTCAATGTCATGTAGATGGAGATGAGCCCTTATTGCTCAAGATTTGTGAGACCATCCTTGATGACAATGGCTCCCTTATTATCATTGATACAATGTATCAATGAAGTGACAACCATGATAGGCAAGGCCAAACAATATGATTTTATATTGGACACACTGTTAAATGTGCGGTGTACAACAAAGATTGGAAAAGTGTTTGAACAAGAGGTAAGTAACACCAACCATAGAGGTGCTTATGATTCTCATAAAATGTTGCCATTGAACAATACTTTCTATTACAATAAATCTTTTGATACTCTTGTGTAGACACATACCCTCATCGTTGCTACCTTCTTGAGCATAGTTGAAATAAACCATGCACAGCTATTTTCACCTGATTATGTCATTGATCCTTACACCAGTATGTGCTTGGGAATATGCCTAGATGCGACTACATGGCAAGGTAAGGCATAAACAAATGAGTACTCCAAATTACGGGTTTTGTATATTATGTGGAATTTAGAGAAATGTTTTCTTTGCAGGTGGATGTCAACATGGAAATGGGTTTTGGGATAGGCTCTTAAAGCACCATGCAAAAAGAAGGGTAAGTGATTGTAGAGTTTTATGCATGATGTGGAGATTGTGCTATGGTAGCTCGCAAACTAGGCATGAACATAGTTTGTATTGATCTCGAAGAGGAGGTTGTAAAGGGTGTCTTGAAGAAGATGTCGTTGTAGTTCAATGAACATATTTGTTTACAAATATTCAAGTGATTAGGTTTAACAATTGTTTAAGATTATGTTATGATGTTATTTTACATATGGAGAGAGAGAGAGAGAGAGAGAGAGAGAGAGAGAGAGAGAGAGAGAGAGAGAGAGAGAGAGAGAGAGAGAGAGAGAGAGAGGGAGGGAGAGAGAGATGTGTGTTGGGGTTTAAAATAAAATCAGAATGAGAGTTTCAACAATGTTTGTACTCAACATGTCAAATAAACTAATAAAGTATTGACATTGTGTGTATTGTGTAGATGAAGAAGATAGTGTTAAGTTTGTAAGTTTGTAGACTCAAAGGATCTGCAGGGGGTTAAATGAAGTTATGTGTACTGTGTGAATAAATGAATGATAAATTCATGGGCTCAAATAATTAGAAGAACAAGAGAGAGAGAACATAAAGAGCAAGAGAGATGCAAGAGGTGACAATGTGGACAAGAAAGAGAGGATGCTCTCTCTCTTATAAAATCATAAGAAAAATCCAAAGAGAGCAAGATTGACTAGAAGGAAGAGTAAAAATGAGTTGGAAAGAGAGATACATTGATAGACTACTAATGAAATAGAGGAGGGGAGAGGGTTAAGGGTGACAAAGAGATAAGGAGGAAAGGGGGAGAGAGAGGGAGATAAGAGATAAGGGAGAGAGAAAAATATGGTAGTAGAGAGAGAGAGAGAGAGAGAGAGAGAGAGAGAGAGAGAGAGAGAGAGAGAGAGAGAGAGGAATGAGACAAGGGAGAGAGAGAGAGAGAGAGAGAGAGAGAGAGAGGGAGAGGGAGAGATATAGAGATGATAGTGGAGAGAGATGAGGGTGGGAGAGGGAGAGAAAGAGGTGGTAGGAGAGAGAGAAGATAAGAGAGATAGTAGGAGAGAGAAAATAGAGGGAGAGATGTGAGATGGTTGGAGAGAGAGAAAAGAGTGTGCTACAAGAGAGAGAAGATAGAGAGAAAGAGATGGTAGGAGAGAGAGAAGAGAGGGAGAGAAAGAGATGGTAGGAGAGATACAAGAGAGTGTGCTAGGAGAGAGAGAGAGAGAGAGAGAGAGAGAGAGAGAAAGAAGCTAATAGATAGAGAGAGAAAGGGAGGATACAGGCATACATGATGTCAAGATGCTTTTGAAGCAAAAGTTTGAGATGAAGGATCTGGGTAAGCTCTGTAGTATTTCTTAGGTATAGAGGTGGTGAGATCACTTCATGGAATTTTACACAGGTGGCATGGCCTGGACATGTTGTGTCCAAGTATGGTATGATAGACTGTAAGCCTATTTTGGTGCCCATTAGAGAAAAACACTAAGCTTTCCATGGATACAAGTGAGCTTTTGGAGGACCCCACTATGTGTATAGGTGCATAGTAGGTAGCTTGATCTACATGATCATTACTAGGCTAGACTTGAGCTATGTTGTTGGAGTTGTGAGTCATTTATACAAGTCCTAGGAAGCCACAATTGGATGTGGTTGGATGAATTCTTAGGTATATAAAGTCCATAGTTAATTATGGACTTTTCTCTGAGGACGAGGCTGACGCTGAGATATAGCTACATGGGTACACAAATGTTGATGATTGGCTGATAGAGTTATAAATAGGAGATCTACCAGTGGATTTATGTTTTATGTTAGGAGTTGGAGCAATGAAAAATAGCTGTCAATGCCTTGTCAAGTACAGAGGCAGAGTACAGGGGCATTGTTATGGAGCATCTTGTGAGTAGCTTGGTTTTAGTTACTTGGTGATATGGGTGAGCCTGTGGATAGGGCCATTGTCATTTATTGTGACAATAGGAGCATCGTACAATTAGTGAGTAACCTAGTGTATCATGCTAGGATGTAGCACATTGAGGTGCATTGTTACTTTATAAGGGAGCAGTTTCTAGTAGGTCATGTTGATTTAGTATATGTCATCATAGAAGATCATTTTGCTAACATCTTCACAAAGGCATTGGGTACAAAGAAGCTTCGTAGGTTTAGGAGCTTACTTGGAGCGCAGAGTGTGGAGTTGAGCTTGAGGGGGAGTTTTGAGATATTGAGCTCAACTACTGATGCAGATATTAATGACTTGCTTGGGTGATAGCTTCTGCACTTATGCCATTGGTTACAGTGTGGATAGTGAGATCACCTAAGTGGACGTTGATGACCCGCCTTTCACACTTATACCATTGCCACGATTCGTGAGATTATGGGTAATATTCCACCATTGGATGATAGGCTTTGTGACACATTTGGATTACTAGAGTATGGCGCAGTCATAGCACTAGCTTATAGAGTTAGGTTCACACTGTGGACAAACCTTGTATATTTTAGTAGGAGAGTACTTTCCCTTATAGTATGTACTCTTGTCTTTTTGATATACTAGATTGAGAGAAGAAGAAGATAGAAAAAAATTGAGCCATCCATCTCTCTGTTGGTTTCGACCTTGTTGATCAAGGGTGGCATGGATTTTGTCTCTCTTCTTCCTCTTGGTCAAGTACCATGTTGGCATTGGAGGCAGCTAACTAAGCTAGAATAGGTCTCCTCAGATTTCTAAGATGGAGATCCATTATTATTCTAGGCTGAAACTGCATGCCTCTGGAAACGAGATCCAGGAATAGAGGGAGTTAGATAGGTGACAACAATTAGTAAATTTGGGCAACCATTCATTAAATCGCCTAGTTTGCTAGCATCTAAAACACTTATGCTCTTTCCTAAGCTAGAACCGTAAATCTATCAACATTTGGGGGAAAGTCTCATGACCTCTAGGCCAACTAGCTTTAGACACTTGGCTCTGAACTTGACTCCTATTCCTCTTTAAATTAGGCATAACATAAATCTATCGACATTCGGGGGAAAGTTATTAAAAGACTAAGGTCATGTAAAAGGGTAGGAGAAGGGTGTGTGGATGAATGGACTTATGGTCCACTAGCTCACCTATTTAAAGGCAAAGCTAGAAGGCATTTGTGTGGGCAAAGGCTAAGTTGTATGCATAAGCAACTTAATAAACAAGATTTTTTCTTGTATTTTTTTGGGTCTCCCTCCTCCACTCAACTTGATCTAGCATAAGCACCATGTTTTCTTAGCATGGTATCTAGAGCTTGGGTAGATTATGTCACATTTTGTGTGGTGTAGACTAGGTTGTCTATAACTAACTACTTGTGGAGATGAACCTCCAACTAGTGGAGGCCTTCCAGCTGCTTGTGGAGGCCATGTCTTGGCTTGCTTCCAACTAGGAAGATGAAGCACATCACCGGGCACTCAGGAACGTACAGTCAATTGAAGGTTTTCTCCTCTCTCAGCCGCGCGATTGTGTTCTGAGCAAGCCGGTGCACAGTTCTGCAGCGCTGGAGTTCGTATAGCTATACGCCTACTGTGTGTAACTATATGCCACATTAGCTTAGGGCTTTTAAAGCCCTAAGACTCAAGGTCCTACAGCCAAGAAATTAGCCTCAATGGCTGCTCATTGTGCGCGCTGGAAGCAAAAGACCAGGCTGCTCCAGTTTTTTCCATGAAAGCTTCTTCAAAAGCTTGATAATAGTGTTCATAAACACTAATAGTAATTAACACTAATGATATAACTAATCCAACAAAAGGGAGCCGTTTCAGAGTGTTTCTAAATACTAAGAGTGTTTTTAAACACTAATGGTGAATCTAATCACCAATGTAAGTGTCATTAGATGCTAAAAATATGCCCTTAAGCACTAATAATGTTGCTAAACACTAATGGTGATCTTAATCACCAAAAAAAGTGTTCTTTGACACTAATGAAACTCATCTCCATCAGAATTAGTGGTTGGGCACAAACCCTAAGTGCTAAACCATAAGCTTCATCATCTTAATCTCTTTTTATGCAAATTCCTTAGCTTGATTAAGGGTTGTTGCACTCTCATAAGCCATTCTCTTTCTACTTAAGTCAAAACATCACAAATTTTCTGGTTTTCTTCTTCATAAATCAGCCCATTACACTCTTGTAATCCCCCTTCAATACCCAATGTCAAAGGAAAACACCCTAATTAAGAAGTTCTCAGGAGAGGGCTTCCACACTTGGCAAGTTCTTGTCAAGTACAAGATGATGTCCAAAGGTTTTTGGCCATTCATCTCCGGCACTAAGGTTATTGATCGAACTAAGGCTAAAGATATTGAAGATGATGAGAGCGGACAAGCCATCACCATGCTCCATCTTGATGAGGCTCTTATTCACCATGTGGACCAGCTTCCAAAGGAGAAATGGGATGACCTTGACAAGCTCTATGGAGCTCGTGGGTAAGAATTCCAAGATCTCACTTAAAATTGAATTTTTTAGCTTGGAGCTCAAAGAGGGAGACGGCATTGGAGCCTCTATCTCTCATTTGAAGGGCCTTATGGCTCAACTTGCATCAGTGAATGCGAGAATGGATGAAGATGATGCAGTGGCTGTTTTGTTAAAAGCAGTCAAGAAGGTGTACCCCACCTTAGTCACCACCCTGAAGAACATACCTAATCCCACCCTTGAAGAAATCATTCAATCTTGTCTTGATGAAGAAAAGAGGCCAAAGGGAGGAGCTGAATCTTCAAATGTATCGACTCCATTGAATACTTTATCACATCAAGTGAGTAAAGTAAGGTGTGTTCATTGCAAAAAGGTGGGTCATTTGGCAAATAATTATTGGATCAAATATCCCAACAAGATGAAATGTAACAAGTGTAAACAAATGGGGCATATCACTTCTAAATGTCCTAACAAAGAGTCAGAGGCTAACTTTGCATCAGCCTCTAACTCCACTGAGAAATTGTTTTAAATCTCAAATGTAACAACACCGATATTCCTAACCTTGTATGCCTTTATTATAAAGGCAACCTATGTCCAATACCACCTATTCCAATTTTTTTCATAGTTGGTATTGAGGGGGGATATTAAAAGTCTAAGGTCATGTAAAAGGGTAGAAGAAGGGTGTGTGTGTGAATGGACTTATGGTCCACTAGCTCACCTATTTAAAGGCAAAGCTAGAAGGCATTTGTGTGGGCAAAGGCCAAGTTGTATGCATAAGCAACTTCATAAACAAGATTTGTTCTTGTATTTTTTGGGTCTCTCTCCTCCACTCAACTTGATCTACCCCATTTTCTTAACAAAAGTGTCATGACCTCTAGGCCAACTAGCTTTAGACACTTGGCTCTGAACCTAACTCCTATTCCTCTTTAAATTGGGCATACTAGAATAATTTGAAGGAGCTCTCCTTAAGGGAGGAGGCAAAAAGGGCACTTTTGCTAGACTGTCTCTTTGGGAAAGACTTGCACAAAATCCTTGGCCATCCTGACTACTTTATCTATACTTGAGGGCTTTGCATTCTTTACCAATCTGTCCAAAAGAGGATCCAATCTTCTTACAAATCGATGGAGAAGGGTCGTCACATCATCCATCGTTGGAGCATATTTGACAAGGCTCGCTAAGACTGGTGATACGCCTCAATAGGTTTGCCAGCTTGGAAGAGCTCAAGAATTCATTCATCTTCTCTTCTTGAAACTTGATGGGGGACAAAATCTGTGTTGAAGGTAATTCTTCATATCCTCCCATCTCAGCTGGTCTTGATTGAGATGGTTAGATTTAGGATATTTCCTCGAATTGCTTCGGCCCACACTAATAATTTTTAATCTGGCAAGAGCCATCTTACTCTTATCATTGTATCGTGCAATATCAAATTACTTGTCCATAGAATCTATCCAGTTTAACAATGCCTCTCTGAGATTGTTGCCTTCACCTTGGAAAGGTCATGGCCGAGATTGATGGTATGCTTCTTTAGCATCGTTAGCCAATGATTCTATTACAGGTAAAATGTTTCAAGCTTGAAACCCATCTCACACGATTCTTCTGAAATAAAATGTTTTTCTTAATTCAAAATTTTGGCAATGATTACATAACAAGATAAATACGACTTTTCCTCAAAACATTGAATACATGGTTAGGAATACACCTTAATCTTAGGATCCAAAAAGACGAAAACAACGTTATTGGCCTATAATTACAAAGTTTCTGCAAGGAAGATATAGACTCAAATTATTTAGCCTAGCTAAATAATCATCTAGGGTAAAAAGGCTTCCATTCACGAACTCTGTATTCCCTTAAAAAAATCTAGGCTTTCTATAATCATGGCCAAGCTTAGATTGGAGGCATAGAATGGAAGATAATCTATGGCTGTCACTACAATAAACTTTTCTTTATCTTCATTCCATCGATGATGCCATATAAACAAAGACTAGTAAGGTTCCTTGAAATAAAATTCTCAATTTTATTAAGATAAAAATTTGTAGCCATCAATTTGTCAATAGTAGATGCACAAAAGTTGCTTGGATTGTTTATCCCTCCAAGGAAGAAGACAAGTTCTAGGCCATTCTGCATTTTGATATACACATTAAAACAAAAGATAATTTATAAACAAAAGATATTATATATTTATTATATTATCAAATATTTTTGTGCAAAGAAGTTTCAATATGGCTAAAAAAACTCAAATTCTCGAACACATAGATAGTCTTTAAGCATGTCAGACATCCCTTGATAACTCTATCTGAGAGCCATGGGCCTACTTCAATCCTATAAGCTGGAATATAGAAGCAAAAACTCTATAAGCCCTACGATAGACTCTGAGATCACACCTTGAAGGCCCATAAAGTTTGATCTCTAAGACTATACCAATGTGAATCGAAATCATAGTGAGTGAGACATTCTCCGACTACATATCACTGCTAACCATGGCACTAATGCTGTGACCATAGTACCATTGTTGTTTGTAGAGAATATGAGGAGGGAAGTAGAGCTCCTCATAATTTTGAGCAAGAGTAGCTCTCTTATCTGATCCTGCAAAATCGACAAGAGATGCTAGAAGGCAAATGTGTCACATCCTACTCAAGAGATAACTCAGGAATATTGGAGAGATAAGGTCGAATCATTTGGTGCCTCATCTAAAAAGAAACCCAGTAAAATACTATACATTTCATTTCCAAAAGACAAACCGTGCTCTGATAGGATATGTGAGACACCTACCCTTCAATAACTATATAAATCTATAGTGGAAGATTACTATGAGGGTAGAACATCCCACTCAAGGCCTCATAATGTTCGGCTACCCATCATCAACTTCTCACGCATGACTAAAGTGGAATAGACCTTACGCTAAAAAATGAACATAATTCCACCATGTCTTCTTCATAATTCCCACAGGCAAGACCCATCGATGGCTCCCCAAGGCTCAACACGATGTCCGAGCTCCTTGATTATAAAGGTGACCAATTCTACCGAAATCCATTAATTCTTTAAGTCTAAATCTAATTCTCATTTCCCAAATGTCAAAATTTTTCAACACATTGAGCCTCATGTTTGGAAAGCACTCGTAAGCTTGGGTCCACCCGCTTTCCATTATTACTTCAACCAAATCCATAGACTTAGCCTAGCCTCGTCCATCCCCATAGGTCCACCCTTCCGCGCCTAACCACTAGGCCTATGGAATCACATGCCCTTAATTGAAATTCTTTTTTTTCTTTCATCACACATGCACCCACTTTGCAAGAACATTCCATTTCTTCAATAAGACACACAATATTTTTGCTATCTAATATATAAAATAAATATCTTGAAAGTATCAATATATAATACAATAGATCTCTACAGAGAAAGCCACCAAAGTATCTCCACAACCTTGGTCCTTAGCCCAGAAGGTATGCGCTATTGAGCTCGAACACTCTTGGACCACTGTGCTATGACCAGAGGAGCCCAACAAGTCTCACATCCAACTCTAACACCCTTGAGAAACATCTAAAGGAGCTGCTTCTCATAGCCAAGCCACTCCCAAAAGCACAAACACTCCAGGCATTTACGTCAAGAGCCACATATGACTGATGTGTACGTCCAAGCCACCAAACTTCCCCTGCTATACACTGGAGCCATTTCCTGTCCCTCACACCAATCGTGTTAGGAGTGCATCCACGGCCGATCGAGATAGTTTAAGGTCTCCAACAACTATCTTTGTGACGTGACTCACCACTCGGATGACATTCGCGCAAGGCATAGCTCGAACTTTCGTGGTACTTCATAGGCTTCCACAAAAACAATATTCCTAATGAATACAATGTCAAACAGTATAAAACATGATTCAAGAAATCATGCATCACATGCAATTGAAACTATGTAAACTATTGCAAGTTTGACGAGACATTCCATGCTCAACTTCGATTAAAAATCCTCCAATCGCACAATTTTTCAAGGTCCTCATAATATCACAAGGCACTTTTGGTTCTTGGGGATTGCCTTGGCTTTCTTAATCTTTTATTAATCCTTAGATTTCTAACTTATGATTGTTAATATCCGCATCCTACTTAAGAGAATGTCCTTTATTTATTCTAATCTTTTATTAATCCTTAGATTTCTAACTTATGATTGTTAATATCCGCATCCTACTTAAGAGAATGTCCTTTATTTATTCTAAAATTCTTTAAGGTGGTGCAAGCTACAAAGACTTCCTTATGAGATCTCTTTTCCTACAAACACTTCATTATGATGTTCTCGTCTCATCTACATCCTTAATTTATGTGCTTCTTCTATTTAGCCTCTCTATGAAGTATTGTTTGAGTGCTTAGACATCGTGTCTCTTTTCCGACAAACACTTCATTATGATGGTGCAAGCTCAAACTCTATAATCTCAAACTTTGTTGCCTTTTCTACTTCATATCTTAGCTATGAGACTCTTGCTTAGAAACTCAAGTAAAAGTAAGATGAAACCTTGCTCAAGTTAATTCCATATCTTCTGTTGCGAAATCCACATAATCAATAGCTACATTGGTTAGGAACATGGCAACTAGTCTCTTTGTTATATTTACTTTACCATCATCATGTGTGGAAGGCCCCCACGAACACCAATTGTAGCTTTGAAGTGTTGTAAGTACTTTTGTATATCCTTGTTTGCTACTACAAGTGGTTTCATTAATTTCTTGCCATCTCTTCATCTTTTGAGTTGGATTCAAAGAGGCTTTTGGCCTTGATGTGAGCTCCTCTTGAGCGATAAGTGTGTAGTTTGTGGCATTTCTATTACATACAATTGTGTTGCTATGGCATACAATGTGCATGTGGCTTACTTTTTCATTGACCCTGTACTAATTTTAAACTCCATTCATTGTGTCCCATGTTTTCACAACAAAAGATTTCTTTATAAAGCCTCCTAGCCTAAACACAACTATTCACATCACAATTTATTTTATCCACTAGTGTGTAGCTTTTAAGTCTCCTTTCACTTAATTCAAAAGATTTCAAGCTAGAGGAGTTTATTATAGCTCAAGGAGGAGAAATTTGCATACTTTTCATTAAAGCATAAGTGTAAATCCCACTATCATAAGAAGACCTCTCTCACAAAACCCATAATTCAAGAGCTCCTTAGGGACCTTGTAGACTCCCAAACACTATACTAATAAATACTTAAAATAAGAGGAATAATAAAGAGGACCTCTTACACAATAATGAGCTTCATATGTCAAGTCCGCTAGAATGTAGTAAAAACAAAGTGCAAAATTGAGTGGACAACTTAAGAGCACTTCACAAGCCATTAGATTGCCTACGCCTTGTTTTCCCATACAAAAATCTCTAAAGGTTAACAAAAACCACTTTGTTAAGTGGTTTTCCTCCTATGAAGCTCTTTCTTGTGCGTGCTCCCTTGCTAGACAAGAATTGATTTCTATGTGCACTCCATGAAGTGAAATCTTTTGCTTCAACAGATTTACCAACCACAACTTCTTTTGTGGTTGACACTCTTGGATCATTTCAAATCACCCCTACCAATTCATCTCCGTAAGGTTTTCTACGCTTAGTCTGAGCACTGCCTTTAACTCACTAAAGAGTTCATGGCTCCTATACACCAAACAAGCCACAATAGAGAGCAACAGGAATTCACAATACAAGTAGAACGAAGCTTATTAACAAAAAAATAACCATAAACATGATAAGTTCATCAACATGTGAAACATTTTGACTTTTCAAAGCGTGACCAGACTACAATTCACATGCCTTCAGGCCCCTAGACCAACAATAATCTGTCTTCAGGCCCCTAGACCAGGCAAACTTACCAATAGATTTTTACACCATTTAGAGCTATAAACTACACGCTTTACTTGCTAACATCTCATGACTAACTAAGGTGATCTACTAGGCTTTCCTAATCCTCTCTTCTCGTACTTGCTGACATTAGAAAAGATAACTTATTATGTATCACAATATCTTCTTGAGATGTTTACCTTTCTAAGATATAGCACCAAGCGATTTGTTGGTACAATACCAAGAAAACCCAAACCCATTTTATAATGTTTCTCCTCCCTCCTTTACCTTGAAGCTATGACATGGTATGGCATGTGGATTACAAAATACTCTACTGAGTATTAGAGCCTACTAGATGCATTCCCCCTTTATTATCTTGAATTTGATATAGCAAAAGCAGTTAGTTAATCCTACATGAGAGGCCAAAGCAAAGTCCCACAAGTGACATGTGAATGAAGCTGCACAAAGCCAAAAAGGAATCTGTAAACCATGCTTATTTCCGAACTCAATAAGGACAGGACCCAATGGTGTGCATGCCTAGGAATATAGTGTGAGCACCCCTTCTGAGACCCGACACACTATCTTTATGGATTTCCCTAGTTGAGCCAAGAGAGGTGAGCTGTACCACCAAGCACCCTTGAAAGTTTCATTGGATTTAAATCCAATGTAGGAGAAACCCGTCTTCTCAAGGTCTCTGTTTAGACATACCCACGCCAACATTGTGCTCATGCTCACTGAGAACACTGCTACAGAAGGCTCCATCTGTCATGCAGCTCTACATTACTACAGGCATCAACTCTGTCCATTGGTCTCACTTTCAGCTTCTCCTTCACACTAGGCACAAACCATCACACGCACAAGCCAATTTGGCTTAACTATATCAACTTCAATACTGCAATTAATCTTAAACATCAATGAAAACTTCCCTCTGAGCAATGATTCTTTCAACTCTTTTCACAGCATTAAATACAAGCACGAAGGCTTTTAATAACATCACACCCACATCGACAGAGGGCGTAATGCTTATTATAGCACATGCTTAAACTCTTCACATTTACAAGAACATCCTTAACCTCTTCAGGTGGGTAATGAGAGATGTTGGCTCCAAGTAGTCTGTGTGAATCGTGAATGATCACATACTGTTGCATGTAATCTACACTAGCAAACAGAGGATGCATAAAACAAATTGTAGGCCTCAATCACTTCCATATTCCACATTGCCTCCCTGTCAGGGGAAGAGGATAAGTCAACAATTTTGTGCACCTGAAACACAATTATATCAATCCCACAAATCAGGAAAGCAATACCTTTTGTAAAGGGAAAATACATTCAAGGGAACAGATAGTAACCCTCTGGTGAGGTAGAATTATACAACACACAATTTTTTTTGGAATGCACGCATGCACGCGTGCGAGAGAGAGAGAGAGAGAGAGAGAGCGTGCACATCACACGCACTTATATGTGTGCATGTGTCTGCATGTGTGTGGTGTGTTGAAAGATGGGGGGGGGGGGAGGGTCCCAAGCTCAGTTACAGGTATTGTGGTTTGCTGCAACTTCCCTTTGCCATCAAATCCCCTTACCTAAGTGATTCAGTCTCTCCCCCCCCCCCCCCCCTTTCTCTTCCCCCTTGCGATTCACTCCCAGCTGTAGCTAATGAGATTCAAACTCATGACCTCCCCATGAGACTCCAAACTTCTCACCATTACACTATGCGGCGACAGACAATAACTTTAATTCCTTTGCAACGTAATGGTTTCAATGAAATGTTTATGAATTTACATGTTTTCTGTGAACTTGTTGAGAAATTAGTGGAAGAGCTGAATTGAATACAGTGCAAGATGAAAGAAATCCTTTAAAAAAAGGGTTATAAGAGTTATTACCTTAAGTATGGGACAGCCATTGATGATAGCATAGGCTCCTAATACAAGTGCGTACATGCCTGTTGAATTGCAAGTCGGTGTATCATGAGAGCACGCAGGTGCTCATGTGGCAGGCTTTCATGGCAGAAAAATAGAGACAAAACCCTCACCTGTCTTCCATTGCTGCTCTTGGAACTCCTTGGAGAAGTGCAGTTCAATGACTCCACTCCCATCATCTAGCAGCTTGCGCTCCGGATCTGACCCTGCCACCAACACACCCTGCAAAATCATTTATAGGGGGAGAATAGCCCAGACCAAAAACACAACACATATTTGAATGAGTTTTGCTGGACTAGGGTTTGCATGCAGACGTATTCCAGAAGAACGTTGCACGCATTCTTGCTGGAGCTTCATCCAAGGCATGCAGAGATCATCTAGGGTTTGATGAGGACTTAGGTCTAGGCTAGGGATGTAGTTCTAAGCTAAGGTTTGCAGAGGGCTGGGTTTCGTAGAACACCTACGAATTGCACAGAATTCTGTTCCAAGCAAGGTTTAGCATAAATTTTGTGTTATGCTAGGTTATGCTGAAGATTATATATTAGGCTAGGGCTTGTAGCAGTGCTTGTAGAAAGTTAAGGTATTTTCTATTGCACAACTGCTTCGAGGTTTTGCAGAGGGGGTTACCTGCAGCCACGCTCGCTGGAAGAGGAGGTTGCCCAGAGCCATGAGAGGAGGAGCGCCAGGAGTGGTGTTTCGAGGCCTAGAAAGGCCATGCAGTTGCCCTATCAACAGCTTCAGAGCGGGAAGACTGTAGTCCATGCGCTCTCAAGTCCCACCGTTCGTCGTATATGCCGTCTTGTTGCACGTTAATACCTCTCTCTTTCTCTGGTTCTCTCTCTTTCTGTCTTTCTATCACCCAATTAGCTCAATTCCCTCTTGAATCAAAGGTCTTGAGTTCAAATCTTGTCGGATAGATCAATTTGGTCTCTTGGGATAGTTTCCTACAACGTTAAAAAGTTCTCTTCTTCTTCTCTTCTCGCTCTCTCGCTCTCTCTCTTTCTCTCGTTTGAGAATGTTCACACCTTCATGATGGGCGGACCTGGCAAAGACTTACATAGGCCTAATGGGCAGAGACCATCTTAAGCGTGTGAAGGTCTCTCTTACTAAATGGCCCTTGGAAGACTTATAACCTTGGTGTAAAGGTAATCTGGAATGTGGGGTCTCATAAGTAGAGTGAGGCAACTTGTAGCTATTAAAGAAAAGGCTCTGGAGAAGCCTTGTGGGAAGCAACCATATGAAAGTGAGCACTAAGGAGCTCATAGAAAGTGTAACCTCTATATGATGGGCGGACCTGGCAAAGACTTACCTAGGCCTAATGGGCAGAGACCATCTTAAGCGTGTGAAGGTCTCTCTTACTAAATGGGTGGATAAGGGCCACCCACCACGGCCCGTGCAGAGGAGTAAAAGACTTGGAAAGAAGACCGTCATGCCTATGCAAGAAGAAGGCAACCAGTGATGAAAAATAATAACCTTATCTTGATAAGATGAAAGTCTTATACGCCCTCCTCCACTTGCCTTAAATGCATAAGTGAAATCCTTTGAAAAATCTCCTACAAATAGGTTTTCCACACATGGGTTCTTTGCTCAACTACGACCAAAATGTTTTTGTTTTGTAAAATTGTATCACTCATCTTATTATGAGGGTACCTTGCTCGAGCTCGTCGGAAGCTTAGAATGGATTGTTATTTGCATGTGTGCATTTTCGAATGGTTGTGACGGCAAGAGGTTCGTCACACTGTATGGGTGCACTGCCCGACCGATTTGGCGCTCGAAATGAAGTCTAGCTTGACTAGATTTGTCTGACACATGCTTGGTGGTGGCGATCTAGCGACACGTAGACACATTTAGAAACTTCTCCTCATATCCTTGAAATATTTGGCAAATTTTGGCTTTACAATTTCCATGATGTTTTTTTTAAAAACCACATTGGATGGGTGCCCTGCCCGTACACTATGCATAAAATGGATATATACTCTCACCCCACTATAAGGGTCCTCTGCTCAAGACTAGGGAGCTTAAAATGAATGAATTATGGTGTACGTTGAGTTGTGCAGGTATAGACGATGCACTTGTGTATTGGTTCCTTTTTTTCCCAAACACATGGGTGTCCTAAAAGCACTTTGGTGGTTTTGCCCGAGCACCTTGGTGCTCGAAATAGACTTGACGTATCTAGGTTGGCACATACTTATTGAACACTCCAATTTACATTGAGGGAGAGTGTTGAGATAAGCAGTGCCAAATTGATGGGGGTGAGAGGTGAGTTGGTCAAATTGGTTGGAGAGATTGTGAACAACTGATTTTACATTAAGGAGGGGTGTTGAAATGTACAATGTTAAATCGTGGTAGTGAAACTCGGGCTTGATGTGTGAGTATGGGCACACATTGTAATGTTGAGAAAGGTGTACGAACGCACCTTAGCAGCTGTGGTGGAGGAGAAAGTTGTAGAGGAGATAGTGGGTGGATAAGGGCCACCCACCATGGCTCGTACAAGGAGAGGAGTAGAAGATCCTAGAAAGAAGACCGGGCCTATGCAAGAAGAAGGCAACCAATGATGAAAAATGGTAACCTTATCTTGATAAGATGAAAGCCTTATATACCCTGGTCCACTTGCCTTAAAAGCATAAGTGAAATCCTTAAAAAAAC
Organism: Cibotium barometz; assembly: GCF_041138505.1. Lineage (NCBI taxonomy): Eukaryota > Viridiplantae > Streptophyta > Polypodiopsida > Cyatheales > Cibotiaceae > Cibotium > Cibotium barometz. The sequence goes on from NC_141075.1 coordinate 9,489,968, forward strand.
TCCTGCAAATAGTTTATTCACAGATGGGTTCTTTGCTTGGCTATACGGTCAAAATCTTTTTTTTTTGGTAAAATATATCACTCATCTTATGAGGGTACCATGCTCGAGCTAGTTGGAAGCAAAAAATGGATTGTTATTTGCATGTGTGCATTTTCAAATGGTTGTGACAACGAGAGGTTCAATGGGTGCGATGCTCGAGTGATATGGCACTCGAAATGAAATCTAGCTTAACTAGATTTGTCTGACACGTGCTTGGTGGTGGCAATCTAGTGACACCTCGATGCATTTAGAAACTTCTCCTCATAGCCTTGAAATATTTGGCAAATATCGGCTTTATAAAATCCATGGTGTTATTCTTTTCGACCACATTGGATGGGTGCCCTGCCCTTACACTATGCATAAAATGGATATATACTCTCACCCCACTATAAGGCTCCTCTGCTTGAGCCTGGGGAGGTCAAAATGAATGAATTGTGGTGTACATTGAGTTGTATACGTATAGACAATGCACTTGTGGGTTGGTTCCTTTTCCTAAACACATGGGTGTCCTAAAATTACTTAGGTGGTTTTGCCTAAGCAACTTGATACTCGAAACGGACTTGACGTGTCCACCAAGTTTGAGATGGATCGGTGTGGCTCCTCCACTTGTGCATGTGGGACGTGTAACTATGTTCCCGATTCTGAAACGAACACCGATGGTCTCATTGACTAGGTTGGCACACACTTATTGAACACTCCAATTTGCATTGAGGGGGAGTGTTGAGATTGGCAATGCCAAATTGATGGGGGTAGAGGTGAGTTAGTCAAATTGGTTGGAGAGATTGTGAACAACCAATTTTACAGTAAGGAGGGTGTTGAAATGTGCAATGTTAAATCGTGGTAGTGAAACTTGGGCTTGATGTGTGAGTATGGACACACATTGTAATGTTAAGAAAGGTGTACGAACACACCTTAAGAGTGCTAAATATTATCTTGTGTGTGTGGATGGATAAAAGTGCCACATGGGTGGACATGTGTAAAGGAGATTGGGATAAAGGCTATCTATATTAGAAGCCTCATTGTATGGTTCATAACATATTACAAATACAAGGTGTGGAGTGTGCCTATCTTGTCTTTCTCTCATTAGTGTACAAATTAGCATCATGGCTTATCTTGATTATTTTGAGCCTTGCTAATCATGTGATTATACTAAGCTTAGCATGATTTTCCCTTTCTTTATTATAACTAGGGTTAATTACTTGATTATTGAAGGAGGCATGAACTAATGATATGTTTGGTTCTCATCAACCACATGATGGTTTGCTTGTGGATAACTTGTCCCCCTAGTTAGGAGACAAGGAATTCGATCAATTTTACATGTAGCCCCCGACTTGTATGTTTTTCACTGTTATTTTACACAGATTTTTACTATGCTTTTTTCCTACCTCTGTAAAGAGGAAAAACATGGTTTTTGATAGTGAAAAGTGATTAGCAATAGTATTCATGGATCAAGGCTCTAATACCATGTTGATATCCACATGATCATAGCTCATGTGGATATCCACATGATCATAGCTCATGCTATGGTGAGTGGTGGAAGATATCCATGATGTGAGTGTAGGTAGATCTTTGGCAAAGAGAGATGAAGATGGAGATTCAAGCCATGGAGATGGATAAAGAGAGTAAGAGGGATAGAGAGAGATGTGATAGCCAATAATAGAGATAAATTGCACAACACAAAATTGATTGTAGTATGATAATACTTCCACCATGTACAATGCTTTATATAGGCACCAAGGCCCTATCTTACATTCTCTTAATAAGAGGGTGTTCACACCTAAAGTATTCACACACCACTGGACTCCGAAATATCCAACATATGAATGCTACTTTCGGTAGGTATGAACAAGCTCTTATGTAAAGACAGCTTGTATGTTTCCATGCCATGTGCCATGTATGCTCAACATCTTGGGTTAATGTTTATACATGTGATACATCTAAATTTAGAAATGATATGCTTACCAATGTTAATGCTTATATGAAGAAAATGGCCCTTGCTAATATTTTAAAGACCACTCTTTATATTCTTCACAAACCTTCACCTATTTGAAACATAAATTATCATGTCTAAAAGGTAAATGTTTATTTGCTTCTCAATGGATACATTGTAGGTATGGTGATTTGTGCTTCTTTACTTAAACTCTTATTAGGTCTTAACAAAATACATGTCTTCAAATTATAATTAAGGTTAATTACTTGATTATTGAAGGAGACATGAACTAATGATATGCTTGGTTCTCATCAACCATATGATGGTTTGCTTGTGGATAACTTGTACCCCTAGTTAGGAGACAAGGAATTCGATCAATTTTACATGTAGCCAATGTTTTTCACTGTTATTTTGCACCGATTTGTACTATGCTTTTTCCCTACCTCTATAAAGAGAAAAACATGGTTTTTGATATAATGAAAAGTGATTAGCGACAGTATTCATGGATCAAGGCTCTAATACCATGTTGATATCCACAAGATCTGATCTTTCTTAATGTATATTCAAGACATGTATTTTGTTAATATAAACATGTATTTTGAAGACATATTAATATTTTGAAGACATATTAATATTACTCTTGAATATTAGAATATTACTCTCTTAATGTATAATGTATATATTTTGATAATATAATGTATATGTTTATATATTATACTTTTTAAACATTCATATATATAATCACTAATTTTTTTAAGTATATACTAAAATTTTTAAGTATAATATAGCAGGATATTGTTTCACTTCATATTCATTTATAAATCTATTATTTAAAATTTAAATACATAAACATGCTACATTTATATTTTATGTAAATATTTATTGTTACCTTTAATCTTTAAATATGCATTCTTATTATAATTAAAAATTTTCCTCTTTGAATTTTTACATGAAACGTGAGCAAAGTTAAAGATTTACCCTGACATTTTTTACTAGATTTTTAGTCTTCAGTGGGATTTGATGCTTGATGTAAACTCTATAAATTGAGGCATTGCCCTAATGAGAATTTGCTGGTTTTTGAGTATCCATGCCTACATTAATCTATTTGTTAATTATCCCAATTACGTCTTAATTATTTACTAATCACTTTATTAATGATGTTGATTCTAGTGTTTGATCCACCATAGCTCATCACAATGCCCTAATTTCAACATGGTATCAGAGCCATGCCTAGAATCCATCATTTTGTGAGCTCATTATCTTGCTAATTAGGATTAGTAGAAAATTATAATTTTCCCTCTTTTTTTAACTCACCTCTGTACCCCCAGCCAGTGGAGGAGCTCCCTCTCCTTGCACACATAAAATTAGGCCAAATCCTTCTAGCACATGATAGCCAACTCTATGCTCTTCAAGCTCATCCAAACAACGTAGCAAACCACCGCCGGATGAAGGAGAATTCGCTGTTTTAGCAGGCACCGTTTTTCAACAGAAGATCTCATATCTTGTCTTCACCAAATCAAAGTTCTCTAATTCCTCTTAGCCCAAGGTGTTTTCAAGCATGCTCTACAAGCTGGTGAAGACAGAATTCAGTTTCATCAAGTCTACAATGAGATCCAAGCTCTTCATCAAATTTGTAGGTGACTTTGGTAAAACAAAGATTAAGCTTTCAATATTTGGTCAAATCTTGTGTTTATTAGCTTAATCCTCTACTAGACTCATTGATGCCTTTGCTATTGATGCCTTTGAAAGCATTTGAGCTCATTTGAAGTCTAAGGCACCAGATCTAGACTCCTCGCATACTCTGTTTTCTGCACACAAAACAGTGGATTAATTTGCTAATCAGTGCTAATCACTGTATTTTGGTGCAATTGAGGGTTCAAATTAACCCATTAGGTATATGATACAAATCCCTATAACTTCAGATTGCAATTCGGAGTTGGTTTGATACGCCAACCAGTCCGTACAAATTGGTTACCCTTGATTTAATGTAATTTCTAGTAAAATTGTGCTGATAAAATTGTGATAATCATCATTTTGCATTTAACCCTTGGTTAATGCCTGTAAACCTCACTCAAATTCAAGATTGTTCACAGCCAGAGTTGCATTTGGAATGTGCATAAGAATGAATGCTATACGCATTATGTATTGGGCACATTACATCAGTGTAAAAATGGGATCAGACATTGCCCTTGTCCAGAATAAGGCAAGAGGTAAGACCTCCCGCATAAATTTGGGTTTCATTGCATAATGACACAAGATAAACAAAAAAAGTCCAAAAGAACTGTCAACAAAATGTTTAAACATGTTGCTCATATGGAGCAAGAAGACCTGACGACAGACGAGCTCATGGCCCCAGCCATGAAAGAAGAAGAATATCTCTTTCCAAGAGGAAGATCCACACCAAGAAGATCTAAAGGAAGCATTGAAGGAAGACATGGACACGAGAAGAGAAGCTGCCACAAGAAGAGAAGCTGCCCCAAGAAGACTGAAAGAAGACATGGACGCGTGGAGAGAAGCTGCACGACAAGAAGACTGAAGACAAGAGAAGATGTGAGGCTCCAAAGAGTGAGGAGCCATGTGAAAATCTCTGAGAGAGAGAGAGAGAGAGAGAGAGAGAGAGAGAGAGAGAGAGAGAGAGAGACCCCACAACCCAATGTAACCTGCCCCAACAAAGTAAAACCACCTCTGAGCCACTGATGATGTAGGCCACGTGGTAGATAGATGTATGTGTGAGCACTTTAGTCAAGGTCGCGGACAACTATAGTAAGCCTTGGACACATAGAGAGAGAGAGTGTCAAGGACTATGAGTTTAGGGACTCGAGGCACTGGTCGCAGGCTATCAAGTAAGAGAGAAACTTGATATAGGGTCCAGGTGTGCTAAGATAACTTGAGGGGAGGTGTAGACATTAGTCGCGGACTATCAAGTAAGGGGAGGCAAACTTGGTATAGGGTCTAGGTGTACTAGGAGTATTCACTTGAGGGGAGGTGTTGAAATATACAAGTGAATAGGGTGTGTGTGGGAACAAGCCCTTGGTTAGAGGCTGTAAAAGAGGATGAGTAAATGTGAAAGAACCTGTGAAAAGGTGAGAAGAATCTACTCGGAGAGAATAAAGGGTAGCATGAGAAGATTTAGGAAGTGTAGAGATATTCTGGGAAAAGTGAAGAGGTGGAGAGAATCAAGGAAAAGAGGGGGAGTGAATCATGGAGAAATCAGTGGGATTTGATGCTTGATGTAAACTCTATAAATTGAGGCATTGCCCTAATGAGAATTTGCTGGTTTTTGAGTATCCATGCCTACATTAATCTATTTGTTTTAATTACCCACTAATTACGTCTTAATTATTTACTAATCACTTTGTTAATGATGTTGATTCTAGTGTTTGACCCACCATAGCTCATCACAATGCCCTAATTTCAACATAAAGGATCAATATGTTATAGCTTTTTTTTCCTTTTAATACTATTTAGAGTCAGACTGGGCCTCAAATTTCAAAGGTGACCCTATTTTTTCATTTGAAGGGTTAAATATTTTGCAAGATTTCTTTCCTTATATCAAACAAGGGCACACCTAGGAATTTTCAAAATCAAGCTTCTCTTTTGAAGGGTAAAATGGGACTTATTTGAAGGGTAAAATGCATCAAGAAGCTTCAAATTTGAGGAATTTTGGACCACCATTATCATGTCTCATAATTGCAAAATCAAATAAACAACGTATGATACTTTATCTTTTTTAACAACTTTTTTATGATGATGCTGCTTCCCAGGTTTATTGGTCGTCTGCTTTTGGGACATACCTGAGATGTGCTTACACAATTTCTTGTTGTTGTGCGAGAAGGAGCCTAGAGACTCAAGCGTCTTTGAAGTTGGGTTTTTCCTATGTAGACTAGGCTACATGATTTTTGGAGTTTCTGACTAGTCTCGTAGGCTATGATGGTTAATTGGTGTCATAGCCTAGAGACTCCATAGTCTTTCAAGTTGGGGTTATCCCTATGTAGATTGGGCTACATGATTTTTGGAGTTTCTGACTAGTCTCCTAGGTTGTGAGGTCAATTGGTGTCATAGTTGCTTTTTGACAAGCATCACGCTTGTTTTTGAGCATTTTGGTCATGAAATACTTGCAAATTTTTAAAATTCCCGTAAAAAAATACACTAAAATATAAAAAAATGCTATATTTCACCAAACCTGTCAATTTTAAACGGCAAGGGTGCCCATAAAAAATCAAGTCTGATTGGTGTGCCTTTGTTAGTCTTGTGTAAGACTCGTTGTCATGCTTGCTGAGTCACTATGTTGTTGGGGGCTTTTAAGTTGCTTCACACCTTTACTCAGGATATGGTGGCTCAGGTGCCAAAACCTCCTATGTGATAGGTTGGCCATCTCTTCTACTTGAAAGTCACCTTATGGTGTGTGCTACGTTAGGGCCCTAGCCCTTGGTTAATGGGTTAGGGATCACCAAGGATGATTTTCAACGGGCTAGGCCACCCTTCCAAATGGTGGGTTTAGTAGAGTTAGTGCTTGTTTTTTCATAGCTTACCTTTGTTTTTTGACGGCCACTTAATATAAATGGTTGTATTTAATGACCAAAATACCTAAAAATGGGCATCAAAAAGTAACTTTGGGGATTGGTATCATCAATTTATTTTAGTTGAAGCCTTGGAACTTGCAAAAGATCACGACTCACATGAGAGAAAGTTTGAGCTCTTAACCTCAGACTTTCAAGGACAATTAGGAGCTCCTTTTCCCATGAGCATACCCTTGCTCTAATACCACTAAAATGTGAGGGAAGGTGGAGATTCAACTTCTCTTCCAAATTAAATTACAATGATTAAAGATTGCAAAAATAAACAAGACAAGAGAAGGACAACAAGACATACCATTGGGTACAATCTACCCCCTAGTATGAGTGGCTCCATCTCCCTAGAGTGGGTACTTAAACCATGTATTCCAATTTTAGACCCTTAGAGCCAATAATAGTGATTGTCTTTACAAAAATAACCTCAGCCCCTTTGCACTTTACTTACACTTTAACACATTGGTCCCTACATATATAAAATGTGATACAAATCATTATTACAAATACAATGCCCACAAGGCCAAAATAGGGTGTTTAACCAAATAAGTAGAAAAGTTGAACATGGCTATAATATAACTCCATGCTACATAGCTCCACATGACACCTCAATTGGTACCCTTGTGCTATCACCATCAATGTGACACCTCAATCAGTACCCTTACACTATCCTCAATCGTATGACACCTTATTACAAATACAATGCCCACAAGGCCAAAATAGGGTGTTTAACCAAATAAGTAGAAAAGTTGAACATGGCTATAATATAACTCCATGCTACATAGCTCCACATGACACCTCAATTGGTACCCTTGTGCTATCACCATCAATGTGACACCTCAATCAGTACCCTTACACTATCCTCAATCGTATGACACCTTATTCGACTCCCTTGCATATTCAACTCCTATATCTTTTAGCATTCTTGTTTCAAAATTGATTTACCCATGTATTTTGGGGACACTTTTATTTATTCATCAATGAGGATGCCTATGCAAATTTTTTTATAGCTAAGATGTTCAGTTGTAGATGGAATCCTATGTTGGGTGTATTCCCATGTGATATGCTTACATTTTAGTATTTGGTGTTAATTTATTGCATTGTCCTGTTACTTATGAAATGCAATTGGCTGGATATGACTTCAATTGGTTGCTCAACTCACATGGTTTATGTTTGTGAGTTCTAGGTTATAAGCTATGCAAGGATACCAATATAGAGGTGTCACACAATACGAGGTTACCGATTGAGGTATCGCATATGGATGGTGGTGTGAGGGTACTGATGGAGGTGTCACACAATGCGAGGATACCAATGGAGGTATCACATAGATGGTGGATTGAGCGACAGTGTGAAGATTGTGATCTGGCCTTGGCACTTAAGTATTTAATTTATACGCTATTTGTATAGCCTAGACATTATTGTAATGTGTGCACAAGTTACATTATTGTAATGTGTGTGCATGCGTGTGTGTGCACAAGTTACATTATTTCATTTATAAGTCTATATAAACCTTTAAAGGTATGAGCACTAAAGCTATTTATATGGCAAAGATCCAAATATGGATGTACACTTTATTTTCGGCTCAAAGCCTACTTTTGGGGATACATTAAAAAACAACCACATTGAGAAGAGGGCCACTCACATTGGGGGGGATATTGCACCCAATGTTTTTGTCTTTATGTTGTTGAATAAATTTATCTTATTATATGGTTTGTGGTGAGATTTGTTGAAGTTAAATTTATGTTTTTGCTTCTTTTTGTGAGAGGTACGTTATACTTGAATTAAAGATCCTGAAACAGTGGTATCTGAGCTTTGGCCAAGCACAAGAAATTTGTAGCATGTGTTGGAAAAAGAAACTTAAATCTTTTAATAATTTACTACAAAGACAAGGTAGCTTTTATTTTGTTTATTTCTATAATATTATTATAAAACATGCTTTATTGCTAGAAAAATGTGAATGGATTTTAGTTTGTAGTACATATTTTCTCTTGTGTGTCAAGCTATGTTGACAAGCACTTCTGACCTAGTATACCCATTCAATAGTCAGCATTGTTTACACTTTTCATATTTTAACCTTTTCTATCTTGTTTAAATTTTAGATATGGGTGAATTTCCACAACATCCCACTATTCAAGATTAGCTTGATTCTCACCAAGCATTCTTGCACAAAGATGGACTTTGAGAGAAAGGTCTTAAGATGTTTGTCTAGGATAAGCAAGAATATTACAAAGAAAGTTCAAAATAATGAGGATTTTGACACATGTAACCTGATTAATCACAATGTCTATCTAGGATAAGCAAGAGTATTATAAAGAAAGTTAAAAATAATGAGGAGCTCGACACGTGTAACCTAATTAATAGTAATGTATCCAAGCAACATGTCATTAAGTGTTACAGGTGCCAAATGAAAGGAGATGTTGTAAAAGTTTGTCCATTAAAGATGAAGAACAAGGTAGTAAACAACAAAGGGCATATCCAATACTAAAGAACTCGAGCAAGAGGTTAACATAACTGACATGCTATCTAAAGGTGGAGGTATGTATAAATTTACACTCGCAAATAGTTTCATATTTGCTATTGTATTTTGGATTATTTAGTCTTTTCTAGTTCTAATAAGATTTAGATAGAAAGCTTTAGTGTACATTAGTCACCGCGGTAGTATCCAAAAGTCAACTTGAGATAATAGGAAGACAATAGCATCATCTGACACTTATAAATTGACACTATGAGTTAGTTCACATATCAAAGAATTGGCTAGTTATCAAGTTAAAATAAGTTAAAATCCAACGATTTCAAGATCATCACACCAAGTACAAGAATATAAATTGTCAAGACAAGATCAATTTACATAAGCAAGCCTTTTACTTAGATACAAGTAAAGATAGAGGCAGATCATCATCTAGAGGCCAAGATATAGGCCATTATAGAAACATAAATCATGGGTGGCAAAACAACCAACAGGAATCTAATGTACAAATAGGTGGAAGAGTCCACTCTAGAGGTAAGAGGTGGTTGGCAAAGAAATCATAATGCAAATAGTAAACAATGTTACTACTATGGCAAACCAATCACATTACAAAGTACTGCTATAAAAAGAAGAATGATATTAAAAGTGAAAAGTTACAAAGTAAGGTAACTATGCATCATTAAGTAAACAGGGTGATGACAGAAGTGAGAGATTGTTTGTGATGTAGCATATGCTCAGTTTCACTATAGAAGACGTGTCAAGATTGGGAGATATTTAGTATAAGAATCTAGAGATATTAAGTATGTGGATTCTAGTTCCTTTAACCACATGACTAGTCATGGTGAATGGTTTAGAGATATGTAGAAAATGGGAAAACCATGACATATTTGGTATATGGATTCTAGCACCTCTAACCATATGACTAGTCATGGATGAGTGGTTTGGAGATATTTAGTATGTGGATTCTAGCACCTCTAACCACTTAACCACGTGACTAGTCATGTGGTTTATTGAGTGGTTTAGAGATATGTAGAAAATGGAAAAACTAGGACATGTGGAAACAAGTAATGATACTATGCACCCCATTATGCATGTTGGTAAAGTGCCATTGTCTATGTAGGATAGAAAATGAAGTATCTGGCAAATATACTTCATGTTCCAAATATTACAAAGAGCCTGATTTTTGTTGGATAGATGGTTGAACAGGGTTTACAAGTGAGGCTCAATCCTTAAGGGTATTTTGTGACACACTTCAAAAATCAATGCCTCTTGGTTACAAAGGGTAACAGAAATACAAGGATGTTTACTTTGGATGTTAAGATGCTTGAGGTGAAGGCAACCATGTTTGCACATGGGACATGTGTCATTTCAGATATTAACATATGACACAAGCACATTGGTCATGTGAATAAACAATGGATAAAGTCTATATATGCCCAAAATATTGTTGCAAGTTTGTCGAAGTTTAAGATTGATGATATGTATGAAGTATGTGAAGCATGCCAACTTGGTAATCAGGCCAAACTTTTCACATGAAAAGCACATCAATATTAGGCCATTGGATGTTATACATTCGAATGTATGGGGACTAACCAAAACTACAACAATTATAGGTTGCAGGTATTATGTTACACTCGTCGATGACATCATACTAGAAAAGTGTGGGTTGTAGGTATTATGTTACACTCATCGATGACATCATACTAGAAAAGTGTGGGTTGCAGGTATTATGTTACACTCATCGATAATCACACTAGAAAAGTGTGGGTTGTAGGTATTATGTTACATTCATTGATGATCACACCAGAAAAGTGTGGGTTGTAGGTATTATGTTACATTCATTGATGATCACACTAGAAAAGTATGGGTTTATTTCATGGAGAAAAGTTAGGTGTTTGCTCATTTTTAAAGATTTAAAGCCTTGGTTGAGAAGGAAAAAGGTCTGTAAATAAAATGCCTAGGATCAGATGGTGGGGGATATATTTTTTTCCTATAATGAGTTTAATAATTTCTTGAGAAAATAAGGAATCAAGAGAGAGTTTACACTTAGGTACACTCTGCAAAAACAGAATAGTGTTGTAGAAAGGAAAAATAAGAACATTGCAAAAGTGGCATATGCCTTAATTGAAAAGAAAATGCCAAATTATTTTTGGGCTGAAGCAACTGATGTTTCATAATGAATAGAACCCCCACAACATCAACTCTTTATGGCATGATACCTAAATAGAATTTTAGAGATATAAAACCTGATATGTCTCACTTAAAGGTGTTTTGATGTATTGCATATGTGCATGTTCCCAATAAAAGTGAGAAAAAATTTGGATCCAAAGGTAGAGAAATGTATCTTCATTGGTTATTCTTTGGAGAAAAAAGGTTATAGATATTATAACCCTACCACTCGTGAGATGCAAGTAAGCACAGATGTTGTCTTTGATGAGATGAGTAGTTGGTATACACAAGGGAAGGCATCTGAAGTTGCAAGTAAGCATAGATGTTGTCTTTGATGAGATGAGTAGTTGGTATACACAAGGGAAGGCATCTGAAGTTGCAGACATAATTTGTAATAATGTTGTCCCACTTATAGAGCAACAATCATAGGTGCTTAGGGTACTTGGAGAGTCTTCCAGAATGGATCCAATGTTAGTCCATGGTCAAGCAGGTTGAGAACAAATGCAGGTACACATGTATCCTGCAAAGTTAAGGAAAAGATAGATCAACCTTTTGTGCCTAATCTGTCAGCAACTCACTCATATGTGGATGGTGACTCTAGTGGCTTTGAGCAGATTCTTGATGAGGAGATTGGCATCCCATGAGTGGTTACTCCTCGTGCAAGGAGCTTGGCATCCCATGAGTGGTTACTCCTGGTGAAAGGAGCTTGGCATCCCGTGAGAGTGGTTACTCCTAGTGCAAGGAGAACTAGGGTTGCTTTGAGGACACCTAGCAGTGATCCAAGTGTATGAAGCTCTTTAAGGGTTAGATACCCTGTTGACATGTTAAGATATGATGGATATATATCCCATCATTATGCTTATGTGGTTAAAGCAATATAGGAGTTGGAGCCAAAAAATGGGAAGACACCATGGATGAGAAAATGGCAACAACCAGAAATAATAATTTGAACACTTGAATATACTCATGACTTGAATATGTTAATAATGATGAAAAACAAGTAGAGGGAGAGGAGACACACACACAAGAGCAAACCCTAATGTATTATCAAACCCTAACAATAGAGGGAAGCCATCTCCCTTCTCACACAATGCATAAAGCCATAATCCATAATCTACAACACACTACATGTGTTGTGTCCAAACACAGCTAACCCTAGCTAATGTCCACACACTATGACCAGTTGGACGCGGTCATTTATGTCTCACACATGTTACTACCTAACATGCCAACACATAGTGCAACTGGCACAAGCTCACATCGAGCTTGAATCTCAACAGCCCCTCTCAAGCTCATGATGTACTGCCATAGATGAAGATGTAGATGAGCTTGGGCTATCAAAGCTCTCAACACTCCCCCTCAAGCTCATCCCATGTACTCCCAACATAGTACGAAAGTACTCAAACTTCTCCCTGCTAAGTGGCTTTGTAAAGATGTCGTGGCCACCTGCTCTTCAGTCTTCACGTACTGTAAATCCACTGTACCATAACACTTTCTCTCTGGCAAAATGATAGTGGACCTCTATATGTTTGGTCGGCGCATGAAAAATTGGATTCTTAGCCAACTGTATGCTGCTCATGTTGTCACAATGAATGACAACCTTGCCATCAATAGGCTCACCCAAATCAGCCAAGAGACTCTTTAACCATACTCCTTCACATGTAGCAATGGTTGCACTCCTGTATTCAGCCTCTGTACTAGATAAAGCAACAGTAGGTTGCTTCTTGTTGCTCCAACTCACCACTGCACTTCCAAATGTGGTTTTCTGGGACTTTACATAAATTGGCTTACTAGCCCCACAGCATAACTGAGATCCGCGCGTGTGATAGTCATGTAAATAAGACTGCCAACCATCTTTCTATACATAGATGGATCATCTAACTCTTCACCAAAATCAGCTCGCAACTTCACATTCTGCTCCAAAGGTATACTCATTGGCTTACACCCTGTCATCCCATATTTTGCCAACATATCCAACGCATATTGGCGTTGCACTAACCATGTCCCTGCATGGTCTTTGATCACTTCAATCCCAAGAAAATATCTCAATTCACCCAAGTCTTTCATATCAAACTGCCCACTCAATGCCTTCTTGACATGCATAACATCTGTAGCATGATCTCCTGTGTGAGACAATCAAGTCATCCACATAGATGACAAGTAAGACAATCCCATGATCTGTTTTCTTCACATAGAGTGAAGAATCTGCTGAAGAAACTTGAAATCCAAGGGGAGATAAGATATCAGCTTATCTTATCACTCCAAGCACAAGGTGCTTGCTTCAAACCATATAATGCTTTCTTTAATCTGCATACATGAGTGGGGTACCTCGGGTGTACATATCCTTCTGGCTGTGCCATATAAACTTCCTCTTGTAAATCACCATTTAGAAATACATTTTTCACATCCATTTGATGCATTTCCCAACCATTTGTTGTGGCCATAACAATGACTGCTCTCATTGTTGTTTCATCATAGTCCAAGCCTTGGGTTTGTGCATAACCCTTAGCTACCAACGGTGCTTTATGTGGCGCTCAATGGAACCCGCTCAATGGAACCATCTAATTTGCATTTCACCTTATAAACCCATTTGCAACCACAATGACATTTGGTTGCCTTGTGGTAAGGCAACCAAATCCCAAGTGTCATTTTGAACCAATGCGTCCATCTCAACATCCATTGCCTTCTCTCATAAATGCTTCCCAATAGCTTCTGTGTATAGCATGTAGGTTCCACATGCTTCACCAAAGAGGTCATATATGCGTAATGCATAGCAAAGTCACGATATGTCAACCTGTTAACTGGATACCTGACCCTTTGGGATCTCCGCAATGCATGCGGATCACTCTGAACACTTGTCACTCTAGCATGTGGAGGCACATATCTATCCTGCCTTACACCTGGTGTGCGTAAAACTGGTATGCAAAGTTCCTCATCCAAAATTTTTGAACTTGACTCATAGCCTGTAATGCCAATTCCTTCAACCTTCTTTTTCTCTAGTATCCACAGCACTACTCCCAGTGCTCACACTCTCATGTCTCAAGCGTCCTGCTCACCATGGACGTATAGTGCTACTCTCAGACTCTGCTGGCCTAGACATAGAAATAGAACTTGCTTGTGGCAAGTTCACATGCACATCAGCATCAAAACGGAATCAATGACACCCTCATCCTTTGCCTTGTACCAACTAGTAAGTTCATCAAACACCACATCTCGTGAGATAACCACTTGCCTAGTTTGTGGATTGTAACATTTATATGCCTCTTGCGATCCTGTGCATACCCAACAAAAACACACTTTTCTACCTTAGGATCCAACTTCCTCCTATCGTCTGGCACATGCACATAAGCTATGAAACCAAACACTTTGAGGTGTCCAATGTCTAGCCTAAAACCTGTAAGACGCATCTCTGGCGTACTTCCATGTATAGCTGCTGTGGGTGCCTTATTAAGTACATACACCGCTGTGGCACACGCCTCTACCCAATAATAGTCTGGCATGCTCTTTTCATTGAGCATCACCCTGGCCACATCACAAATGACTCTATTTTTCCTCTCAGCAACACCATTTTGCTGAGGTGTGTACCTAGAAGTTAATTGTCTTCTTATGCCATGCTTTCTCAAAATCATGTGAGGTGTATTCACCACCTCCATCTGTCCTCAAACATTTTATCCTAGAGCCATATTTCTTCTCTGCAAAAGCTTTGAAGTCCATAAACTTTCCCAACACTTCACTTTTCTCTCTGAGAAAGTAAATCCAAGTCATTCTGCTGAAATCGTAAATGAATGTCACATAATACAAGCTGCCTTTAATGAACGGGTTTTGTGTAGGACCCCATACATAACTATGAACTATCTCAAGTGGCCTGCTACTCATGTTGCCTTCTTTAGGAAATGGCAACCTTTCTTGCTTTCCAAACTGGCAAGCATCACAGACATGCATATTCCCATCATACTTGAATCTAGGCAGCCCACTAACAATGCCTCTTGCTTGCATGTTCTTTAACCTTTGTATGTTCACATGTCCAATCCTTTTATGCCACATGTCAATGTTCTATACCACATTTTGGCTTTTAGAGAACATGGTTGATTTCAACTCAGGAATCCCAGCATCCAACTTAAATAACTTGCCTTCTTTCTTGCCTTTGGCAATGACTCTACATCCATTTTTGAAATCCTCAATGAAGCAACCATGCTCGTTGAAACGAACCTATAAACCCTGTTCCACCATTTGACCAACTCGGGCCAAACTTTTTGTAATAGAAGGCACATACAAGACATCTGCCATATATAGACTTTGTTTCACCATTGTGCATAACCAATGGTACACTTCCAACATGTGTGATAACATGTTGGGTATTATCTCCTGTCTCCACATAGCCTTTCACATCCATAGGCTTCATATGTTCAAACCATTCGCCATGACAAGTCATATGGTTTGATGCTCCAGAGTCCATATACCAAGTGTTATCACTATCACCATTTGTCATCATAGATCCCACGACATGTTTCATGGCAAACAAGTGATTTGCGCTGCCATCATTATTGCTTGATGCAAAATTTTCACCATTTGCATAATTTCCACCATGTTATGCATAATGTCCACCATGTTGTGCTCTACCCCCTCTCAAATCATTTTGTTTACGGAAATAATCACGTGCCATATGACCAAACTTCCCACAGTAATGGCATTCCACATTTTGCATAGATGTTTGTTAGCCTTGCCAACGTCCTCTTCCATGAGTGAGGATTACCTCTGCCTCTCTGAGGTGTATATCCACGACCACCTTTAGCACCATATGTAGGTTAAAAATTCTGTTGTGGTGACCTATCCTGCCATCCACGACCATTACCACAACCACATGATGCATAGCATCCGAGATACATATAGACAAGTAATGCAAAACTTGTATGCTCTCTCTGACCATTGCTTATTTTATGAGCTACAACCTGTTGTTGTGTAGGTTGTCGGGGTAGTTCCGACTTTGGCTCCGCACCTATAGCAAGGTTCCAAAATCCTTTTCCCTTCAGAAAGGTTTTAATCCTGTACTTCCATGCCTGGAAGTTCTTTCTATCCAACTTCTCACCCACAATCTGTACTGGGTTGTCTGACATATTTGTTCAATACAAATGCACCGCCCGCACATGTCCAATTCTGTAAACGAGCCTTCCTCAGCTCAACCACACTCTAATAAGTGTTCCACATACTCCAAAATACTCAATGAACTTCACTGTTGATGTAGAAAATCAAACTGATTGCATTCAAATTGAACTGACATACGCAGTCCAATGTACCCTGTTCTGGTGCGCTTTCCAAGACTTCAAATTGCAATGTAGTGGTTCAATCAAGTGTGGATAACTTGCATTGACACCTAAACAAGCTCAATATTGCATATCAACACTAACCAAGATGCATACATACCAAAAATATCAAATCCCCTTCTCTGTTTTGAGAAAAACCAGTAAAACCAGTAGTAAAAGTGCTCTAATTCCTTTGATTCTTGTCCAAATTGAGAGACCAGGCATTCAATAGCTTAGCAATGATGTCTACTAACTCCATGTAAAAAAAAATTAGACCAATTGTTTAAGTTGAGAGAGTAATTAGTCGATTAATGACCCTCTTCTGTCACTATAGACAGCCTGTTTAATTAGCTCCATAATGCATAATTGCTCCAATCAACCACATAGCAACCTTCTCAAGTATGTGTATCACAAAATTGCTAAGCAAATTTTGGGTTTAATCAATCACATAAGTAGAATTTGGCCTCCACCTAGCATGGTATTGAAAAATTTTGCTCTGTTTCTTCACTTCTGTCTGCACCGCCTGCTGTAGGGGTGATTTGACAAGTTTATAATGGCTATTGAAAGCATAAGTAAATGCCCAACACTCCTAGGCATGTACCCAATCAATCAATGTAGTGATTTTTGCAAAAAACCAACTCGAATTTCATCCACAATGGGCATCTCTTCTCTGTTTTTTGTGAGGGCTTCAAAACAGTGAATTTCCACTCACTAATATGCATCAACTTTGCTCCAAATTCAATGTAGGGCTTGCACATGAGTTGCCAATACATTCCCATTTGCCAGATACATGATTCTTTGTCAGATTTGCAACTATTTGCCTCATACATTCACCACACTCAAGCTTCAATGGAGAGCTTGCAAAATAGAATTTTTCTTTGCTTTGGGCAACTCAAATCCGGTGTTGTTTGTGTTTTTGCACCTGCAATCCGCTCAAGGATGTTTAGTAGTCCTTACCCGGTAGGCCAAGCTCTTAGATTTGATGAAAATAGGTGTGCTCCAAGCTTCACAGCTCCAATGGCAAGCTTCATAACTGTTCTGATTTTTGTTTTGTTTGAAATGATAAATGGATGCTGTGCCTTGTTGGAAAGGGTTTCCCCCTCTCTCATTCTTAAAATCAGCCCTTCTTTATCCTAGTTAAGTGATCTAATAGTTGGAATTAAACTTTTCATATTGTTTCTCTTTTAAAAGTGAAAATTGATTAGTTTAGAGTGCTTAAAACCAATTGGGGTTAAGTTAGGAAAATTTGAAAAATGGTCACCCATACAAAGGAGGTTATGGCAAAATTTTCTAAAATTTTGTGAAATAAGTTTCATCTTTTATTATTCTAAAAGAATAATCCCTATCGTTTGTGTATTCTAAAAGTGTCATTTTCATTCTATGCATAGAAAAATGCAAAGTAGAAATATATTTATTCTAAAAGTGTTATTTCCATTAGATTTAAATTTTATGCATAGAAAGATGCATATTGGTTATTTTTTATTATTATAAAAGAGTGATTTTCATTAGATATAAATTCTATGCATAGAAAGATGCATATTGGTTATTTTTTATTATTATAAAAGAGTGATTTTCATTTGATATAAATTCTATGCATAGAAATATACATATTGGTTATTTTTTATTATTATAAAAGAGTGATTTTCATTAGATATAAATTCTATGCATAGAAAGATGCATATTCGTTAATTTTTTTATTACAAAAGTGCTACTTTGATCAATATTGATTTTTATGCATAAATAGATGCATAAAAGAATATTTTTTATTATAAAAGTGTTACTTTCATCAAAATGGATTTTTATGCATAAATAGATGCATAAAAGAATATTTTTTATTATAAAAGTGTTACTTTCATCAAAATGGATTTTTATACATAAATAGAAACATAAAAGAATATTTTTTATTATAAGAGTGTTACTTTCATCAAAATGGATTTTTATGCATAAATAGATGCATAAAAGAATTTTTTTTATTATAAAAGTGTTACTTTCATCAAAATGGATTCTTATGCATATATAGATGCATAAAAGAATATTTTTTTAATTATAAAAGAATATTTTTTAATTATAAAAGAATATTTTTTAATTCTTATGCATATATAGATGCATAAAAGAATATTTTTTTAATTATAAAAGTGTTACTTTCATCAAAATGGATTTTTATGCATAAATAGATGCATAAAAGAATATTTTTATTATAAAAGTGTTACTTTCATCAAAATGGATTTTTATGCATAAATAGATGCATAAAAGAATATTTTTATTATAAAAGTGTTACTTTCATCAATATTGATTTTTATGCATAAATAGATGCATAAAAGAATATTTCTTTATTATAAAAGTGTTACTTTCATCAAAATGGATTTTTATGCATAAAAGAATTTTTTTTAATTGTAAAAGTTACTTTCACTAATATCAATTTTTATGCATAAAATGATGCATAAAAGAATTTTTTTAATTTTACTTACTGATTTTTATGCATAAAATAGATGCATAAAAGGATTTTCTTTTATATAAAAGTGTTATTTCCATAGAAGTTGGATTTTATGCATAAATAGATGCATACATAATTTTTTATATCAAAACAAGAGTTCTCTTTAATCCTTGTTTAAATCCCATGAATATGGGTAAATGAATTAAGTAAATACTCTGGGAAAGAAAATTTTACCGTTTCATATTCTCTAGGATGATAATGAGAAAATTCAAAAAACCTATCGAAGTCAGAATTTTGGTTAAATGATTGATTTATCTCTCATAGAAATTCGTGATTAGTTTTGAATTCAGTTAAGCAAATACTCAATGAATGAAATTCAGTAAAGTAGTAATTGAAATATTACCCTTCAATAAAGATAGTTTAGAGAGAGAACCTTTCCAGTCTAAAAACTTGAATCAGACTATGACCAAGACATAACTCCTTCGTCAGTTTCAAGAATAGACGATGTGACCAATTCAGTAATCTACACTCAAATCACCCACCAAATCTAAAACTAAGTTGAGATCTTTGATTTTTGATCAGAGGATCAAGATTACAGAATTCGAGAAATTCTGGTTGGGAATCCAGACCTGTGATCTAGAAGTCTTGGGATACGGAATTAAGATATACTCATTGAAATTAAAAGAAAATCAAAACTGAAAACTTGCTTAGAAACCCTGTTTCCTTAAAGGACTGTCTTATGCCAGAATGCTGGAGGGAGCATTTGGTATATGTGTTTTTCTAAGGAAAGTTTGGTGGGGAGTATTTAAAGGACGGCTCACGCGACAAAAACCTGCCCAGGTCTTTACCAGCATGGGTATGGTGTAAAAAGGTGTGATTCTGGTACGATGGGCGAGGGCCGACAAAGCGGTCCCTGAGTGAAGTGCTAGGACACCTAAGGAGGATCGTGGAGGGTTCTGACCAGGCGATGCATGGACTCGCGGTGCTTAGGACACCCATGCGTATGTCGTGGAAGATATATATATGTATATGATGACGAGAAAATTATTGTAATCTGTTACTGGATCTCGTTGTTGACTTGCTGGTCTCAACGGAGAGTTCAAGTGATATTGTTTTGTGAGAAACAAGGATTGAATGGAAAGTTTTGTGAGTTGTGACATCTGTACCACCCAGAAATTATTTGTCAATGGATTGTTTTATAAATTAAATTTTAAAGAGGAGTGTGTGAGTATCTGTATTCTAAAGCAATAGTTAAGAAAGGCTTTCAATTATGGGTGGGTGAGTACTTGTCTGGTTCTACTATTCCAGTGGTTGGGCGGTGGCTAAGGATTACGCTTAGAACTCGAGTAGTTAATTCAAAGCCTGAAGACTTCTCAAATGAATAGATCAATGGTTGTGTGCCTGATTCAATTAGGAAAAAAGCGTTGATCCCTTCAAGTTAAGTCTATAATAGTTTCCCTTCTATCTGGTTTATTTAGATGAAGGTTAGTTCAGTATCTTGACCTCGTTAGAAAAATTCGTTAAGAAAATATAAATGGTGGAATCGTCCCTGTTTTCCGAGCATGGGAAATTTTCCTGGTTTTGGTTTTTGGAATGACCACCAGCTTAGTCTCGTGCTAGACATTCGAGGGCGAGGCCCCCAGTAAGAAACCCTGCCCCGCACAAGAGGAAGTTACTTCCGCTTCTATCACCCAGGGATCCGGTGCGCAGAGGGGGTAGTGGGATCTCACAGTTGGTATCAGAGCGCTGTTGTAAATTTATGTAACAGCCAGAAATTGCTTAAAATTTTAAAGTAAATCTGGGAAATAATGTTTTCGCTTGTTAATATTATGTTGAATGAACTTCAAAAATTGAAAACTCATAAATTGAATTGGAATTTATAGATGGATACCCCGAATCTAGTGGCATTCTTGAACTCTCCCAAAGTCAGGATATGATAGCCTTTGCATTTGAGCACCTCATCAACTCTGCTAACGACTCGAGTAAGCAGAGTGAGACTCGCACATCATTCTGAGAGTCTTTACTTTCCTGATCCTCTTGAGCGACATCGGTATATGTGGTTCTGTGTGGAGGACGATGTATTAATGTCAATACCAGTCAGCGTTAGAGGCTCAGGCAAAATATTTCCTTAGCCATGATTCTGATAAGGCTAGGACTTGTTCAGCATGTACAACTCTTTGATCATTCACCCAGGAACTTCAGAACTTCATGCCGAGTTTTTAGGCTTCTTAGCCACTTTATCCCTAGAGATAGAATTACAGCACCTCTTTTTGTAATGAATCGTGTGTACCATGGCCTACCCAGAGGAATAGTAAGTGATCGAGATCCCAAATTCACGTCAAGATTCTGGACTGCATTTTTCAAAGCAGTAGCAACTTTCTTGGATCTCAGCACAGCTTACCACCCTGAGACCGATGGTCAAACAAAAAGGGTGAACCAAGTAATTGAAGATATACTTCGGTCATGCTATGGCAGGGAACCCAAGAAGTGGCTAAGCTATCTGCACACCTAGTCGAGTTCGCCTACAATGCTTCTTATCACCGAAGTATTGGGATGAGCCCTTTCAAAGCTCTGTATGGACAAGATTGATTAACTCCATTAACTTGGTCCGACCCATTGATTAGGGTCGAGATGTCCAGCTTGACGACAAGGAGAAGCAGATGCAGTCAATTTGCAAAGATATAAAAGAAGAGGACAGACAGAAAATTCGAGAAGCAGATATGGTCTTCATTCAAGTATGCCCCAAAAGAAGTTCTCTATCTCTTGGGAAGTACAAGAAGTTATCCCCTAGATATTATGGGCCCTATCTGATTACAAAGAAAGTAGGTGACTTGGCCTATGAGCTTCTTTTGCCTCCTCATCTCAAAGTACATAACGTATTTCATGTCAGCCTTCTTAAAAAGTATTCTTAAAAAGTATGTACCAAGCCCGAATCATATGCTTGATGATGAAATCTTAAGTTCTTCAACCCAAGGGTAGATGGAACTCCAACCTAAAGAAATCCTTGATGTTCGAAAAAAGATTCTCAGGAACTGAATTCTGAGAGAATTATTGGTCAAATGGAAGTTCTATCCTTTTGAAGATGCCACCTGGGAGAAAGAAGCCGAACTATTGCGGGATTACTCCCAGTTTGCGAGATGAGGACGTCGCCTGAATGAAGCCCATGACAGCCTTATTGCAGGACATCCAGGTTTCATCAAAACCTACATGTCTGTGAAGAAAAGCTTCTTTTGGCCTAGTCTAAAAAAGGATGTACTTAATCATGTACGTCAATGTTTGACCTGTCAAAAAGTCAAGGCCGAGAGAGTAAAAATGCCTGGGAAGTTACATCCATTAGACATCCCCCAGATGAAGTGGGAATGCATCAGTATGGATTTTATTACTGGATTACCTTCAGTGCAATCAGGTTACAACAACTCCATCTTCGTGGTAGTTGATAGACTAACCAAAGTTACCCATCTGATTCCAGTAAAAGAAACCTACACTGCAGCAGTGGATGTAGCCAGAGTGTTCCTCAAAGAAATCTTCTGATTGCATGGCCCACCCAAAAGAATAGTAAGTGATCGAGATCCCAAATTCACGTCAAGATTCTGGACTGCATTTTTCAAAGCAGTAGGAACTTTCTTGGATCTCAGCACAGCTTACCACCCTGAGACCGATGGTCAAACAGAAAGGGTGAACCAAGTAATCAAAGATATACTTCGGTCATGCTGTGGTAGGGAACCTAAGAAGTGGCTAAGCTATCTGCACCCAGTCGAGTTCGCCTACAATGCTTCTTATCACCGAAGTATTGGGATGAGCCCTTTCAAAGCTCTGTATGGACAAGATTGCTTAACTCCATTAACTTGGTCCGCCGACCATTTGATTAGGGTTGAGATGTCTAGAGAGATGCTTGATGACATGGAGCAGCAGATACAATCAATTCGCAAAGATATAGAAGCTACCCAAGATAGACAGAAGCAGTATATGCAGATAAGAAGAGGACAGACAGAAAATTCGAAGAAGCAGATATGGTCTTCATTCGAGTACGCCCCAAAAGAAGTTCTCTATCTTTTGGGAAGTACAAGAAGTTATCCCCCAGATATCGTGGGCCATATCTGATTACAAAGAAAGTAGGTGACTTGGCCTATGAGCTTCTTCTGCCTCCTCATCTCAACGTACATAATTTATTTCATGTCAGCCTTCTTAAAAAGTATGTACCAAGCCCGAATCATGTGCTTGATGATGAAATCTTAACTTCTTCAACCCAAGGGGGGCAGATGGAACTCCAACTTGAAGAAATCCTTGATGTTCGAGAAAAGATTCTCAGGAACAGAATTTTGAGAGAATTATTGGTCAAATGGAAGTTCTATCCTTTTGAAGATGCCACCTGGGAGAAAGAAGCCGAACTGTTGCGGGATTACCCCCAGTTTGCGAGATGAGGACATCTCACGTTTTTCAAGTGGGAGAGAATGTAAGATTCCTCCCCAGCCTCTCAAGATGTCCATTATCTTCCCCTGTAATAAAATCCCTCTTCAGAAATATAAAAGATCTTGTTTCTACCTGTTTTGGCCTAGAGAGAGAAAATATTCTAGAGAGAGGTTATTCAGATTTTGAATATTTTAGGATGGAAAAATATCTCTTCTTATTAAAATAAGTTCCCCCGAAACAAAAGTTCAAAAAGATTTTCAGAAGGTGCATTAGAAATCAAGTATAATCTGTTCAAAAGGCCTTATGCTAGGGGTCCAGATTTTCTGAAAGTTTTAATTTCAAGTTTTAAGGAGCCAATCAGATTCATCCAAATGTGTGGAGAAGATAAATAGAAGAAATAAAGAAAATCCCCCCAAAAATGAGTAAATACTCACATAAGATGAAGAATGGACTAAGGACCAAAGGAAATACTAAAAAAATAGAATTTTGACACCTTACAATGGGAAGTCCCCCTCATGAAGGAGGCGCCTATTTCACATATGTGGTGGAGTTTTAAATTATTAAAAAATAGAGATATTTCATCTCTCCTCTCTCCTAATTCAAGTCTAGTTCCAAAAAGTAACCTAAACTGACCTAAAAATGGTCAAAAATTGACCAAACTAATCTGAAAAATTCTAGAATCAGTTTGCTTGGTTAGGAGCTCACTTTTTCCTATAAATAGAAGCCTCCCCCTTTGTTGAAGCTTAATAGTGTTTTATGCAGTGTTACTCTACTCCTGCCAAGAGCCAAGAACTGTGAATTTCTTAATAATTCACTAGTTTTTGACCATTCCCTCTTCTAAAGATTTGGTGGCCATTCTTGTTGCAAACAAGAGTAGATCTCTCAAACCATCAAGCCAAAGGAAATCTCCCAGAATTCATGTAAGTTAGAAATCTTATATTTTTTTGTTTTTCGGACGTGGAAATTTTCCCGGTTGTGGTTTTTGGAATGACCACCAGCTTAGTCTCGTGCCCGAACATTCGAGGGCGAGGCCCTGAGTGAGAAACCCTGCCCCGCACAAGAGGAAGTTACTTCCGCTGCTATCATCCGGGAATCCGGTGCGCAGAGGGGGTAGTGGGATCTCACAGTTGGTATCAGAGCATTGTTGTAAATTTATGTAACAGCAACAAAAATTGCTTAAAATTTTAAAGTAAATCTGAGAAATAATGTTTTCGCTTGTTAATATTATGTTGAATGAACTTCAAAAATTGAAAACTCATAAATTAAATTGGAATTTATAGATGGATACCCCGAATCTATCTGGCATTCCTGAACTCTCCCAGAGTCAGGATATGATAGCCTTTGCATTTGAGAATCTCATCAACTCTGCTACGACCCGAGTAAGCAGAGTGAGACTCGCACGTCATTTTGAGAGTCTTTACTTTCCTGATCCTCTTCAGCGACATCGGTATATGTGGTTCTGTGGAGGACGATGTATTAATGTCAGTACCAGTCAGCGTCAGAGGCTCAGGCAAAATATTTTCTCATATTTTGTGGAGGACGATGTATTAATGTCAGTACCAGTCAGTGTCAGAGGCTACGCAAAATATTTCCTTAGCCATGATTCTGATAAGGCTTGGACTTGTTCAGCATGTACAACTCTTTTATCATTCACCCAGGAACTTCAGAACTTCATGCCAAGTTTTTAGGCTTCTTAGCCGCTTTATCCCTAGAGATAGAATTACAGCACCTCTTTCTGTAATGAATCGTGTGTACCATGGCATGTCTTTTTCGCAATTTCGCTTCTTTATGCATATACGATTGAGACAGTGATTTTTGGGGAGCCGTGATGCTCTATGTATATATCAAAAACTTTTGATAATAAATGATGTTTTGCAAAAAAAATTCAAATTATTTTCATGATTGTGAATATGGTTAATCTTGTTCAAGAAGTATGATGAAATAATTATTTGTTTAAAGAATAAATCATAAAAATTAAATAACCATAAATCAGTTGTCAAAGCTAAGTTGACAAAAATCTCGTTTTGCCAGAATCATGAGGCACACGGCCCGTGCAAGGCAACCGGATCCTCTAATCGATGACAAAGAGTTAGATCCGGATGTTCGAAAAGTCTTGCACACAGATCCCAGCCTGGTCCCTTCAAGGGTGAAGGGGAACAGTTAGGTGAAGTAGTGGAAAAGTGGATTGAGGCAATGGAAGAATACTTTGATGTAACTGGCTTCAATGAGAGAAGTAAGATGGCTCTCGCCAGGTAAAGATTGTGGAAACGGCCAGGGTGGCTTGGAGGAATCACTGTGAGACTAACCATCTCGACTGGAATAGCCAGACCTGGACCGATCTTAAACCTTACCTCTCAGAAAGAGGTTTTGTCCTCCAGGCTTCCTTGAAAGTAAGATGAATGAGTTCTTAGAACTAAAGTAGGATAGCCGGACAATTGAAGAGTACCATCAAGCTTTTGCCCTTCTCCTCAAATATTCCCAGCAGTTGGATGAAGTGCAACGGATGGCCAGGTTCATTCGAGGAATGAACGAGCCAATGGACACCTTAGTGAAGAATGCCAAACCTGTCTCAATGGTTGGCCGAAGCAGTAAGAATGGCAAAGGAATTTGCTAAAGCCTTTGTTGTTAAGGTCCCGCCAAAGCCTGCACCCTCTAACTTTAAAAGATTCCAAACCCCGGAAAAGTACTTCAAACTTTCCTCCCCCAAAGAGGTAGTAAGGCCCAATTCAGAATAAGGATGCGGGAAGATTCAGAAGTGAAGGAAGACCCTTCCCACAGAACACTTTCTCAAGAGCCCCACCTCTTTCAAGGATTCAGAGAGGGAAGAGCTCAGAAGTGAGAACCGGTGTTTTGGATGCCAGGGTTTTGGTCACCAGCTGAAAGACTGCCCGACTCCTACCATGTCAAGGGGACAGGGAAGTCAAGGACCGAGAGTGTAAAGACCAACCCATTCCTACCAGTCAAATCAAGGTCCATCTCACCCAAATCAGGGAAATCCCAGGAGAACTCTAGCTCAGCCATCTGCCTCTATCCAGAGTAGCCTCAGAACTCCTTCCCCAGAACTGGGGCAACCAAAGAGAAAGAGTTCCGCCTCAGACTACAGCAGCCAGAGCAGTCACAATTGCAGAAGTAGTGGAAGAGGAAAGAGGATAGATTTATGCAGCAATTTAAAACCAAGGGCCAAACCGTCAATTCTCCGTCATCCATACTCGAGCTGAGTATCAGGGTAAGCCTTTTAAGCTTTTGATTGATTCAGGCAGTACTCATTTTTTCATTTTCCCAGGATGCTTGCGTAAGCTAGTCTTAGAATAAAAATCAAGGAAACCTATGCAAGTTAAATTGGCCAGTGGAAAGATTCTTTTCACTCACCTTGAGACAGATCGTATTCAGTTCAATCTAGATGGGAATTTAACTGACTGTCAGTTCAGAGTTATACCTTTGGGAGTTTTCAATGAGATCCTTGGAATGGATTGGCTCCACAAAAATCTAGCTGACATTCACTATCATAATGGAACCATTTTCTTCCGTGACCTTCACGGAAACAAGGTTCAAGGAACCGGAATTTTAGGATCCCCAATTAGTAAAAGCTTCTAAGTTACTAAAAGGACTTAGAAAGAAGCAGCGCATTTATCTTGTCAAAATGAATCCGATAGACTCAAAGTTAAAAGCTAAAGAACCTGAATGGTTAAGTGATTATGATGATTTATTCCCAGCTGAGCTAACAGAGATGCCTCCAATTGGGGAAGTAGATCATGTGATAGAATTGACCCCCATAGCTCAGCCACCAGTAGCCCTGCGCACGTACAAAATGCCAGTTCCTGAAGCCATCAAACTCAAGGAACAGCTTAGACAGCTGCTAGAACAAGGGTTTGTAAGACCTAATGTTTCACCTTGGGGTGCGCCAGTTCTCTTTCAGAAAAAGAAAGATGGAACGCTTAGAATAAGTATCCTATCCCCAGAATTGATGAGCTTCTAGATAGGCTAAGTGGAGCCCAGATCTTCACAAAGATAGATCTCAAATCAGGGTATTATCAGATCAGGATTCATGAGCAAGATATCCCAAAGACAGCCATCAATAGTCGGTATGGGCATTATGAATTCACTGTCATGCCGTTTGGATTGAATAAGTATCCTATCCCCAGAATTGATGAGCTTCTGGATAGGCTAAGTGGAGCCCAGATCTTCACAAAGATAGATCTCAAATCAGGGTATTATCAGATCAGGATTCATGAGCAAGATATCCCAAAGACAGCCATCAATACTCGGTATGGGCATTATGAATTCACTGTCATGCCGTTTGGATTGGCAAATGCCCCAGCTACATTCAATCGCCTAATGCAGGACATTCTCAGAGAATACTTAGATGATTTTGTTCTTGTTTTCTTTGATGATATTCTGATTTACTCAAAGAATGCAGCTGACCATGAAGCTCATGTCAGAAAAGTTCTTGAGATTCTAAGGAAGCACCAACTCTTTGCAAAAAAGAGCAAATGCACTCTCTGCCGACCATGTTGAATACTTGAGCAAATGCACTCTCTGCCGACCATGTTGAATACTTGGGCTTTCTAGTATCCAAAGATGGAATTTCTCGAAAGATGCATATTGGTTAATTTTTTTATTACAAAAGTGTTACTTTGATCAATATTGATTTTTATGCATAAATAGATGCATAAAAGAATATTTTTTATTATAAAAGTGTTACTTTCATCAAAATGGATTTTTATGCATAAATAGATGCATAAAAGAATATTCTACATTCATATGAACCAAATAAGTCCATTGCTATTTTAAAAAACTTAACACCACATTCAAAGAGTTAGCATGTTAAGATGACTCACATTTGCTTATCTCCTTCATCCATGCCATAACATGATGATTGCTCTCTTACGCATAAAACATCTTCTTTAACAAGAGTGTCCACTTTGTGTCCTTGATCAAATCCTCAAACTCCTCATTTTTCATTCATCATATATCTTCCCATCTAGTAATATCCTCTTGTGATACTTCTCTAATAGGATTATGGGATAAGGAGACGAAAAAATGAACCTGCACCTATCAGCAATATAACTATTTGTATAGAATTCCTTTGCAAGCTTCTTGTACCAAAACTACACTCTCCTCATGGAGGGGTTAGATACAAGTCTACATAAGGGAATAGGTGGTAAAGGAGTAGATCTTTTCACCTACAATATACATAAAGAGTTAATAGGTGGTAAAGGAGTAGATCTTTTCACCTACAATATACATAAAGAGTTAATACTTGCTACTAAAAACAACACCTTTTGTAAGTTTAATTTTAATGTGGATAACACTTACCTTTAATCTATTTAGGCTATCTTGTAGAAGTTCAAGCCAAAGACGAGTCACATGTGTAACCATGAAGTGCTCTTCGTTCTTGACTTCTTTCTCAATACCCTCTTCTACCTCTTTTATAGATTTCGGTCTCTCCCAAGCCATGTATGTATGTGTCTCTTTTAATATAGATTTCAATAAGGAAAGAGAGTGTAATTAGAGAAGAGTGAGACAATAAGGCTAGAAACATTAGGAAAGTGTTAGAATAAAAATATTAGCTCCAAAAATCCTAAAAGAAATAAGAACATAAGAATAGTTCTATTAAGAGATAAGTATCCCCAAAAATAAAATTTCGAATTTAGGTGATAAGAGGTCATATTTAGAGTACTTTTACACATTTAGAGTCCATGCATACTAAAAATGTGGAAAAACAACGCGTTTGTAAAGATGGTGCGTTTGTGGCTATATACAGATGTTTTTGCCTATTCTGCCCGCGATGGCTTGTAGACCAAATGCCTTCCCGTTCTTTTGATTGGTTATATGATCATATTCTGAGTTTTTATCAGAGAATTATGGCCGAAACAATTTGCTATTTCTGTCAGGGTCTCTACACAGAGAAAACTGTGAGAAGGCAACAAGTAGCCTCAGGTAATCCTAGAGTTTGAGATATATATATCCCTTCATTCTTATCTAATATCTTAGAAAAGAAGCTTAGATTTCTATGGTCTTTCGGAGGAAGAGACCAAAACTCCATAGCTTTTCTTTTAGAGAGAATAGTATGCCATAGTCCTGGTAAGAGAAGGCTATTTTGCCATAGATCTTAGAAAGAGAGAAGAGTCACAGTACGAGTAAGAAGAGATAAAGCTTGGGGATGATTGGATAATTTCAATCGTAAGACAAGGTATTAGAAGGCTCTATTCTCATATGTCAAGTTCTAAAGCTCTTGTTAACCAGCAAAGACAACGATAAACGACAAATTTCTATAAGGTATATACATATTTTGTTTTTCAATTATATATCATTCTTAGGGGTTAAGGTATGGCCCCGGCTTCTCTATTGATTGTTAATAGTGATCTATTTGATTGATTTACTATTTAAAGTTTGTATTCTTTTAAACAACAGCATATGTCTTAATAAAGAATGTCTTATCGCAATCTCAAGTTGAAATGCTAAAATTTGTATGAGAAAAGGATTGTTTTCTTAAGAAGATAACATGGATTCTAGTCCTATGGTTTAGTTGAGTAAATGGATTGTTATCTTGGTTAAATTAAGGTACAGGTACAACTTCTCCCTGCCTTGACGTTGCCCCATTCTTGTGCTTGTGTAGCCGGACGGCAGAGACGTTAGTAAGGCCCGGAGTTGGCCCAATGGTATCCCTCATACCATTGGGAGAATGAGGTTTGCTGATTGAGGCGAGTGATTGTGATGCTGCCTAGTTCTGAGGGCCCAGGCTAGTGCGGTGAATTAGCCCACCCTAGTGCGCAGACATCCCTCTGAGGGGCGAGAGGATCGAGCGATGGAGCTTGAGAGAGTGACAGGCCGGCTTGAGTCCTCGCCAGCGGCCGACGATGAGGTGTATGGTCCCGTAGGGTTTTGCTCAGCATGTAGAGGCTAGAAGGCTAAATTCTAGATCATCGGCGGTATAAAGGAAAAGAATAAGAGAGCCGGTTTGGCTTGTATGAAATTGATTACTTTGTTTTTATAAATCTTATCTTTGGCATTATTGTACTGTGAAAAAAAGGCTGTTTTAACAAACCTTGTGAAAAGGGCCTTAATTAAGGAACATGTTTTTTTTATGTCAAACAGTGTGGTAGGATTAATTAGAAAACAAATTGACGCGTGAGTAGGGTGGAAAGTGGGAGGATGGAATACCCCGATGGCACCATCCTAAGGACGGGTGGACCCGAATAGTCGGGTAGCTTTCCAACAGATTAAGTGAAAACCCTACATTAGATAAATAGGTTCTCAAGCAATTCTATTCTAGAAGACTAGGCCAGCGGCTGTGCCTTGCATGGATGAGGAAAAAAGCGTTGTCTCTAGGAATCAAGACTAGTAGTTGCCCAAATTTATGATCAATTACCCTATGGGTGATTTGATTTTCAGAAGACCACGCTCCCCGTGCGGGGTAGAACTAGGTCTTACCTATGAATCGTATCCTTGAATCTCTGCATGGTCAAGGTGTCGATGAGTAGGAAATTTTCTCCAAGATAAGACTTAGTGGACTATCTTAAGTGTTTCCCCTATTTTGGGAAGGGGGGAACCTTACAGTACTTCCTTTGTTTCTTTTATAGATTTCAAAGATGTTCCTTTTTTGTTTGTAGATTTGGATGATTGTTTTGGAATTTTTCAAGGAGGTACCTAATCATCATCTTCCTCTTGCATTATTTTCCTTGTCTTCTTCATGCTTATAACTTCCTTGCTTACTTGTGTCACGTAGCAGTGGACTTTAATCGTTGTCCATGCTTTGGAGATTGATTTCCTATTGTGTTTCCTTTATATGTGGATCAATCTAAACACAATAACATATAAAAAATAAAATAATTTAAATAAAATAAAAAATAAACATAATTAACAAGAAAAGAACAGATATAAAAATACTTATGCAATCTCTTGTGGACCATAAAATGATATATCCTTTGGTTTGATTCAATACGGAGATAACACCATGTTTGAGAGGAAAGGAAGAGGCACTTCTCCTACTTTGACATCTTCAATCGTCAATACTCGAACATATCCTGACGATAAAGGAACTCCATACATGATATCAACATTGAGTTCATATGTAACATGGTGTCAGCAGCTACTTTTGTACCAACGTTAGCAACAACCATGTCCTTCTTTCGAGTTGAGAATATGCCATATAGAAAACAAGAGGGAGAGGAGAAGAGAAACAAGAGGGAGAGGGGAGAAGAGGAGGGAAGAAAGGGAGAGAAATAAAGAGAAGGGAAAGATTAAAAAGCTAAAGAAAAAGGAGAGAGAGAGAGGGAAGAGGCACAGGAGTGAAAGAGAGAGTAGGAGAGATATAAAGAAAAGGGAAGGAAGGGAGAGTTAAAGAGAAAGGAGATAGGACAGGGAGAGAAAGTGGGAAACAAGTAGAAGGAAAAGAGGAGAGAGGCAAGGGAGAGTTATAAAGGGAGAGAAAGAGAGGAGGGAAGGAGGTAAGGGAGAGAGGCAAGGGAGAGTTATAAAGGGAGAGAGGCAAGGGAGAGAAAGAGAGGAGGGAAGGAGGTAAGGGCGATCGACAAAGAGGGTAGAGGGAAAGAGCGAGGAGAGGCCTCTTAGTAAAGAGAGGAGAGAAAGAGACAAACGATCATTAGGGCAAAGAGCGAGGAGAGGCCTCTTAGTAAAGAGAGGAGAGAAAGAGACAAACGATCATTAGGGCAAAGAGGAAGAGGCAAATGATTGTTAGGGTAAAGACGGTGGAGGAAAAGAGAGGAGGCAAACATTGTTTTGCTAAAGAGAGAGGGGAGACAAGGCAAGCGTTGCTTTTAGAAAAGAGAGGGGAGAGAGAGAGAGGGAGGCAAGGCAAGGCAAGTGTTGGCTAAAGAAAGATGGGAGGCAAGGCAAGCGTTGGCGAAAGAAAGATGGGAGGCAAGGCAAGCGTTGGCTAAAGAGAGAGGGGAGGCAAGGCAAGTGTTGCTTTTAGAAAAGAGAAAGGACAGAGAGAGAGAGAGAGAGAGAGAGAGAGAGGGGGGGGGGCATTGTTTTTAGTAAAGAGAGAGGGGAGAGAGAGAGAGAGGGAGTCGCCCCTTACTCCTTACTTAGGGCACCATCGCCCTAAGTAGGACGCCCTACTAAGGGCAACCGTCGCCCTTAGTAAGGGCGACTGGGTCATCATTGCCCTTACTCTAAGGGGCGATGGTTGCCCTTACAAGGCAATGGTCGCTGTTTATAATGGCAACTATATACATAAGAGTGAGTTATGTATACATTTAATATCAAATATTCTCATTAAAAACGAGTTTTAAATTTTTCTATTGATGATATCATTTATAATGATTGAAGAATGTTTTATGATTATCGATAAAAATATTTTATTTTATATATTAAAGATATATGTTTTATTTTTTTATAATTTTATAATTTATATATGTGGGTGCATTTTTTAAACCTAAATCCATTTTTTATTTTTACTGTGCACTTATAAGTCACATGACCTTACAAACATACTTTCTTTTCCTCTTTTCTTGATTTATGTTTTTATTTATTAGGATGTATAGTACTTAACAACCACAGATCCAAGTCTCTTCTTTCTTTTTTTGATTTGCGTTCTTTTTTATTGAGATGAAGACCATAACATTTCACATTTTTATAGGGGGTTTAGAGTGTGATCTTATTATTAGGAATGTGCAAGGGTGTTTTTATATTTCTAAACCTGATGATTATGTTGAAATGTTATCTACTCAATCTAGGTTAAAGGTATTACAGTTGAACCAAAAGAGGTTGGTATAGATCATCTTACATCAATCCAATTAGCGAGACTCGTATATCTCTGATAAAGATATAACAACAGAATACCTTGTGATTTCATTAATAGGGAAGTTAAGCAACAATACAATAAGCACACCAAAGCAACCGATTATTGATCTCATAATAGAAGAATCTCCTGCATTCTCTAAAGCATGTATAGACACACCCCATCAGAAGAGTGTGGTGAAATACTTACTATCTATGGAATCTCATATAGGTGTTCTTTGTGCAAAATGATATTAGCATGCACGCTTATTAAAAAAGTGGAAGAGATTCCACAAATTTACAATAACAATGTGGCTTTTAAGTTACCTAAGATACTTAATCCTTCATCATCACCAATGCAAGGAATGGAGTAAGCACACAATGGGCACTATTAGATAAAACCTTTGGAGAGTCACGTAAAGTTTCTCAAAATAGTCCGAAGAGTTATTGTGAAGGTTTGTTTGATTGCACTTATGCCTTGTATGGAAACAGGACTTTGACCATCAACATCGTGGATTGATAAACTTTATACCTTAGTTTAATTTCAATAAACATTGATTGATAAGAGTATTTATTGGCTTATATTTTTTAAAATAATAAAAAATCTCACACAAAAGCTTCCCTCGCTTGGCTTAACATCATCGGATGGATATGGCTCTCTACTTTGTTTCTACTTTAAGACCATACCTGTATATGTAGAAGCATGTGTGATGCTACAATGTACTATTGTATGCTTGATGAATCTCATATGAGTAGGCTAATGAGGGGCAAAGAGACACATCAAGGCAAGCATTGCAAAAGATAAGAATACTTGTGCAAGAGGTGGTGTCGGAGGTTTCTACAAGTGGTCCAAGGATATCACAAAACAACTAGTATTAGATGCAATTGTTAGAAAGCATATGAGAGATGGATCATATATTAGCAAAATGGAGTTGTCACAATTATTAAAACACATGCATCCCCTGGTTCAATCTCAAAGGTAAATTTAACTCCATATATAGTTTAATTGCATGATTGTGATTCTCAACATGATTTTAAATAAATTGTTAAATTTCTCCATTATCTTGTAGATTTAGAAGCATGGGGCGTGTTTCTAGAATCAACAGAAGGTGCTTTTGAGTTCTTCCATGGTAGTCGTTTTCTTGGCCAAGCTTTGGATGAGTTGGAGAGGTGCTACGTATTTAAAAATGTCACCCATATCAGGTTTAGACTTAGTTAACCATGTGCGTCAAACACAAGATGATGATTTAAAAAAGGCTTGGGTTTTCTTTGATCGCTTATTAGGGCGTGTGCAAGGATAGACAACAATGGTGCACATGTGTATGATCCAAGGTACACTATGGTCTTGTAGAACTCTTAAATTTTGTTAACTTCTTTACAAATGTTTACAACTATTTTATGATGGCATGTAGCTTGCAAGAGATTTTAACAATTACTTCTTGTGAAATGAAAGAAGAAGACACAGTTGCACAAGTTCTACTCTAGGAGATGATCAATGATGTGGTAGTGCACAGGCTTTCCCAAACCATATTTTTATGGATTTATGGCTGATGACGCAGGAAGCAATTGGAGGATAGTAAGGACCAACTACATCAAAAGACCAGAAAATAAATTGGAAGGTCATGAGCGGTCATGTCTTTTTCATTGGGAACAAAGCTTAAACATCCATATAGTTCAATATGTAGTCAAGAATTTTCAAGACGAGTAGAAGCAACTTTACCATCAATGGAATTGTGCATTGAGTGAAGAAGAGGCACTTTTAAAGAACAGACACATTAGATCATGGTGGATGAACGGTAAAGTTGCTGATGGAAACTTACCAAATGTGGATTGCTTGCTTAGTTGGTGGCATATAAGCTACCTTGTAGGGGTAAGTATTGCTTTCTGAGTTTTCAAAACATAGAGCTTGTACTTTGGATTCTCATATGTTAAGTTAATCTTTTTTTATAGGATGTGGGTGGAGCTTATGCTTTGGATCCTCATATAACTTAATCTTTTATTACAGGATGTGGATGACGCCATTTTGTCACATATGCCAACCACCAATCTAGCTGAAACAAAATATGCAAGTTGGTTGGCAAGAGAGGGTTTCAAGGGAACCATCAGCTTATATAATACTATTGTTTAAAATCTCACTAATGCTATCTTGTGATCTACAAATAAGCATGCAAGGCCCTACAGTAACAAAGTTAATGGAGAAGGCTAGATCATCAAAAGCTCCAAGCCCATCAAGCACTAGCAGATTGGTGGGAGAAGTGACTGGCACACCAATGCATGTGTAGTTAAACTATATTGGTGAAGACATTGCAGTTACTCTCAGCATTGAAGACAAACAATTATAAACCTTGAGGATGACAACTTATCACATCGTCCAGAGTATATCACAGAAAACTACCCATGCAAGAAAAATGGTAGGAGGTTAAACTTTCCACCCCCTATTCCTACACCTACACAAGGTGGTTAGCACAATGAAGAAGGATTTGCAATCGAATATAAGGTGTAAGAAATTGTTGAGAATGATATACACAACTCAATGTGGGCTATACGTCAAACACCTCTAAATAATAAGGTCGCCTACCAAGGAGGGTTAGGTGGCCAAGATGACAAGTGTAAGAAGAACGTCAAAAACTATGGACGAGGTGTTCTAGCTCCATCTTTCTATGGTATGAGAGAGTTGTTAGGAGGTCAAAGGTATTAGTTCATATGATTTTGCAATAATAGCATGGATCACACATGGAGAGTAGGTAATTCTATCTGTCAATTACATATAAGACCCCCAGTTGTATGGCTAGTTAGAAGAGGTGCAAAACTTACTATGGATGAGATCTAAGCATTGGAGGCCAAAGGATTTGTGTTGCAAAAGAGATTACACCAAGAAGCAAATGATGCAGCTCATTGGTCTCAACAAGGTATAGAAGTGGCATATCAAATATGGCACTTAAGAGGATAGATTCAACAATTTCGAATATAACTATTGTCTTTGAGCATTTGGTCATTAAGGCCAAATAGATGGAAGTGTTTGTAATTGAGATTGAGGAATCACTACTACGTAGTAAAAAATGCATGGTAACTATGGGAAAGAATCCATCATACATATGTTTGAATTTTCAAATTAGGGTTGGGGCTAGTAGATCATATTACACATGCAAGCACCTATGTTTATGTATTTTTTATTAGATGCAAATCATAATATGTTTATATATCAACCCACTCTAAAAATGGAGGACCTAATCAAAATGTTTAGCAATATGTGAATAGTCTAAAGGAGCTCTTTTAGTTGGTATCTAAGTTGATGACAATATTAATAAGAAGATTATTTAATGTTTGTTTTCTTGCAAATTTACATGAGAAAGGCCTACATAGCGTTAAAATCACATAAAAGTATACAATGTCCTTTGATATTGCTAGTATATAATGTCGATATCATGTCACTAATCAACTCTCTATGAAGGTGTATGTATTTTTTATTTTTTAAATATCTTTGTAAGATAATCGATATGGTTGTATTACAATGCTTCAAATGGAAATTACAAATACATTTTTTTCTATTAATGTGAATGGTTGGAATATCTTCATTTTATATATTGACTTTTTCTTTATGTTAATGTCAATATCTCCATTCTATATATTATCAATGGTTGGAATATCTTTTCTTAAATATATTATTTATCCATGCAATTACTTTTCCTAAATGTAAATTTATCCATCATCGATTACTTTTCTAACCTTAGAAACTATCCATGCAAATCACTTTTTACTTTTAGCATGTTCTATCTATATATATGACTCCCTGGCTCTTACTCTTACTCTAACCCTCACTCCCATCTCTCATTGTCTCTTGCTCTTCCACTATCATTATCTTCCTCCCTTATTATCCTACTTTCCTTCTCTCTCTCTCTTACCATCATTCTCTACCTCACCCATCCTCATCCTCTATCCTTACTCTGACTCATCATGTCTTCACCAAACACTCCAAACTCTACTCTCAAGGATACCTTGAAAGCTGCTTGCAAGGATTTGTGCAAGAACTCGGATAGAGATGTGCAAGAGTATCTCAAAATAACAATAGAGACATGTAATCTTTGGGATAAGCTTCTAGTGGCTAAGCCCATCGACTCAAGAGATCTATATTATGGAACATGAAGATTGGAACTGCCATCGGCACTTGGTGGAGTTATAACTATATTGGTGAAGAAAAGGAGGATCCCCTTAAAAGTACTTAGGTGTAGGAACCCTTATGTAGTTATATAGTTATGTCATTATAGGAATCAATAGGTAAGGCTGATGTCATAACTCTTTTAGAATAAAATCATCTTTTAATTAAAATTGTGAATGTTATTCAACTTATCAATTTAACATTGTTTATTATTTTTAGGAAACAGTAAGCCCAATATAATATCTTTTTTGGAATAAAATTATCTTTTACCCATAATTGTCTATATTATTAACCTTCACAATTTTACATTGTTGTGCGCTCTTGCCGAACGTGTCGGAGCTAGGGACTTGCCAAGCACCGTGTGTGAGCCATGAATGTGC
This sequence comes from Cibotium barometz, assembly GCF_041138505.1. Taxonomy (NCBI): domain Eukaryota; kingdom Viridiplantae; phylum Streptophyta; class Polypodiopsida; order Cyatheales; family Cibotiaceae; genus Cibotium; species Cibotium barometz. Next base: position 9,527,568 of record NC_141075.1, read on the forward strand.
AAGCACACAACCAGGAAACCAGCAAGCTCAAAACAGGGAGCAATGGTGTGTCACTCACCGCTTAGACCGTCGTCATCGTGAAGGACTCTCGCGCCGCGATAAAGGAGCCGTCGCCTCGTCGACGTCATGCCGCCATGCAATGCTCGATCGCTACTCTCTCTCTCTCTCTCTCTCTCTCTCACACACACACACACACACACACACGCGCGCGCGCGCGCGCGCGCTAGAGAAGGAGATGGAGAAGATGAAGCAAGAGCACTCCTTGTATTCAACACTCAGAGAATAAGAGAGGTTTTAGGTTACATTTGACTTTTATATGTGACTTGGCCATTCACACATGGGCGCCCATACATGGGCGCCCATACATGGCCGGCCGGCCGATCCTAAACCTTATCCTGATGAAATTCAAGGTGCGTCTCTCATCGGCGAGCGACGATCACCCAATCCCCTTACCCTTTACATGTGGTGCCGACAAGCCCGGCCCATGACTCAAAATACGTAAAATAATTATATGACGTAAAAAGTAATATGTCTCAATGTCCGCCCCCATAGGTTAACATGCCCCCCTTCCTGATGTAGATTTCGTCCTCGGAAGCTATGGTATGGTAAGCTCGACAGGGTTTGTTGTGGTAGACTGTATCTGCAAAACAAGGAAGTAGAGTGAAAGCATGCTTGGTCTTCAAAAGATATAGAGTGTATCAAAAATAAAATCAAGCATGTTAGACCACAATGGAAGTATGCCATGAGAACCTAGTTTAAGAGGTCACATTAAGGAGCTAGCGTAGCAAATTAACAGGAGTTTAAAACTATTAAAAGTAATTCAAGAGTTAGCAAGGTGTCAAAGGTTAATCAAGGTCTACAACTGTCCTAAGTCAAGGAAAATTACCAAGCTTAATAAATAAATAGATGACCACAATGTGTCTATTCTAAGAACAAGCTAATCCCAAGAACCTAAGGACACAAGAAACATTAGAGTCATAGGAGTCTTCTGCCTTTATTTCTTTTATGCACGTGATAATTTTTTACAAATAATGGCGACCTCCCTAAAGCAAAACTAGCATCGACCCTGGTGCCATGTTTACCACCACAAGGCCTTCTCCAGGAATCTACTAGCTCACCTTAGGCAAGGCTACCCCCTACCAACCCAGGGCATCGGTCTAGAGTGGAATACTCCTCGCCTACCAAGTGTCAATAGGGCAATAGGCCAACATGAAAGCACATAACAGACATACATTGCCATTTTTTGTAGGCCTTTCTTTTTATTTTTTATTTATCTCTTTGGATTTTTGCTCCCAAATTATCATGCGTTCTTACATCCTTTCAAAGGGGCAGAAGCTATGTCTTAGAGGTCAACACACACGGCCAGGTTATTCAAACATTAAGATGGCTTTAACCCTAGACCTAAGACAACCATATTCCAAGGATAACTAACTAAGTAGTGCTTATTCATGGAATTAATTGAACAGTAAAAATGAAAGAGAGTGGACATGGAAGAATTACACATGTATTTTGGAGATCTCCTTGATTCGATGAGAAATGCCCGTAATTGGATGTAGATATCCATGTATGAACATTACGGCAGTCCTAGGACTATGAAAGCGAACCCACCTCAAACTTTTCAACATGTACAATTAACTAACAAGCACTATACTTCGAGAGGCACATCAGTGGGAAAAAATAAGGATTCGTTTAAGGACACAAAACTAGAAAAACTTGAAAACACTAACCTACCTACCAGTCACCACACTAATACTAAGGATCAAGGTAAGAGGATGTTGTAGAGTTCTAGCTATAGCCCTAAGGCTAAGCCTCTATCCGCATCATCCAAATAAATAAAATCAACCTCGGTAGTGCCATGAGTCTCATCCATCCATTCATCGTCAGATATATCTTCTTCTTCCTCCCATCCACATAGACTCGTCACTCAAGAATGTAACTATGCGAGGATAGTCATCCTGTGGAAAAGTAAAGACTTGGGCTATCGAGGATACGTCCTCTATGGAGTAGGGATCAGTCGTGGTGGTCAATAGGCAAATTAGCCATTCTAATTCCTCAACATTTCCCTCGCTGGGTGGCTAGTACATCTATATGACCCAATTCGGTTTTAATTACAGGATAGCACATGTGAAATATCTGAGAAAGGTACAGATGATACCTCTCACCAAAGGTGGGAGTGGATGAAGTGTGATGCAGTGCTCGTGCATCTGCCATATCTGCAAACACAGATATAGCATTAGTAGATTCATGAAGACAAGTCAATCTTGTTTCTAATTGTGTACGGATAACTCTCCTCTTAATGTGCTCTTGCTCTTTTTACTTTTTCTTTTCTTTTCTTTTCTTTTTTGTGTATGAAGCTATATATATATATTCCCTCGAATTTGGGAGTTACATGGTCAGGGGAGAAGGTTAGGGAGGAAGAAATAGAATGTCGAACGTGAGTACATGCTCCCCCTTCCTTGGGTAGATCATTTTTTTTGCAATGATGTTGTAGCCCTTGGAACCAATTTGTCCAGTGGGTTATAGGTGGTGATGTGGGCAGATAGCTTTTTATGACCCTTGCGGCCACATCAAGTTGCAGAGATGGTAGTGTACACTCCCATGAACGAACGAAGGATATGGCTTCCGACGATACATTTACAAAGGGAGACATAGACTCATTGGTTTCTTGGTGGGTATTGACAAGGGTAGGTGTAGAGCGTGTAGAAACTTCTATATCAACGTGTGAATGGCATGAGAAGCTAGAAGCTTCCTGTGACTCTCCCCTTCCTGAGCTAGGTAGTATCGATCGATATCGTTTGGGAATCCAAACTAGCTCTGGAAGAAGTGGTGTGGAGTTACCTTTCCCTTACCACGGTCTTGAATTGTCGTTGGGGTGGCAACATTTGGCTTACAAGCTTTTACAGGCGATGCAGAGGAATTCAGCTTATGTTTAGGGACCCAAATCTGGTCATTCCCTTCGTAGTACCCTTGGGCTGCTAATAATATTTTAGGAATCCAACATGATGTTGCCTTGCCTTTTCTAGGGCGGGTAGCTACTTTCCTACTATGAGGCTTCTTGTCTGAATGAGATTGAGTAGTAGAGGAAGCCGTTAACGAAGCTTTTGGGACCCATTTGTATGTACTCTTCGGTAAAGTAAGTAGAGCCTTGGGGGCCACACTGCCTGTCTCCACTCTTGGCGTTGAAGCGTTAGAGGGGTGGCAAACAATCAAAGATGGTGTAGCCACTTGACTTTGTGATTTTTCCTTATCTAGCGTTTTGTCCAGAGTTGATGGCTTAGGTGCGAGAAACTGAGTGGTCAGGCTGAGAGCTGGTTCTTGCATTGTAACTCGCCTGGTTGCTCAATCAATATTGCACTTGGTGGCTAACATCCATTTGCGCCCTAAGTTTATAGTTCCCTCCATGGTACCAGCAGGCATAACCAAAAAGCTTTGAACCACAGTCCCCTTGTCATAGGTAACAAGAGTGTGCAGAATTCTCGAGACAGTGGTTTTCTTCTTATTGATACCCTTAACTTGGATGATACTCTTGGATAAGGGTGGTTTTCCAAGTTGACACCACACTCCATATGACAGCAAATTGTGTTGAGCTCCCGTATCCAATAATGCATTATATAGCACCTTCCCGTAAAGGACTCTGTAGCTCAATTGGGTATCGTAGAGGTGGGTTAGATTCTAGTAAATCCTCATCTACCTCCTCGAAAAATACTTGCATAATCCCCAAGTTGGCCTCTTGTTGGTGCCTAACACGTTGCTAACGTTCTTTAGCTTCAACTTTCGCTTGTATCTTCTTAAGCTCAGCCTATTCTTTAGCTGCCTTCTTCTGATGGAGTAATTCCTCTTGGCTTAGAGGGTCATATTATCTTTTGAATTTACTCCCATTGAGGAATCCAACGGTTTCAACTCCGTCGAGAGTCTCCACTCGGATGGTACCTTGCGGGGTAATTTCACATACTCTGTACGGTCCCTTACCACCAGCATATTTTAGCTTCTTCTTTTTCTTACGCACTCCATACATCAGGACTTTATCCCCAACTTTGATGTCCTTGTTTTTCAAGTGGCGATCAAACCATTTCTTCCTTCTATCCTTCTCTACAAGGGCATTGTACACTGCCAGTTATCTTTCTTTGTGAAACCACTCAAGGATATACAAACGCTGTACTAAGGGATTACCATCCCAGCCCTCTTGAGTAGCAACACGAAGACTAGGAATGACAAATTCCCATGGCATGACTGCTTCTTGGCCATATACCATCTTGAATGGTGTGCAATTAATAGCCACTTTGTACGCAGTACGATAGGCCCATAAAGCTGACGTAAGCTTTAGATCCCAGTCCGTACGATGAGCCTCAAATGTCTTTGTCAGAATAGAGATTAAGGTCTTGTTGGTACTCTCAGCTTGGCCATTCGCTTGTGGATTAAGGAGTAGATTTATAATGGGATATCATGAAATTTGTTGTGAGCTCCTTAATCACTTCATTTATAAAATGCGTACCATTGTCACTCGCAAGTTCAAAAGGACAACCGAAACGTGTGATTATATTTTTAAAGAGGAACTTGGCTATTGTCCTTGCATCTGCCTTACGTGACGCTTTCGCTTCAGCCCATTTGGTCACATAGTCAGTGGCCACAATAATATAGCGAGATTGTGTGTTATGGGCCGCTAGGCTACTTGGACCTACAAAGCCTAAACCCCACTTTTCAAACGGTTGGTTTACTTTAATTGGATGTAGGGGCATCTGATCTTTCTGCTAGGGTTTCTTGTAGCATTGGCATTCATCACAACCCTTCACAAAAAGTGATGCATCTTGGAACATAGTGGGCCACCAATACCGTGATTGCAATATCTTTTGCACAGTTAAGTCTCCAGAAAAGTGACCACTAGCTACGCCCATATGTGCCTCTTGTAAAATATATAGATACTCATCCTCTTGGGCACAACGCCTAAGAACGTTATCCTTTCCTCTTTTATAAAGAGTCCCGGCCATTAGGCAATAGGGTTCACATTCCTTGATCAGCTTTTGAGCTAGATCTTTACGAAGCTCTTTGGGTGAAAAACCATTAACCAAGAAGTTAACAAGCTTCTCACTCCATTCAGGCATTGTCTCCACCATGAGAGCAAGGAAGTGTCAGGTAAGTCATCAACTCCCATAGGAGCTTCACCATTAGGTATGCAAGACAAATGATCAGCCACATGACATGTTTTTTGCCAGGTCTCACAACAGTGAAATCAAACTCAAGAAGAATCAACAACCATTGTGTGATTCTTCCTGTGGAGCATGCATGGTTTGTTCACCAGATACAACAATTCTTGATGATCCACATAGAAAACAAACTCGGTGGCAAGAAGGTAATAACGAAATTTCTTTACTGCATATATCATTGCCAACCCTTCTCGCTCCGTAGTGGTGTAGTTCATTTCAGCATCGTTCAACTGGCGAGAGTGGCAAAGCTAATGGGGTAGTCTAGTTTATGTTCTCCAGGTTAAGTTAGTACACACCCAATAGCAAAGTTTAATGCATCAATATGCACATGGAAGATTAAATCCTAGTTAGGCATTTGCAAGATTGGAGCACTCGCTTCTTTAATAACTCATATGCACAGTCACAATCTTCGGTCCAAATAAACTCGATGAGAAGCTTGTACAATGGTCAAGCTATCTCAACGAAGAATAAAATAAACCTTCGAATAATAACCAACATGGCCCATAAAGCACTGGACTCCCTTATAGTTGGTGGGTGGGGGCAATTCTTGAATAACCTTGATTTTACTTTCGTCAGTGGAAATCCCATTTTTGGACACTATATGCCCTAGAATAACTCCGTGTTTAACCCAGAATTGGCATTTGAAAGGATTCAATGAGATGCGATATAATCTACACCTTTCAAATACTTTTCATAAACACATCAAGTGCTTGTCCCAAGAGGAATGAACACAAAGATCATCTAAGAAGGCTTCACAAAAGTCCCTTAGATCATCTAAGAAGGTTTCACAAAAGTCCCTTAGATATTCCTTAAAGGCTGTGTTTATCAATCGTTTTAGAATGTGGCAGGTGCATTGGTTAAGCCAAAGGCCATGATGTGAAAGGCAAACACTCCAAACTCCATTATAAAAGCTATTTTAGCTTGGTCCTCTACTGCAATTGTGATGAGATCAACGCACACTTTGAGTTTCCCATTCTTCTTTGGTACAATGACTATTGAAGAAACCCATTCTGAGTGCTCAATAGGGTATATGAATCCACATTTTATAAGCTTTTCAATTTCCTCTTGTACAATCTTTGCATGCTTAGGATTCATTGGGTGTAGGGACGTTGCTGGACTGGTTTAGCAGTGCTAATCATTGGAATTGTGTGTTGCATCACATTGGGTGGAACACCCTTCATATCATGGTGTCCAGGAAAATATGTCCTTGAATTCTTTAAGAAGCATCTTAAGTGTAGCTTCTTCCGTCTTGGTGAGGTCTTGAGCAATGAAAACTGGTTTAGACTCCTCACCTGGATTTGCTAGTTGTATCTCCTTAACTACCGCCGGGCCATCGTAGTAGACACCACTACTCCCATTGGTAGGCGTTCGTTGGGCTTTTGTGTAGACGACTTTACGTTCCCCCGTGGGGTAAAAGATTTGAAATGCTCGGGTTCGGGGTGTAAGTCTACCGGTTCTTGTTGTGCCATTCTTTTTTCTTTAAATTCTACTTCCTTTTGTTGCTGAGCTAACTCTCGGTTTTGACGCCTTCTCGTAGCACGACTTAGTTTCGGCTTCCCTTCGATTTCTAATTGGGAGATGTCATGAGGTTGCGGACTACACCACATGACACTTTGGAGGTATTCTCCCCAATTATCCATTAACTTCGGACGATGAGCGTCATATGCTCCTACATAACTAAGCCATTCTGCAGTGGATCTCTCTTTGTTTATTCTAGCTCGTACATTAGCTTGATAGCGTTGTCGCTTATGTCTCATCTTCTTCTTACCTAGTTTTTGATTTTTGTTTATATCAGATTTAGACTCACTTGATCGATCTTCACTTGTGCCCCCCTCGCTCTCTCGGATGAACTGCAAGAGGTTATTGTCCTAGGCCTTGAGCACGTGGCTTCCACACTTGGGTGAATATTCAATTCATCGCACCTATTAGGCTCAGAGTCAGTTTCTTCTTGAGATTCAGACTCGGAGTCACATTGGTCAGAGTCTTCGCTACTTTCAGCGTCAAGGGAGTTTGCCACTTTCTTGCCGTCAGAAGTCAAGTGCATAACACCTATCATGTTTACTGGCACTAATGGTGGCATATCTTGCCCCTCAGGTGTTACCCAACTTGTGCCTCTATTTCCCCATGTGTCTATGGATGCCACTAGGTGTACCCAATCTACGTTATCTGACTCAGTCATGCCCAGTAGGACATCCATATAGGAGAATCTTCCCCATCATCGGTCTCTTTTTTGCATGTATAGCAATACTTTAATGGGGCTGAGTGAATAGTGGTATCCGATCGATTATCAATGATAACCTTGCTTTCCTAAAGGATGCACACGACCATTCTCAAGATCAACTCAAATGACAGAGTCCTGGAATTGGAAGTAGACATGGTTTTTTGACTAGTCATGCACCATTTATGCTTCCCTCATGAAAGGACGTCCTAGCTCATTTGATATGACATAGGATGCTTAGAGAAATCTATTACAATGAAGGTATGCCTTACCTTGTATCCCAGAACCTTGATCTTAAGGTCCCTTAGCATTCCAATAGGTTTAGCTATAGTTCCGTTTGCCATCTTAACCACTATGTTTGTGACTTCTAAGTGAGGTCTTCCCATAGATTCCCAGCAGTTTTTAGTCACAAATGCTCATTCCAGCACAACCATCAAGTATTCCCTTTAGAGTTAATCCCTTCGTAGTAATGGGGAGGGTTACATTAGATTCGTCACCTTCAAGGTACTGTCCTGACTTGTTAACAGGTATTTCAACAATCGAGTCTTCATCTAGGTTGGGCTGTAGATCCAAATGTTCCTCCACATCTTGAAGCGTGTCGGGTCTATCCATATTTGTAAATTGTGGTAACCCCACCTTCAGTTCTCCATTGAGAAATGCCCGAAGAGCTAAGAATAGCTCAGGATCTCCGTATAACTTGGATATGATCGTGGTTCTGATTTCAGAGGACATGAAATCCATTAGTTTGGACACATTCAACGGTACTTTTTGAGATATCGGCCCTTGACTAGGGGGACTGGTGAAGATGGAATCACTTCCTCTTCGATGGGGTCAGGCATTCCCTCACTAAACATTCTTTCAAGCAAGAAGGGTGTTTGCCCACTTCCTGATGTCCTATCCTCACTTTCTTCCCGAATGATACTAGTAGGTATAGCTAACGGTTTATGGCTCTTGTGAGGCTGAACTTGTGTAGGAAACACTGTGTCTAGGATCTTGATTTTTCTAGGTTCTATCTCCAGTTCTCTTCGTGTTTCTTTCACCAAACCCCTTAAGTGTTGCACTCGTTCAATCTCCTCTACTGGGATTGGGTAAGTCCCAATCTTTTTCTTGAGGGTCTTTGGCCCACGTGGCTTGTCTTTGAGAGTCTCAGTCAGTCTGGGTAGCCGAGAGGGCATTAGCTGACTTGGTTGTGGGGCAGGAGGAGTTTCCTTTTGTTTCCCCCGATTTATGTCTTTGCTTGATTCTCCTTCATTGCTCTCCCGAGTGGGTTCCTCCCTTAAAGTAGTGGCTTTGGTCTTCATGGTTTCTATTGAATCAGAATCATCTTCAGGATCATTCTTATACACAGGGTCGTCTCTTGTCCCTATATCAGTCTTTGAACTAGGTTTGGAGCTTGTGGCATTAAGCGATCTCTTCTGTCGCGTTTCTTTTTCTTTACTCGAGCAATTGATGCAGTATCCCTCTCTTCAAGAATGTAGTTTTGATTTTGAAGCATTGACCTTGTGACTACATTTGCGGGTACAACAGGTGTGGTTTCTAGTGCCTCATTGGTGACCTCAACCAAATTCAATGGCGTAATCTTGGGTGCACTTGGATTATGTGGGCATTGAGCAATCAAATGATCTATGCCACAACGATTACATGTAAGCACCGGCATTCTCGATGTGCTCCCTTGATTTGGTTGCATTTGAGTAGCGATCTTCTGTAGCCTATTAGGGCACTCCGCTACACGATGCGGTCCACCACAATTGTAGCATTGAAGAGGTGGTCTCCTGCAAAGGTATTAAGGTTTTGCCCTCTTGTGGCGAGAGCAGCCGCTTGATATACAGGCTTGACTTGCCCGAAATGATCCTCCATGTAGTACTGGGGAGTCACTTCAAACGTATCAATCCCATATGGAACAATGGGGTCTATATCCTCTTCATAATCCCCACACACACTATGTGACTCACAACCCATCTGGTTTATAGGGGTAACGGATGCTGAGGTTGTGGTCCTAGCACTGGCAGTGGTAACGGCACAGACTGGACTAAATTTGGGTTCCTTGGAACTATGTGTTGTGAACGGTTGCTCGACAGGTGGTGCAGGCATCAGTGTGGGTACTTGAGGTGTGTTTGACAAGGCTAGTGGTGCCTGATTTACTAACATACGCTTAAGTACTAGGCAATCCTTAGATTGATGGTCATACTTACCACATGTATTGCAAGTCCCATTGAATTTAACTCTGAATGTGGGACATTCACTCGTGCTATGTGGTCCTAAGCAAACCGAACACCATTGTTGCTCTCTTCTTGGGTATATATGGCTATTTTGAGGAGCTCGATTACCCCTACAGTATTCTTGGAGAGAATTAGTAAGGTCAGCTATAGACATTTTGGATATCTTGGGCTCCTTGGCAATAGGTTTTACAGTCATTGGCTCGTGCCCATATACTTGCGAACTAACAGACTTTGTCTCCAAAGACACCTTTTTACCTGCAATCATCAAGTTGTCTTCTAATTGGATTGCATTGGCAGTGCCTGCTTCCCACATTATAAGACCTCTAATGACTAGGCCATTGTATATGTCCTCGTGGCATAATCCTTCGATCTATCAAGAAGTTGGTTATTATTGAATCTATCAAGAAGTTGGTTGTTATTGAAGCGCTCATCATCGAGAGTATAGCAAGAATTTAGATGCTTTAGTCAACTAATAAAGTCTCTCACTGACTCTCCTTCCTTGCGTTCAGCTTTTTGGAGTTGAGATGCTACACCCGAAAGCACACCCTCACGTATGTTTTCTTTCAAGAACAATCTCTTGAGAGTGGGATAGTGAGTACGCTCTTCAACCCTTAAAGTTTGATGCCAATCTCTGGCTTTTCCACTCAAGGTTAAGCCTAAGGCTTTACACTTATGTAGCTCATTGTGCTCTTCCAAGGAATCACACACGTGTTCAAAACTTCAATGTGCTTCCTAACATCTTCGTTACCCCACTGAAGTTCTGAGTGAGCTTGGCAACTTGTACCGCCTTGCTTCTAGGCTCTCTCTCAGGTATGCCACGCATGTTTTCCGCAATAGATCGTCCGATCGTTTGAGCAAACGCTGCTAGATCACCTAAGTGAGCAGGCATAGCTGGTGGAGGCACTTCTGGGATGGCCTGGTTGATAGGAGTTGGCATTGGTCTTGGTATGTATGCAGCTGATGCAGGATATGATATGTGACTAGGCATAGCTGGTGGAGGCACTTCTGGGATGGCCTGGTTGATAGGAGTTGGCATTGGTCTTGGTATGTATGCAGCTGATGCAGGATATGATATGTGACTAGGCATAGCTCCTCTTGGATAAGGGTTCTGATAAGGCATTCATGGAGCATACGCCATTGGCATAATAGGAGGCGTAGGAGCTACATGAGCATGAGTAGTGATAGGTACATATGGTTGATATGCAATGGTATGCACTGTTGTAGGTACTGTACCACTAGGTAGCAGTGTTGTACAGTGGTACGGGTGCACTTTCCGTCAAGCTCATCATTGGAGTAGGCATTGTGGATTCCCTAATGGAAAGTTGAGCCAAAGTTGGAAAGCTAAAGTTACTACTCGTGGGCTCAATCTGCATTGAGACTCCTGGCGAAACAACATATGAAGGATCTACGGGACTCATCGAGGGAGTCTCCAATTGCGACAGGGTTGGTTGTTTAGCCTTGCCCGTATCCAAAAATCTCATAGGGCCAGTTGAAACTAGGTTCACTCCCCTATTCTGCCTCTCGAATTGGATAATTCTATTTTCCAAGTATGGACATAAAAGATTGTCCATCAATGTCATGAAGGTCACTGGTGTGTTTGTTAGGCTAGACGGCATAACCAAGAATTCATAATGCCCAAAGCGAGTCCTAAACGTAGTCTTGGGAACACCTTGCTCCTGTATATAGACTTAATGGTAACCCGACCTAAGATCTATCTTAGTAAAATATCGAGCTCCATTGAGTTGATCAAATAACTCATCATTAGATATTTATTCTTAATTGTTATCTGATTAAGATCATGGTAGTCTATACACATCTGCATAGATCCATCTTTCTTCTTTACCAGGAGAATGGGGGATGCCCAATGCGAAGAACTAGGTTTAATAAAACCCTTCTTCAAATTGTCAGTCAACCTGCTGCTCCACCTCTTGTGCTTTGGAGTGGCTAAGCCTATAAGCAGGCTTACTTATTAGTTTTGAAACAAGTAATGCCTCAATGGTATGATCAACAACCCTTGATGGTGGAACACCATCTAGTAGGTCTTCGAGAAAAACATCCTTATATTCTTAACAAGTTTAAAGTAATTACATATTTTTAATTTTTCAAATTTTCATCTCCGACTTTGGACTATTTTATGTTTTGATTGTAAAGCAAATAAAATAGGGTTTACAAAAAGTGGGTCTCTGCCAAAGTCATTAATGTGTTTTGTTTCAACTACGGAAACAATAACATTATCAAAACAAAGAGTACAAGAATATGCCTGATGATCAACCTGGTCAAGCTCAATGGCGTGGTACAACTCCATAGAAGAAATCAACGGTGATGGTAGCACATCATGCTTACCATGCAATGTGATGATTCTATCCTCATGCATAAACTCAAAGTTGTTGTGTTGGTAACTACTACGTAGGCTAGGGCCCAGGTGGAATAACCACTCCCTTCCTCTAGTATCACATCAACTCTAGTCAAGTGCATCACTTAAAAGTCAAGTTTGGTCTCATAACCTTGGAGTGAGATAGGCACTCCTAAAACCACCGTATCCCAAATGGTTTGATCAAAGCCATTTGCCAATGAGACCATGTACTTATGATCTCTCTATGGATTTCAGGTAATTTCAATTTCTTAACCAACACGTAGTTAAAAAAATTATGTGGCACACTGTCATCGATCATTATGATGATTCTACGATCATTGATCAAACTATGTATTCGGACCAAATCATGTGGCCCAAATGACGATTGCCACATTGCTTGTGCTATTAGTTGATAGATTGTCACTTCCCTAAATTCTGTGGTCTGGAGAGGCAACACTTGCCTAGAAGGTGCCCTTGAGGTCAAGGTAGGGCTATCACTTGACGCCACGATGAGTGCAAATGATAAATTATGCAAAAAGAATGACACGAAAGAATGATGTAAAAAATGAACACAAGTGTCGGATTACGAGATTTCTTGTGAGTACCGACCTAATGTGAAGTCAATGCCAAGGACGAGCTATGTTATCGTGGGTGGAGATGTCTCTTGCTCGTATCCTCCCAGATGTCCTTGGGCACACACACGAGAGGTAAGAGCCAATGTATGCTTTATGTGACTAATTTTCCTCCCAACTAACTAGTATCATGGAAGCATTTGTGCACAAACTCCCTCCTTGCTTCTTGATGAGAAAATTCCCACTTAATATGTCTATTGTACATAATTTTTAATCTCCTGTATGGTGTTCAATTAACTCTGAACATGTTAGCCTTTGTATGGTCTCAAGACTAAGTGCCACAGAGTCTTAAAGACCCTGGTCAGGTGACATCAATGGATGGCGTTGATCAAAATCGCGATGCCTTTTTTTCGACCATCGGATAAAGTAAACTAGGCCGAGTAAACTAGGTTACTAAGCGATCATAGTTTACTTCCTAGTTTACTAAGCGGATATAGTTAGTTTACTTCCTAGTTTACTCAGCAAATCATAGTTTGCTTCCTAGTTTACATCATGGAATGAGGGTGAATTTGGGTTCGGGACTTAGAAAATTTTGGAACAATATGTTATGTGCAAAAGAGGATTTGAACTCAAGACCTTGGGTAACATCTTACCACTACACTATACCTTCAAGCAACGAAACCATGTGGTTTCAGGCCATTATATTCTATGTTTTTCACCCCTAGTTTACTCGACCTAGTTTACTTTATTTGATGATTGAAAAAAGGTATCGCGATTTTGATCAATGCCATCCATTAATGTCACCTGACAAGGGTCTTTAAGACCCCGTGGCACTTAGTCGTGAGGCCATGCTATGGTCTTCAAGCCCTAGCTGCCTAGCTTGGTGTAGTTGAGAGTGACGGTGTAGGTAGTAAGGTTGGGCTTTCGAGAGAATACCATGTGTCATAGGACATTAAGTTGTAGTTAGAAGATGCTCAGCCATGCTAAGCTTGGTGGTGGTGTGACTACCCTCTGTCGAGGAGAAGAAGAAGCTTAGCTCTGGTGACGGCGTCCACGGAGAGGCTACTCAGCAGTGGGAAAGCTTCGTGATGGTCATTGAATAGGAGCCCTGCTATACTACGGATAGTAAGGAGCGTGGGGCCCTTGCTCTGCTATGGATAGTAAGGAGCTCGACGACATGCTATTCTAAACGATGGCAAGGGGCTCAGTGTGCGCTTTATCATTTACTACTAGCGGTGCGCTTGTCGACAGTTGTGTTGTTGCTGACGCTCTATGCCGATCTAGTGTGCCGTCGGCTCTACTGGTCTCGGTGGTCTGTGCCACTATGCGCTGCTCCTCTGGTCGCTTGTGCCAATTACCACGGGTGATGTCGATGGTGTGGTGATGTCGATGGTGTGGGGATGCGTGTGGGTCCCTTGGGCACTGTCATTGGAGTGTGGGAGAGGGAGATAGGGGGGGAGAGGAAGAGAGGGAGAGGGAAGAGGGTGAAGAGGAAGAGAGAGAGAGGGAAGAGGGTGTGGAAAGAGAGAGAGAGAGAGAGAGAGAGAGAGAGAGAGAGAGAGAGAGAGAGAGAGAGAGAGAGGAGCTAAGTTGGGCTAAGAGGTGGTAGTGGAGGTAGTTGGAGGAGATGGGAGGAGGTAGTGGTGGAGGGATTAGAGAGAGAATGTCCACATTTTTTAGAAAGAAGAGTTGCCAACAAAAGCTCCCTCCACCAAGCTCTCTCAAAAATCACACTCTAACTAAATCATTTAAGAAGTGATAATTTCTTCGAGTTTAAGAACAAGATTATAACATCTAGATTTTAAAATTTACAAGCTTTGCAAAACGGATTAATAATTCAAGAATTATAAATAATCATAATTTCCAAATTAAGTACTGAAATTCCTCCCAAGACAACTAAGGACTTTAAAATTAAAGTCAAAGACCAGCTCAACCATTAAAACAAGATCTAAACTATAAGTGTACCATTCATCAAAGAAAATATCTCAAACATTTCAGTAACTATATACTGATCTTTGATTTGACAATACTTATTTGTTTTAACTAATATTTTGTATATCTTTTACAACATTGGCATTGATTTCTAAATTTTGAAGTAAGAAACCAAATTAACGGCCTCCTTAAGATAAAGAAAAATTTTGAAGTAAGCAACCAAATTAGCAGCCTCCTTAAGATAACGAAAAATTTATGCTGGAATGTAAGTTTCAGAGGGAAGTGACCACTTTGTCTCAAACTTCTGTTCGTAAATAAGGAATGTTTATATGGAGTTAATGTGTGGTATGGGACACTAGTTTCATTTCATATATGAATGGACTAGACACATTTATGTCTTCTATCTTTCACCAACATGTGTGTGTATGTGGAATGTGCCCTTGTGGTATGGGGCACTTAGACCTGTTTCACATGCGTTCACTTATATTTTGATCATGTCTTTTACATTTATCATGAAGCCATCCACTCATCCAATTACAACATCGAGGACAGTTTCTTCCCAAGAGGGAGGACTTTTATAAAATTGATTTATCCATGTATTTCGGGGACACACTTTTATTTATTCATTGACGTCGATGCTTGTGTAAATTGTTTTACTAGTTAAGGTATTCAATTGTAGATGGATTCCTATGTTGGGTGAATTCCCATGTGATATATTGATGTTCTAGTATTTGGTATTGATTTATTGCATTGTCCTATTACTCATGAAATGTATCGGGATTGATTGATATGACTTCAATTGATTGCTCAACTGACGTGTTTACATTTGTGAGTTCTAGGGTATAAGCTATGTGAGGATACCGATAGAGGAGGTGTCACACAATGCGAGGATATCAATGTGCACGTGTTGCGTAGATGGCGGATTGAGTGACGTAATAGAATATTTTGTGGTGGTGTGCAAGTACTTAAGTATTTAATTTATACACTATTTGTATTTGTATAGCTATTTAATAGAATATTTTGTGGCCGTGTGCTGGTACTTAAGGATTTAATTTATATGCTATTTGTATAGCCTGGACATTTTTGTAATGTCCGTGTGTGCACAATGTGTGCACAAGTTACCTTATTCCATTTATAAGTTTGTATAGACCTTAGAAGGTTTGAGCACTAAAGCTATTTATATGGCAAAGGTCCAAATATAGATGTACACTTTATTTTTGGCTCAACATGCCTACTTTTGGGAATACATTATAAATACCCTCGTCGAGAAGAGGGCCACTCAATTTGGGGGGGAGATTACACCCAATGTTTTTGTCTTTGTGCTCTTGAATAATTTTATTGTATTCTATGGTTTGTGGTGAGATTTGTTAAAGTTTAATTTATGTTTTTGCGTGTTTTTGTGAGAGGTATGTAATACTTGGATTAAAGGTCTTGAAACAATTATATTCGCCTAAATCTTCTAAAATTTATCCAAAATCATTCAAATGTACCAAACTCTTCTAAATTTTATAAAAACTCATTCAAATGCACCAAACATGCAAATTTATGTTGATTGTGAATTTACACAAAAAAACAATAACCCATCTTGACACATAAGGAGTTATGCCACTCATTGCTTTGTTGTAAAGCTCCATTTCCTCAAGTAATGTGAGGTAGGTTTGATCAAGCATTCATATCTTGGGTATCATTTGTTAGAGACTATTTCATGATTAAAAAAAGTACCATAATGACACTACTAAAAGTATTTTATTGCAATCAGTCAGCCATACAACATTTTAAGACTCAACCACTTACATTTGTGGTCAAAGAACATGCCCCTCTTATGAGGCATTAGTTAGTCACACAAGATTAATGGCATGCTAGTTTTTACTCCATGAAACTTGTGATAGTTGTTACCCCTGAGGATGGTGAGATGGAGCTGCAAGGGCCAAGGCCCTTGATGTAAGGAAAAGTTTCTTTGTAAAAAGTAGTTGATAATGGTTTTTCTTTATTTGTAGGCCACCCTTAGCAAATGTTCTTTCTTTTATTTGTAGGGCCACCCTTAACAAATGTTCTTTCTTTTATTTGTAGGACCACCCTTAACAAATGGCTAACAAAGCATTGCAGTTGAACATTATCACAACAATATACAACCATGCAAAACTCTAAGGCTTTCACAACCATGGAGGATCACCATGATCACAACCATGTAAAACTCCAACTTTTAACCATGGCTTCCAAACATGGATCGCCATCTCTTTTGAACACTCCCCACACACATACCCTTCACTTTAGCATGGCCATTCTAGAGGAAGTTCACTTGCCATCATTAAACAACATTTTCCAAGGTTTTATTATTTTTATTTTTAACAAAAGTTTCTATTGATAATAAATGAAATTTATGGGACTTTACATTTGCTTTACCCATGATGAAATAATTGATGTTTTTACTAACAACATACACCAAAATAGTTATAAAGTCATCTACACATGTAATAAATACACGACTATTGTTGTTGCCTCCTTTAATTTGTTGAGTAAATACTTTGATTTCTTGAGTGTTTTGTATTGTTTTTTTTTAAAGTTGGAGGATTTTTATTACATGAGGGTCCTGCATACCCTTTTTACAAACACACACACACCTACGGGTTCATGAGGTACAAGGTAGCACCATGCAATGTAGGCAGCCGTGGATTGAACCCATTACGTTGGGTTACAAGCCATCCACTTTAACCAACTGACCTACCGATTAGTGTTTTGTATTGTTGCTTGTTGGCTTGTCTGATTTTGCTTTGTCTTCTAGCTGTAATTATGTACACTTGCCTTTTTGAATCCTTAAGAACATGGCAAAAGAAGAAATATTAATCGTTCACAAGTTTTCTTCAAGCATAGAAAATTAATCCACGTTAATCACTCAAGCCAAACCATCAAAGAGCTAACGCACATACACAAACTCTCTCTTTTGTGTTGGGAAGGTGGATAACTCCATCAACTCACACAAACTACCCCCCATAGCGTAGTGCACTGGCATCGAACTCGTGCCCTCCTAATGGGCCCCAACTGTTCTACCGGCTAGACTACGCGCGCGAGGGCTACACACTTTTTTCTTATGCTTTTATATTTCATGAATTTAGGGACACAAAAAAACACAAGGTCCTAACACTTGACAGAATTCTTAAGGAACATGGAAAAAAAGACAGTAAAAAGGACATACGTGTTCAAACCTTGGGAGGAGCAAACGATGAAAAATATGGACTCTTAGGTGGCGAGCAGTCTCCGTGAAGCGAAATCTCCTCCTGAGCAGAGCTCGGAAAGCTTCGAAATCTCTCCCATTGCAGAGCCTCGAAACCTGAGAAACCCTAAACCTCACGCTCTCTTCCTTTGATGCCCATGATCTACTGTGTACTCCTTCCCTCTCGCCATGGCTAGCCCCGACCTGTTCGAAACTTATTTCCGGCGAGCTGATGCCGATCGCGATGGCCGCATCAGTGGCCAGGAGGCCGTCACATTCTTCCAGGGCGCAAACCTCAACCGTGAAATTCTGGCCAAGGTGCCCTGTCTGTTACCTTCATGCAACGAGATCTGTATGATCGAGATTGCTTTTGTTTTGATGGCTCTGTTGCATCAGAAGATCTCTGTAGCCTAACGGTTGCCCTAGATTTCTTTACAAATTGTGCCATTGCCATTGCGATTGCGATTGCGATCGCCATTGCCATTGCCTTTGTTGTATGTAGCCTTGCCCTAGATTTTTCTTGTACGTTTTAGTGGTTTTGCTGCTTCAGAAGCTGCCATTACCATCTCTGTATTGTAGCTTCGCGGTTACATGGACTGTATAGCGTTGCCCTCACCTTGTGGACTGATTTTTATGTCTATGTTGGATCCTGAGCCGCCATTGCCATCACGGCAGGGCAGTCTTTCCTAAGAACGTATGGGAAAGATACCATTCTTTCTTGCTCAGAAACACTTGGAGATTTTGGGATATCTGATTGTGGCAGTGTATCCTTTTATCAGAATCTATAGGAAAGCACACCATCCTTGCATATAAGCACATGGGATCTTTTGGGATGGTGGCAGTGCAGCCTCTCCTTAGAATGCATGTGAAAACACACCATCATCCATGCGAGCCTTTGGAAATGCGTTTGTCTTCCATCTTTAGGGCTGCAAATGAGATCTAATACCTAGTATGTTTGAGTTTGGATGGTTCTATGAGAATCCAAGTTAATGGTTTTTGATTGCTGTCATGCTTCCTAGAACGCTTGAGAATTAGTAGACATCATCTACAGGCAAATTCAGTAGCCATTAGCCTAAAAATCTGATAGCTCTTGCAAAATTGCAGGCATCACTGCATTGCGGTGATGGAACCATCTGGTGTCTTAGGAAATATTATATGGAGCCGCTGCTTTGTAGTAATTGAAACCAAACTGCCTTTGCAGATCGTTCTGGTTTTAGGGACCACTGTTCTTACTTGGATCTTCATTGGGATTGGCAGATTTGGCAGTATGCTGATCAAGGGCAAACTGGATTCCTTTCTAGACCAGAATTTTACAATGCACTTAAGCTGGTTACAGTGGTTCAGACTGGTCGGGAGCTGACACCAGCAATTGTGAGCCGTGCATTACAAGGGCCAGCTGCATCTCAAATCCCTGCCCCACAAATACAACTGGCTCCTGGTCCTACCCTGGTCTCGCAAGTGGTGGGAGCTGCAAGGCCTGTTCGCCCTCTAGGACCTCCTTCACAACAGGTTCAACAATCTCCCAGTGGAGTTTCCCAGCCTGTCCCATCTTTGCCCCCAGGGCCTCGACCAATCGCATTAACATCTCAACCTAGAACTCCCACTGTACAAACCTTTGGTGGATCAACAGGCAGCCCAGCTGAATGGGCAACCAGCAAGTCATCGTCATGGCCGGGCCCAGCTTCAAGTAGTAACCTCACCGATATTCAGTTAAAGGAAGCAGCTACAACTCCTCCTCCTCAAGGGGCACCACAAAATGTATTTGGGGGAAGCTTATTTCAGGCCGGAGGTAACTTAAATGCTACGAAGGCCCCACCTTCTAGTAGTGCTGAGCCAGACCTCTTTGGAGGAGACATTTTTACAGCTGTCCCAGTGAAGCCTCCAGCTGCTCCACCTCAGCGAAATACGTCAGCATCACAGCCAAGTTTGAACTTACTACCAGCAAACTTGCCAGCACCTCAGGCACCTCAGTCAAGGGGAATACAACCACCTGTTTGCACAGATCCAACATCCTTTGCGTTGGTTCCTACTCCTGTTGCACCAGCTGCTGCGTCCAACCAGCTCCAACCTGTCGCCATGCCAGTGAGATCAGATTTGCAGGATCGAGGATTTGGAATTACACCTGGAAATGATGGGTCAAAGATGTGGCCCAAAATGAGAGACTCAGTAGTGCAGCGCTACACCAAGGTTTTCCTTGAAGTGGACACTGACAAGGATGGGAAGATTAGTGGTATACAAGCTCGTGATCTGTTCCTTAGCTGGAAAATTCCACGAGGTTGGATATGTTACTTTTCTTCAGACTATATTGTCTCATTATTATACCAGTCCAAGTTTGTCATGCTTTTAACAGTACCCTTCTCATCCATTCTAAGGCATTGACTCTTTTTCAGAGGTTTTGAAGCAGATTTGGGATTTGTCTGATCAGGATCATGACAGTATGCTGTCTTTGCGTGAGTTTTGCACTGCACTTTACATCATGGAACGGTATCGGGAAGGCCATAGGTTGCCTGCTGCTATCCCTTCTGTGTATTGTTTTGAGGAGTCTGGTATTCAAGCTCTTCGTATTGCCGAGGCTCAGGTTGCAGTTGCTCAGAACTCTGCAGGCTACAATTTACCAGCTTGGAAGCAGAATCCAGGTACAATATGCAGTTGCTATCTATGTGAAGTTGGGTTTTGCAAAGAGCTACATGGTGGAAAAATTATAAATCAAAGATGCTGATGGGTTGCTTTTGTGATTAATAATAATGTGTATTAGAAAGTATTGGGTGCTCGTGCAGCGTTTTATATTATGATTTTTTTGACCTGATTTTGATGATTTATTTGATTGACCCTTGTGCAGGCATACTTCAACATTCAGGGCATGCTATGCCTGGTTTACCGCCACGGCCAGTCCCTGCAGGTTCGGTGTTGCCTCAAGCACCAGTCCCATTTCCTGCACCAACGCCAGCACTTCCTAGGCAAGCACTACAACAAAATTCCAGAGCCCCCGTGCTGGAGATGAACCTTGTTAATCAATTAAATGCAGATGACCAGTTGACACTTCAGACCAAGCATCAGGAAACTTTGGATGCTGAAAAAAAGGTGCACTTAAGTCCTCTAGAACTGTGTAAGCTTGTTTATAGAAGTTTGGAACATGTACTTCGGGGGATGGCATTTTACAATTTTTTATGCACAACTTGATTGTTTCATTCTTTGTTCAATACTAGCAAAGTGGTGGGCTCAGCCTGGCTCAAGCAAGCCATTAATATATGAAGGGTTTATAGAAAGGGGTTTTAAGAGTAGGCAAGTCCACTTGCTTACGTTCTATGGAGTACATTTTGTAGAAGTTTCAGCCTTGATAAGATGCTTAAAAAGCATGTCTTGTGTAAGTTTTTCAAGTCCATTCTCATTTTTCTATGTAGTGTTCTGTTTACAGCATGTTACATTATCTGAAAAATATATGCAAATAATGCTAGAATAATATAGCTGCTGAAGCTGATCTAATTAATACTAATTTAACATGATTAAGAAACGCTAATCAACTATGCAAGTACACAATAGATAAGACCAGAGAGACCTAATAGTATATTGCCAAAACATGAAAAGATCGTAAACTTAGATCTGTCCTGTACGCTGTGCAAACCTTGGTTCATGCATAAATCTAAACTGATGGTTCAAATGTCCTCTGGAAAACGCTTGGGTAATTGCCTTGTAATGACCTACAATTCACCCTCGGCTGTGCTGATGACTCTGGCTTTACAGATTCTTGCTTATGGATGCCTACAATGACCCTTGGGCTGCCTAATTTTTAGATACATGAAGGCTGCTCAGATGCTAGGGACTGGTTGGCCGTTGGCCAACTATCCACGATCCAATAGAGTGCATTGTTTGGCTGTCCACACATGTCCTGACTGTGGGGTCTGGCAGTCCACTATCCTGCTGCCCAAACACTGGTGATCTGGTCCACACCCCTGGGAAATCGCCCCTCAGGCTATTGTAGTCGAAACACATGTCCATGTACCACTCTACCTAAGCATGCCCATCGCATGCCCTTCTGCTAACCTTGGAGCAGTGGGACACATGATGCACCTTTTCTCCACTTCTGCTTGGATTAGTCACTCCGTGATGATGGCCTCCTAGCACCTATCTGTCAGAAAGTGGAGTGACCGCACATAATGGTTAAAAAAGCAACATACCAACTGTCACACAACTTGCGGAACTCTAGTCTTCACAATCGGCAATTGCAACTACTAGTAAACTACCTGTCACAATCAACAGATATGAGGAAGCTACAAGCACATTTCCGTCTGTGTGGTTCAGTCGTAGGCTTTGCTCCAAATTCTTTTGCTTTGCTATCTCCATTAAAACAACTTGCAAGGTACGCGTCTTGGAACTGGTGCTTTCACCCTCGCCGGTATGGATCTCGGGAATTGGAACCGGATGACCTTCAACTACACAAACTCTAGCCTCTATGAGAGTGATTCTGTACTTGCTTCGACTCTAGTGCTAGTGACATTAACACCTCCATAAGATCCTCCACCTGTCTACACTCCTTACTATCTCTTGAGTCACTTCCGGTCCTAGAAGCTCGTCGCGTCCTCGAAAACTTCCTTCTATTAGGTTCAACCTCTTGTGAACTGTCACTGCCTTTGTATTTTGACATCCAAGGAACGAGGAACAAAGGAGAATGCTTAAGGTTTATATTCCATTGTAGGGAATCGAGTATTCTAGAACTCGAGCTTGAGGGTTGTTGTCCAAGTTGTATCCAAAAGGAGCAATTCTGAGATTGAACAACACTAAATCCTTTGTACAAGAGTCATGGGACTAGCCATCTCATGGAGGCACTGTTCTATCAGTGAAGGAAATTGGAACTGAGTACATGGATATGAATATTGTTAGTCTACCATAGTCAGACACTGACATGGGTAGTTGGACTATAGTAGGAACTGGTGTAAAAACCAAGAAATCGGTGTCAAAACCAAGGAATTGTTTGTGCATTCATTTGTTCATTTGATTTATGCTTGTGAGCATATCTGTGTATTTGTGCCAAGGGTTGGGGACACTCGGTTAAACCCAAGGACGAGCATGTGTGCACATGTTTGTGTCTTCCAACATATAATGGGTGTGTGAACTCCGTTTCCCAAGTTGCATCTATCAAAGGATGTTCTTTCCATTTTACAAGGAACTCCCGAAGAGTATGATTTCACAATCCTCTTTCTCTTCGTTCCAGGATTGGTTCTGGTCTATTATCTTCTTGATTAGGTTCTTGCAAAGCAATCATACCATCAACTAAATTATCACCGTCGTGAAGATAACACTTCAATCGACTCACATGAAATATTGGGTGGACACGACAGTCTTGTGGTAAGTCTAACTTATAAGCCACATCTCTGACTTGTTTCAAAATCGTCCATGGCCCACAATATCTAGGCGACAACTTAGTAGATTTACCTGCACGAAGCATCTTAGTCCTCCGAAGAACAAGTAGAAACACTTTCTCCCTCTCCTTAAAAGAACGAGCTATCCGCTTGAGATTTAGCATACTTAACCGCCCGATCCGTAGCCCGACGGATATAATCTCAAGCTGTAGCTAAATTTAACTGCATCTGATACAGAAATTCAGCTGCATTGGGTGTCTTTTGAGATAATCCAATTGTACCTAGCATCAATGGATTATACCTAGAATTCAATGCAAATGGAGAAAAGTTTGTAGAGGAATGCTTACGCGAATTATACTCAAACTCCCGTAAAGGTAAATACTTTTCTCAATCGCTCTGTCATTCCCCGACATAAGCTCTTAACATATCCTCCAAGACTTGGTTGACTCTCTCGGTGAGACCATTAGTCTGGGGATGATCACCCCTACTCATGCAGAGTTGTGTGCTAAGTTCACTAAAAACATGCTGCCAAAAATTACTTGTAAACCTCGGATCTTTATCTGATACAATGGATTCTAGCAAGCCATGTAATCTAAACACGTTGGCAATAAATAATTCCGCTACTTGCGGAGCTTCAACTTTGTTTGTAGTAGGAACAAAATGTGTCATCTTATATAATCTATCCACAATGACAAAGATAGCATTATAACCTTTCTTGGTTCGGGGTAAACCCATAATGAAATGCATGGAAATACTTTGCCATTTTCTGTCTGGAATAGGCAACGGATGTAATAATCCAAGTGACTTCACACGCTTGAATTTAGTAACCTGACACTGTAAACAATGTGTCACATAATGACTAACATGTTTCTTTAATTGTGGCCACAAGTAGAAATGTTTATGAGTTCAATGGTTTTCTTAATTCTTAGGTGTCTAGCACATGGACTATCGTGACATTCTCGTGTCACTAGTACTCTCAAATTATTTGAGCCTGTAGCAAATATCTTGCTGTTCCTCTTGAGAAATGTTTAATGAGCTCAATGGCTTTCTTAATTCCTGGGTGTCCAGCACATGGACTATCGTGACATTCTCGTGTCACTAGGACTCTCAAATTATTTGAGCCTGTAGCAAATATCTTGCCGTTTCTCTTGAGAATTTCATTCTCAATGGTAAATCTACGCTTACCAGACAATAAATCAGACACGGCTGATTCCTCATCTACTTGGCTAGTTTTATTCTATAACGATTGAACATACGGATCCGTCTTTTAAGCTTCATGTATTCTATGAGTGATCTCATTCTCGATTATACTGAAACTCATCTAATACATTATATGAGACAATGCATTGGCAATAACATTCTCTTTTCCTTGTCGATACAAGATTTCCACGTGAAACTCTTGCATCAATTTAGCTGTCACGACCCTGTGTTTTTCTCTTGATAGTATGCAGGTGTGCATGGGGACATTGTGGACAGTGTGAATGGCATGAGTTTGGAGTTAAAAAAAAAGGAGACCCATGTGTGGACTACCCCAAGTGTGAAGGGGACACAGATTTTAATTTAAAAGGTTTTATAACCTTTGGTGGCCCAAAAGCTAATTTGGGAGGTTACTCCACTTTTGGGAGACACGTCTCTCTCTATCTCTCTCTTGCTTTTTGGGAGAAAACAAGGGGCTGGCGGGCTGCTTTTGGGCGCTTCTCTTTTGGTGCAAAAAGCGGAGGGCTGAACAGCTGCGGCACATGCTCTCTCTCTCTCTCTCTCTCTCTCTCTCTCTCTCTCTCTCTCGCTCGCTTGGCACACGGAGGGCTGGACTGTAGGCGCACAGGGTTGCATACTCTTCTCTCTTAGTGAAAAGCAAGGCGGGCAAGGCTGGAGCCTGAAGCGTGTGCTTTCTCTCTCTGGGAAGAGCCGGCTGCAGTACACGCACAGCCTATAGGAGCTTTTGCTTGTCGGAAGGCTGGGCTGTAGGCGGCATCAGCTTGGTGTTTGGTGGTTCCGAACACATGAACACAGACATCATGTTGATGGCGTTCAACTGATGGAATGTTCAGCTTCTCTTTGCTTTGGTTCAGGACTGTTTTGGAAAGGGTTTATGGATTGTTTCGTGGCAGTGCATGTGGCTACGAACATGAGCAATTCCGGGACTGTTTTGAGGTCAGTTTGAGGACTGTTTATGGGCTGTTTTTGGTTGGCTGCAAATTCAGCTGTGTGCTTTAGTTTCTGGCTGCAAGTACAGGTCACTTGGATGTGTTTCTTGGCATGGGAGTGATGCAAGCTCGCATGGCTGAATGCTCATGGAGCAGATTGTTTTCTTCCTGCTGGAAAGGAACAGAGGGACCTACAGTTATGGGCATCTCTATGTTTCCGTATGTTTCGTGAGGGAACAGGTAACTAGATGTATGCCGTTGTTGGCATTGTTGTTGAATGGTCCTGTGAATGGTTCTGTATGGAAATATGACAAAGGTTTCAAGGGGAAACAGGCCTAAGGGTTTCATGTGGAAACAGGTCGTAGGTTTCTCGAGGAAACATGTTTTTGGTTTGGCCAGGAGATAGGTCACATGCAGGCAGAGGGTACAGGAATGGACACATGTTTGGTATAGCCTTGCTGCTGATTGGACAGGGGTTTGGGAATCCATGACTGAGATGGATAGTACCCTTGGAAGGCAGAGGGAGTTGGTAGAGGTGTGTCGACTGTATGGTATGCTTTGCTATGACGTGAGTTCTCTTTTGGAGAATAGTTTGGAGTCTTTGTTGTGATGCAGGAGCACTGGATATGTCAGGGTGTGATGCTGTTCATAGGGTGAGAGGCTATGGATGGATGGTTGTGGCAGCCCTGATCATGGGAGAAAGGTTATGTATGCAGGACTCAATGTGAAAGAGTCTTTTGATGTGAACAATAGTTGGAATTATTTGTGGATGCTGAGTGGACAAGAAGCCATGATGCGGGGTCTTTGTAGGCTTCAGGAGTTCTACTGTGACGGTTGAGTTTCCAGCCTTATTGTAATCAAAGCTCTCTTATAATCAAATAAAGAAATACTGCAAGGGGCGCCATTGCGTTTTGGGGCCAATCGGTGTGCGTGTACTGTTTGCAGGAGCACTCTAGCTCCCTCTGTTTGTTTTCTTTTTCTTGGTCCTCAAAGGTGTTGAAGTGTTTTGTGTGCAAGTTAGTTTTTGCACTGCCCTGGTTTTGTCTGAAGACCGAGGCCGGTTTACATCGGCCCATCTTGCTAGAGGCCTCTTAAATCGAGCTGGTTACAAAAATACTTCAGTGTATCATGATCCGTGTATACCTTAAACTTAGCTCCATACAAGTAATGCCTCCACACCTTGAGTGCATGTATAAGTGTGTACAATTCAAGCTCATGTGTAGGCCACTTGCGTTGCGAACTATTGAGTTTCTTATTCTCAAACGCCACTGGTCAGCCTTCTTGGCTCAACACAGCTCCTATAGCAATGCTACTAGCATCTGTCTCAATGACAAAAGGTAATGATGGATCCACGATCTTCGACATAGGTGCAGTTGCAACTGCTTGCTTTAATTTATCAAAACTTTGATGTTGAATGTCGGTGGAGATATAAACAACGGTAACTTGCAACAAGTCAGTCAATGGTGCTGCTATTTCAAAATAGAAAATAAAATACTTTCTATAAAAACCAGATAGTCCTAAGAAAGATTTGAGCACAGTAATGTCTTGTGGAATAGACCAAGCCAAGATTACTGCTACTTTCTTTGGATCCATCTTTACACCTAGTGCTGATATAGTGTCCCAAATATTCAACTTCCTCTTGACATAGGAAAGTCTTTTGTTTATTGGCATATAACACATTTTCCCTAAGCACGCCAAATACAGTAAACAAGTTTGGTTCGTGCTGTAGTAAAGATTTACTATAAACCAAAATATCATCAATAAAATCCACCACAAATTTATCCATGAATAGCCTTTCATTAACATCATAAATGTGGCTGGTGCATTAGTAAGCCCAAATGGCATAACAAGGTATCATCGTCATCGACGTTACCTTTTTCCGCTGCCACTATCAACTCGGAGTGCGTTGCCACACATCAACGCGAGCCTTCGTCATCGACCGTGCTTCAGCTCTGACGTCCTTCTCTGCTTCAGCACTAGTCTTCTTTTTGCTCAAAGTCACCTCTCATATGAGGGCTCTTGTACATATCTGCACTCACCTTTTTATATATATTCACTCACATATTTCATGCTGTGTGGTTTTACTCTGATCTCTCGTATATCTGGTCCTTCCGTCCTTTTGCCCTCACAAAATAAACTTACTATAAAACATCAAAATCCAATGCCACGGATCAATGATTTGATAGACGCTCTAGGTGGAGCTAAGGTCTTCAGTAAGATAGATTTAAAAAGTGGATATCATCATATTCGTATGAAAGACTAAGATGTATCTAAGAGTGCTTTTCGTACTCATTTCGGTCATGCTGCAGTCTCTGATGACACGGGTGCTGCGTACTTGGAGTAGAGAGGGTTGCCGTCCCGAGTGGTGCAAGCTCTGGTGACACGGGTGGTGCGTCCCTGAGGTAGAGAGGGCTGCTGTCCCGATGCAGCAGAGAGGGCTGCTGTCCCGAGTGGTGCAAGCTCTGGTGACACGGGTGGTGCGTCCCTGAGGTAGAGAGGGCTGCTGTCCCGATGCAGCAGAGAGGGCTGCTGTCCCAAGGGCTGTGCCAAAATGCACAAGATATGTTGGATGTGAGCCCTGATGTATGCGCTGAAGAAGGTTGAGATAAACGCTGATATAAACCCTGATGTAAGCTTGATGTAAGCGCAGAGGTGGGCTGATGTATAGCGCTGATGTATGCTGCAGCAAAAGGCAAATGTCGGCTGAAGCAAAACACTGATGTAAGCTGATGTATGCTCTGATGTAGGCGCTGACAAGTGCTGAAGTAAAACGCAGATGTGAGCAGAAGAAGGCCTGATGTAAGCGCCAAGAAAACAGCCTGATGTTGGCTGATGTGAGCCCTGCAGAAGGCAGCCTGGACCAGCAGAGGAAAACGCAGATATGAGCCTCTGCTTGTAGGCGGCCAGGTGGTACCTGATATGGTGATGAAGTGGTACACTGATGATGAGGTATGGGCAATGCTATTTATAGTAAAGGGGGGTGCTGGTCGGTCACCATAAAGGTGTAGGCCAGAAGCCAAGACAAAAACCCCAAAAATATAAAATATAAAATAACCAGAAACTCCCTTTTTAGGGCTGGAAAAGTGCTGTTTCTTCACACCCCCTCTCAGGCCAAAAAGGGGACCATGAGAGAAGATGAAGTATGCCAGGGTCCCACACAAACACAATGGCGGAAGGAATGTATCCCCCTCTGGAAACAAGATCTGATAAAGTTGGAGAGGGCAATCGTGATGGCAAAGGTGGTGTGGATGAGGTGATGTGCATGCGTTGATCATCTCCCAAAGTATGATCTTGAACAGGATTCTCCACTGAGTAAGAAATCCCATTCCCTATGTGGTCCAGATCAGAGTTTGGAGAAGCATCTTCTAGTGAGAAGAATCGGTCCTCTGGGAGTGCGGGTAGACGATCCATGCTGTGTGCTCTCGAGGTCTTCAATCCCTTTGCTCACGATAGCTCTGAGACCATGTGAGGGCAAAAGGACGGAAGGATTAGATGTACGAGAGATCAGAGTAAAACCACATAGATATGTGAGTGAATATATATAAAAAGGTGAGTGCAGATATGTACAAGAGCCCTCATATGAGAGGTGACTTTGAGCAAAAAGAAGACCAGTGCTGAAGCAGAGAAGGACGTCGGAGTGACGAAGGCTCGCGTCGATGTGTGGCAAAGCACTCCGAGGTGATAGTGGCAGCGGAGAAAGGTAACGTCGATGACGATGATGGTGGTTCAGTCTCTGATGACATGGGTGCTGCGTACCTGGAGCAGAGAGGGTTGCCGTCCCGAGTGGTGCAAGCTCTGGTGACATGGGTGCTACGTACCTGAAGCAGAGAGGGCTGCTGTCCCGAAGTAGTAGAGAGGGCTGCTGTCCCAAGGGCTGTGCCAAAACGCACAAGATATGCTGGATGTGAGCCCTGATGTATGCACTGAAGAAGGCTGAGATAAACGCTGATATAAACCCTGACGTAAGCCTGATGTAAGCGCAGAGGTGGGCTGATGTATAGCGCAGCAAAACTAAGATGTCTGCTGAACCAAAACGCTGATGTAAGCTGATGTATGCTCTGATGTAAGCTGATGTATGCTGATGTATGCTCTGATGTAGGCGTTGACAAGTGCTGAAGTAAAACACAGATGTGAGCAGAAGAAGGCCTGATGTAAGCGCCAAGAAAACAGCCTGATGTTGGCTGATGTGAGCCCTGCAGAAGGCGGCCTGGACCAGCAGAGGAAAACGCAGATATGAGCCTCTGCTTGTAGGCGGCCAGGTGGTACTTGATATGGTGATGAAGTGGTACACTGATGATGAGGTATGGGCAATGCGATTTATAGTAAACGGGGGTGCTGGTCGGTCACCATAAAGGTGTAGGCCAGCAGCCAAGACAAAAACCCCAAAAATATAAAATATAAAATAACCAGAAATTCCCTTTTTAGGGCTGGAAAAGTGCTGTTTCTTCACATATTTAAGGCTCTATAATTGATACACATTCGAGAAGAACCATCTTTCTTCTTAACTAGCAAAACCGGAGAAGCAAACGGTGAGAAAGTGGGGGGAATGAGTCCTTTTGCTAGGTACTCCTCAATCACCTTTGACACCTCGTTCTCCTTAACCAAACTCATCTGGTACGGAGGTCTATCGATCGTAGTTGCACCGGGCACAAGCTCTATTCGATGCTTCACATTTCTACACGGAGACAAAGAAGAGGGTAGGTTAGATTTAAAAACATCAAAAAATTCCGTCAGAATTTTCTCTTGCAAAGATTTTGTGGCATTACAAGTTGGAGCTCCACTTTCATACGTGTCTATAGCACTTGGAACTCTATGAACCCAACCTAAAAAAAGAGACTTATAAGATATTCTAAGCATTTGTGTAGCAGTAATTAATGCATTCTTGGGTAGATTTGCCTCACCTTTAATGCGATGCATCCTCCCCTCACCTTTAATGTGATGCATCCTCCCCTCACACGTAAATCGATAGACATGCATTGCGAAGTCAATGAGAGGCTTCTTCTGAACATGCCATTCTTTTCCTACCACAACATCAAAACATGCTAGTCGAGTAATATCAAACTTGCGCTTCTCAAAGTAGGATTGAATGGTGAGACCAAGGCCTACAACCTGTTGATCCCAAACCTCTGTTTCTTTGCCATCTGCTAGCTTAACTGTGTACTGATATGGCGATGGTTGAGTCTTCAATTTTAACTTCTTGACAAGTTGAGAACTAACCACATTATGACTAGAGCTCGTATCGAAGAGTACCCTCACTAGTCCCTTCAATTGAACCCTTCATGACTAAGTTTTGTAACCGGAAACTGGTAACCGCGACTAGCCTTTGAAGATAAGACTGTATCTACAGCGGTGGGTACCTGTTTCTCAATTGACACTGAAAGTAGCTTAGTAGAATGGTGGGGTGTCTGTTCTAGAGTATCATCCAATAAATCTTCCTCGAGATCCCCGTAATCTGAATCTATAGACTCAGTGGTCATATTTGCAGCTATGCGTTGCTTCTTCACTAGACAATCACCTTTGATGCTTTCCCATACAAGCATAGCATAAGCCTTCACTTTTTGCTTTCTCAAACTGTTTTGGAGTGAGAGAAGACACCTTTCTCTTAACTCCTGCAAGAGTCGTTGTAGAGGAATGTACACTAGACATAGATGCCTTTCCCTTTTGCCCACTAGTGTACCTCGAAGCTTCATAAGTAGGTCGCATAAATGAGACTTGGAAACTTAACCCACTGCCTGATTTTGACCCTTTCAACCATCTTCATAAACTAAAGTCATTTCTATAGCTTTGGATAGAGTTTGACACTTCTCATGGGGCACTAATGGTCGAAGTTTATCATTTAACCCCAAGGCGAATTTATGAACCTGTAAGAAATCTGGTAAAATTTGTGGAATTTTCATAAGCACCTCTCGATACTTGTCTGCATACTCCTGAATTGTAAGATTCTTTTGAGAGAAAAAAACCAAGTATCAAGGGCTCTACTTTGCCCATCTGGTGGCACAAAATTTTGAATAAACATATCCTAAAATTCCTCTCAAGTATTTGGGATTGCCTTATCCTTCTGAATTTTTCTCCACCAACGATGAGCCACATCTTGTAAATTATATGTAGCATGTTGGATTCTAATGTGCTCATTTGTGATATCACATAAAGTAAAGCATTGTTCCCACTTAGAAAGCTGCTGATCTATTGCATCAGCTGTGTGAGAAGGTAAAGTGTCAGTGTACTTTGGTGGTTTCAAATCCTTTAATGCAAGTTTTGGCTTTAATCCCTTTTTCGATGTACCCTTACAATTACCCACGGAATGGGTATCTGTAGTTGGCTGAGGTACTATAGGTGTTATCATAGTGTGGATATCATTCATAAATAAATTCATTTACTCTTGCAAATCATGCGTTTGTTAGCGAAGAGGGGGACAGATTCCAATGATTGTGGGGTAGAGTGATCGGATTTCATTTTAAAAACCAATAATATGCAAGAAGCACCAAATGACGGAAAATAAAAAGAGAAGGGATAAGTGAGCCCTCTTGGTCATATGGTTGTCGAAGCCGATGAAGACGGAAGCCGTGTAGAGCTACAGCTTCAAAGATTGTGTCAAGTGTTGCAACTTGCAATCAATGGACCACCGGAAGGGAATTTTTTTTGCTGAGATGCACCGCGCAGGAACTTCCCCTTAAAACCTTTGAAATGAAAACCTTAGGCTTTCTCTTTTTTGTGTTTTGGTAATAAGCTTTTGTGTAAAAGAGATGTGGGTTCTTTTTTTTCCTTTTTTTTCTACGCTACTGTTTTCGACGGCGATGGCGATGGCGATGGCGATGGCGTGGGCGGCTTGTGTGATGTGCACTGCAACAGGGTCGAGATAGCGAAGGGTTGTGTAGGAGAGCACAAGCACCACACAAGCTTAGCCACATTTTGGTGTGGTGGCGATAGCCGGTAGTAGGATGTAAACGGTAGCTCGACGGCAGCAACAACGGAAATGAACAGATGGCAACTAGTACGTTAATGGCAGTAGCGGACAGAATGGTGACCAACACGTCGACGGAACGACAGTGGATGACGGAAATTCGGTAGCGACAAGGAAAAAAAAAATTGACGGTTACAACAAACAATCCTCCACACCTTTGGAAGCTCAATCGTGCAGCTAGGCTTTCCCCATAGCCAAGAAGAAAAGCCTAAGCTTTGATACCGAATGTCAGGCTTCCATGCAAGGCAGCCTAGCTGTGTGAAAAACTAGCTTCATGCAAAAACGTGAGAGAGAAGAAGAACTCCTCAAGAATAGCTAAAACAAACCTAGCTTGGCATACCGTGTTTATCCACCCAACCATTATATATACCAAGAACTTTACCGGGTGTCTAGTGTGTACACCATACTCACACGCCCCCTGTGTCCCCGTTGTTATTCCCATGCTACACATCACTGGGTCTTTGGCCTACAACCGTCACCCATGAACGTTACCCGTTCATGCTTATTAATATAAGTGGTGATGTGTAATAGTATGCTGCCATTGGTTTCCCACACAATGTTTGCGTGTCCCATGCTTTACTGTCGTGTAAATCTCGTGTATCAGTGTGTACACATCCCACGTGTTGCCACATGTAAGGGTCGTAACAGGGTGCCCTATAAGTAGCGAAAACCAGCTCGATAGCCTACCAATGCTTCGTACCCGGATAATGCATAAATCTACTCAACTATGACCCCTCATACTGAATGTTTGGCTGTGTGTTGCATAGGTAGATCAAGCATTCAATAGCTTGTTGATATAGTGTTTGATCAAAAGGCTCTCCAAAATCATGAATGCTAAGCTTGGCACCTGTCTCAACTGGTGTAGGCACGGGCTTAGCAGTCTCTGTATGTACTTTGATCACATCATGACTATCCCATCATCATGTTGTAAGAACTAAATCCCCAAATAAAAATGCAACGGGCCCAAATCCGACATCTCAAAAGAAGCACCTTAAAGGTTGAAATCTTCTCAACATTGGAGCCACTGAGTAGCTTGTCATCAACGTATAAAACAATGATCAACAAACCCTCTTTTGTTTTCTTGATGTAGAGGGTGCTTTGTGTTCAACTGTTAGAAAATCCATGAGAGACCAAGTATGCATGTATCTTCTCGTATCATGCTCTGGGAGCCTGCTTAAGGCCATACAAAGCCTTCCATAACCTACACACTTTGTGTTCCTAACCTTGCTAAACAAAGCGACGTAGGTGAGAAACATATACCTCCTTGTGAAAATAAACATTCAAGAAGGCGTTTTAAATGTCCAACTGAAGCACATTCCAACCATGATGTGCTGCCATAGCAATGATGCACCCGATGGAGGTCATACGAGACGTGGGTGCAAAGGTTTCATTGTAATATATGCCTTTCTGTTGTGCATAGCCCCTTGCTACAAGTCTAGCTTTGTAGCGATCAATGCTACCATTAAACTTTCTCTAGATCTTATAGATCCAGTTCATACCAATAGCTTTCTTGCCGAAACGCAAGTCAGTTAAATCCTAAGTGCCATTCTTCAAATTCTTGATGCATGGTGTGCATCCAATTCTGATCCTCTTGTGCTTCATCAAAAGAGATTGGTTCTTTTAAAAAAAAAAAAATCCGGGAAATAGATCTTTCTATTAGTTAAAAGAAAAACCAGCCAACCGGCTGAAATATATGCTCAAAACCTCCAAAGGAGGAAAAGACACTGGTGAGGTTTGTCCCCTGCCTGGCTGGCCTCTCTTAGAGGGAACTACCTCATAAAAGGGAAGATGGAGAGAGAGAGAAATGAAATGATATATTAACGTCTCTAAGAGGCAGTACATCTGAAGTTGGTGTCTCATCAAAGAGAACAATTAAATGAGACTAAAAAGTAGAATTGTAAGACTCCGAGATGATACTGAGTAGAAAATACTGGAAAATGTATATCAGGTAGATCCATGTATGTTGATCAGTTGAAGTGTTGCCCTCTCCTTAGATCAAGTATCTCCGCCATGGGGCTATCTAGAATGGAGAGGTCGTAGAAGCGAGGTAGGCGCCTCCGATGCCGAGCAATAATGGCTCTGATCTAGCGATGGTGAGGATGCTGTGGTCGGGATCCTGGTGGGCGTGGCCGACGAGCACGACGTAAGATGACTGCTTTATCAGTGGGGACTCCTTGGGAGCGTGGTCGGTGCCCTGATGACCCAATGGAGAAGGTATCAGGAGGTGTGTGGGCTGGGTTGCTGGTGCTGGTGCCGAAGAATTCTGTCAGGGTCCTCTGTCTAGGTACATCATGGCCGGTCTCCTATCTGCCAAGAGGGTCTCTCTGTGTCTCCTAAGCTCAAGTAGGAACAATCCCAGGCATCTCTGATCCTCAAACTCCATGACCCTGCGTAACAGCCCAAAACCCTCTCGGAAGAGGGAGTGATATCTCCCTTGGATCTCATAATAGACTGTACATCGACAAATGTAGTGCTCCTCTGTCTTTGCCTCTTGGTAGCATAGCTGACAAATGCGGTCATCCAAGATCATCATGATGCACATATCGCCCTGTCTCAATCCATAGAAGCTGGTGTGATGAGGTCCGGATTTGTCCAATGGCACAACGTATCCCATGTGATAGGTGTACATCCATGTACGCCGGGCGGGTGATAAAATCATCTGGTGAGAGGTGTAGAAAATGGATCTTGTAATGAGCCATTTTCGTGCCTAAGGGCTCAACGGGGCTAGTCCATGTCCTCTCTGTGTCCACTCTGATGATATCCATCCTGATCACGCGGTTTTGCCTTGAGCGGGTGAGATCCAAAAATGGACAATCCAGAAGGTACTGAAAGGGTGGTAGTGCCTCTATCTGCAAACCATGTAGGTCAAACCATGATCTCATTTGAGCGTACCAGCAATGAGTATCTCCATCCTCTGCCAACTGTATGGATGAGGTCAATGCCAATCGGGAGTACCTCTGCTGAGGGAGCTCCCATAGTCGCTGTAAAAATGTAACTGCCTGGAATAGAGTCTCGATCACTACTGGTGCGGCACCCAGCTCAGCCCGAACAATCTCCGTACAGGAGGGTCGGTGTCACAAGCGTATCAAATAGCCACAATTTGGGGTGCGGCTCCTAAAACTGTATGTGTGCACACTGCCTCTCAAGTGCCCCCAAGGTTGCATGCCCTCGAGCTAATCTAGCTGCTGCTGCCTCCTTCAGGGAGAAACGTGGTACTGTGAAAGTAACTCCCAAGTAGACATATGACCTGACGTACTCAACCGGCTCCCCTTGGAAAGTGAACTGAGGCTTTGATCTCGTCACCCATGCTTGTGTGGTGTTAAACACCATAACCTTGGTTTTCCCAAGGTTCACTGTCAGATCTCTATCGGCAGAGAAAGCCTGTATTGCATCCAGGTCTCTCTGTAATCCCTCCGGAGAGTCTGAGATTAGAACAATATCATCAGCATATAACAAGATGAGTATCAACACCCCTCCCAGGCATGCCCCTGGGCCTCCCAATCTGTCTACATAATCGGAGACAACATCAATGTACAGTCCAAAGAGGGTGAGCAATAGCGGGCATCCTTTCTTCACCCCTATCGTGCTGGTCACCATATCGGATAGTCCGCCGGGTGCTCAGACTCTGCCTGTCACCTCACAGACTCATACAAAGCATATATCCCCCATTGCATATCCTCGGGTACCTCAATGTCATGCAATCTGTGCATAAGCCTGGCACGTGGTACGGTATCGAAGGCTTTGCGGAAGTCCACAAAGTAGTAGTATATCCTTGTCTTCTGTGCCCTGCCCTCTTCAATAAGTGCCCGAAGTGTCAGTATGTGATCTAAGGTAGTAAATCCTCTCCTGAAGCCGGCTTGTCCATGTGCTCGATGACCATGCCTCTCTGCCCAGCGGCTCAGCCCCGACTCCAATATAGAGCCGCCAAGTAATGACCATGATCGTCCTGTAGTTGCCTGGTACCATGGGGTCCCCACTCTTAAAAGAGTGGTACAATGATATGCTTTGTCGAGCTTGCCGGGAAACCCTCACGAATGGCATGATTAAACACATGTACGATGAGCAGAGCCAAAGTATCGAGTGCATACGAGAAGTGCTCTCCAACTAGCCCATCATGATCCTGTGCCTTTCCATTATGTAACCTATCTATCGCATCTAGCACCATCCGCATAGTAAAAAAGGTGCTGCTAGCCGGTCTAGCTCCTAGTGGAGGGGGGGTGGGGGGCTGTCCTGGTGCATCATATAGCTCTCTAGCATAAGTATGCCATGCCTCGGGTGTAGTAATCGGAGTACCAGGCTGTCTCTCCTGAAACATCTTCCATGCCCTCTTGCTGTCCTTCCCCAGGAAGAGTCGGTAGATCTCCTCCTCTAGCTTAGCTAGATACGCTCGTTTCTTCCTCCGCACAAGGCGCCAAAAGATCATCCTGGCTTGTCTATGCGTGTGAGTCCCAATGGCAATCTCACGCTATAGCTGTGCTCGTGTCTCATGACACTCATCATCATACCAACTGTTCTGTGGGGCAATGTTGCGGGGGTGGGTGAAAGGGATCATAGTGTAGGGAAACGCATATGAGGCGGATGCATGTAGTACACTTGCCAATCCTCTCGTGATCTCGTCCAGAGGGCTATGTGGGTCTAAAGCGAACAAGCCATCAGATACTGCATCTCGGTAAACCCCAACTGTCTCACGTGTAAACTGATATCTTGGGTATCTAGGTAGATGAGTGGCTGGCCCATCTCTCGGGGATCTACCTACTAGTGTGAAACTCAGGTATGCATGATCGGCTGCTATGCCAATGGGCCGACTGGGAATCGTGAAACCCCGCACATCAGGTATCAATGAAGGAGATCCCATCAAGTAGTCCAGTGTGCTTGCTCCCCCCTTTAGAGTTCCAGTGTGTGAGAGCATCTGATCCTTGCCATCTCGATAAGCCATTGTATATGACCAATCCATGTGCACTCCCTAGTGTGTGCCTGCCATAATCTGTAATCTCCCCCTCATCCTGTGCTGATCTCTGCAACCCTACATCCTCTGTCGTGATCTCCCGGTAGAGAGAGAGAGAAATGAAATGATATATTAACGTCTTCAAAAGGCCAAGATGACCTATGAGACCAAAAAGGTTACAACAATTGGTGGATCTGATACAATGTCTGTGTAAGAAAAGCTAAAAACAACTAACTGAAACTGAAATAACTATGAGGAAAAGTACGGTACTAGGAGCTCCTAATGGATAACATCTGGGAGGAAAACTCCAGCAACAAAGGTAAGCATCATACACATCACTATCCAAAGAAGTCTCTCATCGGTCGATGGCGGATATCCTCAATGTCCTCCATGGTGAGTACTCTGACTGGACGTCTCCCATGCCGTGCTAGTATGGTCCTGATCCTCTGTTGTAGTCTCCGCCGGTGTCGAGATGGGCCTCTCATCTTGGGGCGCCTGGACCGCCCCAGCTCTATAGCCCGATCAATCAGTGTACCTCTAGTGCAGCTATACTCTGGGGCTAGCTGCAATGCCTGCTGGCCTGACTGCTCAATCTCTGGTCGAAAGAAGTCTGTAATCTGCCTCTGTAGGTGTCTCTCCCTCTCTGATCCCCTCCCTCTCAAGAGACCCTCTCTATGTCTACGAAGCTCCAGCAAGTATAATCCGAGGCATCTCTGATCCTGGTATCTCATGACTCTAGAAAGTGGTCCGAAACCCTCTCTAAACAGGCAGTGAAAACGGCCTCGTATCTCATAATATACTGGACAGTGACATATGTAATGTAACTCTGTCTCTGGCTCCATCTGGCATAGCTGACAAATCCTGGCCTCAGCTGGTACTCCTCTGAATCTGCCAGTCTCAATCTCTAGCTGGTGTGAGGATGTGCGCATCTGACCAATAGCACACCGTACCCCATGAGAAAGATGAGTATCCATGTAGCTGGGTCTAATCACAAACCCATCCTGCGTGAGCTGGAGAAGATGATCTCTATAGAAAGCCATCTTCGTACCAAGCTCCTGTGTCGGCTGTATCCATGTCCTCCTAGTGTCCAGCTGAATCAAGTCCTGCCTGATAAGTCTGGTAATCTCTGCCCGTGTGAGAGAGAGGGAGGGTGCATCCAGGGAGTACTGAAATGGAGGTACCCTTTCCATACTAAAGCCATGCAACTGGAACCAAGCTGTCATCTGTGCATACCAACATGATCCGTCTCCCTGTGATGCCAACTGTCGTGAAGACTCCAGGGCTAAGCGAGCATATCTGTCTCTAGGGAGAGCCCAAGTGCTATGTATAAAGGAGACTGATCGAGTGAGTGCCTCTACTACCAATGGGGGGGCAGCCATCTCTGCACGGATAATATCATGTGGTACGGAGGCCTTGGCCCTAATCATCCGGGAAATCATAGAAACCAAGGGCCTCTCCATATGTCTCCATCCATCAGTGCTACCAGCTCGGCTGTGGTGATCTACTGAGGGTCCCCATATCTCCACTCCATACAGCATGGCTGAAGTGACCAAAGTGTCAAAGAGCCAGAGCTTTGTTCGAGGTTCCTGAAATTGAACCTGCGAACACATCCTCTCTAGTCTCCCCAATGCTGCATAAGCTCTGGTCAATCTGGTCTCCGCTGCTCTCCTCAAGGAAAATAGTGGGCCACTGAAAACCACACCAAGGTAAGTATATGCATCTGTATACTCCACTGTCTCCTGACCATATGTAAAGGTGGGTACTGACCTCCTAACCCACTGTGCTGTGGTGTTAAACACCATCACCTTGGTTTTACCAAGGTTAACAGACAATCCACTGTCCTGTGCAAAGGTGTGCAATGCATCCAAATGACGCTGCATCCCCTCTGGAGAATCTGAGATCAGCACAATATCATCAGCATACAATAACAGTGGAATCCATGTCCCTGCTAGCTGTGCTCCTCTGTCACCCTCCCGCTCTACATAGTCTGAAACCTCATCCACGTACATCCCAAATAAGGTGGGAGAAAGGGGGCAGCCCTGTTTCACCCCAATAGTGGAGTGAACCATCTCAGATATACCCCGAGTAGTACGTACCTGCCCCACAATTGTCCTGTATAAATCCATGATTCCCCAAATCAGCTCTGTGGGCACTCCCATCTCCTGTAGTCTGCGCATCAGGCTGGCTCTCGGTACTGTGTCAAAAGCTTTGCGGAAATCCACAAAGCAACAATAAATCCTCCTGCCATATAATCTGCCCTCCTCAATAGTAGCTCCGAGTGTCAAGATATGGTCAAGAGTGGAGAAACCTCTCCTGAACCCTGCCTGCCCTGATGCACGTATGCCCTCTCTCTCTGCCCATCTACTCAACTCGTGCTCAAGAATAGATGCATATAATCTAGCCAATGTGTGACCAATCATGATGGTACGATAATTCCCAGGAAGCATGGGATCCCCTGACTTGAAGATAGGCACAATCGTGGACATATTCCAAGTCTCAGGAAAACCCTCACACATGGCTCGGTTAAACATCATAGCAATAAGCTCTGCAAGCATATCTCTGGCATGAATAAAGTGCTCTGCTACCAAACCATCATGATCATATGCTCTCCCAGTCCTCATCTTGTCAATAGCTTTCCTTACCATCTCAGCAGTAAAGAAAGCACATGTCTCTGGGCATGGCTCCGATGGGTCTGGCAGGGGCGGCTGTCCTGCTGCTGTGTACAGGGATGCTGCATACTCACCCCAAATCTGTGTGGAGGTAATGGCTGGTGATGGTGAATGCTCATGGAATAGTCTCCATGCCTCGCCTGAGTCCTGACTCATAAATAACTGATACAAATCCCTCTCTAACTGAGCAAGATAAGCCCTCTTCTTCCGTCGCACTAGGTGCCGGAAGGTAATCCGTGACTGTCTGTGAGTGGTAACACCCATGAGCACCTCTCTCTGTAATCTGATCCTCATCTCTCTGCACTCCTCATCATACCAACTGTTCTGGGGCATGTTCCCAGATCGTCTCCGTGTAGGCTGACTATGGGGATATGCCTCTGATGCTGCAGCATGAAGCGTATCTATCAATATCTGAGTGAGCTCATCTAATGGCCGTTCTGGCTCCTCGGCACATAAGCGTCTGTATATCTCATCTGTGTACACGGTGTTAGTCTCCCTCGTAAAGGTATAACGAGTGTGTGTGGAGACCTGTCCCAATGGAGCGATGCTGAACTGAAATGTAAGAGTGAAGGACAAGATAGCATGATCCACTGCTATTCCACAGAGAGAGAGAGAGAGAGAGAGAGAGAGAGATGAAATGAAATGAAATGTTATATTAACGTCTTCAAAAGGCCAAAGTGACCTATGAGACCAAAGTTACAACCATGTGACATCTGATACACTGTCTGGAAAAGAAAAGAAAGAACTGAAGGTAAGTATCTAGCCCTACAATACATCAGTAGGGAGCATCCGGAAGCAGCAACTAGGGAGAGTGGGAAGCTAATGCTACTAGTCAAAATGGGGTACATGAGTACATGGATACATGAATACATGAATATGGGGGAGTACAAAAGTGACAGTGAGTACAACAGTATATGGCTGGAGTGGTAATCATCCTAGGAGCTCTAGCATGGGTCTTTGCCGGATGGCCTGGATATCTGCCATAGTGAGGTGCCTGGTTGGACGAGCCCGATGCCTTGCTATGATGCTCTGAATCCTCTGGTGTAGGCACCGTCTCCGATGTGAGGATCCGCGAACCCTCGGGCGTTTGGATCTGCCCAACTGGATAGCTCTCTCAACTAGAGTCCCACGGGGTGCCTGTTGCTGAGCTGTCGGTTGTGTCCCCTCCCGGGTAGTCCCCCTAAAGAAGTTAGTAATCTGTCTCTATGTGGACTCCTTGCTAGTCGGGCGTCTGCTCCTGATAATGGACTCTCTGAGCCTGCAGATCTCCGGGAGATAAAAACGCAAGCATCTCTGATCACAATAGTCCATGACTCTAGCCAGTGGTCCAAATCCCTCTCTGAAAAGGCAATGGTAGCGCCCTCGAATCTCATAATATGCTGTGCAGCGACAGATGTAGTGCTCCTCCGTCTCTGGCTCTATCCAACAAATCTGACAAATCCTGTCCCCTAGGGGTATGCCTCTAAATCTGCCTGTCTCTATCTCTAACTGATGTGAAGAGGTGCGGATCTGCCCAATGGCACACCTCAATCCATGAGACAGATGGGTATCCATGTAGCTCGGTCTAAGTATAAAGCTATCCTCAGTGGTGCGGAGAAGATGGTCTCTATAGAAAGCCATCTTCGTCCCCAACTCCTATGAGGGCTCTAGCCATGTCCTCCTAGTGTCCAACTGAATGAGGTCCTGTTTGATGACTCTACTAATCTCAGAATGTGTCAAGGTGAGAGAGGGTGCCTCTAGAGAGTACTGGAAGGGTGGAAGTATGTCTAAACTGAACCCATGGAGCTCAAACCAGGATGCTATCTGCGCAGGCTGGGAGAGACCCTCTGAAGTCCGCACCTGCCCAACTACTGTCTCATAAAGTGCCATAATACCCCAAATGAGCTCACATGGAACCCCCAAGTCTTGCAGCCTGTGCATCAGTCTAGCTCTGGGCACTGGCTTTGTGGAAATCCACAAAGCCACAGTAGATCCTCCTCCCATGTGCTCTGCCCTCCTCAATGATAGCCATGAGGGGAAAGATATGAACCAAAGTAGAGAATCTCCTCCTGAAACCGGCCTGTCCCTGAGCTTGGACCCCTTGTCTCTCTGTGCATCTGCTCAACTCCTGCTCAAGAATAGACGCAAATAGCTTGGCCAGCGAGTGACCAATCATAGTGGTGCGGTAGTTAGTCGGCAGGCTCGGATCTCCAGACTTGAGTACCGGCACAATCGTGGAAGTACTCCAAGTCCCAAGAAACCCCTCACACATGGCTCTATTAAACATGAGATCTAGCAAGTCTGCAATCATATCTCTAGCATGTATGAAATGCTCGGCTACAATGCCCTCATGATCCTGTGCCCTCCCTGTATGCAATCTGTTGCTGTGAAGAAGGTAGAAGTGGGTGGATAGGGCTCTGGAGGGTTCGGTAGTGGTGGCTGCCCTGGTACTGTGTAGAGGGAGGCTGCATACTCGCCCCATGTATTTGGAGAGGTAATGGCCGGAGGCGGGGGGGTGCTGTCTAAGCAATCTCCAGGCCTCCCCAGAATCCCGACTCAAAAACAGCTGATACATGTCTCTCTCCAGCCGAGCTAAGAATGCTCTCTGAGAGAGAGAGAGAGAGAGAGAGAGAGAGAGATGAAATGATATATTCACATCTCTAAGAGTCCATAATGGCCTATGAGACCAAAACTGAGAGTACATCTGAAGTTGGTGTCTTATCAAAGAGAACAACTAAATGAGACTAAAAAGTACTATAAACTAAGTGTCTTACAGGTATAAGAACAGAATTGTAAGACTCCGAGATGATACTGAGTAGAAATTTACATAGTCACAAGGGACGGGGGACGGTAACGGGGGATGGGGACAGGAACGGGACGGGGGACGGCCATATGTAGGGAATGGGGACGGGGGTAGGAACGGCACTTAAAAATTATTTTGTCAGTACCACCCACTCGCCTATACGGGCAAAGATTGCATGTCCATGGCTGTGCACCACCTCCATGAGGGGATGGGGTGTGATTGACCTCATCCCACCATGTCCATCCCGTTGTCCTTCTACGGTGTGACATGCGAGAGGTTAAGACCGTAGTAATCACAACCTTAGTCTAACTGAACTGCACTTAATGATGTTTAAGAGATAGACAAATAATGCAATGCAGCTATATTAGATGATGAATGCGGTTACAATGAGATCCAAATGGATCTATGCTGCTGAATATGCTGATATGCTATATGAACTGCTGTCCACTATCTTTCCCTTGTCTCCTGGGAAGGAAACGCTGAAGGGATGCTTTGGAACAGATGCTATGCTGACTTGATGATGAAACGCAGATGTACTCCTGTTACCTGGGAAGGAAACGCTGAGGAGAATAGATGCGTTTGCTGAAGATGAAGTACTGAATGCTGATGATGATGCGTTGTTGAATATGCTGCTCCCAAAGCTTCCTGGAGGAGATGCGTTGGAGAACACCCTGCTGAATGCTGCTATCTGAGATGCGTTGAGATGCGCTGATGACGGATGATGATGATGATCTGAACTGAATGCTGAGGTCTCTATATATATGGGTGAGGGGGGCTGGTCGGCCAGCCTGGCTGCAGTCGGCCAGATGTCAGAAGCCCACGACTGAATGCCAAAAATAGCATAAATGCTGGTCGGCTGCCCATCATGACTACCATGTGCTGTCGGCTGGTCACCATATGCTGTTGGCTGCCCATAATGAATACCTTACATGCTTATGTTGGTGATAAAACACCCTCATATATGCCTGACTAAATCATGATTAAATGCCTGATGATGTCTATGATGCTAAAATGATGCCATGTCACTGTACACCTGAATGGTGTGCACGTGACATTCCCCGCTGCTAAACTGTTGCTGGGTGGTATACCTGGCAACCTTCGACTCCTTTGTGATCCTTCTCCTCCGAACCACTGCCCCCTTCTGTCTTCTGCTGCCGGGACTGAGGTCGTCTGTAGGAGTGAAATCCTCTGAGCCAAGACTCCATGTACTGCGGGAACTGAATGGCAAATGCTGCTAAACTGCTTGGAAATACCTGAGTCACCTTGACTTGCCTGTGGAAACCTTTCACCTACCATCTCCGTCGTTCCTGAAGCTCTGAACCTCCTGAGGCGATGTTGGAGCAAACTTCCGTCTTCTGTGGAAGAGAAACCCCCTGCTGCTGCCAGTTGAAGCCCAAAACTTATGTCCTCCTTTGATGATGGATGTCATTCTTTCCCAGAGAGTTCATGGGTAACATGTATGCCTTGCAGATGCAAGATGGACTGCTAAGATGACTACTCAAAACAAATGAAAGACAAAGAGTTACCTTGAGATGAGTGTAGACAAGACACAAGATTGATACTTTCATTGATGTGACACCTACAATATATAGGTGAGAAGTACAAGATTGAGTAGACTGACTTATGGGATAAATGTAGAGATGCCACATGGCACTAGACTCAAGACACAAAGACTTAAGTGAAACTAGACTAGAAATAGTACACCTAGTGTGCACTTATTTCCAACACCCTCCTTAAGTAGACACTAGGAGGAAGACAAAAAAAGACAAGACTAGAAGATAGACATAAAGACTGATAAACTGAGAGACTAGACACGAGAGACAAAAAAAATCCTAAGACACCCCTCCTCAAGTGATATCCTCATATGGGTCCACAAGGGTAGGGACAAGATGGATCTAAAACAAGACACAGTCAGATTGATAGACAGATAGACAGACAACAGATAGATAGACAGACAAGACTAGATAGACAGAAGACTGACTGTAGAACTGACTGTAGACAAACAGATGGA
The DNA here is from genome assembly GCF_041138505.1 of Cibotium barometz. Lineage (NCBI taxonomy): Eukaryota > Viridiplantae > Streptophyta > Polypodiopsida > Cyatheales > Cibotiaceae > Cibotium > Cibotium barometz. Next base: position 9,572,146 of record NC_141075.1, read on the forward strand.
CCTTGAAGACATCCCTCCTCAAGGGCAATCTCTGCCTCTCAAGTAGGGACAAGAGAGAGGTCCTAAAGCAGAATGAGTAAGACACTAGAACCCCTTGACCTACATCATCGGTGGTCAAAGTGGTAGACAAGAAAGGTGAAGTAATCAGAAAGCCCATTCCTCATCATGTGAGGAATGAACAGCAAGATCTGCTGATGTAGATGCTGTAGCAACATGGGCTGAGGTAGATACAGGGGCTGATGTAGAGGTTTTAGAGTAGCAGTCCTTCTCCCGGTGATTATCACGGCCACAAATGGTGCATGGATGAGCCTTGAAGCAGTCCTTCTCCAAATGATTAGTTTTTCCACAATGGGTGCAAGGCTTTCTTACCTTAGAACCTCCTTTCTTTGCTAAAAAAGCAGTGTCAGTTACCTTTTGTTGTTTTGTTCTTTCCTCTTCTTGGAGAGCATTGATGATACCTTCAAGAGTAGGATTATTGTGATACTTGAAGGTAGTGACAAGAGTAGCATAGGTTTCAGGTAAGCTTTTGAGAAGCACAGCAATAGCAATATCTTCGGAGATGGGGGACTTCACTGAAGCAAGCTGAACCATAAGACTGCGAAAATAATTGACATGAGAGGCTATAGTAGCTCCCTCCTGCATATATAGATCAAAGAATGAGATCATAAGTGCAATCTTAGAGTTTTTAGAACGAGGTCCAAAAAGGGTATCCAAAGTGATCCATGCTCGAGAAGCAGACTGTATGTCGGAGATGTGATGAATGTAATCATCGCCAAGACCGAGCAGGATGATAGCATAGGCTTTGTCATTCTTGGCAGTGGGAGCATAAGTGATAACTTGCTCAATGTCTGAATCTTCGGGAGCAGCATGGTGAACAACGTCCCAAAGACCTTCTTTCATAAGATGGCACTTGATTTTGATTTGCCAAGTATGAAAGTTGGAGCCATTGAATTTGTCGATAGACATGAGAGAATGAGTAGAAGAGGCCATGTGGGAAGGTCTTACCTCTTGCTAAAATGCAAGGGCAGTGTCTATTCCCTTACAAGATTGCAGAAATGAATGAAAAAGAGATCCAAACTGTTTTTAGAAGCCGGCTCTCTCACCACTTGTCAAGGCCATAGCATGTGACAGCCTATCGAAGCATGAGGAACTAGCAGTTTGCAGATATGAGGAAAGGACTGACCAGCAAACTGAAGGAGACAATGTAGCATGTACCTTGTAGATTCTTCAAGAGGAGAGGGAGACCGACAATAGCTGCAGGTATGGAGTGATGCGCAGCCTGTAGAGGGTGAAGCGCAGGCAGCAGCAACTGTAAACAGGCCGGCGGACAGCAAAAGCTGGCGGACAGAAGGTTCAGAATGTGCTGGGCAGCACGTGCAGCTTGAGAGGTGACGTTGGACAACAAATGCAAGTCAAGTTACACAACATGTGCAGATCTACGCAGGGCAACAGATGGGCTGCGCTGAGTTGAGTGGGACAACTTGGAGAGAATGGCGAAAGCTCATAAGAAAAACAAGGAAACCCTAAAAACTTGCTCTGATACCATGTAGAGAAACATGAAAGCAATAGCAAAACTAGAAATGAAACAAAACAAATGAAAGACAAAGAGTTACCTTGAGATGAGTGTAGACAAGACACAAGATTGATACTTTCATTGATGTGACACCTACAATATATAGGTGAGAAGTACAAGATTGAGTAGACTGACTTATGGGATAAATGTAGAGATGCCACATGGCACTAGACTCAAGACACAAAGACTTAAGTGAAACTAGACTAGAAATAGTACACCTAGTGTGCACTTATTTCCAACAGAGGGTGTGTGTGTGTGTGTGTGAAGCTTGAGAGAGTGTGTGTGTGAGGGAGAGTGTGTGTCTTGAGAGGCTACAGCTTGCTTGTGTGAGAGCTTGAAACTTGAGACATTGGCCCTTGAGGCTTTCCGCTTGAGGGAGACAGTGTGTGTGTGTGAAGCTAAAGCTTGAAGTGTGAGAGGGAGTGTGTATGTGTGTGTCTTCTTATAGGGAGGGAGGCAAGAGAGAGGCCAAGGCCCAAAGCCTCAAAGGCTCAAGGCCTATGGGCCAAGGCTAAAGGCCCACGAAAAGCCCCTCCCAAACGGTCCAAAAAAAGGTCAAAAATGTGACCATTGCCCAAACAGTAACATCAGGTGTTCCCATGCAGCCGTCCCCCACAACCGTCCCCTTCTGGATCCGTCCCTGGAACGCCGTCCCTTGTGAGGGACGCCCAGCTGGGGACGTCCATCTGTCCCCTTTCGTCCCCGTCCCACTGTTCCCGGGACGGCTCCCCCCCCCCTTCCAAGGGTCTGTCCCCTCCGTCCCCTGTGACAATGGTAGAAAATACTGGAAAATGTATATCAAGTAGATCCATGTATGCTGATCAGTTGAAGTGTTGCCCTCTCCTTAGATCAAATATCTCTGCCATGGGGTTGTCTAGAATGGAGAGGTCGTAGAAGCGAGGTAGGCGCCTCCGATACCGAGCAATAATGGCTCTGATCTGGCGATGGCGAGGATGCCGTGGTCGGGATCCTGGTGGGCATGGCCGACGAGCACGACATAAGATGACTGCTCTATCAGTGGTGACTCCCTGGGAGCGTGGTTGGGTGCCCTGATGTCCCAATGGAGGAGGTATCAGGAGGTGTGTGGGCTAAGGTTGTTGGTGCTGGTGCCAAAGAAATCTGTCAGGGTCCTCTGTCTAGGTACATCATGGCTCGGTCTCCTGTCTGCCAAGAGGGTCTCTCTGTGTCTCTTGAGCTCAAGTAGGAACAATCCCAGGCATCTTTGATCCTCAAACTCCATGACCCTGTGTAACGGCCCAAAACCCTCTCGGAAGAGGAAGTGATATCTCCCTTGGATCTCATAATAGACTGTACATTGGCAAATGTAGTGCTCCTTTGTCTCTGCCTCCTGGTAGCATAGCTGACAAATGCGGTCATCCAAGATCTGATGCACATATCGCCCTGTCTCAATCCGCAGCTGGTGTGATGAGGTCTGGATCTGTCCAATGGCACAACGTATCCCATGTGATAGGTGTACTCCATGTATTGCCCTGTCTCAATCCGCAGTTGGTGTGATGAGGTTTGGATCTGTCCAATGGCACAACGTATCCCATGTGATAGGTGTACTCCATGTACGCTGGGCGGGTGATGAAATCATTTGGTGAGAGGTGTAGAAAATGGCTCTTGTAATGAGCCATTTTCGTGCCTAAGGGCTCAAGGGGACTAGTCCATGTCCTCTCTGTGTCCACTCTGATGATATCCATCCTGATCACGCGGTTTTGCTCTGAGCGGGTGAGATCCAAAAATGGACAATCCAGACTGTACTGAAAGGGTGGTACTGCCTCTATCTGCAAACCATGTGGGTCAAACCATGATCTCATGTGAGCGTACCAGCAATGATTATCTGGGAGTACCTCTGCTGAGGGAGCTCCCATAGCCGCTGTAAAAAGGTAATTGCTTGGAATAGGGCTCGGTCACCTGGTGCGGCACCCAGCTCAGCCCGAACAATCTCATGTGGTATTGATGATTTGCTCCGAATCATGCGGGCAATCATCATAATCAGTGGTCTCGCCATTTGCCTCCATCCCTCATCCGTCCCTCTCTGACATCTGTGATGTATGTTGGGCCCCCAAATTGGAGCTCCGTACACGAGGGTCGGTGTCACAAGCGTATCAAATAGCCACAATTTGGTGCGCGGCTCCTAAAACTGTATGTGTGCACGCTGCCTCTCAAGTGCCCCCAAGGCTGCATGCCCTCGAGCTAATCTAGCTGCTGCTGCCTCCTTCAGGGAGAAATGCGGTCCTGTGAAAGTAACTCCCAAGTTAACATATGACCTGACGTACTCAACCGGCTTCCCTCGGAAAGTGAATTGAGGCTTTGATCTCGTCACCCATGCCTGTGTGGTACACCATAACCTTGGTTTTCCCAAGGTTCACTGTCAGATCTCTATCCGCACAGAAAGCTTGTAATGCATCCAGGTGTCTCTGTAATCCCTCACCAGAGTCCGAGATTAGAACAATATCATCAGCATATAACAAGATGGGTATCAACACCCCTGCCAGGCATGCCCCTGGGCCTCCCAATCTGTCATAATCGGAGGCAACATCAATGTACAGTCCAAAGAGGGTGGGCAATAGCGGGCATCCTTTCTTCACCCCTATCGTGCTGGTCACCATATCGGATAGTCCGCCTGGTGCTTAGACTCTGCCTGTCATAGACTCATACAAAGCATATATCCCCCACTGCATATCCTCGGGTACCTCAATGTCATGCAATCTATGCATAAGCCTGGCATGTGGTACGGTATCGAAGGCTTTGCGGGAGTCCACAAAGCTGCAGTATATCCTTCTCTTCTATGCCTTGCCCTCTGCAATAAGTGCCCGAAGTGTCAGTATGTGATCCAAGGTAGTAAATCCTCTCCTGAAGCCGGCCTGTCCATGTGCTCGATGACCATGCCTCTCTGCCCAGCGGCTCAGCTCCGACTCCAATATAGAGCCATATAGTTTGGCCAAGTAATGACCAATCATGATTGTCCTGTAATTGCCTGGTACCATGGGGTCCCCACTCTTAAAGAGTGGTACAATGATATGCTCTGTCTAGCTTGCCAGGAAACCCTCACAAATGGCACGATTAAATACATGTACGATGAGCGGAGCCAAAGTGTCGCGCGCATATGAGAAGTGCTCTCCAACTAGCCCATCATGATCCTGTGCCTTTCCATTCTGTAACCTATATATCGCATCTAGCACCATCCGCATAGTAAAAAAGGTGTTGCTAGCCGGTCTAGCTCCCAATGGAGGGGGGGTGGGGGGCTGTCCTGGTGCATCATATAGCTCTCTAGCAAAAGTATGCCATGCCTCAGGTGCAATAATCGGAGTACCAGGCTGTCTCTCTTGAAACATCTTCTTCCATGCCCTCTTGGTGTCCTTCCCCATGAAGAGTTGGTAGATCTCCTCCTCTAGCTTAGCCAAGTAGGCTCGTTTCTTCCTCCGCAAAAGGCGTCGAAAGATCATCCTAGCCTATCTCCCAATGGCAATCTCACGCTGTAGCTATGCTCGTGTCTCACGACACTCATCATCATACCAACTGTTCTGTGGGGCAGTGCTGCGGGGGGGTTGGGGTGGAAGGGATCATAGTGCAGGGAAGCGCATGAGGCGGATGCATGTAGTACACCTGCCAATCCTCTCGTGATCTCCGTAGAGGGCTATGCAGGTCTAAAGCAAACAAGCCATGAGAGAGAGAGAGAGAGAGAGAGAGAGAGAGAGAGAGAGAGAGAGAGAGAGAGAGACTCAAACTGGTAGCATGTAGTGCCAAGTTGGGTCAGCGGCCTTGTCTGAGAGGAAGGGAGGAAGGGGCCGCGAAGGAAGGCGTCTTGACGTCTCTGCATGCGGTCGAAATCTCCCTGAAGTTCCCCCACTGGTTGCGATGGTATGAATGATATTTGGCCATATGGCAAGGATGGGATTTGCTTTTTTGGAAAAAGGAGGAAGGCGGGGGGGGGGGGGGGGGGGGGGGGGGGACCTCAACGGCCTTGTTGCACCATGTGCGCCAGATGTGCCATGCCGCAATGCTACTGATGATCTCACAACGTTGACAAGTGTCGAGTGACGAGGCCACTACTGGAGAGTCGGGGGTGGGCGTGCAATGGGTGATCTTTAGCGGAGGTACCAATTTTTGGAAACCTCCGGTCAAGTGTGCATTGGTGTGAACACAATTGGGATCAGTGACCTCCTGGGACTTGGCCCCCCACCCAATTTCCAACACCCTCCTCTCCTCAATCGATCGAATCTTTGCGCAAGTTGTCTCCACCCACGGTGTAAGGTCTTCACAGACCACGTTCAAGAGCCGAAACCCTGATGAGGTTTCATGCACCCGTCGTCGTCGTACACATCACATGACCATGGGCTGAACCACCCACCTTGTAGCTAGCACCTCACCAACCCTTTTCAGGATTATCTGACCTAGAACCAAAACCCTGATGAGGTTTCACGCACCCGTCATTGTCATACACATCGCATGACCATGGGCCGAACCACCCACCTTGCAGCTAGCACCTCACCAACCCTCTTCAGGATCCTGTAAGGTCCACAGTACCTAGGGGACAACTTTCCAACCTTCCCCATCCGCAACGTGTGAGAACTCTTGGGTACAGTAAACCAACATTCCCTTGGATAACTCCCTCGGTGAATGCTGCCTATTAGCATAAAATCATGCTCTATCCTAAGCACACTCTTGATAGCATCCCATGCAGTAACTAGCATCTCTTGCATATCTGCCTAAGCACTCTTGATAGCATCCCATGCAGTAACTAGCATCTCTTGCATATCTGCTAAGAAATCCCTAGCTTTATCGATCATGATACTCTTTAAGTCCTATGGGACCCTCGGCAAAGACTGCTTGTGGACCACCATGGCCATGGTATAGCAATATGACCTCAATAATCCATAAGTTACTTGTATAGTGACTATTGCCGCTATAAATAATAAATCATCCAATCATAAATAGCTAGTAACCATGGATTATCAATAATAATGAACCCTACCTAGATTAGGACCTAATCTCAAGGTCACCGCCCCTTGAGACAAGGTGACTTCCAACAGTGACACCTCTCAAACGTGAGCAACAGCATTGGGACCTTGTCAATGGACCGTTTCAACAACTAAACTTGTAATATATCTTATGACTTAGAGCCCGAGTGGTTCATGGAGTAGCATTTGAGAGAGAAGCTTTTGAAGGAAGCAGGCTTCAACACAGGTTGGCTTGATGAAAGAATCTGGACCAGAAACTTAGACGCTACATGTACATTGGAATTTCATGGTGGTTTTATCCCATAGAGATGTTAGACATCATCCCCTACTTGTTGGCTTCCTATTTGGTTTCCTATTTTAGCCTCTAGGGCTGACCATGTTAGTCTGAGGGGCTGGTCACCCCTCACTCATATTTTACCCATATTTATTCCCCATTTATTGTCCTGGGTATTTTTCCCAGTTGTGGAGGTCTTTTGCTCCAGTCGGCTGCCTACATGTAGTAGTATATATAGCCGGCATGCCTCCCTCACATATTCATTGCTTTCCGCTTGTCTAGCTGCAGTCCCTCACATACGAGGTTCTCCCCTCTTGCTCGGGACATGTATTCCTTTTGGTGATGATATTGAGAGCAGGTTCTCACCTGGGTTTCCTCTCCATCTCTCTCTCTCTCACTCTCTCTCTTGTGTTTCCACTTTCCCTTCTTCCGCTGCACATTCTATCAAGAGAAACTCTACTTTACTGCCTACAAAATTTTATGGTGGTAGCAATTTGAGATTTGCATTGAAACATGCTACAACGTAAACGTGGAGTTTGCATATCCTGGCAAATCACACCATAAACACACTCAAAGAGAGGAGCTTTGACTCGTTTTTTGAGTCAGGTCTTCTGTGTAACTCAGTGTGCATGGGCTTGCCTACAAATATGTGCCAGCTCATTGTGAATTTGTAAAAGTTTATCACCCTCAGAAATCATCAGAAGTTAAATGTTAGTAAATAAATTGGCTATTGTTAACAACTACTTGAGGGGAAGTTCATTAATCGATTCATTATAGAGCAGCTTAGAGCAGCTTAACAAGAGTTATGCCAAGAGCAGTTCTTTTTGGTTCTAATGAAGTCTGTAGGCTATCTCTAGCCTCTAGTGAAGGTTGAGGGAGTTGTAAGTCATTGCTTATAAGCATGCGGAGTACTATTGGTCATGCTTTTTTCTTACTATATTCAGTTTTCCACTGAAATGAAGCTCAGTTGTGCTCATAGTCTGTGGTTTGAAGTGCCATTGTGCTGGAGCAGGTACTTGAATTGGAAAAAGAAATTATGGATTCCAAAGAAAAAATGGATTATTATCGTTCAAAGCTGCAAGATATTGTATGGTTCACCCCCTTAGCTTTGTATTGTGTTTTTGGATTCTCTTTATGTTTTATACGATTCTCCATCCTTTTTTTCTTTTTTGTGGAAATTTGTCCGATACATTTGAATGCTATCTTTGTTCACTTCGCAGGTGCTGTTTAAAACTAGATGTGATAATCGCCTCAGTGAAATAACTGAAAGAGCTGCTGGTGACAAGCGTGAGGTTGGGCCTATCTAGTCTTTTAACTTGTCTAGTCTTCTTGTATGTTATGGAGTAGGTGCCCTCGTTAGGGTCGTAACATCTCTACCCCCTTAGTTCTACAGCTTGAAGATATCAAAAACAACCCTAGCACGGCATACTTAGTTTAACCACCCAATCATTATATATACCATCGACCTTGGGTGTCTAATGTGTACCTTATCAGTCACACACCATAATCATGTGCCCTCTATGTCCCTGTTGGTACCGTGCGGGGTCTTTGGCCTACAACCATCACCCATGAACGTTTCCTGTTCATACTTAATCTCATAAGTGGTGATGTGCAATTGTATGCCGCCATGCCTTACCCGCGGGCTGCTTTACCAAGGTGTCCTCATTAGTAGGGTCATAACATATACATACATGTGCGCACGCGCGCGTGTACACACACACACACACACACACACTCACACATATACATATACAATACATATACGTACGTATGTATGTATGTATAATATATAGATACACACACACACACACACACACAAATATATATACATACATGTATATATATACGTATATGTATATATACATATATAGATATGTACATATACATATATAGATATGTACATATACATACATATATAATATATACATATACGTGTGTGTGTGTGTGTGTGTGTGTGTGTAAGTATATATGTGTGTGTGTGTGTGTATAAAGCATGGCAGTTTGTGTCCTTGAAAGAGTCCCCTGGGGTATTTTTTGGACCAGTTTCTGGATACGACAAAGAAGAGGTTGATTTGTTGAATGTTTGTTTGTCAGGAGTAGACAAACAATTACTCAGGTGAATTGTTTTGGTCTGTTGGTTTTGAAGGATTTACTGAGGTCTCTTGAGGCACAGTAGTCACATAGCAAAGGTTACTTCTTTAGATTGATTTCATGGTGCAGATGCGGGGCATGGCCCATTCAGAACTGTTCTACTGAAAACACCCTCAAGCATTCAAACTCTCTTAAACAGGCCCTTTGTCTTATCCGTAGATATAGCCTCAAGTTACACATCTTGGCATTTGCTGCTTCTTTGGCTTATGCAATTTTTAGCAGCTGTAGTTAAAAGTGCCTTCTATTTTTAGACACTACTAATAATACCATATATTACTTATTGCAGATTTCCGATTGGATCACTTCATTCACTCTTATTGTACTTTCAAGATAAGTTTGGAATATTTTTTGTTGCAGCTGCAGTTTTCTGAATCATAGCCGTGTGCAGGTGGAATCTTTGGCAAAGAGATATGATGAAAAATTCAAGCAGGCAGGGGAATCTCAGTCTCGTTTGCTTGCTGATGAAGCAGCCTTCCGTGACATCCAGGTCAGGATGAAAAAATACTCTTAAATACCGTATTTGGGTGGTATACATCATCTTCTACAACTTGAAGACAAGGGTTTGATTGTAATCAGGAGCGAAGGCTGGAGCTTTACAATGCAATACTCAGAATGGAACAAGGTGGGGATGGCAATGCTTTACTGCAGGTAATGGCAGTCTCTGTGTAAAGATGATTTTTGTTTGATGAATTATTCTCCTGTCTCGTGTGGATCTTGATGAGCTGTTTTTCCTGCTCCCCTGGCATTTTTGGGCCCACTCTTTTCCCCTTTTTCAGAGTTCTCTGTGCAGCTAATATATATTAGCAATATATTGGTTGATGCAGTTGATATTTAGAGCTGTGTCAAGTTATTTTTATGTAATGGAGCAAGGGGTCTGTACTTGCAGTCTCATGCGGATCGGTTACACAATGATTTGGACGAATTAAGGAGAGCTCTAAATGCAAAATGCAAGCATTTTTGTTTGAGAATAAAGCCCACTTCTCTTGTAGAGCTGCCTTATGGTGAGTTCATCAAACTGGCATCTTCAGTTTAGCTTGTTGAGATGACTTGCGTGCTTTTTGCTTTTGGCAATGCAAGCCACGTAATGAAGTTCTTTGCGCTCAGGTTGGCAGCCAGGAGTGCAGGAAAACGCTGCACAATGGGATGAGGATTGGGACAAGTTCCATGATGAAGGTTTGTTCATTAGTGAACTCCTGGTGCATGAAGGGCTAGACTTGGCTCCTCTGTTTAGGCAACAGCTCTTGCTGTTTTTTTTTATTCTTCTTAAATACAGGTTGCATATTATCTATGTTGATCTTGAAAGCAGATACTTGATAAAATATGCTGCTCTCTACCTCACATGTGTGGCTGCAGAAATGTCACCTGTAAGACTGATTTTAGTTCATAGTTGCATCAGCATGGTGCGTTTGCACATGAAGACAACTCTCAGGCACTTCTTATGGCAGAAAAACATTACGGCTGCCATTCATGTCACCAAACTTTGAACATTGTGTAACAAATTGAATGTATTGACACTAGGAAAGAAGGCCAGGGATTTATGGTGCATATCCAGGAGTCACCTTGGTTGTTTTGCAGTCTCCCTTATTCAAGTTCACCTAAATGAAGTCATTGGTCTTGTCCTCAGGCATCTGTAATTATGTTGCATGCATCTATTGTCTCATCACAGGAATCCATGTTTTGTCCACTTGCATCTATAGTCATATCCATAGGCATCTTGACCTTGGTATACACAGCGGCATGAACATGCCTTGCCATAGGCTGCCAATCATCTCCCAGTTAGAGTGACCATTGGATTGGCAGGCCATTAATGGCATCTTTGGACCAAGTATCATGCCAGAGCTGTCAAACCAAGGATACCAGGTGCAACAGCTGACATACAGCCACAATCTCCAGCTGCTTTGCTATGGCAGATAGGGCATGGATACACTTCGTACTGATATGTATTTGCCTTTGTCTTTTCACTCTTTATGCTTGTTTATTTGGACAGCAATATATTACATGGACTGCTGTGTGAAAGTATCGGACATGTTTATACTGCTTTGTGGATAGCCATGCAATAGATCGATTGTTACTGTGAAGGATTTTCACAATTATCTGCTATATTGGTTGGCCTGTTGCCTGAAAGCATGCATGTTCTACTTGGAAAAAGTTCTGTTTTCAATAAATGAATTTTTCTTTATGGTATTTTTTGTATTAAGAAGATCAAGATTTTTTGTAAATTCTGAGCAGGCTTTGCATATGTTCAAGAATTTATGGAGGAAGGAAGTGCAGGGATTGATGCAGCCAAACCAACAATTATTGCTAGCTGGGATGATGATGGTCGAGTTGAGGATGGCTTTGAGGATGTAGAGATCCATGCTGAAGACAGGCCATCCAGTGAACACGCTGGAAGTTTATCTCCACCAGCTGACAGTGATGATGGTGGAGTGGTCATAAATGGAGACAGTAGTCAGCACGAGGAGTCATCTCCTTCTAGTCCAGGGCATCTTGAATCAGGCATTTTCAGTTATCCAACTGCAACTGACAAGGAGTTACATAAGTGAGTTACTTGGTTTGGCCTGTATTTGTCTTTCCTGGTGGCATTCTTGCCTGTGACTCTGCTAGTGTTTTTATTTGGGGTAATAGTTGGCATGGAAAGTTGTGTATTTGCAATGTCAGGACGTCTGCATTAGTGTGTATAGCGGGAAAAAGCAGGTAATCAGGAGAGTAAAAGGCTTTAAAGCTTTCAAATAAACCCAAAATACCTGGATAAGAACGTGAGCTGTGAGCCCCCAACCTGTACCTGCCCGCCATCGCCGGCCCTACCCATGTTCGCCATCGCTGCCCCCCCTCCCCTTCGTGCATTCTCCCTCCTCCCCCCCCTCCCCTTCATGCATTCGCCCATGTTCCCCCCCCGTTTCCCCCATCCCCCCTCGCCCCTGTCGCCCTGCCCCTTGTGTCCTCCACTCCTGCTAGCTGCCGCCACCCCCCCTCCTCCCTTGAGCCTGCCTGCTGCCCCTTTTTCCCTTCACCTCCCTCTCGCGCTGCTCCCCCCCTCCTTCACCCCATGCTTGTGCCCCCTGCCCCTTCTCCATCTCCGTTTCCCCCACACCCCCCCTTCCACCACCTGTTTTCTTCTCCCTGGTCCCTTTTGGCTTCTCCTCTTCCCACTCCCTCTTCCCTTCTCGCCTCTTCTCTTCCGTAATCTAAAGGTAGGTTTTGAGTTCTTGGGCATCTTTATCTTTTGGCTAGCGTCGGCCTCTTCTAGTGTTCATCCCCTAGGAGGACTCCATGGCAGCCACTCCATCATTGCTGACCGAGGCTGCTGTACCTTGCATATCCTTTTCAGAAGTGGACCTTCAGCTCCTTGCTTCGACAGCCGCATCCCCAGAGGCCTCCACTTTGGTGTGCAAGATTGCTGGTGGCTGCCTGGTGTGCGGACAGCTTAGGGATCTTTTACAGGTTAGCCTCGGCGTGCCTAGAAAGATTACTGATATTCATCCTTTGGGGTGTGTCTACTACTAGGTTGAGTTTGACTCGCCAGCGGCGTCAGATAGAGTCATGCAGCTGAGCCTTGTCACACTGCGTACGGCCCAGGTCTTCTTTGTGAGGTGGCAGCATGGCTTCGATCCACATCTGACCCACTGGCCAGCGTTTTAGGCTTTCCCATGATGGTATGCTTCCCAAGCCTCAGGAAGGAATACCTTCCTCTTCCTCAGGGGGCGCTATCGGTAGAGGGATGGATCCCCCCCCCCATTGTCGCATCGGCTCTTGCTCGGGTGTAATGCTCCTTGCATCATAAGCTTGAGGACTTGTAAGACTAGAACTTTGATTCTCCACCCAACCATATCCCAAATGGAACCTAAACACATGGTTATATAGGCCTAGGGTTATGCATGAACTTCCAACTTCAGAGCCCCTTGACCTTTCAATGGCTAGGCATGGCCCTTTCACTATCCAATGCCTCCTCAGCTCCCCCTAGAAGGGGGTGCCTACTTCTGTGGCCTTTGGGCTTCTCTTATGTACCATCTACATCCCTTTTACATTGACCTTAATGCCTATTAACCATTCCTTTAGGTATTTCCAATTTGAAATCCCCTAAACCTTATTTATATGCAAACCTTTTACATATAAATAATCTTTTCTAGTCTTATCTTATAGTGTTTCTTGTCAGTTTCATAACATTTCCTCTCCTTTGAAAGAAAAGTTTTCGTCCTCGAAAACAAACTTAGGAAACCTTTTCTTCAGTGTAGCTACTCAACTTGGAATAAGTTCTCTTTTATAAGTATTTCAATTATAGAAACACTTCCTTTAGTAGAGGAATATTACTTTCTCGTTCATGTGTTCTTAAACTCCCTTTCTACTAGAGAGTATCTTTAAAAAAAAAAAACACCTACTGTCCATTGAAGTGTTATTACACCATATAGATGTGACGGTGTTGAACTTTATGTTACCTTTAAAACAATGAGGTTGGCTTTAACACCTTCTTCTAAGATGAATATTTTGTTCCGGTTGATGCTTAACACGAGGACAAACTAATATGATTATGTCCACCAACTTTGCATATGTCCTTGATCAGAGGCTTGTATGCAGTTAATGACTTTTCATTGCTCTTTTTTACTTCTCGAGTGTCATGATCACTCAGAAGCTTTACCTGGTTACCATCAACTCTTTTCCTAGTGCATACTTGTATATACTAACTAGAACCAATCTTATGGATAACCTCCTTTCCGTGAGACACAATTCCCAAATAAGATTGTTCTATTACCTTTTAGTACCTTACACACTAGTTGACCGACCTTGCATGTGGGACAGGAGTGTTTCAGAAATGGGTTCCTCCTGATCCGCGTGCGGGGGGGGGGGGGGGGGGGGGGGGGGGGGGTCTTCAGAGGAAGGGTGACGATGGATACGAAGGCCATAACCGGATCAAGCACGTCAGACAAGCACTGGACAAAGTGGTGCCTGGTTGAGGTTGTTGGGTCAAGGGCAACGGGTGGATGGGAAAAGGAGAGGCGTGTGAGGGAGACAGGGGGACGGTGCCTCAAGAGAGAATATGAAGGCTGTTGCCGGAGGGGGAGGGGTCTGGAGGGCACATGGCTAGGCCTCTCTGGGAATGGTTGGGACTGTGCTCCTGCTATCAGGGGCTCTCAGAAAATCAGCATGCGGGGGGGAGGGGAGGTGGGGGGCTCACTGCACGGGTAGCCCATATACATTCCAAGAGACGATGTGCATGGTCAGGGGAAGAGGTCATGGACTCTAGTCAAGTTCCCTTTTGGATGGGAGGACTTTGTGAGGGGTTTTGAGAGAGTAGTGGTCGTTTGTATGCGAGCGGAGATGCTTGAGATTTGTGTGTGATGTAGATGCCCCGAGAAAGAAAATGGTCTGGTCCTGGATCGTGGCCTCCACCAAGGAGCCGTTCCACTTGGGATTGGTGGCATGCTGCTGATGGTGGTGAGGGGTTTGCCAGCCCTACTTGGGACTGGTATGCCACTTATGATGATCTGCCCTTTTTTTTTTTGGGAGGGGGGGGGGTATGCTAGTGCAGCACTGGAGGCAGGACTGCGCATTATGTACCACCTGGGGATATACGAAGCATGGTACAGGGAGCCCTGAGAACTCAATTCTCTATATGAAATGAGAGCCATCAAGGCAGGGAATTGAGAGGTAATATGGAGGCTCTTGGATGAGGGGATAATCAGTGAGATGGACGGGAAGTGTGCAGCCTGAGCCATGACAACTGACAGCTATGGTTGTTTGGTCGGGAGGAGCTCATGATACTCCATGGGTGGGCTTGGGAAGCAGACAGTCTCTGGAAAGCGGATCGTGGAGGCCAGCAGGTTAGAGTCGGGCGTGAAGCCATAGTGCCATATGGCTAAGGACTCATGTACGTTGTGTACTGTGATAGGGCTCAGCTGCTGGACTATCCCTGAGGATGGCGAAGTCAAACTGAAACCAAATATATTCGTTGCCAAGGAACTAGATGCTGGAAATGCGGCCTTGCTCGCTGACTAGCGCGGCTCGCAGGAGATCTCAGATCTGCCCTTCGGTCGGTGTACTACAGGTGAACCTGCTGATAAGGGTGGTGGCCTCCAGAGAGGCAATGGGGGATGATATGAGCTGGAGGTTTGCTTTCGAAAATGGGCAAAAGAGGGTGGCCTTGGTTGGGGAAGGTGAGCGGCTGCCATGGTCTCCTCTGGAGGGGAGAGGAAGACCAGGGCTACTCTAAAAATCATAATGATTGATGCACACGGACAAGAAACCCAGAAGCAATGGTGGCGCAGGAGGGAGGGTGGAAATAGAAATATATTTTATGTGGAGGAAAACAAATGTTCTTTCCCCTCATGGGAGTGACTTTATGATTTCCTGCTGACTCAAAGAGTGCATGCAGCGTATGGCATATGTAAATACATCATACGCTTAGATGTTTTTAGATGCCTGATGATTCATATATTGGAATGTTTACTAAAATTTTGTACGTGCGTGCAACCGATCTGATGTAAGAGTTGGATTACTTTGCATGCAGCATGAATCATACATGATTTGTTGATAAACATTTGTATGCACATGTAATAAATATGTGCTTTTGTGTGTTGGGCATGATGATGCTACCAAGATTTGAGCCCTTGATTGCTTCTTGCAGCCACAATAACGGTTCCTCTTCTTCAAAATTTGGAGCTGATACCAATGCTGACAATGGAGGCGATTGGGCATCAGTCTTCAGCCACGGGACTGATGACATGTACTTGAATGCATCCTGGGCGATAAATGATACCACGAGTTCTAAGGTTACATTTTTTGTGCCCAAATATCAAGTACAAATTGTCTTTATGTTTGATTAGTCCAAGTGTTTTAATATATCTGCTTGTGTTGATGCACAGGTTCTGTTGCATACTAGCTTTCAAGCAGGGAAGCCCAGCTCTGCTGCCTCCTTTGAGTTCAGTGATCCTTTTGACATGCTGTCCAACACAGGACATGCCAAGGATTCACAAGAAGATCTACCTTCATTCGGACCCATTCGCACAAAAGAAACCTCCTCTGTCTTTTTTGATAACTCAGTTCCAAGCACCCCTTTTTACAACGACATGTCTCCTGTTCGCAGTTCTAGTGGAGGATTTTTTGATAATCACTTGCCTAGTCGGGAACAGTTCGTCCGGTTTGACTCATTTAGCAGCAATATCAATGATGTTAGCCAACCTTCCAACGGCTTTGCGAGGTTTGACTCCTTTAGTAGCATGCTTGATGCTGGAGCAGGACGGGATATCACACCATCATTTGATGATAATGATCTATTTTCAGGCACCAGCCCTTTTGGAGGTGGCCAGACTCCCAAAGGGAGTATGAATACATGGAGCTCTTTTAGTTAACCATGAGTGCAGAGCAGTGCATTGGTTCTCTTCATGCCACATCAAGGGTTGTTTGTTTTGCTCAAGAAAAAAAACACTTTTGTGACGGGTGAGTTCCAGAGGGCGAGTGATTGATTGATGGAATACAGGAAGGATTCTATCTTTGAAAAGATGGGAGTATGATTTGTGTGGCTTTCAGGTTTTAGTAATTTAGTTGAAGGAAGTATTGCTGTTGGAGGACTGCAAAGGGAGTATGATCTGTGTGGAATTCAGGCAGGATTCTATCTTTGAAAAGATGGGAGTATGATTCGTGTGGCTTTCAGGTTTCAGGAAGTATTGCTGATGGAGGACTGTGAAGAGAGATTTTGTGTCAACCTGTGGCATCCTTGGTGTTGACCTTTTTTCTTCAACTCGGAGACATTAACATTCTTTCAGTTCTTTTATACATAATATCCAAGATTCATGGATATAGGTTAGTTGTATTCTATTGTTGATTGTAACAAAGATTGAAGGTGACGGGTGTCATTCAAAGATGAAAGATTTCAATAAATTTTTTTCCATGCCTCTTCAAGGGCTGTCTTATAAAGAATTTTTTTGAAACATGATAATACAATTTTACTACTCTGTCACCCTCCTAACTATTTTCAATGGGTGAATGCATGGGACCATTCTTGTGATGAGACAACTTCTTTTAGTGTGCCCAGGTTCCCCCACTTGAGATGGGAGCAGGATTAAGTTCATTGTACGTTTCCTTTCAATATGAAGAGCACTGATAATGCCTTCATGCTCAAACCTACACCGAGTCCTTTGACTGCTATTCAATCACTCTAGCTGTAGTGAGCAAATGCTGAACGTATTATTGGTCCAAACTCAACTGAGACAAGGTGGACTGTTCATAGTACGTACATATGAACTTTGATTTCAAGGAAAGTTTGACAACTTCACTAGCCACCACTTCCAAGGTCGGATTAGTGAGCTTTGATTTTGAGAGAATGCATCCATTTTACGGGTGGTAAGTAATTGGTTATGTTGGTGGTTAAACATTTGTAGCTTTTGGAAATGTCCTTAATAAAACAGTCCAAAGAGAAAAAACTTGCAGGAGGATATTGTTACACTGGAAGAGTTTTACGGGATGTACAAATTCCTTTGTAGTTGCGACTAACAATGGCACTTCACACCAAAACACTAGCTAGCAAGGGCCACTCCATTGGCATCACCCAGCATGTTTGCCCACTATTGGGGCATCCACATCAATAAGCTGCAACCTTAGGGTAAGACCTTGGAGGACCTAGCATCGTAAATTGCTCTAGGTGTGTGACAATGATCAAGTACTCTTGTTAGGGAGTCTAGGTACTGTGGGACTTACTGACATGTCAACTCACCCACTAAAACTCCTAAAACCCAATGGGTTTTTGAAAAAGAATTGTCATACCCAACTTGGGCAACAGATTCAAACCAGCAAACAAACCAGCAAACATGCAAGAATCTAACAAAACACAAGCAGAGAAGAGGGAGAGCTCATCACGAGTATCCTATTTGTAAGGAAAGAATGTGTAGCTTAATGTCAAAATTTACTTATATGCAAATGACTAGCTTTCACACTAGGTCGAACAAAACTTAAAAATATTCTTAGGTCACAGTAGTTCTAGTCTTAAGAGCAAGTATATACACGAGCTTGGTGACTTTTATGTTTTTGGTGTTGTTCAAGTCAAGAGCTCACCTTAGCCTTGATGAAGCATGTGTCTTGGGTCTTGCCTTTGAGCCACAAATGCAACTTTTCATTGTGGGTACACTAGCTCGTTCATCGCATTCTCACTCCGTTGTCACACCGGATTGCTACTTGTCAGAGGGGTGAAGGGAGAGCTCTCAATGCCTAGATGGATGCAAGAATAGCTGGTCCTTCACAATGGTTTTGTCTTACAAAAGACGTGAAAGTAGAAGCTAACGAAAGAGGGAAACCTACAATCACACTTGTTCAAACAACATCCATCAAGTAAGTAAGAATACAATAGCTTGTGAGCAAGCAAGAAGAGGGAAGAAAAAGAGCTCACAAGAAAACTATTGCAAAAGAATGATTGTCTTGTTTATTGTAAAAAATAAAAATGACTAGTTTTTACACTAGGCCGTCCAAACTTAAAAGTGGTCCTGCTTTCATTACTAGTCTTCACAACTATATACACGGAGTACTAGAATTTTTCTATTTGACATTAAGCTCATGGTAAGGCCGCTTTATATGTTCCAGCGTCGTCTTACAAAAGTGAAGTTGTTCGTGCAACAAGATGATGAAGCGCCTTGGTGTGGGGAACACCATGTTAACCAATGGAGTGGTTAACATACCCCGCTTCTTAATGGCGATCGCGTCTTCGTGTCACCCAATTTGTGTTGAGATGTCAAGCTTAACACGAGTTGACACTCATGATGTGCGTGGGCGACCGTTCCACCTTTGCACCACTAGCACGTTTTGGGTAGCTGACATGACGGATCTTTACCAATGATTCTACAACTGGACTACACCTACCTAGTCCATCCAAGTTATGGCATACTTATCTTGCTAGCTCACTTACTTAGCGTGTTCACATTATGGACCACTTGTACATAGTACTCTAGTACTTATGTTGTATAAGTGTGTGTGTGCTTGCAAGAGCTCAAGGTGGTTCAGGCTAAGGAGTTGAGTGGAAAGAAAAGGAAGCTACGCAAAGGCAAATGAAGCAGTATACGGATAAGAGCAGCAGCATCATCTCCTCCCCTTCTTGTTTTGGTATGACACCCCCTGGGTAGTTTTGGGAGCTACACATCTCCGATTGACGAGCTATCTTCGCAGCTACAGAGATACCTATGATGTGCGCAGTACTTTGTACAATAGTTTTATGACTAGATTTGCGTTTTGGGTGCGTTTCGACATCCGTTTAGCTAGTATAAGGTGTTTTCAGCCTCCGTTTGGCTAGTATAAGGTGTGTTAGGGAACTTATGGAAAGTTCTAGTTTGGAATTGTCTGTCTGAACTTTGGTTATTACAATCCAGCAGTACATTTTGGGTATGCAAACAGTGATTACACATGTATTGCTGATTGTGGGTATATGTATGTGTACTCTAGTCACATGTTGTGACATGTAGATTATGCAGAAGTATCGCTATAAGAGTTATAACATATACTGTTTCAGCAGATACTGCTGTGTTGCAAGTTGTGTACACAAATTATCTGTTTGCAGAGTTTTGGTTGTTGCAAGAAAAGATGTGTATTGACAACGTCAACTAAATTATCACTGAGAAGCTTGACAAGAACAACTTCCATGCGTGGAAGTTTAAAACAACTAATTTTTTGATGGGAAAAAGATTTTGAGACTATGGTGAAGAAGACAATGAGAAGCGTCCTGAATTGCGTGAAGAGAATGCTACTTCAGTAGAGATAAAAGCATTCAAGGATTGGAGCTAGGGTACAAGAAAAGTCATGTATTGGCTTTCAATCAGTGTGATAGACACTGTGATAAGGTATATGTAAGATGCCAACACTCCAGCATTTGCATGGTAAAACTTGGTGAAGATGTTCTAGATAAACATAAAGGCAAGGAAGTTGCAACTAAAACAAGAGTTGTATATAGTGGGAGAAGAAGAAAATGTCCATCAATGAGTATGCGTAGAAGATCAAGGGTATTGTTGAATCCCTTGGATCTATTAATGTCTTAGTGGAAGGCGATGACTTGGTGAGTATCTATTTGAATAGGCTTGGCAAAGAATACAAGCCATTCAAGACTTATGTTGCTGTAAGAGACAATGTTCCCAACTTTCAGGGTTTGATATCTATATTAATCATAGAAGAGAAGTATTTGGGTGAATACTCTTCCTCACAAAGCAAGAACACTTCAGAATGGGCCTTCTATTGAAATTCAGGTAGAGTAGAGGTAGAGGTCACGATTTAGGCGAAGGTTGTGGTCGTTTGGGAAATCAGAATTATGGACAACAGCAACAATCCAATGATTTGCACAACAGTAGCAAACACACACATGTGAAAGACGCGAGTCTCAAGGCAGGGGAGCCATAGAGACTGAGAAAATTGGCAAAGACATCAATTGGGATCAGGTTCAAAGGATTGCTTTTATTGTGGTAAACCGAGTCACTTTGTAGCAAAATGTCGCAAGACGTAGAGTGATATAAAAAATGACAAGTTGCAGAGTAAAACAATTATGCATCTTCAAGCAAGCATGCTAAAGATAGATGTGAGCATTTGTTTGTTATGCAACACATATTGAATTCAATGACTGTAGATGTATCCACAAACGGTGATGATGTATGATATGTGGATTCGAGAGCCTCTAACCACATGACCTGTCATGGTGAGTGATTTAGAGATGTTAAAAATTTAGAAAAACCAGGTTATGTAAAGATGGGGAATGACACAACTTATTCTATTGCTCACATTGCCATTGGCTATTCAGGATGGCAAGATAAGGTACTTAGCTGATGTACTTCATGTGCCTAATATAATAAAGTTTTTTTTTAAATTAGGAGAGCGAGTGAGGTGGCGAATGAGTGGGGTAGTGGGCTATACTATTGATTAAATCTACACGCGTTAGACACATGCGCTTGTACATTGAGCCGTGTGAGATTGCATGCAGGGGATGGCAAGCCTTTAGCAACAAGGGGTGGTAGAAGTTGCGAGCGAATGGGGGGACTGGAAGGTCAACAATTCGGAGGAGATGAAGTGGTTTCGGGAAGGGGAAGGCGGTGAGAGTGCAAGGAAGAAGAATGTCCCTGACTGGATGAATGTGAAGCTTAGCTCACAAGCCTTGAATCGAGGGAAGGAGGTATGCTTGAAGGTTAATGCAGAGTTGATTGGGAATTAGGTTAGGCTCTTCTCTCTGTGTATTGCTATTATATTTTGCCCCGGGAGACCGCCTTCAGAGGCTGAGGTGGGTAAGTGGCTTCAAGAGGATATTTTGCATGACAAAGTGGATTTGAAGGTGTTCTATCTAGGCAAGGGTTTTTTCAATGTTCTATTTATAAAAGGGCAGTTTGTGTCAGAATTGTTTGCAAAATCTCCTCTCTTCATGGAGCAGAAGCTGGTGCATGTGTTCCCTTTTGATCCCTTGTCTGATGTGAATAAAAGCCTGCAAAATGCTTGTCCGGTGTGGGTAGAAATAGTTGGACTCCCTCCTTGTCTTAGGCTTGCACTTCGAGAGATTGCATGCTCATTGGGTCCGATATTACATCTTCAAATGATGAAGCTGGGGGTCGGCAAGCTAATAGTGTATGTGTATCTTGGAATACTATGATTGAAATCCCTAAAACAATTGATGTTGATTTGGGTGATCTAGGAATATTAGAACTGGGTCTGAAATTTGGTTCTTTTTCGGGTGCATGTTTTAAACGTGGGGGGTTCGGACATATAGCCGAAAATTGTGTGGGGCAAGGACATGGTAAGTCTGATGAGGATAAGGGGACGAGAAAATAGTGCTAAAAGATAGATTCTAACACTAGTCAAATGAAAGAAGTAAAAGGGAAAGACAAGGTGCAGGATGGGGGAGGGGGTCAGTTAGAAGGGGAGTGGATTAGAGTAAAAGGGAAAGTCAGTGTCAGACAAGCCAAAGAAGAGGCTAGAAGAACCCATGCAAAACTGGGGGGAGAAGGAAAGGAGAATAAGTCTCAAGGTAGTTGAGCCCACTGAGTATTCTAATCCTTAGATGAGGACAGTGGCACCTCCTCTGTTCAGAGGTTTAATTATCATGTTGAGGAGGCTTGGAAGGGAATTCAGAAGGAGGATGTGACAATTAGGGAAGTTGAGGAAGTAGATATGGTACTTGAAATTGCCCTGTCATGAATAAGTTAATAGATATTTTTAGTAGTACACGGAATATTAAAGGTACTAAGGATTAAAAAAGAGTACTTCTTTTTGGGGGTTAGTTAAAGATTGGGGATTATCTGTTCGGCTATACAAGAATGTAACCTTTTTGGGACTAATAGTTTAAGGAGAGAGATGTTTAGGGATTGGGTGGTGATGTATGGGGGGGTGAAGGCTGGATATGGTGGTGCGACTATTATAGCTAATCACCCTAATGGTAGGATCCTTGTGGTGGATATTCAAGTCAGTGGGAAAAAAGTCTGGATAATTAACATTTATGGTGCTCATAATCATAAGATTAGGAGTGGGATGTGGGATTGGATTGCCAATTTAAACATTCAAGTTCTTGCATCATTTTGGGGGATTTTAATATGGTTGAGAGACTATTAGATAGATCTAAGGGAAGTACCATCCTGACGGTTCAAGAGAAAGGAAAATGGGAGGAGTTAAGAGGAAATTTGGGTTTGGTTGATAGTTGGAGCTTAGGGGATTGGAGAGAGAATCCTGGGCATACCTACTTTAGCATGCAATACCTTAATTCCTCTTCCAGAAGTGATAGAGTGTTTTTTCAGCCAACAAGCCTCATGGGTCCCTCATACTTTGAGGGTTTTTATAGACCCTAGTACTGCCATCTCTGGCCACATGCCCTTGAAATGGGGTTGGCACTCAACAGATTGGGAGGAAATGCAGCTGAATCAGTTTCCTACTAACAAATTGAGAGTTAATAATCTATTACTCAAAGATGATGTCTTTGTTGTGGATACACTGAGGAAGCCATTGGGAGATTGAAAAGGAGAGGTATGTCTGAGGGGTCATGGAGACAGTTTGCTAAATGAGATGCAAGGAATCATCAGAGCTATTGGTAATCTGAGAGCTGAGGAGAGGAGGCATGAGAGGAAGAATTAGCAAATGCAACTGGAAAGTTTGCAAAGGAAAAGACAGGTTAACAAACTTACTGAGATGAGGAAGTTAATATGTACTTCAGATGCCAATCTGGGTTGAAACAAGAGGATGATAGGTGTGCTAGAGAGGAGGGGAATTGGGCAAAATGAAAATCATTTAATAATAAAAGGAAATGAGAGAGATATCTCTTTAGACTGTCAAAAGGGAGAAATAGTAAGGAAGGGAAAATTTTAGATGAGAATGGACAACAATTGGAGAATGTTGAGCAAATTGCAAGAAAATGGGTAGAGTTCCTTGGATCCACCCTTAGTTTGAAGGAGGATTTCTCTCACAAGAGGTTTTCGACAGAAAATAAATTGTTAGGACCAGTTAAGAATAATGCGGATCCTGACAAAGCTAGATGGTTGGAGAGGGAGGTTGATATTGAGGAGTGTTGGAAAGAGACAAAGCTCTAAGATGGGATGGTATGTCTGTGGAATTCTTCATTTCCTTTTGGCAATCCCTAAAGGATATAGTGTGGGAAGTGTGTAAAAAGGCCTTCAGCTTTGGCAGTCTCGATAAGGATTTCAAAGAAGGCTTAGTGAAGTTAATCCCTAAGCAAACTTCTTGCAGTAGATTTGGTCATTGGAGGCCTATCACCTTGTTGATTGTCATCTAAGATCTTGGCTAAGGTGATTGCTTTTAGAATCACTCATGTTTGACAAGAAGTCATTTCTAAGAAATAGCATGGGTTCATTAAGGGTAGATCAATATATGATAATATCTTTGTAGCCATGTTGGGGAGAGATGTGGCCTTTAAAACCCAATAGAAGTGCATCATGTTGCAATTGGACGTGGAAAAGGCTTATGATAGGGTGCATTGGCCTTTTGTGGAAAGAGTCATGGAAAAACTTGGGTTTGGAATTAAAATGGCTACATGTATTTACATTCTGACTTGGGGTGGACATTCTAATGTCTTGTGAAATGGGAGGGTGGTTGGGGGGTTTGAAGTCAATAGATCTGTGAGACAAGGATGTCCTCTTGCCCCCCTATTATTTGCTATTGCTTCTCATCCCATGGTGGTGACTTTGGAAGATGCTTGTAGGAAAGGAAACATAACTGGACTAAAGTTGAGACACAGTGACAGCAACTGATTATTCAGTGCTTTACTGATGATTCATTATTGTTCCTAGAAGCTGAGAATAATAACATGAGACAGGCTTTGTCTATCATACATGAATTTGCTATGGCATCTGGATCCAGATGCAACATTCACAAACCCTGAATTATAAGTTTGATTGAGGACAATGATTTTGAACTGGAGAGGTGGGGGTGTGAGGTGGTTAAAAAAGGACAAATTGTCAGACATCTGGGAATCCCATTTGGGGTTGAAGTTACAAACGAACAACTGATTGATTGGGCATCAGATAGATTTCTTGGAAAGTTAAATAAATGGGAGGGGATTAGAGTTCCTTTTCATGACAGGATAGTAATATGTAATACTATGCTGAATGCTTACATTATTTTTTGGTGTCCTATGCTTGAATTTGGAAAGTGTCATTGAAAAAAGATAGTGGGTCCCATTAGATACGTCTTATGGAGAAATGGTAGATCTATGAGAAGAGTTCCATCCTGGCTTGCTTGGGACAAGATGTCTATTCCTAAAGGGGAAGGGGGTATTGGAATTTTGTATCTACCAAGCCAAACCCTAGCAAGGGCTACTTTGCTTCTTCCCAAATGTATTCATACAAAAGAAACATGGTCAATGATGGTGAGAGAGTTGGTGGAGATATCAATGGTTTAAGCTAAAGGAAATTGGAAGGGGTTGGGTTTGAAGGACAAACTATTTTCCTAGGCCCCTTTGAAGATGATAGGCTCTTCTGTATGCAGGATGATAGGCTCTTCTTTATGCAGGATGCTGATCAACATGATAGGCTCTTCTGTATGCAGGATGTTGACCAACAGGTGGAAGGAAGGCTTCAGTCTCATGGCTTGGGATGGGGGATGTAGAGCTTCTGGGAACTCTATGCTCAGCTTGGGGCTGTGGTAAATTTAACCCCCCCACTCAGCTACCTATTAAATTTCAGGTTTTCTTGTGGGTGGAGGGTAGGCATGGGGACTCTGCCAATTGGGATTAAATTGATGCAAAAGAATTTCACTAGTGGGTGCTTTCCAGGTGCAGAATTGCTTTGGAAGATGGAAAATATGCATTCTAAATATGGTATGGCTGGCTCTGTAAGTCATTTTCTATAGCATTAGATCATAATGGCAAGCTGAGTGCAAATACAGGTGAGATTTTGGAGAATGCCACTATGTACAAGAAGATAATGGGCAGTTTGATCTACATGACAATCACCACGCTAGACATAAACTATACAGTTGGTTTGGAGAGCCAGTTTATATAGGTTCCTCAGAAGTCGTAATTGGATAGTGTGAGGTGCACACTATGCTACATGAGATCCATAGTGGATTATGGCCTCTTCTATGAGGTTGGTATATAGTTGTAGGCATATGGATACAGTAATGTGGATTGGGCTAGTAGCATCTTGGATAAGATTTACTAGTGGGTTTATGTTTTTCTTTGGGAATGGTGTTGTTACATGAAAAAGCAAGAAGCGCTTGACAATTGCCTTGTCGAGTAGAGGGGTGCTTTGATGGCAACATGTCAGGTAGCTTGGTTACGTAAGCTACTTGTAGATTTGTGGCTGCATGAAACAAGTTATTATATATTGTGACAACCTTAGTAGCATATAGTTGGCCAAGAACACAGTGTTTCATGCACGGACCAAACATATAGAGGTTCATTATTACTTCATCAAAGAGAAGGTCTTGGCAGAAGATGTTGATCTCATATATGTTAGCATAGAGGAGCAGTACTCAGGTAGCTCGCATTTTCAGCAAGGCCTTGGGAGCTGAGAAGCTTCACACATTTCGTACATTTCTTGGAGTCTTGAAGATGGAATTGAGCTTGAGGGCGAGTGTTGAGATGCTAAGCTCAACAGGATCTAGCACTCATGACATGCCTCGGTGACTGTTCCACCTTTACACCATTGGCACGTTTGGTAGTTGCTAACAATGATGGATCCTCGCTAGTGATCTACAGTTGCTGACAATGATTTGCCAGTGATTCTACAGTTGGACTACACCTACCTAGCCCAACCAAGTTATGGCATACTTATCTTGCTAGCTTAGCATATTCGCGTTGTGGAACACTTGTTCATAGTACTCTAGTACTTCTGTTGGTTTTCACTTATCTTTTGTAGACATATTTTGAGAGCAAAAAGTAGAAGAAGTTTTCAGCCTTCCATCTCTGTGTGCGTGTCTTCTTCGTTATTGTGTGTGTGTGTGTGCTTGTAAGATCTCAAGATGTTGTCGAGACACAGATGATGTGGATGGTCTAGGATACGCCATGGAGTTGGTGGTCGAGGTCGAATGGTTAGCTCATATTATGTACCCAGACACTAATCTATGGACGAGGGACTAATCCAATAAGTTAGGGGAGCCCCAAGATTAGGGATTAATGGGCTGATACTTGGCTAGGATTCTTAGATTAATAAAACAAGATTAATGGCCTTTTATAGAGAGTTAGCTATTTATGGCATAGTTATCACTATATAAGTGAGATCTTGGGTTATTATTATGAGGCATAGTTATGTGGATGCACCACTAATGGTTTGACTTGGACTAGGAGAGCAAACATGCTCATGCCACGCACATGGCAAGTATGTAGGTTGGTGTGTCGAAGACCTATGGGCGGGCTTTGGTGTGGCATGGGACAGCAGAGTTAGACACAGGCCTATGGGATTGTGTTAGAGCCCTAGCCTGACTCGAGGGTGGATCGAAGTATTGATCCTA
Source organism: Cibotium barometz (assembly GCF_041138505.1). Taxonomy (NCBI): domain Eukaryota; kingdom Viridiplantae; phylum Streptophyta; class Polypodiopsida; order Cyatheales; family Cibotiaceae; genus Cibotium; species Cibotium barometz. Next base: position 9,599,006 of record NC_141075.1, read on the forward strand.
CGGTTGGGAGCTGAGCGAGCCTGTTACTTCATGATTTGGTTAAGGTCTAACCTTGTTTTTAGTTGTGTTTAGGGAGATTTAGGGAAGGACTTTATAGTTAATATCAAAGCTACTCTAACGCAGAGGCTAAAGAGATATTCATGTCTAGGTATCATAGATGACGGATTTCCTAGGTATTCCTATCATCATTTCTCTTTCTATCAAATCAATGCTTGTACAAGGTTTTTGTTAACTTCAAGGTTGTAAGCATAGTTGTGTGTTAGCAGAGGTGATGCAAGGAGATGATTATAGCGAGTACCCAAAGGACTTCCGAGTGACGACCTAAGGTTTGCAAGACTATAATGGCCAGCCTTAGTGTTATATGCACATTATGTGTGCATATACTAGGAGGCTAACCCACATTAGGCTTGTGAGCATGGGAGCATGGGAACAAGCTCTAGTAGAGCATGGGTTAGGATTAACCTTAAGGGTTAAGGTTACGGTCAGGCATCTAAGGGTCACACATGGGAAATGGAGAGTCAAGCGTCACTTGAGGGCCCTCCTATATAATAGGGGCATGGGGCACACTCAAGGGAGGTTCTCTTGAGGTTAGGTTATGTTATGCTCTCTTATGTAGAGGATCATAACTACTCACCTACCATTTCACACTATAGCTACATGCTGCTGGATTGGAGTTATACCTCTTGATGGTATGGGAAATCAAGGTAAAGGTATGATGTACTTCATTATAATTTATGTGTGCATCCCTTGGGCTCAAGGGTGGTCGGGTGTATGAGATTATGTCTGATTTATGCATGTTTATGCATAACAATTATCTAGAGAGATCTTAGGGTTTTAACAGTGGTATCAGAGCAATCTCTAGTTAATTGTTGTTGATTTTTCTTTCTTATTGCAATTTTTGGCATTTTTTAAAGTAAATTTTAATATTTACTAAATAAAAATATTAGTTTATTGATTTGTGTTGATGATTATCACGTGGATCGTCGATATGGCAATTGGAACACGTGTTTCTTCAATTCAATGGATGAATCGACGTTACGGGGAAATTCTGTGAGTTTAATGCTATTTTTCTCTATTTTTTATGGTTTAAAATAAGTATTAATGTAAATTTTTACCAAAATATCACATATTTTATCACAAATATTTTTGGTAGAATGAATTCCTGAATTTCTATAATTTTTAGGAATTTTTTCTAATTTTTTTAGAAACTTTTAGAGCATTTTTATGGTTAAAAATGTATTTTTAATGCATTTTTGCGGGTTTTGTGGGTTTTGCGGGTTGCGGGTTTTCCGCGGATATGCTTTTGATCTTCTGCTAATTTTCTACTGAAATGCAGTGTGGAGCAGTCAATTGATGCAGTGTGGGGCAGTCAATTGATGCATGGAATTCTCTCTTGTGTGCATGGGATCCTCTTCGTCTCTCAATTCTGAATTTTCTTTCTATTTTTCTCTCGTGCCCGTGTGAACACCTCTTAGATGGCATAATTTGCTTAAACATTAATCATTATTAATAATTGATTATGATTAAGTTTTTCAATTAAGGCTTAATCCTCTCTATTAACAAAAAAGAGAGAAGGATGGGGTGGTGTGAGAGTAGGATTGAATGAGAAGAAGGGGAGGAGCGAGGAGAGGGGAGGGAACTCTCCCTCTCCATGGTTTTTCAACGCGCGGGGGGGGGGGGGTGTACTGCAGCCCATTGGGCGAAAATCGCCCCCCCTTTAGAATTTTTTTAAAAAAGCTTTTTGCTTAAAGCTTAAGTAAGCTTTATTAAAGATTTTATTTATTAAAAAAAGTGTTTTTTATTTACAAAAAAAGCTTTTGAAATCTTTTCCAACAAAAAAAGCTTGGAAAAGCCTGAAAAAATGAGGAAATATGAGATTCGAGAAAAAAAATACTTTGGAATTTTCTGAAAATTATCTTCTTGAAACCTCTTGGCTTTTCGCTTTCTTGAAACCTTTTGGCTTTCTGAATTTCAGAAAATCTTTTGACCTCGGAAAATCTTTTGACCTTTCGGATTTTGGAAACTTTTGACCTTTCACATTCCGATTTTTTTTTTTGTCTTTTCATTTTCCCAAAACTGTTGGCTTTCCGTATTCCGGAAAGACCATTGGGATTCCGAAATTTTTTGACCGTTCGTATTCTAAATGCGTTTGGGGTAAATTAAAAATTTTAAAAAATTCTAAGAAATTAGTAAAAAATTAGACAAAGGTTATTTTTAAATTCTAGAAAATATGGGGTTGGTGTTTGGCATGTGGTGTGTCCATTGAGGCACCTGTGACCATTCAAAATCCTTTAAAAATATATTTTTTGACCCAAAAAATTAGAAAATCTATTAAAATTATAAATTTTTATTGGATTTGAGAATTGTCGGGCGGAATTAGAAATTTCATGAACGATGGGATTCTCAGGAGAAATTAGGAATATTTTAGAAATTATTTTTAGAAATCCTAAAAATTGGTATTTTTTAAATATCAATGGTATTTTGGCAAAATCTATTTGTAAATTTTTTTTTTGGAAAAATATAGGTTTGGAATGCCATAAGATAGGCTTGGTGGAATTCAAAATTATTGTATTTTGAGGCCCTATACAAATAAGGAAAACTAGAAAAAAATCATGATAATTATTTTTCTCGAGAATTTAATATTTTTGAGGGTTTAATGTTGAAGTTTGTTTTCTCGTGCTGTCATTAGATAGATGCGGGTTATTCGCATATTATTAATACGATTGTACCTCGTAGTAGTATATATTTTTGTTTGGATTAATTTTGAACGATGTTTTCATGATTTTTTACCATTGTTTAGCCATTTTTTACCATTGTTTAGCCATTTTTTTGGGACATGTTCCTTAATTTCTTCAATGATGGCTATAATTTGTGTTCAAAGTGTGTCTCTCGCCTTTGACACTTTTCCATGATAATTTATTTTGCACTTTTTTAAGTGTGGTCTATGCTTAATTTCCTAAGCCTAAGACAAATTCTATCATGGGTGTCGATCGGTTTGTTTTGGTGGATTTTATTGGATGTTTTCCAAGTTTTATATGGACTCATTAGGTTTTGCCTAGATCACTTGTGTCTACAGGGTTTTAATAAGTGCTACACACATGTGTTTCACTTGCTTACTTTGGAGTTTTTCTTGAACGACACCACGTTCATATACTCCGGATTGATGAGTTGGCCACCAATTTTAATGCTTCTTTTGGCATGATTAATGTTCATTAGATGGTATGCATTGATTCTTATGATCAACTATGGTTTTCATGGATTCGAGGAGCTTCTATGCTTTTATCCATGGTTTTATAAGGATCTTTTGATCTTTTGGATAATTTCATGTGCTTTGAGGGTAGCATTTGCCTTCATTTTTTGCACATAATTTTGGAGTATATTCCTTGTACTCTTGTACATATTCCAGCTTGGATACCTAGTTATTTATGTATCTAGGCGAATTTTTTTAAAACCCCAGCTTTATTGTGTTTATTGGGTAGTTATCATTAGAAAGGCGCCAATAATTCAAAATTCTTTTCTAACTTGAAAAGAGTTATTCCTTGATATGGTCTCAGGAATATAGAGACAGGTTTTAGTATGTGAAAGTCTAGGATAAGGCCATCTTATTCCTTTTATACAGGATTTTATTTATATTTCTTAGACGACAAACTAGGGAGTTTCAAATTGGTAAGGTATGTATAGGTGGTATCATGGTGGTATGGGACGCTAGCAATCCCTCACATATATTATCTTATGGGATAATTTGGGCTCAAGATTGTTGCTTTGCTAACATCACTTAGCATGTTGACCTCAACATTCAAAGACAATCTCATTTTATGAATTCATTTAAAGTTGTTGTGTGGGCATTCTTTAGATAAACTTCTTTTATCTATAGCCTGCATGTTTTGATGAGGGTAACCTCGTCGGCATATTCACTTAAAATCTCTTTCTTTAGAGTTCAACGAGTTTATCTTATTGTGTTCGGATTAAGGAAATTTGGATTCTTCCTTTGTTGGCATTCCTTTCTCTAGTTCCGTCCTTTAGGTGATTTATACAGTCAACTTGATGGTTTACGGATGAACATATGTGACTCATCGAGACGTTGATAACTCTCTATGTTGATATGGATAACTTGGGACACCGATAATTCCATGTGCAGATGTGGGTACGTCGGGTCACCGATGGATACCTGATTCCTGCTGTTATAATGCCATGTTTTCCTACTTTATTCTGAATGGTTTACAACGAGTTGATCCAAGCAATCAAATTTTAGTGCAATCGGATGATTGGAGTCCTCGATTAGACGATTGGCTCTGCAGAAGATTCGCGCGGGCAAAAGTTGAGTCGAGCGATCGACTCAACTTCGACGATTATTAAGGTTGGTTCGAATGATCGAATTGTAGTAGAATCAGACGATTAAAGTCCTAGATCAAACGATTACTATAGGAGATTTGCGAACGATCAAAGAAGTCGAATCGCTTGATCAAAAAAGTTAAATCATCAAAAAGTCGATTGAATCAAACAATAAAAAAAGATCAATTGAATGATTGAATAAGTTGGATCACCGATTGAGTTGGTCTTGAATCGCATGATTGAATTGTGTTGTGAATCCCATGATTTCTATAAGAATCTAGTGCAAGAATCAGGTGATTGTAAAAGTAGGATCATCAATCGTACTAGACCTAAATGGCACGATTGAATGTGCTAAATCAGCCATGCCTAGATCTATGCTTTAAGAGTGTTTATGTGCATTCTCGACTATTTATATTAAGTATTATGAGATTTATAGATTTTTTAAATTTATAAGATTTATTTTGAATGCTACTAGTTAGAAAAAAATCCAGTGAACTTTGATTTTAACAAAGAGCGCTAGAACACGGGGGGGAGGAGGAGGCTTGCCTCAAAATGTGAACAAGAAGAGTAAGAGGGAATCAATCTACAGGTGAATGTTTTTTGATGGACAACAATGAAGATGGTCGATGAAGGTTGAACGAAAATTGGACAAGAAATGTATACTTGCACTAATGGAAATATAAAACACATGAGAATTGAACATTGACCCGGTTTGTATGAAGATTGGACAATGGTGTTTTGTAATCATGGGGGATCATGTTTGTGTTTTCTAATCTGTGTAAAATTCAAGCTAAGGTATATACCTAATCTTTTTAATGGAACTAGTGCTAGACAAGAGAAAAATAAGAGCCCGTAAAGTTTTTTTTTTGGGGAATATTACAAGGTATTACTTACTGATTGTTGTTGCAAACAAAGGTTTTTGAGTGAAGGTGGGTGGCTATTTTATGAGATGGAGGCCATGCTGTGCAGATACGGGCAAAATGTGAGAGATCATGTGGAAAGACTTGTACAACACTCCAACAAACTTGTGGAACAGGGAAGTCAACCTTAATTTTTATTGTTTCAACCTTACAATAAACTTACCATAAGAGATCATGTGGAAAGACTTGTACAACACGCGCGAACAAACTTGTGGAATAGGGAAGTTGAGTAAAAATGAAAATTGAATAGTAAGAATAAGTGAATAGACATTACTAAACTTTAGAAACATTTCATGTGAGAATATGGTCCCAAACATTTTTTTGCATTAATGAATTAATGGGAAGAGATATGGAAAGATTAAAGTGAAAGGACCTTAGTGGAAATATTAAATGAGGGGTTAGTGCTTGTATACACGTGTGCGTGAGGGGGGGTGGGGGGGCGAGGGAGATTTTTCTATAAGATTTTAGGCGGTGGAGGATTTTTATGAGGGGTATCGTGGGTCTCTTTTTCTCTTGTCTCCTTGGGTCTCTCTCTCTGTCTCTCTCTCTCTCTCTCTCTGCATATCGTGGGCTCTCTCTTGTCTCCTCAGGTTTGTGGATATGAGCTGGGGCTGGTAGAAGAGCTTCTAGTGAAACACCTCACCTAGAAAGCAAGACCTAGAGAGATTTCCCAAAATGATAACAATGTGGTGCATTCCAACTTGGGCTAGAGGGAATGCCTTGGCTCTCACCCTATGCTTCTTTATATAGGAAAATGAGGCTCATCTCCTTGCCACATGGCAAGCATAAAGTGATCCCACATATTACAACCAATCGGGTGTGGGCATACCCATCACCCCTCAAACCATCCAAAATATGTGCACAAAGTAATAAAAATTGTGTGCAATGTGTGCACACAAATGAGTGCAATGTGGGCTATCCAAGGGGAAAAACCTCATGGCCCATGGATGAATACAAGAAGCTAAATGTGAGGTGAGGGTTAAGAGAGAGAGAGAAGTATAGAGGTTAATATCCTCCAACCTCTGAAGCACATCTGGTCCCTTGGATGTGAAAGGGGATGAGACCAAAGTGTGTCGATGGAGACAAGATGAAGGGGTGTTTAGATGACGCATAAGCCAAGGGGAATACAATATAGGTATTTACAAGGGGGAGATGGTTGTCCAAGGGGAAAAAACCTTGTGGGAAAAGTGCCTAAGGACATGGAGGAATGACACGGAAGTCATCCACATGGATCTCAAATAAAAATGGGAAACTCCATTTTCAGCTTAAGTATAATGTCGATGAATCCATGCCAATGAAGAGGGTAAAATATATGTCGAAGTGAGAGGACCACCACCCGGATCCCAAACAAAAATACAAAAAACTCTGGGTATTTTGCCCGATATAAGCTAGGGTCCCAAATGAATGAAGAGACAAATAGGGTGCCCTAGTCAATGCCAATGTACTGCTCCTAAGTGAGAAAGATGTGGATAATGAATGGATTATGGAGTAGAGGGACACCTTTGCAAAAGATGTGGCCAAATTCAATGAAAATAACACTTTTATAATAAAAAAATTTCCAATATGCATCTTTCTATGCAATGTTTGATGTAGAGGTTGTGGTGGCTTCATCATAGGGTACAATCTCCAAGGGGGTGAACATAGAAAGGTGGTGCTCCACAACTTGTGCTAGGTGGTTGGGGTATGGGATGGGTAAAATAGTTTGGGCATATACAACGAGATTTGAGGGTGGGACATGATACATGAATTGAAACACCTCTATGTGATACTTTGGATAGAAAAAATTGATATGATCATGGACTAAAATGAAAACATAAAGGAAGCCATGTAATGCCATGAAGTGCATCGAGTCCCGATTATAGAGCACCTCATAACGAGATGTCCACGGCTTATTAAACTATGCGGATGCAAGAGTATCACATGTGCTCTCACAAGAAATGGAAGAATACCCCACCAACTCTCGTACCATCGAAGGATCCGCATGTAGCCAGTGATGCACGATTCATCATGGGGTGAAGGAATGTGAGAAAGGACATTTTGTAGTTGATGTGCCATAGCTATGCAAAGATTTTGTAGAATTTTCTAATGCTTGAGCAAAGTATTTTGCAAAATGTGCACCTACTAGTGCGAGAGGGAGAGAGTGCACAGACTAGACTGGGCATTTTGATTGTGAAAAAAGTCTCTCTTTTTTTTGACAGTAATTGTTAGTTAAGTTAATTTTGTGTGCTTGTTTATGTGTGTTTGTGTTATAGAGAGAGAGAGAGAGAGAGAGAGAGAGAGAGAGAGAGAGTGTAAGGGGATGAGTGTAATTGTATGTTTGTGTTAGAGAGTGTGTGTGTGTGTGTGTGTGTGTGTGTGTGTAGTAGGGGATAAGGGTGGTGAAGGGTTAGCATAAAATATGTGTGCATAGGTGTGTGAGTGTAAGAGTTAGTGTGAAGAGCTGTATGAGCATGTGGTGGAGAGAGAGGTTGGTGGGAAATGCATGGGTAAGGGCGAAAAAGGGAAAGAATATGTGGAGGGGAGAGGACTAGTAGGGGTTTTTTTATAATGTTTTTTTTTAATATGCAAGTCGCACATAATGTTTATGATGTTTTTTTTAATATGTTCGCGGCCTCTTTGATGCTGTAGACCTGCGCACATGGAGGGGTTTTTTTCCGCAGCATGTCCAATGAATGGTGCCGCCGGCTGCACGCCAGAAACCGTTATGCGCACATGGGAGGGGCAAAATTCCAACGTCTCCCTCAGCCACGTCAGCTACGCCCCATGTCTACTCTGTGCGGAAAAGTAAGCATGTCCCCTCGGGCCTCATGTCTACTCTATGCATGGACGAAATTGACGTGGCAGGGGCTTCTTTGCTGCTGCTAAAGTCGGTGCTCATCTGCTCTTTCTCGGGACTGGCCGCCAGCTACACGATTGCACTGAGCCGGCTGAAGCTTTATTGCTTTATCCAGACCGGCAGCTGAAGCTCTGAATTGCTCTTTGCTTTATCCAGGCCGGCTGAAGCTTTATTGCTTTATCCAGACCGGCAGCTGAAGCTCTGTCCCATTGCACGAGCAGGTGCACTCCCTACATGAGTGCCTGGGGCTTTGCTCATTTTGCTTTCCCTGTTGCACGAGCAGGTGGCCCTTTTGCATGGCGCAGAGGGTGAACACAGTCGCCTTCCCTTCAGTGTTCGAAAAAAACTATTTTCCCAAAAAGTACAAAACCTTCATCTAAAAATTGTGAAATTATTTATAAAGAAAATTTTCAAATTTTGAAGGTTTTTGTTTACAACCCCTCAAAATCTGCAGGTTTTTGTACCCTTAAGTTTTAAATTTGAAAGCAATTTTAAAGATCTGCAAGTGCAAATTACACTATACCCGGTTTTTTTCGAACACTGCTTCCCTTGCTCTTCTCCACCCGTACGTGTGCGACCTACACAGTTGCCTGCCCTTGCCCTTCTCCACCCATACGTGTGCAACCTTGCTGTGTGCACTGTGAACAACGTTAATCCTGATGTCTTGCTGCTATGCCATGGCTGGCCTTGCTGCTGATGCTTGTCTAATTTGTTGATAGTTAAGCACTATGCTGCCGACGCTTGCCTAATTTATTTGATAATTAAACACTATGCCATGGCTAGCCTTCCTGCCTTTCCTTTGTTATTCGTGGTATTTTTCAATAGACGGCACAACTCTTCAGTTTGCTTTCCCGGTTGCTTTGCCGATGTGCTGCGGACTACTGCCAACCGTGCACACCATTGTGGGGTGATCTCTTCCTTGCTTGCTATTGTGCAGCATAACTACTGTGCGTCGGGCTCTTTTGGTACAGCCCACCGACCATGGGCTTCCCTTTGCAGCCACTCTTGTCACTGAGTTTGGCCTTTGCTTGTGATGTTGATGCCATGCACCAATGGCTCAAATGGATATAGCGTCTGATTAGTCGTTCAAATCCTCTGCCTCTTGATAGTTTGCATTCTATTTAATGATATCGTAATACCATTATTCTTCAAAAACAGCATTAGCGTTGCCTATGTGAAATCACCTATTTCTCACCATTAGCAATGATTGTGAACAAAGCTAAAACTGATTACCAAGATTGGTTATGACTTAGCTTTATTGATTCTCTACATTGTTGATTATTTCTTTTGTTGCATTTGCCAAGTGTTAAAGTAGAGTCCTATTTGTGTATGTTACCTCCTTGTTGCGAACTTGTAGTCTTGCGAGCAATGGAACCAATGTTAAGGCTTAGCCAACAAGCACTCCGGGGGGTCTGCGCATCAATTGAAGATGCATAGAAGGTACGGCGTTTGATGGGGAAAGTAGAAGGAGAGGATAAAGGGGGTAATGGTAACAAGAATGAACTTGAAATGGGATAAGGTAACAAGAGAATAATGAAATAACATAAATGGGATAAATAGAAATAACTTATGTAAGGATTCTATGACAAAACAAGGACAAACTCCAATGCTCTCAACCGATTTGTTGTAATGTTCAAAAGGTATATCTCAACTTGTATATAGATAGGCACCCTCTCCATGTACAAGGAAACACACCCCCACCTCTCTTATCACAAACTAAGGACATTCATCATCACATGAGCACAAAGCATTACACATATAACATAGCTCCAATGCAAGACTCAACCTAGCAAGCAAGAGTAACCCAAGCCACCAAGAATGTCAGCCACACAAGCATGCAAGTATCTCTCACATGCAAGAGCTACTAGTGAAAGACCTCACCTAGAAAGTAAGAGCTAGAGAGATTTCCCAAAATGACACCAATGTGGTGGATTCCATCTTTTTACCTCTCACCTTATGCTTCTTTATATAAGAAAATGAGGCTCATCTCCTTGCCACATGGCAAGCATAAAGTGATCCCACATATTAAAATTAATAGGATGTGGGCATACCCATCACCCCTCAAACCATCCAAAATATGGGCATAAAGTGATCCCACATATTAAAATTAATAGGATGTGGGCATACCCATCACCCCTCAAACCATCCAAAATATGTGCACAAAGTAATACAAAAAAAAATTGTGTGCAATGTGTGCACACAAATGAGTGCAATGTGGGCTATCAAAGGAAAAAAACCTCATGGAAAAAAGTACCCTTGTATGAATACAAGAAGCTAAATGTGAGGTGAGGAATAAGAGAGAGTGATAAGTATAGGGGTTAACATACACTAAGGACACATGTGTGTACTTAGCATACACTAAGTACACATGTGTGTACTTAGTGTATGTGTGCACACATGTGTGTACCATTTTGATTTATTATGGTTATGCCCATTGTACAGAGTTGTTGGCCAAAGGTTATGTTATTTTAATACCTTAGACATTGGACAAAAATTAATTTTTGTAAAAGAAAATCATATTAATGGCTCCAAGTGCTATTTTTCATAATATGATTAAAAGATCATGTGTGGGAGAAGGAGCCACACACTTCCGGGAGGCATTACACCCAATCTTATGTATTTGATTATTATCTTATGTGTTATTTTTTTATGCTTGGTGCAAGATTTGATGTTTCATTCATAGTATTTGAATTCTTTGATTTATTTAGTTAATATGGACAAGGCAAATCTCCATGTGTAAGATCCTTGGGACTTGTGGGTTTTGTTACAAGCTTACCTACCTGCCAGACTGGTCAGAATGATATGATTTGGACTATAGATCATCTAAGTAAGCAAGCCTATTTTATTCCATGTAAGAAGACCTTGTTATCCCAACAAGCGGGGAATATGTTCATTAAACACATCTTTATATATCACGGCTTGCCAAAACTAATCGTATCTGACAAAGATTCTAAATTTTATAGTCACTTTTGGAGAACTTTGTTTGAGAATTTAGATGTGCTAAGTTGGATTTCACAACTGCATTCCATCTAAAAGCCAATGGTCAAAGTGAAGTCACGAATAACACCATACTTAATTTACTTAGATCGGCATATACATCATCTTAACCAAAATTTTGGGATCATTATATTCACCTTCTATGGTTTACTTATAATAACACACATCATACAACCACTAGACCAACACCATTTGAGATTATTTATGAAAAGGCCTTACCCATTCTTACTAAGAGGCTTTCACATAAGATCGTGTGCATACGTGCATGTGTGTGTGTGTGTGTGTGTGTGTGTGTGTGAGTCGGTGAGAGAACAAGAGGGGAGGGGTGTGCGTGTGTTGGTGAGAGAGAGAGAATGAGAAACAAGAGAGAGTATGTGTGTTGTGTTTGATAGAGAAAGAGAGGGGGTGTGTGTACGCATGTGACAGAGAGGATGTGTGTGTGTGTGTGAGAGAGAGAGAGAGAGTGTGTGTGTGTGTCTATGAGTGCACACGCGTATATACACATGCATGCGTGCATACACGCACGCATGCGTGTGTGTGTGTGTGTGTGTGTGAGAGAGAGAGAGAGAGAGAGAGAGAGAGAGAGAGGGTTTGTGTGTAGTAAGAGTGAGAGAGATAATATGTTGGTGTGTGTGTTATAGAGATGAATATAGTACTATATATAAACAAAGAGAGATATAGTAAGAGAGGGAGAGAGCTAGAGTGTAATAGAGAGACAGGGCTAGAGACATGGTAAGAGAGAGAGCTAGAGAGTAATAGAGAGACAGAGCTAGAGAGAGAGTAAGAGAGAAAGGTAGATAAAAAGAGCTAGCAAGAGAGAGAGTAAGAGAGCTAGTGAGACAGAGTAAGACAGAGAGCTGGAGAGTAAGAGAAAGACATAGCTCGAGATAGAGAATAACAAAGAAAGCCAGATCTAGAGAGAGAGAGAGAGAGAGAGAGAGAGAGAGAGAGAGAGAGAGAGAAGAGCATAAGCTAGAGTGAGAGATTCAGAGAGATGGAGCTATAGAGTAAGAGAAAGATATATATATAGAGAGAGAGAGAGAGAGACAGAGAGAGATATCTCTCTCTCTCTCTCTCTCTCTCTCTCTCTCTCTATATATATATATATATATATATATATATATATATATATATATGTATGTATGTATGTATATAGATATATATATGTGTATACATATATATATACGTGTGTGTGTGTGTGTGTGTGTGTGTGTGTACACACACACACACACACACATATATATATATATATATATATATATATATATATATGTACATATACATATATATGTATATGCATATATATGTATATGTACATATATATGCATATGCATATATATGTACATATACATATATATGTATATGCATATATATGTACATATATATGCATATACATATATATGCATATGCATATACATATATATGTATATGCATATGCATATGCATATATATGTATATGTACATATATATGCATATGCATATATATGTACATATACATATATATGTATATATACATATATATGTATATGTACATATATATGCATATGCATAT